>NC_090446.1:1089875565-1090500565 GCF_031143425.1 Pleurodeles waltl | reverse complement strand
AGTGAAGAGGCCCTTACGCAGCATCTCTGTAGATCAGACTGCAATCGTGAATGGCATCCAGGGGCTTAATTGGCATATGCAACAAATGGTTGGATTTCTGGGTGCCATTCATAGGGCAGTGTCTGGCATGCAGAGATTGATGGCAAAAATAGCTTCTGCACTGACTGCAGGGCCCCAACCAGCCCAACATTGTGCCCCCACTCCAGTCCCTTCCTCATCATCAATTCCAAATTCTACCCCAATCTCAAGCACACTCCCTTCTTTGCAGGCACCCACTCCAAGAGCCTCGAGCAGCACACCCACCACACACACATAAACACAAATACACAAAGAAATACAAAAAACACCCATCTAACTTATACACACTAATGACACTACACCCACAGGCAAAACAACCACCACCAGACCAATTGCACCCACCAGCACACCCACAAACACCACAACCACCACACCCACCATTACAACCACAAGCACTACCAGCACACCCACAACTACCAACAAACCCACCACCAGCATACCCACAATCGGCACAACTACTAGCACATGCACAATGACTCCCCCACCCACAAACACCACAACCACAACACCCACCTCAACAGCACACTCATCCAAACAGTCACACAAATGCACACCTACATGCAACAACACAGAAGAAACCGAAATTCATACACTCACCTGAATGCAAAACTCCTAGTAAACCACACACATCTAAACACACACCAGACACACGCACTCAGATAATGTTGTACCTGTCCCTGACCCCTGTTAAACCCAAACTCACTCCTCCCAAGAGGGATCCTTGAGGTGTCTGCTCTGTGCCCACTAGATGTCCCTTCCTGAGGAGGTTATCCCTTGGCAGTGTAATTAGGAGGCAAGTGTTGGGCCACAAAACAACACTTGATGTTCGGCATCCTTTCTTTAGACATTTAGGTGGTCATTACAACCTCAGCGGTCTTTTAAGAAGACCGCTGAGGGACCGCCGTGCGGAAGACCGCCAGTAGTGGCGGTTTGCCGCGCGGCGTATTATAACCGTTGGCTGCCCTCCATCGTTTTTCCGACGGAGAGCCGCCAACAGCCATAATTGCAGGCGGCGGGAAAGTGGAGGTTGCTCCACCTTAACCGCCACGCCAACAGAACACCGCCGAGCTAATCACGTCCTGTGATTCTGCGCTGCAGTGTTCTGTTGGCGGTGTGGTGTTGGCGGAGCTGCCCCCATGGCTCCCGTCCCCTCCCGGAGGATCGACGGAACAGGTTAGTCGATCGTCCATTAGGAGAGGGGGCTGGGGGGTGTTGTGTGTTGTGTGGGTGCATAGGGGTGTGTGTCTGTGTATGTAGAGGGCGGGTATGTGCGTGTATGCTTGTGGGGGTGATGCGTGTTTCGGAAATGTGTGCGTGTCTGTCTGTATGTATGTCTGTATGGATGTGTGCGTGAATGTGTGAATGTGGGTGTACGTGTCTGAGTGTGTGTGTGGATGTTGGCATGTATGTCGGTGTGTGTGCGTGTATGTGTGTTGGTGGTGCCTGCGTGCGTGTCGGGTGTGTGTCAGTAATGTTATGTTGGGGGTCGGGGAGGGGGGCCCTGCCCCCTTTGGGGGGTGACAGGGGTGGTGGGGGTGTAGGGGAGGGAGTCGGGGTGGGGGTGGGGTTTGGGGGAGACCCCTATTAGTGCCAGGGAAAGAATTCCCTGGCACTGATAGTGTTTACCGCCATGGATTTCATGGCGGTTCCTACCGCTGGAAATCCACGGCGGTAAGCAGGGTCACAATACCGGCGGCGGTATTGTCACGGCAGCCTGTTGGCGGTCTTACCGCCACTTTAACACCATCCGCCAGGGTTGTAATGACCCCCTTATTGTTTGTTCCATAATAAAGTTATTGAGAGAAGTATCTAATTTCAAAATAAAATATTTTTCTTTTTACAAAGTTTGTCCTGACACATTTTTTTCTTTGCAATACAGTGTTTGATAACAGTTTTAATTATGAAAATGTGAGTAATATAAAAATAATTAGATTTATGAGAGTGAACAAAAAATGTTTTTTTTATTTTAATAGCATATTTGTCATGGACGTGGTCATTTTGATGCAAACATTCATCATGATAATAGACATCTAAACAAAATTAAACATATTTACATTTTTTGAAAAATGTAATACAGGTATGTTTATTTTAAAATGATGTGTTACAAATAAACACATATGCATTACACATTAAAAAAAAAGTCTAGAATTAAGTGTAATGATATGCAAAAAATGCATTAGACAAGGAGAAATGTGACATTAATACTCATATGAGATGCTTTAAGCTTGCAAGTAACATTGATTTTATATTTCCTGTAAACCAACGTTTTGCCTGTTCTCTTGCAATTTTTACATTTTTTTGCATTTATGTTGTTCCAATAATGTGTAGTGCATATGTATCTGATCTAATAGTTTAGGGAAAATGATTAACACACTTGTAAGGACACTTTTTGAATTTTAGATTAATGTGACTTTTTGTGTAAGTGTCAATTTGCATGAAAGTAGCATGGACCAAATTTGTACATTTAAATAAATATAGAGGTGTGTTTATTTAAGTTTAAATTTCTTAAAGTATCACATTAAACATATGTATTGCACGTTATTATACTATTGCTGGTAAGTATGAACTAAAAATGCACAAGTCTAGAGCTAATGTAAACAGACAGTTCCAATGGTAACAGTTTGATTTTCATCTTGGTCAAGCAGCATCAAAGGAAGGACTTGTGCAAGTGGTTTGATAACAGAAAGGAAAGCAAACAGAAGAGGTAAGTTTCAATCTTATATGCCTTCCAATCCACCAACTCAGGTGTGGAGGATTCCATGCCACAGTTACGTTGATGGGAAGGCACCCACCACCAGCCACTTTTCCATAAGGCGCTATCAGTGCAGATGTAGAATTCTGGCACTGACGGTGGAATCATCGAAAGGCTATCATCTAAACAAGTGAGTTGACAGCCTAGTCGGTGGATGAATTGTCTGTTGGAAAAATGACAGTGGGACCAAATCAGGCCTTAAGTCTAAACGTAGAAATCTTCACCATGGCTTCGACCCATGGCTTCCCAATGACAGTGCTCCCTAATCAGACACTGTCTCAAGCCCTGCCCCATTTCTGTCTGAAGGTAAGTGCTGGTCAGATCGAATCCACTTCTTGTCTCTGAACTGTGCTCCATTGCAGTCGGCACATATTTTCCGTCTTTGACCCGGTCTTGCGTGACTAGATGTCTGTTCTTGGCACTTTGATCTTTTAGGCATTAATTTTTAGTAAAAAACTTCACAAATTCATAACACCAGTTCTACTGATTAGATTTCGTTATTCTGATGTCAAATAATTTATTAAAATGTATTCTGTTTCTAAATTTGTGCGGGATTTTCCTTGTGTTGTGTTCTTTCTTTGTTACTGTTTGTGTGAAGCATAAATACTTTACACATTGAATGTAAATTAAGCCTGACTGCTTTTTGTGCCAAGCTACCCAGTGTTAATCACAAGTAATTGATGTTTTATGGTGCGTCTTGCAAAGGAATTGTTGCTGTTGCTTCAAAAGGGCTCACAACCAAGTCAACAAACAACCCAGTTCCACACAATGCACAGCAGCAAGAATCAAGGTTTCAGGATTATTTATTTTTGCATTTGGATTGCAATGTACTTAGCATATTTGAAGTCTATGCTTAGAAAGCAGTTTAAAATATGGGTTACATCTTGATAGGAGTATTTTATGGTGTTATAGTTAGTGTCATTGATCTCTGACTTGTTCTTTCCAACCAATGGATATCAAACACACAAAGCAACTATTCACTAAGCCTGCCTTTTGGAATATCTGATTACACAAGTGCTGGACTTGGCCCTCTCTGAAGGATATTTCCAAAACTTAGTGCCTGTACCCCTGTACTTTTCAGAACTCAATAAGGTAGCTTTATTGAACCTGTGTACTTTACAACCTCTAACCAGTGCTAAAGTGCTTTTGACTCTCCTTGAAACCTGCTAAAAGTGCCTTATGCCCAATTGGTCAATTTAGTTTACTTATATGCCCCTAGTAGCGACAAACTGCATTTACCCAGACCCTCTGAATTATGTACTACTGGTCGGCCTGCAGCTAGTATAATACAACCCACTTAGGTAGCATTTTAAAACATATCTCATGTCTACAGCTCCAGCCTGTGTGGAGTATTTTATGTGACAAGACTAATCCTTGCATTTTAATACACATAAGTCACCCCTAGTATAGTACCTAAGCGGCCCAAAGGGCTGGGTGCAGTATAATGACAAAGTTGGCCATACATTTTTAAGTTTCCAATGTGCAGGTACTTAAAAATTCCTAAATGTGTTTTTCAATACTGTAAGATATACCTCTCCTATTGGCTAACATTGTGTTACACAAATGTAAAAAAAAAAAAAAAAAAGAAGTTTGAATAGTGAATAATTAGGGAAATTATGTTTATATCCTACTGAAAGGCAATGTAACATACCCTTCCATTGTATAGCTGGATATAAACTAAGATTGAAAATGGGGCTTGGAGAGCATTTCTGTTACTTTGTCCTAACCATTTGGTGCCTGCAGCCTGTGTCTACTGTTAGTTGAATTCACTAGTCTGGCAGCTGTTCTTGGTGTATTAACTCCATGCAGGTCGAGAATGTGCCTCAGACGTTGACAGAATGGGCCACCCTGCCTGGATGGGAGTAGTGAAGATTATCCATGCCCACTTACCTTTCAAAAGTCTACTTCCAGCAAACTCAAAAAGGGGCTATGACAACAGTCTTTTGTGACTTTACACTTCTTTGAGACTGACAGGTCAAAAAATTAAATTTCTCTAAGCAATGGGGCATAGGCTACATTTATGGAATAATTTAAAGGCTGGCATCATCCATATTTGCAAGGAGTTTAATAGTAGAGTTTAACTAAACAGACTACATGAAGTAAGTCACATTTGGTTTATTACAAGCTGTATATATATATATATATATATATATATATATATATATATATATATATCTGTCTGATGGCTTCCTAACCAAAGCTACTCCTTAATGCACAATATTTGGAATTTTTGCTCAGTGTAGTACTACACAAAGAACAGATGTTGCAGCACCTTTGAAAGACATGGTGTGCTACACGCCTTGTTCAAATTTACATATCAGCTTGCTCCATTCCCCAAAACATCATATTTGTGAGTAATTGTATGGAGTTCGAAAAAAAAAAAGAATATAATTCATCATACTATTCATTGGATATAAAATAGATGTACCTTAAGAAAATGTGTTATTACTGTTGTGCTGTAACAACAATTGCTCCTTGTGTACTGAATCTGGAAACAAAAATATAAGTAATTCCATTGCACACAGACAGCATTATATTTAACACATTGCTGCTGCTCTCTGGCTTTCATCTTCATACCAAGCAGAGGATAGGCCGTCAGCATGACGTTGACCACTGGGGGGGAGAGGATTTCAGGGTGCACCGTACCCACATCCGCTGCCAGGAGGACTTTCGTAGCTGTACCTCAGGTGCAATAATGTCCAGCGATGCAGGCCCTCCCATTTCTTGTGGTATTGCAGGCTACACTGCCCCCCCAGGGTCTGCAATTTCCCACTGACCACTAAATAGTGAAATTAAAAAACAAATAACAAAAGATATGTTACATGTGACACCAGCAGGTTCATAATATATATATATATATTACCCACTGGTGGTTACCAGTAGGTAGTTAAAGTTAGGACCTAGTTTCCTTAGGAAGAACATTTTGTTTTGTTTTGTTTGGCACCGCTTGATGAATTTCCATGAAATTTTCAAAACTAATGTGACAGTTGGTTCACCTGCTGTCTTGAAAGTTTCAGTGTGATCTATCAAGCTAGGGCAGAGAAAAAGAATGGCCCTTAAACAGGTTTCCCCCTTACATTTTCCTGTAGGGATTTTTAAACACAACTACAGCCCTTACCGCTAGCTGGAATTACCCTAAATTTAGAGGAAAGCTAGATCTTGCTCCAGAAAGCATGCTTTTTTTGGTGTGAATCCACTTAGTAGTTTTTGAGATTTTAATGGTACGAGGATTCTCCTTGGACTGAACAGTCCCATGAAGATATCTGATTGGCTTCCAGCACTTCAACCAGGAAGTGTTGGCAGCCACTTTCAGACTCAGCTTCAGTTGAGTTCCAAAGAAAAGTAAAAAAAAAAAAAACAAGAGAAAGAAAAGGGAGCAGGGTAGATATCACAACCTCCCTGGGTCTTTACCTATAAAACAACATGGGGGGCCACGTGGATCCCCAATGGGCCCTGGGGACCACCACCTACCCAGGGCTACAGCAATTTAATAATGCAGTGGGCTGTGCTGACCACCCCCAGACCCTGGGGACCACCACCTCTATGGGGCTACAAACACATTGAAAAAGGAGGTCTCTGCAGACTCCTAGCCCTGAGGATCACTACCTCCTGGTGGTCATTACCCTCCTGGCCATATACTACTCTGGGGAACACCACTTCCCTGGGGCCGGCCCATGTTTAACAAATTGACCCAGGGATTACCATCTCTAGAGTTGGCTCCTGCTACCTCCTGAGGTGCCCACCCTTGGGAGGTAGCTGTTTGCTAGCATAACTCTACTCCCAGGTGAGAACAGAATACACAATTAAATACAAATGATGTAGGATTACAATTTACATATAAAATGAGTAAGACCTGTATTGAGTTCCTGGATGTGATGGTCTATATAGAAAATGGGAAATTACAAACAACATTGCATCATAAATCCACAGCAACAAATAGTGTTTTACATGGGGCTAGTTTTCATCTGAAATCGCTCATAAGGAGTATTCCCTATGGTGAATTTATTAGAGTAAAAAGAAACTGAAACTAAAAAGAAACTGCTCTAATAGTGAAGAGATGGATAACAAATTTAGAGATACGGAACAGAGATTTTTAACAAGAGGGTACAAGGCTCGAGATGTTAAACAAGGTGAAAAGAAAGCTAGATTGATAACACGAGCACAGACCCTTGTGACTAAGACAAGACATAAGGAAGAAGATGGAGAAGAAATGATTAAACCTACTTTGACTTTTAGTAAAGAAAATCAACAGATATTGAACATTTTGAATAAACATTGGCATTTGATTAAGAGAGATCTGGATATTGGATCACGAATCGGAGCGCAACCAAATGTTACCTATAGAAAAGTACCTATTGGTGCAAAGCCATTTTGAATTACCCACAGTATGTAATTGGTTAACAGACTTTAACAAAGGCTTTATCTGTTGCAATAAATGTAAGGCAAATAAAATTGGTTGCAATAGAAATAAGAGTGTGGACTTTTGGGGGAGAGAAATACCTATTTTAGACAGAATAACATGTGATACCACATTTGTAGTATATGTAATAGAGTGCCTCTGTGGGTTAAAATACATGGGGAGCACCATTTCTCTGTTAAGGACGACTACTTGAACATATTAGGGCAGTACAGAATGATGATACCACTCACGCCATGAATAAACATTTGAAAAATCATAATGGGACTGATTGGTCACACATGAGATATTTCGGTATTGCAACAATAAAAAAACATGAGGGGGGGAGATAGAGTTCAACAATTGAGACGTTTAGAATCAAGATTTTTTATCAGATTAAAAACTAAGATCCCATATGGGATCAATTGTGATGAAGAACTACACTGTCATTTATAGAGAGTGGTGTATATATATTGTACAGAAAAGAAGACATGTTAAGATAACAAAAGATATGTTCCATATAGTAATCCTAGGCAGGAGTTATATTAGTATAATTGCTATGTGTGTGTTGCCAAGCAGAGGTGGGTACTAGAACCCAAAATAAAGAGTAGGCCCGCTGATAATGAAAACTGGGACTCTGTCAAAAATAACAGGCTAAAATAAAAAAATAGATAGAGCAGTCCTTGGAAAAGGTTAAAATGGCTCCTTATCCTTAAGTTTGAAAATAGTGCAATTGGTTGATATAGTTGATTAATGATGCATGTCAAGGTTGCTTTTTCATGTCATATGTTTTTAGTGTAAGCATTGAAATTTATTCACATTTTTGGTGTTTTGTTATATTATTTGAAAAGATTTTATGGAACGTTTGTTACTACATATCCCAGAATGCCACATAATGGCATGAGGTGGGAGAGAGTATAAAACTGAACGTCACTCATTAACCGTGATCAAGATCTTGTGGGTTGGAACGTGTTGGTTTTGGGTGTAATTAATTCATTACACATTAAAAAAGAACATCTGATATCCTGTGAGTGCCGCGTTTGACTTTGTGTCAGTTGATTGAAGAATATATATAAATATATATATATATATATATATATATATATATATATATATATATATATATATATGTATGGGTGTATATATATATATATATATATATATATATATATATTAGATATAGATAATATATATCTCCTTTGCCAAAGGGGACTCCAACTCCAGGTCCCATAGCTCTCTGCATCAGGAGGCACTTCCACAATGAGAAAGGAGAAGGAGCTATGACCATCAACAAACACGCTTAAGGCTCATTAAGGACTCCCACAATGGGGGAAGTAAGCCAACACACACCAACTCATCTGCCTCTTTCAAAGGGGACTCCAGGTCCCATAGCTCTGCACCAGGAGGCTCTTCCACAGCAAAGAAGGGAGAGGAGCCATGGTGATCAACACTTTTAAAGTTCAGCGAGGATTCCTGCACTGGGGGACATGCGAAGGGCAGGCCCGGGTGAAGCCCGGGTGAGACACTCCTGTCCTGTGGCTGTCAGTACCAGGAAGTGGCAAGGCAGGGCCACCCCTCTTGGCCCTATGGTACTCAGATACCAGCTTTTGACTGGCCCCCAAGAGGTGTAAGGTAATGTAACAAGTAGTGCCCCTTGCAGATTCAAGGTCAGGGAGGTGTACATAAAAAACATCAGTCACTAAAAAACCCTGCAGAAAGCAAAAGTAAATGAGTGGTTCAGCAACTCTTGTAAAATCGCTAAAAGGGATCTGATGAAAGCTTTAAAAAACAGACAGAGACCAGAAATCCTGGCAGTTAGGATAACCTATACAGCAACTGTTATTGTAAGTAAAGGGCAATGGGAGCTGGTACCTGGGATGATCTATTAGAAGCAGCAAAAGATAAAGACACCTGGCACTTTTAGCATTCAGACACTCAGAACGACCATAGAAGTCATTACTACCCAGAGTACCATATTCCAGCTGGGGAATGGGAAGAGTATTTTTCTACCCTTTTCACCGAAGCCTCCTCTGGTATTTTTTAATCAAATGTGACACCATCTCAGACTATTATGGCACAGGAAGGAGACTTAGGCCCATATTTATACTATTTGACGCTGAACTGCTTCAGCATCAAAAGTTTTACTGCCAACTAACGCATACCAAGACGCTGGCCAGGTGTAATATTTATTGTATGATGCTAGCCGGTGGTCAGGCCTGGCGAGCGTCCTAAAAAAGGACACCAGCCGGGTGGGAGAGGCATAAGGGGAACAGGGGGTTTAGCGTCAGAGGATGGCGCTAGTACGGGCAGAGGCATTTTTTTGCATAATTTTCTGATGTTAGAACCCCATGGATATGACTCCTGTCTCAGTTAAGACAGGAGTCATGATCCTCAGCCCAATGGCAATGCCCATAGTAATTATGTCCCCTGGGCATGGCCTTGTGGCCCAGTGCCATATGGGGGGGGCACAAGTGAGGCCCCCCATGGCACCTAAAAAAAATAAAAGGAATACTTACCCATACCTACCCCTACTTACCTGGGATGAGGTCCCCCCAACCTTAGGTGTCTTCCTGGTGTGGGTGGCGATGGGTGAGGGTGTCCCTAGGGCTAGGGAAGGGCACCTGTGGGCTCTTTCCATGGTCTCAGACCATGAAAAAAGGCCCACAGGTCCCCTAACGCCTATCCTGACCCAGGCGTTAAATGACGGCAATAAGCAAGTTTAGTGCCATCATTTAAGGCCCCCATCCCCCGTGCTAGTTTTTAGCATGGGGGATAAATATGGCATGAAGGCACGTTGTTTTCTGCACGGAATGGCTAGGTTGCATCTCATTGACACAAGGTAGGTTTCCACATCCAAAAAAATGACGTAAACTCCATAACTTTGGCGCTAGACATGTTTAGCAGCAGAGTATAAATATGGAGTTAGGTTTGCGCTGAATTTGCGTAAAAATAATGATGCTAATTCAGCGCAAACCAGGAATAAATATGGGCCCTAGCCCCTTCACTTTGGATGAAACTATGTCAGCACTAGAGGCCCAGAAAAAGGGGAAAGCACCTGGGTCGATTGGAATACCTGCAGACTTAGGTGGTCATTACGACCTCGGCGGTCTTTTCCGAAGACCGCCGAGGAACCCGCCGTACGGAAGACCGCCAGTGCTGGCGGTCTTCCGCACGGGCCATTATGACCGTTGGCAGCGCTCCGTCCTTTTACGGACGGAGAGCCGCCAACAGCCATACTGGCGGCAGACGGGGAAGTGGAGGTAGCTCCACCTCCACCGCCACGCCAACAGAACACCGCCCAGCGAATCACTTCCTGTGATTCGCTGTGGCGGTGTTCTGTTGTCGTGGCGGTGTCGGCGGAGCTGCCCCCATGGGTCCCGTTCCCTCCCGGAGGATCACCAGAACAGGTAAGGTGATCGTCCGTTAGGGAAGGGGGGTGGGGTGTGTTGTGTGTTGTGTGCACGCATGGGGGTGTTGCGTGTGTGTATGTTGAGTGGGCGTATGAGTGCGGGCATGAATGCGGGGGTGTTGTGTGTATGTGAATGAGTGCGTGCATGGGGGTGTAGGGTGGGGGTGACCCCTATCAGTGCCAGGGAAGGGATTCCCTGGCACTGATAGAGCTTACCGCCATGGATTTAATGGCGGTCCCAAACCGCATGAAATCCATGGCGGTAAGCCGGGTCAGGCAGGTTGTGATACCGCCGGTGGTATAGTGACGACCGCCGGGCTGGAGACCCAGGTCTCCAGCCCGCGGTCATCTCCACCCTGGCGGGCGGAACGGTGAAGCGGGGGTTGGCCATGGCGGTAACCGCCATGGTCAAAATCTCATTTTTTAGACCGTCAGCCTGTTGGCGGTCTTACCGCCGCTTCACCTCCGTCCGCCAGGGTCGAAATGACCCCCTTAGTTTGTTCCAAAACTAGGATCTGGAGCCAGAACATTAATTATATATCCAGTATTATTTACAGGAGCACTGATATCTTGGTCTTGGAAAGGCACAGTTATTATGCTGATTTTTAAAAGAGGTGATAAACTTGCCCCGAGGAACTACTGGCCCGTAAGCCTAATAGATATTGTAAAGAGAATTTCTAGTTTTCAAATCTTAACAAGTCTGTGGGGCTGGATATCTACAGGAAATGTGCTAAGTCACTTGCAGGCAGGGTTGAGATCTAACGTAAGTACTAATGATGATTGAGTCCTACATTTCTCTCCATCAAATGGAAAACAGTGGATGTTAACAATGGGAGGCTGCTTGTAGCATTTCTGGACCTTTATATTGAATTCAATCTGGTCCCAAAATCCAAATTTTGGAAGGTTTTAGACAAACCTGTGGTCCCAGTTGGACTAATGTCCTTAATACAGACATTATGGGGGTCATTACAACCCTGGCGGACGGTGTTAATGCGGCGGTAAGACCGCCAACAGGATGGCGGTCTTTTTTTGAGTATTATGACCATGGCGGTTACCGCCATGGTCATCCGCCGCTTCTCAGTTCCGCCCGCCAGGGCGGAGACGACACCTGGGCTGGAGACCTGGGTCTCCAGCCCGGCGGGCATCACAATACCGCCGCCGGCATTTTGACCCGGCTTACCGCCATGGATTTCCAGCGGTAGGAACCGCCATGAAATCCATGGTGGTAAGCACTATCAGTGCCAGGGAATTCCTTCCCTGGCACTGATAGGGGTCTCACCCATCCCCCACCCCCACCTCGACTCACTCCCCTACACCCCCCACCACCCCTGCCACCCCCCAAAGGTGGCAGGACCCCCCTCCCCACCCTGACCCCCGACTTTACCTTGCACATACACACCCGAAACGCACGCAGGCACCACCAACACACATACACGCACACACACCGACATACATGCCACCATCCACACACACAGTCAGACACGCACACCCACATTCAAACATACACGCACACATCCATACAGACATACCTACAGACATACACGCACTCATTCCCAAAACACGCAACACCCCCGCAAGCATACACGCACTCACACACCCCCTCTACATACACAGATGCACACCCCCATGCACCCACACAACACACAACACCCCTCAACCCCCCTCCCCTAACGGACGATCGACTTACCTGTTCCGTCGATCCGCCGGGAGGGGACGGGAGCCATGGGGGCAGCTCCGCCGACACCACACCGCCAACAGAACACTGCCACGCTGAATCATAGGACGTGATTCGCTGGGCGGTGTTCTGTTGGCGTGGCGGTGGAGGTGGAGCAACCTCCAATTCCCCGCCGTCCGCCAGTATGGCTGTTGGCGGCTCTCCATCGGAAAAAACGACGGAGGGCAGCCAAAGGTCATGATATGCCGAGCGGCAAACCGCCACTACTGGCGGTCTTCCGCACGGCGGTCCCTCAGCGGTCTTGTTAAAAGACCGCCGACGTTGTAATGACCCCCTATATGAGGGAAACAAGTCAGGTGCGGGCCGAGAAGAGAGATGAGAAAAGATATTACCATTGGAAGAGGTGTCCAAGCAAGGCTGTGTGTTGGCTCCTACTCTATTTTTAATATATATAAATGGAAACTTGTTGAACTCCGAAAACGATTCCCCCAAAATGTCTTGTCTATATATATATAATATGTGTGTGTGTGTGTGTGTGTGTATATATATATATGTATATATACAGTAAAGCATAAAATGACACCGCACTCCCAGGAATAGTAAAGTTTCTCCTGTGTTTATTAAAAGGACTAAATTGCCATTGATGCGTTTCGACTAACCAGTCAGATTTGAATTTGAATTGAATTTGAATTAGTCCTTCTTTGCTGATCATTTATACGCTTTTTCAGAGGCATTCTGGTAGTTAAAGTCCAATGTTCTTTACTGTAGATTCTTTATCTGCATTACAACCATACTATCTCTTATCAGCCTCCAAATGCAGTCACATGTATATCATCCGGTACATATTGCCTCCAATGCCTCTTAACAGCAACACTACATTTAGCATTTATGACCTTCCCAGTCATGGACCGCATCAACACCAAAGTAGCAATCAAGCAAAGGATATACCTCATACAGTCCTGGAAATATATCCTCTCATGGTTTAATTGGATGGCATGATGAGAGTCCTTGACTCCAACTACCAGTATGCCTCTTGATAAAATGTAAAAATTATCAGCAAAGAAGGACATATTCAAAGCTGATGCCATTTTGAGAAAGACGTTATTATTCCTGGAAGTGCATGTCATGTTATGCCTTACCATAAATGTTGTGGTGATGGTCTACCCCCAAAACGTCAGCACCAGCAGTGAGTGCGCACTGCCCTGAGACCAATTTGTTTTTATTTTTATTTATATATATATATATATGAATATATATATATATATACCAGCCAAAGGTAATCCTGTGTTCCTTCCAGCGCTCGCCTATCGAGGTTGGTGCTCAGTTAATGGGCACAGGAACCCATTTTAAACCACTCCAAAAGCATTATATATATAAAGCAAAGTCTGGCACTCCTTACAAAAATGTCTTGGCCTTCATTTATTCCAAAATTCCATCAAGAGTGGAGAAGTGTGGCTCAATGGTTAGAGCGGCAGACTCTGAAGCAGAGATCTGGCTCAAGACCAGGGTTCAAGTCCCGCTTCGGCAGGTCTTGGGCTTAATTCCCCTTGACCAGATAATTCTCGCCTCAGTGCCTAATCTAATTCATGGGTCCCACTCTGCAACTCTGGGCAATAGCTTGCTTAATCTCCACAATGGCCCCAACAGCGCTTGGATGCCTGGCTTCACCCTGGGGGTGCTCAGGAGTGGGCGCCTCACAGGGAAAAGCCAGGAGGGGTTCCATAGCGGGATGAGTACAGTGCCTTGAGACCCTAACGGGTGAGAAGTGCGCTATACAAGTGCTAGTTTACATTATTTACATTTAAAGCAGAAACACAGGGCAACGCATTTCAACCTTCACAGTCTTCTTCCTTGGCCCTTCTTGCAATACATGTCTAACAAAAGGAATGTGGCTCCGCCCATTTGCTATCTAGATATACCCTTATCCATAGACATAGAAGATATACATTCCCTTTTTTTTTTATATATATATATATGCGTCTATATATATACATAGAAATTTAATCTTTTACATTTTCTTTTTAAATGTCCGGTTAATCTATTCTTCCCATTTTCAATAACGAGTGTCATCAAAAATAATTCCGCTGATTGGGTGAGCCACTGTTCATAACACAATAAATCATCAAATTAATATTTCAATAAACCTCTCAACAAAGAATAATAAAAAACCTAAACTGATATGGTCAGACCCTGCCCTGGTATCTTCATATTAACCGATATGTACAAAAAGTTCTTCATCCTTGTTCAGTCCCCAGGGATGACGACTGTTTAACTGAATGATGTATTCCGACTCCAATCTCCTTAGTTGTTTTTCTCTGTCCCCTCCTCTCGGAGTGGCAAGGACCCTATCTATACCAAAAAAGCTCATTTTCTCAACTTTTCCCTCATGCTCCAGATTACAGTGTCGCGCTACTGGATACGTGGCATCTTTATTCAATATTGCTCTCCAGTGCTCAAGAATACGTTTTTTCAGAGGAAAGATTGTGGTGCCGACATATTGTAAGCCACATGGACACTCTATTACATAAACAGCAAAATCTGAATTGCAATTGATATACTTTTTGATATTCACTCGACTGCCCGTGGGTAACTCATATTGCTTCCGATTTGAACTGTATTTACATGCTTTGCACTTGGCACACTTATAAAAACCTTGATATTTGTCTAAGAAATTTTCTTTATTTTTCCTTGTGTAACTGTGTACCAAAATATCACTTAGTGAACTACTTCTTTTATAGGTTATCAAAGGAGTACGGCTAATTAGCTGCCCAATTGTTATATATAGATATATAGATAGATAGATATATTTATATATATATATATATATATATATATATATAGATAGATAGATAGATATTTTTATATATATATATATATATATATATAGATATATAGATAGATAGATAGATAGATAGATAGATAGATAGATAGATAGATTGATAGAAATATACATATATGTATATGTATATATATATATATATATATATATATATATATATATATATAGATATATAGCAGTTGCCAGTATGTAGCTATAGTTTTCCATAGGAAAAGCAAACAGAATTATTTGAGTTGCCTATATCTTTGGCGCAGTTTAATGGATCTTCACTAAATTTTCAAAACATATGTGTGATAATTATTGTTGCGCACAGAAAGTTTCGTGGTGACCCGTCAAGTGGGGGCTGAGAAAAGGTAGGTCAAACAAAGTGTTTTTCCCATGTGAATTCCCTTAGGAGTTTTGAACACGGCTACAGATCGAACTACTGAACGGAATTACACAAAATTTGGCCAAAATCAAGATTTTGTTCCACATATTGTGCTTTTTATTATTTGGTGCAATTAGGTTCAGTAGTCCTTGAGAAATTTAAGGAAATCTAATTTTGTACATCTAGGGCCACGGATCTCCCCAACGACTTCAAGAAGAATAGCAAGCTTGAGTAGGAAAATGCAGAGCTGTGATTAACTGTCAACACGTCAACCAGGAAGTGTTCACAACCAAAAAAAAAAGAAAAAGGGGCAGGGTCCAAATATCCTGACCCTCCCCCCAAGTCTTGTACTTAGGGTCCCAGAGGGACACTGACAAGGAAAAAAACAATTTAAACATTTTTACCACTAAATTTATGGCAAAAATGAAATAAAAGCAAGTGTTGTACCCCACACTTTCAATTAAGACCCCGGGTGGGCCAGGTCCCGGGGTATTTTTTTCTTAAAGGAGGGTGGTGCCTGGTGCCCCCCTCCTAAGGCTCTTTGAGCCCTGGGGACCTACACCTCCCTTGAGCTTCATTTAAATATTGGAGGGGGGCCACGCAGACCCCCCTCTAAGGGCTCAAATGAGCCCCAGGGTGTACTACCGCCTTAGAGGTTTAAATAATAAATGGAAGGGGTCCACATGGATCCTTCTACCGGGGCTGATTGAAGCCCCGGAACCACCACCTCTCGGGCTTTATGAAAAAAAGAGGAGGGAGGCTGCATGAACCTCCATCCATGGGCTGCAAAAGCCCCAGGGCTTTGTTTTTACAAGGAGGGGTCTGCACCAAAATCCTCTCAAGTCATTCTTGGCCCCGGGTTCCTCCACCTCCCCAGGGCAGGCCCTCAAAACTGAAAGAAGGAGGGGCTGCACAGCCTTGCTCCTGGAGCCATCCTTGGCCCTCGGACCCTGAGGGCTGGCTCCTGCTATGTCCTGGGTGCCTACCCCCAGGACATAGCTTTTTGCTCTGATTTGGCAGTATCTTTGACAGTTCCCTACACGTCAGAGCAAACACAAACTCCATTCCCTGGCAGCAAGAGCTATCAAACTGCTGCTCTTGCTTGCTGGGAGTTGAGTTTTCATCTGTTTCCCTATCTGCATCTAAACAGATATGATGATTGCTCTTACTGACAGGGAGCTGCATGTTTAGCAGCTTCCTGTGTATGAGAGCATTGCCGGTTCCCGCAGGAGGCAGGGTGCCGTCTGGGACTGTGATGCATTCTGGCTCCCCGCCATCTCCAATGCTGCTGACTGGGTGCCCTGGATCAACAAGGGATGGGGTCTCAGGGACCTAAATCAGCCCAAAGAGAAGAGCCAGGCTGGCCACATGGCCCCCCTCCTCTATTAAAATCTGGAATCTTTACTGGAGGTACATCCATTTTGTCATTTTCCATTGCCAGTATTTTTTGTTAATTGTGTGAATTGCAGTCTTGATTAATCCAGAATAAAACCCGACTACATGTAACAGAATTAAAAGTATGATACGTAGAGTGGAAAAGGACATCATGCATTAACCTTTGAAACTTAGCAGCTATATTTTTCAACCAATGTAAGGTGACATACGTTTGGTTTTATACATACCATTATGTTTCTTTTGTGTTTCTGTGCCTAAATGTTTGTGTATAAATAATAGAATTACTTTTATATTTTTAAGACACATCCTCCAAACACCACCAATGGACCCTAGCAGAGTGAGAAGACACCAGCCCGGAGTGGTCATCCCTTTCCTGATCTGGCCACCATGCAAGAAAGTGAAGATATAAAAAAAAGAACCTAAATTTCAAACACTATTGCACTTAGCTCATCTAGGCTGGAGCCTCAATCTCTGCCCCCTAATCAAAATCAAACTGCTATTAACCCACTTGTCAAAACTATGGCAGTACTACATTTTGCAAAAAAGGGACCTTTTCAACACACACTTTGAGATTGTAACGGAATGTCACAAGCAACTTTCTGTGGTGTACTACTGCAATTCCTTACAGTGTTGATGAGCCACAGGAAGAATTGTGTTCAATTTCCTCTGAATGCTGAATCTATAAACAACATAAAGGCAGAGTTGTATGCACTCCATGGCATGGCACACGTGGTTGGTTTCATTGATGGAACACACATTGCTTTGGTTCTAACAAACAACAAAGTACAATGCTACTGCAACAGTAAAGATTTAAGGAGACTGCGGCCCATATTTATACTTTTTGACGCTAAACTGCGCTAACGCAGTTTAGCGTCAAAAAGTTTTGCGCCGGCTAACGCCATTCTGAAGCGCCATGCGGGCGCCGTATTTATTGAATGGCGTTAGCCGGCGCAAGCAGACCGGCGCTGCCTGGTGTGCGCGAGAAAAACCACGTACACCAGGCAGCGCCGGCGTAGGGGGAAAATGGCGCATGGGCGTCTTAAAATGGGGCAAGTCAGGTTACGTCGAAAAAATCGTCGTAACCCGACTTGCGCCATTTATTTTCGACGCCCATCCCCCATCAACATGACTCCTATCATTGTAAAGATAGGAGTCATGCCCCCTTGCCCAATGGCCATGCCCAGGGGACTTCTGTCCCCTGGGCATGGTCATTGGGCATAGTGGCATGTAGGGGGGCACAAATCAGGCCCCCCTATGCCACAAAAAATTATAAAAAAAAAATAAAAAAAATACTTACCTGAATGTCCCTGGGGTGGGTCCCTCCAGCCTTGGGTGTCCTCCTGGGGTGGGCAAGGGTGGCAGGGGGGGTCCCTGGGGGCAGGGGAGGGCACTCTGGGCTCATTTTGAGCCCACTTGTCCCTTAACGCCATGCCTGACCCAGGCGTTAAAAAGCGGCGCAAATGCGCCGTTTTTAGCCACGCCCACTCCCGGGCGTCTCTTTTGCCCGGGAGTATAAATACCACGTAAAGGCCTGGGAGTCATTTTTTAGACGGGAACGCCTCCCTTGCATATCATTAACGCAAGGAAGGGGTTCACGCTAAAAAATGACGCACATTCCGGGAACTTTGGCGCTATTCGCCTCTAACGCCATAGTATAAATATGGCGTTAGTTGGCGTTAGTTTTGCGTCGAAATTGCGTCAAAAAAAACGACGCAATTTCGGCGCAAACGGAGTATAAATATGCCCCTGCTTATCCAAACCGACTGAGGTTGTTGCCATCTCTAAGAAATCCAACAACACTGGAGGAAGTCTGCTTTAGTGAGGCTCCTGGTAGAACTAGGAGACCTGTGAGGTGGGATTTTGAGTGTCTGAAAGCAAGATGTAATTGTCTAGGTAAGTTTGGTGTAGCCCTCCTTTACTCACCTGAAGAGGGGTGACAAATATATGTTGTATGCGGCACAACATTGCTCCGTGGCGGAATATTCATTTCGTCTCACATGATGACTACATCAAGGAGACCCAGGGTGATGTTGAGGAATTGCAAAATTAATACGACAGTGGTAGAGAAGAGGGAAAAGATCTGAGACAAGATGTAGTAGGCCATTTTGTCTCATGAGGGTAATTAATAGTAAATGTACATAAATACATTTTTGTTCAAATTTCCACACAGGTGAAAGACAATTGTACAAAATCGTTAAGGTGGCATTCTTCTAATATGCACACTGAAGATAATGATCTATGATGATGTGTGTTGGAAGGTGGGACATTACTTGAGTGGCCTGCACAAATAATGGGTCCGCACTCGACCACCACTGGGAACCAAATACTGCATTGTACTGCTTAACTGTCATAGGGTAGCGCTGCAGAGCACTACATGGCTTACTCAAGGGAAGTGGTGTGGGCAAGTAATCCCCAATCATGAACACACAAGAAGAACACTCAATAAATGATTGTCCAGTCTGTGATTTTTCTTTTGATGAAGTAAAAGTATATTTATTACACTTGCACTACTACGTAACAATTTACAAATATACACATATTGATGGAATTACTTTTAGATGACATTATGGAATCATTCTTGTCTCCCCCGAGGGGGGATATAATCCAACAACCCACACTGCAAAACATTTACTTGTATCCCAATACAATCTTTGACTGTAAATTGGAGTGAGAGCACCTAATTGTTACAATAACGTACATCTACTTTGATCAGCGGGGGCTGTCAGTCTCATTGCTCAACTAAGCATGACAACAATATGTCTAGGCATGTTGGAATGACCTGTGCGCTTATGATTACTCTCAGATTTCTTTAAGATTACTCTTGATTAACATTGTGTTATACCAACCTGCCCCCCAGAGGGTGCTTTGTCATATGACCGTTCTCATGTCATACCATTAGTCCCTATACTGGGGCCACACATTTTCAAATACATTTAGCAAAACATGTGACCATGAACTTTCTCAAGTCATACCATTGGCCCCAATACTGGGACCCCATTCATTGGGGCTACGACAAGCTGGGTAAGGATTCAAGGAAAACGTTGAGTCTCGCAAGACATTATGGGGCTTGGTGCATATCTGATTTGAGGTTCTGCCTCTGTGCCAGGGAACGCTGCTTTGTTTTCTTCCGGCGGCCTTGTGCCACAGTTTATGTGTGTCCAGGTGTATATGATCCCACCCAGACACCCTTGCAATGCTTCCTCATTGGAGGGCAGTGCGGGGATCCCACCCCATCCAACTCCTGTCATCTTCCTGCATGGCCAGCACCTGGCGGTGCTGCCGGGGGAGCTGTCACTCCTCTCGTTGTAGGCCTGCCTACCTCAGCTCACAGACTCTGCTGCCTCTCCTCTGGTGTCTGCCCGCTTCTGCGGCAGACACAGTGTTGGTGGCGGTCTTCCCGGCGGCCTTGGGGGAGTGTGATGGCACCCCCCCTCCTGCATGTTCATGGGGAACACAACAGCGCTCCCTGGCTTGCTCTTCTTTGCTGGGCCCTGGGATGGGGTCTGGGGCCCCTTCAGCCATCTTCACAGGGGGTGAGATGGCACCCTCCAGACTTTGCTTCTGTGTGGGGCCCAGGATGGGGCCTGGACCCCTGAATATCTTCACAGGGAGTGCAGCGGTGCTCCCCGGCTTCTTCTTTGGCCACTAGCCCCTCCCACAGCCTGCTACCATCATCGCAGGGGGCACAACGGCACCCCCCAGTGTTCCATCGCCAATCGGGATGAGGTCCGTGGCCCCTTCCTGCATTTTTACAAGGAGCGCCACGGCACTTCCTGACTTTGCTTCCAGGCAATGGCCCACCTATATCTTTGTGTGGATCAATATGCTTGTCTTCAGCTGAACGGGACCCAGGATGAGGTCCAGGCCCCTTCACTATTGCAGTGAGAGGTGGTGTAGTCTCCTGGGGAAAAGTCTGCACTGGACCTCAGGATGGGGTCCTAGGCCCCTCTTTGTCCACAATAGGAGTGCAACAGCACTCTCCCAGCTCCTGTTTCTCTTGGGGGCAGCCCCCGTGTCCTGGCCCAACCCAGGGGGACATTCTGAAGCAGCAGCAGAGCCCCATGTACTTTGTATCTGCCTCCAGAAAGGTCAAAGGTTGTGGACCTTCTCCTCTTGTTATCTCAGGACCCCCAAGGGCCATTTTGGATGATCTTGGTGTCATTTTGTTCCTGGTGTTTAAGCCCTTGCCACCAGGAGCACTTTCATTACTGCTCCTGGCCTAGAAGGTTCCCAAATTGGTAGGGAGCCAGTCCCACTAACTCCCTGCACCAGCCTTTCCTCTGGGAGCCTTCCTTTTCTTCTGGGCTACACTCTCTCCTTGCACCAACCCATCATTTCCCCCAGCTGGTCCTCAGAGGGATAAGAGGGCCAGCTTACCTGGCCCTTTCATGCGCCTCGCTGGGGCTCAAGTCATTCAAGGGCAGACTTCCTGCACCAGTGGACAGTCTTGGAGTTCTTCTTTCCAGTTGTCCATGACACCTGTCTTCAGTTCCAGAGTCCTGCAATGAAGCACAGCCAATAGAGAGAGCCCTTTCATGCACAAGATCTTTTAAGTGGGGGTGAAAGTGATAAGCAGGCCAGCAACTCTGGCCTATCCAGATGTTCCACATTATTTCCTTGCCCAGTCCCCTCCTTCCCTTTTTCTGGGATAGCTCACAAAGGCGTAGTCCAGGAGTTAGTTGCCACATGTGCTCTGAAAGTCTCAGCCCCTCCTCCTTGACATTCCTTCCAGGGCCTCTCTAGCCAGGGATGACAGCTGGCTGGTTGATGCAAACCCCTGCTCAGACAGCTAGACAGAGCAGTAATTGGCCCTAATACTGAGCTGAGTCAGAGAAAGATGACATTCCTGGATTACCCAAAAGTTGTACATCTATGATTTTTCAACCTACTCCATTATTCTTTTCATACAAATTGTATTGTACATTGGTGTGACTCTGATCTCTTTGGACCCTAGGGGACTGGAGTTGCGTCTACAGGCCATCCTTCCCCATTGACATTTAATGGAGTGTCCCTACAGTGAAAAAACAGTAAGCACACTGATGTTGACATTCATGGAGTGTTCCTACAGTAAAAAGTCAGTAAGCACACTGACCATCCCTCACATGTGTACACCCATCTCATGAGGCCTACCCCAGGTTACCACCCACTCTGCATTGTTCCTTCTGCACAAGGCTACCTAAGCGCAGTTTTGGTGCTGTGCATGCCAAGAATCCTCCATGCACAGCCCTCACGCTGGTGCACACAAGTGTGTACACGTGATCACTTGTAACCAGCGCTAAGTCTCCTACTCTTGCTGCACCTCAGCAGCCTGTCTTCAGCAAGGCAGTTCCGGTGGTAAACATGCGCAGTCCATTTTACCATGAGTTTACTGGGTGTGAGTCCCCAACTATGAGGCTCCCTCACAGTATAAAGTAAAAAACCAGGTGATCCAAAAGTGAAAAATCAAGGCGGACCAGGTAGTCAGAACCATTCTCTCACAGTGTGCTTCTGTTTGCATATGTTTGTTACATAGAAGAGTGACATATATATATATGAAAGATGAAGAAATGCCCAATTGTGAACAGAAAAAGTGATGTCCTGTGATTCAAGGGTTTTATTTGCAATATTTATATTAAAAGTCACAACACACTGCCATTTTCTCAAGCACTAATGGATCATTGGTAAACCTTGGATTGGATAATTCACACAATGTGTTAATTACAGATGTAGAATGTAAACTACTTGGGTCCTGTTGTAGTGCTTGATATTTTGTTTCCATAAAACATTAACTGAGTGGTGAAAAACAAATTTGAGAGTTTTTCACTACTAGGACACGTAAAACACTGTACCCTACCTCTGAGGTTGTCTAGGGCCTACCTTAGAGGTGACATAGATACTAAAAAGGAATGTTTGGGTTTGGCAGAAGGTTGACCCAGTTCCCGTTTGCGACTGGGTTACCATCCACTTCAAGTGGATGGTAACTGCGAGTCCATTTGAGACCGCGAAAGTGGTCGCAAACGGAATTGCATTGCATTGCGAGTCGCAAATAGGAAGGGAACACCCCTTCCTATTTGCGAGTCGGAAATGCATTTTGCGAGTCGGTTCCGACTCGCAAAATGCATTTCTACATAGCAAAGTGGCTTTAGCGACTCGCAAACGGCGATTTTCGCTGTTTGCGACTCGCTAAACCTTTGCTACATCTGGCCCTTAGTGCACTCTTCTAGGGGATCAGAAGAAAATTTAATATTCCAATTGGGGATAAGCCAATGTTACCAAATTTTAGGGAAATGGCACATGTACTTTAGCACTGATTAGCAGTGATAAAGTGTGCAGAATCCTTAAGACAGTAAAAACAAAGGCTCTTATTATGAACACAGCGGTACACACCGCACCACCGGCAGTGGCGGTAACAACTGCCAACAGAAGTGTGGTCTGAATCGCCAAATAATGAACCAATCTAAACACAGGCAGCCTGAAAAACACTCACCACCAGCAGAGGAGTGCCGACAACAACGGCAGAGCCTGCCAACAGGCGGACGGAAAGGCCCTACCCACCCATCAAATAATGAAGCACTAGACCGCGTCAGTTCTGGGGCGGGAACCACCACCTCGGAAAGCCAGGTGGAAACTAACCAAGTAAAAGAAAACACTCACCGGAGGCACACACAACACGCTGAAGTAGAAATGGATAGAGTTGCAGATCATGCCAGCCCTGCTCCTTGCCATATACCTCCACAACCGAGACCACTGACAAAGACGACCACGGTAAGTACTGCAACCTACTAAAAAAGGGAACAAAGGTCACAGTTACATATACACCCACTCCACCCACCCCGCAACGCTCCCACAACCCTTTACAGCAGCACAAGCCATACACCCCACAGCAATATGTACTTAACCGACACAAGGCCAAGACAACCTGCCCAAAGTACAAACATGTGCACATCAGCCCCAACAAATGAAACAATGAACCACGGATCGGGAGTGTGCCATAAACAACACAGGCCACACATGAATTTTATTCAGCTCAATGAGCATTATAAGTGCAACAAAAGGCCAATGGCCAGTACATTGTACATAGTCTGATGGGCCACATTGGCCCCAATTTGACTCCCACAAGTGCAAAGGTACTCCACCTTATAGGGGCAACAATGGAGCATCCAGGCACCTCAGGGAACAGGGCAGGAGGTGGTGTGGGTGGGGACTTATGACTGGGAGGGGGGCTTGGATTTATGTTTGGAAGGTGGAGGGGGCTTGGGTTTTGTGTATGCAGCTGGTGCAGCGGACTTGGCCTGGGGTGCAGCAGAAGTTCCTGGGCCAGTACGGGGTCTCTTTCTCACAGGGGAGCTAGCACGGGAATGAGAAGGGTGGACAGGGGCGAGCTGTGACGTGGGAGGAGTGGACAGGGCAAGGAGGTGAGCACGTTTAGGGACGAGAAGGGGTGGGCCAGTGGGTTCAAATAGGTCTACACGGGATAGGAAAAGTTTCTTAGGGGCAATTGAGCTGGACATGGAGGAAGGCATGAGAGTAGAGTTAGAGGGAGAGGATGTGACAGGTGTAGGTGTCCGTGACGTGGGTGCAGGTGACTGGACAGTATGCTGAGGTGTGGTGGATTGGTGATGGGTGGGTGTTTTGGTGCATTTGAGTGTCTTGGGAGGAGGGCGGTGGACACAGTGGGACAAGACAGGCTGCCAGTGTAAATGTATGTTGTCTGGGTGTCTGCAAGTCTGATGAGTATGCTGCATGTGTCAACTAGAGCCGTTGTGGTGAGTGCAGGTGTGGTGTCTGGTGTACACGCATGGATGGTTGATATTGTGGTGACTGCAAGAATAGGGTCAGCAACATTGAATGAGGGTGCAGTGCCTGTGGGTATGCATGTAGAGGGGACAGACAGGGAGGCGGAAGAGGTGGACACACTAGGGCAAGTGCATGTTGGTGTGTGTGCATGTGTGTGTTGGCTGTGTGTATGCCTGTGGTGTGAGGTGTGGTGCTTGTGTTTTGAAGTATGCTTCTTGTGTGTTGAGGTGTGTGCCTTGCGTGTCAGAATGTGTGCTTTGGACGGGTGAGGGGAGTGGGGTGCTGGAAGGGGTAGAGGTGGTTAGAGGGGGGAGGAATGATCAGGGACACCGACTGCCGTCAAAAAGGAGGCCAGAGCCTGAAAAGATCTCTTTAGGCCAGACATGGCACCGTGAATGCCATATAGATAGGTATTGGTCTGCTGCACCTCAGATTCTAGCCCCTGGATGGCATTGACAATGGTTGTCTGCCCCACAGAGATGGTTCTCAGGAGGTCAATAGCCTCCTCTGTGAGGGCAGCAGGGCTGACTGGGGCAGGGGAGGAGGTGCCTGGGGTGAAGGAGACTCCCACCCTTCTGGGTGAGTGGGCACGGGCAACTCGGTGGGGAGCAAATGGGAGGGCGGTGATGGTATGGTGGTGGCGGAAGATGACACAGAATAGGTGGGCCCACTAGGGTCCACCTCCTCCAATGAGCTCCCATCGGAGGAGGTATCAGAGTCACTACCTCCAGAGGTAGTTGCCTCCCCGTGGTACTCCCCTCGCCCTCCAACCCACTCGTCCCCTTGGCATCCGACGACTCAGCCTCCGTGGAACTGTGGGCTGCTGCATCCCCACTCACCGGTGCCTCAGCTCCCTCACCAGATGATGCTGATGTTCACAGACAACACAAGAGAACAGGGATGGGGAGACAAAACAGGAGAGACACTTGTAAATAGCTGAATGGAGGCACATAACTGGTTCACACATACACCCACACTGAAAATCTTCCACCAGGCAGCACCTACTGCTACTCACCTCGCTATGCCCCTGACTAGTGGCCAGAACTCTGCTCTACAGCCATTCCCCACAGCACTGAAGGACCTGACATACTGCAGACTTGACCCTTACAACCCTACTTCCCAGGTTGGCCATTATGAAGATGGACATCAGTCAGAGTCCCTGCCACTAGCAAGCATACATATGAACGCACACACACACACACATCCATCAAGGAGCCGGAGTATGGCATTTGTACTCACCCCCTTGTGACTGCTGTGCAGCATTCAAGCGCCCATCCAGGTCTGAGTACGCTAACACCAGAATGCATCGCATAAGAGGGGTCAGTGCCCGACGGGCACCCCTTCCTCGTTGGGAGGACTTCCCCACCTGGGCCTCACAGATCTTCCTCGCCCAGCGCTGCAGGTCCTCCCACTGCTTCCTGCAGTGGGTGCTCTGCCGGTTGTAGACCCCCAGGGTCCGCACCTCCCTGGCGATGTCCTGACAAAGTCCCCTCTTCTGATGGGCGCTTACCTATAAGGGACACACAGAAAAAGTAACATTGAGGTCAGACAATGGCCAATAATATACAGCTAGTTATATGTCCACTATTGGATGGGCGTTTTAAACAGCCTAACAGCACACACATGCAGCATGTCAGGAACCCAGGACTATACAGTGTCACACATGCACACATGTATACTGCCATATACCACCCTTACACACATCCATGCCCCCAATCCTCGTACTCACATATACCTCTGGCCGACCGTAGAGCTTGGTGTACAGGGGCAGGACCCCGTCCACAAGCTTCTCCAATTCCTCGCTGGTGAAGGCCGGGGCCCTTTCCCCTGCCACACATGGCATTTCCATGACTAGAGGCAGAACACAGCAGTATACTCAGTGGAGTACCTGCATGCACGAGATCCGGGAGTCAAGTGAATTTGGGGTGACGAGTTTGCGTACACACCGCGACGGTGTGCACCGTCACCGCCGGCAGCGATCATGATACTGTTAGAATGCCCATTGACAACCATGTTAACCAATGATTTTGCGCACGGCGGTAAACACCACCTTACGCTATTACGTCAACTGCTAGCGGTTTGAGGTCACTTCCACCACAACACTTCTTGATTACAGGGGGTAGACATTTAAATACGTCATCTGCACCATGCAGGCCCTAATGTGCCCAAACACGCATAGGTATGAAACAATATACATTAGCTCACCTGAACAGTCCTGATATATTATTGTGGTTATGTTGCTATTTTGTCACACATACCATGCATTTGAGTCGTGGACTATCATGCCAGCAGTGCTGAATAGGAAACATTGTATGCAGATGTATGTATGTTCCTCTCATGTGTTCTATACTCCTCCTAGGTACAGACCATTGCGAAGGGGAGGGCCCCATCGGTGTACAGATCACTTGTTGATTTGTGAACCATAGTGAGCGTCACATCATTATCAATTACAGACTCATTCGTGCTACTATTAATGAACTTTGTGCATTACTGGATCAAGCACAGAGACCGGCTAATCGTAATTAGCATGCCATCCCTACTGAAGTGGAGGTGCTCTCTGCACTCCATGTCCTAGCCACTGGCTCATTTTAAGTGATAGTGGGCATGGGTGCAGGTTTTTCACAGCCAATGTTTAGCATTATACTGTCCAGATTCCTGAAGGCATTTGTACAACACCTGCAGTCCTATGTGAGGTTTCCCAAAAGTGCTGACCTCCCTGCCATCAAGTCAGACTTCTATGCCTTTGCCAACATACCCCAGGTGATAGGTGCCATCGATGCCACCCATATAGCTATCATCCCCCCCAGAGTCAGTGAAAAGGTGTACAGAAACAGAAAGAACTTTCATTCCATGAACATTCAATTGGTGTGTACTGCAGACCAGTACATCTCAAATGTAAATGCCATGTTCCTTGTATCAGTCCATAATTCCTTTGTGCTAAGGAACAGTAGTGTGCCACACAAGATGGAAGAACTACAGGGGACAGAGGATGGATCTTAGGTAGGTGTGTCTCACATTTATTGCCACAAAGCAGACAGCCAGGCTGTCTGCCACTGAGGGTTGTCAGTGACAGTCCTGTTTTGCCCCCCTTTTTAGGTGATCTGGCTATCCCAACATGCGTTGGCTCCTGACACCAGTGAGGAATCTTGGGATCGATGCAGAGATGAATTAGAATACGGCCCATGGACGTATTAGGAGGGTGATAGAACGCACAATAGGTCTCCTGAAGGCTAGATTTTATTGCCTATATATGGCTGGCAGTTCCCTGACCTATGGGCCTGAAAAGGTGTGTAGAATAGTGGTGGTCTGCTGCATGCTGCACAACGTGGCTGTGAGGAATTCTATCCCACTCTTGGAGGAGGGGGGTGCTGTATATCCAGACCTGCTTCCTCAGAGTGGGGATGAGAATGATGGTGGTGATGAGGAGGGGGAAGATGTACAGTCCAGGACCCAACTGGTGAACTGGTGTTTTATTTGGTGCAGAGATTACATAGTGCAGCTTACAGTGATGGGAGTGGGCTACTGGTGGTTGTGCAATATGGCAACATGGTTGCAGCATTTTTTGGCAGTGGTGGTATTTCCATCTATGTTTTCCAGTGTTTGGTGTTGTTTTTACACGGTTTGGTCGTTGGTTCAGTGGGACACTTGGAGGATAGTTTCTGCCAGAGTCACTTCTTTGAGGGGGCCTTGTTCTTGGCAGGTGCTCCTGTGCCATATCTGGGCCTGAGGGACTGTTTGGTTGCCTGGTGTTGGCCTGTGCAGGTTGAGATGCATGTTTCCTGTGTGCCCTGAGATGGTGGAACATGTCCAGTTGCTGCTGCTGATGTTGTTGTCCGGTCTGTATCCTGGCCTGTAGTAGGGGATTCCTGGTCTGTGTGGGCCTCAGGCTATGTTGGAACAAGGTGCAGCAGCGCACCTGCTTTGGTGGCCATTGTGGCATTGTGCAGTTTCCGCTGCTCCATGGCCTCTTGGTGGTGTGATAGCTGCATCCTTTGACTCTGCTACACGGTGGACACCATCTAGGCCAATCTGTCCTGGGTATGGTGATATGCTCCCAGGACCTCAGTGATCATGTCCTGGGCTACAGCATCAATTCTGTGGCCTCCCCCCGGGCCACAGATGCCTCCCACTGGGCATAGCACCCTGTGCCTGTGTCCCCTGCACAGGTCTGGCGGTACCACTTGTTCTGGGGCCATCATCTTCCTGCCTGTTGGTAGGGGGTTTGCTCTGGCCTCTGTCCATGTGTTCCACCAGTCTGTCTCCTGGATACACAGGTGTGGGGACGGTTGCCCTAGGCTGATGTTGTTGGCTGGGTGGTAGGGGTGTCAGTGGTGTCCTGGGTGAGGCTGCTGGATGATGACAGTCCAGGACTGTGTGAGGGGCCAGAGTGATCATAAATGTCCAGGGTTCCATCTCCAGTGTCCTGGGAGGTGCCTCTGTCTCCATGTCACTGCCACTCCTTGTTCTGTCCGTCAGGGTGGCATGGGTGGTGGTGCCTGTTGGGGGGAATAGACATGTCTGTTACAATTGCATGATCGGATGGGGTGCACAGGACTGGGCTGTTTGATGCAGGTTTTCACACTTTAGGGCCATGCAGGGTGCCTTTGTGAGGTTTGCATTGCATTTTGCTTTGGATGTGGAGGTGCATTGTGGGTGGTGTCATTCCATTGTGATTCCTTGCAGAGGTAGGTGGCTGTACACAGGGGGAGGGATGTGGGCCTGTTAGTGGGTTTGTGGGCATACAGGGTGTCTGGATGTAGTGATTGTGGCCTGGGTGGGGTAGTGGTCCTGGTGGGTGTTGGAGGGGTGGGGTGATACATGCATTACAGGTGTGATGGATATGAGGTAATTGTAGACGACTTACCCGAGTCCATTCCTCCAGTGAGTCCAGTGAGTCCCTCAGGATGCAGGATGGCCAGTACCTTTTCCTCCCACTCAGTGTAGTCGGGTAGTGTTGGTGGAGGTGCTCCCCCAGTCTTCTGGACTGCAATGTTGTGACGGGATGCCATGGACCTGACCTGGTGGCAGGGAATTTTTTGTTGGTTTCTGATTTTTGCATGATTATATGGCGGGTTTCTGTTTAACACCATTGGAGGTCTTCTGTTCGCCATCGCCACGGCGGTGGACGGTGTTTACCGCTGTGTTCATAATGAGGGCCCAAGTCAGCAAAACAGGAGCTCTAAAGGCAAAAGGTTGGGGAAACTCACACCTAGAATGCCAGGTATAAAACATATATTATTTTAGCTCCTTCTGTGACTTAGGTTACAAAAACACAAACAGTATATACATTCAATCAAGTAACATGCAAAGTATTGATATGACATTACACTTGTAAGATATTAAACAAAAGTGGCAGCGTTGTGTTTTAGCATAAGATTTGTTTGAAATCTACCTTTCTCATTACAATTTTTCCATTGAACAAGTACATCATGCTGATCTATAACAAAGCACAAGGCTTGAAAAACCTACAGACAGAATTAAAATGCAGTAATATGTTTATTAACCTACTGACACCATGAAATACTTAGGGGAAGATTTAGGAAAAGTGGTGCTGCATCCAATGCAGCACCACTTTCCTTACGCCCCTTAATGCCCCCCTACCACCATGGTGTAGGGTAGGGGGAATAGCATCAAAATGTTTGACTATATTGATGTACTGTGCAGGATTAGCACCAAAATGTTGGCGCTAATCTCTCAGAGTACTGAGGGACCCATTGAAAACAATGATATGCCCCCTATTAACGCCTGCTCTGTACAGGTGATAAAAATAGCTGAAAAAAATGGCGCAGTCGAATCTCCTAGATTCCCCGGCACCATTTGTGTGGTCCCCCTAATAGGGGCACTTTCCCCTTGCATACATTATGCCTGGCATAAGCATAATGTGGCGCAAGGGGTGACAAAGTGGTGCAAGGTATGCATTGCGTCACTTTGTAATTATGGCGCAGCAAATTAGGCTTGGTTGGGCCACATTAGCGTCATTAAAAATGAGGCTAATGTGGTGAAAGGAGGTGCTAGGCCCTCTTAAAGCTGGGTCTTAGTACACATAATTACAATTGAGAATGCCAGACAACAGTGAGAAGTAACACAGCTTTCTGTAGGAAGACTTTGTAAAGTTGGTACACAGATTAATAGATGACTATCACACTTATCTAGATCTGTTATTATTGCAACATATAGTATGATGAAAGTGTGACATAACATACATAAACATTATCTATAATGACGCTTTATGGGAGATGTAGTCTTTGACCATTAACACTGTTGAAGTAGTAGTGGAAGGTTCGTAAGATTGACTCAAGATACATAGTAACCTGCCTTAGATAAAAAGTTTACAGATTAGAATACATTAGGACAAACAACTGCTCAGGTTTTTTACAAGAGCCATACAAAGAGACTGAGAACATGTTGAATATGAAGTACAATGACGATGCAGCAAGGCAACACATAAACATAATGGGTAATATAGCAGAAATCAATGGAAACAGATATATGGATGTACATATTACATACTGAGAAGAAAAGTATATAATGAGAACTAACATACTAAATTGGGGATAAAGGTACATTTCATATATAAGAAAAATATTATTTGTATATTTAGGTCAAAACAAACCTTAAAAACAACTAAAAAAAATAACATCTGGAAGGATAATAATAATGAAGACACAGTTGCTGAATGACATACAGTGATTTTATTTACCAGTCTCCGATACACCAGAGATTCTTGTGAAGCCTTAAGTGTGTAGGATTCTGTACACTGTCTTCTCTCATGGTAAGAGGTTCATGGGTCTGGGAGTACCACCATCAGTCTATTGGTCCTCTACGTGCTTTTAGAAGTCAAGGAGTGTATTCTCCCTCGCAAGAAGTAATTGGTAAATTAATAAAATACATAGACAACAAAGAACTCCTATGTCTTGCAGCTTCAAAGTGAGAAAGACAAACGGTCAGTGTATAGAATGGTATGTGTTTTGTAGTGTGCTGTGCAGGTGTGATTACTTATTGCCCATGTATTTGAGGTGTGTGACATACGCTCCATACATCCTAATTACCCTGTCAAAAAACTCCTGCAATACTGCCAATTTTATGGATATATTGAAATTTAGCTGTTGGCAAACCACCACGCCAACATCTATGAATTATTGTCCAATGGCAAATTAATGTGTGCTGTCGACAGAGGAGACCTGCAGGTCAGAATGAAATACCTCCTCAAAGGCTGATGGAGTTTCTCCCATCCAGAATGTAAATCTGACAGGAATCCCACCCAAACTGACAGATGGATTGAACCCTCCATCATGGACAATGGATAGCTCTACTGCCAAGACATAAAACAGGCTCTTAGTCTCTTATTTGAAGCTCTGAATCTTCCAGCAGGGTAAGAATGTAGGCTGTAGCGGAGAAGGGTTATACAAGGCCAGATACCTTCTCCATGAGGTGCCATTAAATTGGACTTACTGCTGTGGAAACGCTTTGAGTAGCCCAGGAGCAATGCACATTTGTCAGGTCACTTGGCAGTTTGGTCCCAGTCTTTGAAGCCAAAAAAATCCCAGGTTTTTGGAAACTTTGGGAGGGATACTGTTTGACACCACTGATAGCCAAGGGTCCATGACCTCAGGGATCCCCCATTGCCCCCTCTGTCTAAAACCAATATAGCAGAACATTTCATCCCCTATTCTGAGGTCCTAAGTCCACCCCAGAGATGTGGCTGGGGAAGGGAGCAACCCCTCCCCTGTGGTCACTCTTAACCAGTTCCAAGGGCAGCTCCTCTGTGATGTGACCTGTTGCCTGACTGGTTACTTGGACAAAGGAACAGGGCACATCCATTTGTTAGATACATTTGCCTGAGGCAAGACAGGTTAATAGCCTAGATGGTCAGCTTGCCACAGAAAGAGAACACCTCCATGCACCCAAGGACTTTGTCTCAGCTCTGGAACCAAATTACCAGCTCGTCAAAGGGGCTACTCAGCTTCTGGGTGACAGTTGAAGTGAATGGAAATGGGCCTCTAGAATCTTTAAGCAGGGAGAGTGCAACTTTTCCAGAAGCATCCTTTCCAAAATATTAATTACAAATCTTCCTTCACTGATGAATTTGGGCTTGTAATAAATATGTCAAAAAGTTTAAACATGAACTGTACAGCTGTTCCCAAACCAAATATATTAATATTAAATTTAGAGTTAAATCACGATGCTTTCCTATGGAACAGGCAACCCTACTACAGGGAAAATACATTTTAGGGCTTTCTCACTGTAAGGATATATTTACCATTACATGTCTTACTTTTAAATATCATCTAGTCTGTCTTGTGGGCAGTGAGGTCTATTTAGGGGTGAGATTAATATTGAAAACTGTTGTGTTAGAAGATGACAAGGCCTAGCAGTTTTGGTCAAACTGCTGCTACTGCAGTAAAGTAAAATGATTTGCATATGTGCCAGAGATCCTCTAATAGTGAATGCTTAACTAAAGAAAGAAAAAACTATAAAATAGGCCCTATTTGCAGGGGTCCAGAAAGTATAGCAGTGCCATATTCATTGTTCCTGCTTTCTGACATAGACAGATATAATCAGTAAAAACATGGCACAGTTTGTTGTTAGGAACAATCCCAGAAATTAGGCAAAACGTGCATAATTAGGTTCAGTGTGTTAGAAATGGGGTCTTTGGTTGGCAGTCAGGTTACCCCCGCCAAGAAAGGACCCTCACTCTAGTCAGGGTAAGTCACACACACATTCCAAATTATCCTCTGCCCACCGTCTGGTAGCTTGGCACTGAGCAGTCAGGCTTAACTTAGAAGGCAATGTGCAATAGGTATTTGTGCAATACATCATACAATAACACCATATAGCACCACAGAAATACACCACACAGTGTTTAGAAAAATATATAATATTTATCTGATAATACGCAGGTCAAAACCGATTAAAATGCAATAAGTATGGATTGAGATATCATTGTAAAAGTGATATAAAGTGTCTTTAGTCTTTTAAAAGCAATGAATGTCTTTTTCAAGCACAAAGTGCCTGGTTCGCGTTCAAAATCTCTGCAAAGAACCGCAGAGGAGGAGATGCATGGAAAACAAGGAGGTGTGCATCGATTTCTCGGGCCTCACACGGCGATGCGTCATTTAGTTCTCATGCTGGGACGGCTGTGCATCGATTTCCGGAGCTCGGTCATGGATCCTCTTCGGGTTGGGGTTTTTTCGGACACCCCGGGGACGATGCATGGATTTCCGGCACTGACAGGACAAAGTCACAGGGGCTGCATCGATCCGGTGGGCATTGTGTGGAAATTTGTACCGCACGGGAGGCGCTGCGTTGATTCCTCTCTGTGAGTCGGGTTGCGTCATTCCGGCTCAGCTGTGCGTCGATCCAGTGGGCTGTGCGTCAAATTTCTGGTTGCTACGCTGGTGCTGTGTTGATCTTCTCATTGCAAAGTCAGGCTGCGTTATTCTGGTTCAGCGTGCAATAAATTTTTCACCACGGTGCAGGCTGTGCATCGTTTCTGTCAGGCTGTGTGTCGATTTTCACTGTACAAGGAGTCCTTCTTGCAGAGATGAAGTCTTTTTGGTCCTGAGACTTTAAGGAACAGGAGGAAAGCTCTATTCATGCCCTTGGACTGCACTTCTCAGCACAGACAGAGAGCAGTTGTGCATGTGTGTGTCACTCTCTTTTTCCTCCCACCTTCCCTTGTGTGCTAGGCGACTGTACTCACCGTCGTAATCTTCACCGCCGTTGGTGTTCCAGGTGGAGCATAACGTAGAAGATCATCTGTAAAACTTGCAGTTTGGGCTCCATGGCGATGTGGTTCTTTCCTGTGTCTCCGAAGGTGAGTCCTTTCTCTTCTGGTATGTGTTTCTGCCAGGCTTTTGATGGCGTTAGTACTTGCCCAGAAAAGGTGGCAGAGTGATGTGTCTTAATATGGTGGGTGATACTTTGTCTTCCTCCTGGCTGTATGTGGCTACCGCCGTGGTGACTGTTGTTTCCGCTCTGGCGGTTGGTGTGGTACATTGGCTGTCTATCGGAGATATCATCACCATGGTCATAATTGGGCGCTACTTACTGCCAGCCTGTTGGCGGAATTACCACCACTTCATCACCCACTGTCAGGGTCATAATGAGGTCCTAAGTCACCTAATGTGGCCCTGCTGTGATTTGTATATCTGAAGTAAAGCAAGGCAGTGCAAGTTGCTGCCTTGCATAACTCTGCCCTGGGAAGGCAGTAAATGAGTGGATTCAGGTGTTCCCACACATCCACTCATGGTTTTCAGCACAGTTCCAAATTTACCAAGACAGGTCAATCTGGGAATTCATTAAATGCTACGCTTTTCCAGGAAAGGCGTAACAAGGAGAAATGTGTTTTTTTCTTGAAGTTCTTTCCTCTATGTATGAGTGTTGCATTTTGCAGCACACTTAGAAGATGAAAATGTTTCTGAGGATTGTTTTGTGCAGGAAGGTGACCCTTCCTGCACAAAACATTCCTGTCTATGATGCAGACACCCTTGAACCAAGGCGCAAGGATGCCTTAATTGGGGCTAGGCAGGCAAAAGTGTACCAGCACAGGAAGAGAGCAAAAAATATGTTAAATTTGGTGCACTCCTGCCCTCTCCCTTTCATACATCACAACTCAGCAGGGTGTCCTACTGGATTGTGGTGCATGAAAGTATGATAATTCTTGGCCAAAGAATGGTAACTGAAAGAGGCTTAGAAGGGAATCAAGACTAATGACCTTATTTATAGTTTGCACCTATTTATTTATTTTTGCAAATTAAGCGCATCTGAATGCTTATATGAAAGTTTCAGCATTTCTGCTTTTGGACTTTTGGACTTTTCGCCCATACTCTTTCATAGCTTCTGCTTCAAAGTATTCCATTAAGAATCTCGCTCAGAATATCCATTAGCATTAATTCACCCATCAAGGTGACATAATGTGGTGGATAATTTCTCTGTGCTGCTATTGCTATGCAGCTGCTACTTTTAATGTGACGTTTCATTTTTCTTCTAGCTACAATCCTTCTGAACATAAATCTTCTCTAATCTTTTGTAACCATGTTTTATCTTCTATCAAAAATTTTTTGGGTCTATTTGAATTTTGCCGCTCCTCAAATTTCTTTTTGTCCTATGCATTTTGTGAATGCAAAGATCTGTGGGATGCAATGTCAGTGAAGAGCACGTCTTTACATCAGGGTTCTTTACACTGTGGTCTTTATGGCTCATTGTAAGTCAATATATGTATTTTATTTCTTTCCTCTTTGTAACACTTTTTGTTAATTGGGTGAAGTAAGAGAATCATTAAAACAATTGCAAATAAAAAGAACAGACTAGCAAAAGTAGATACTCACCTCCCAAAAATGAAATACTCCAATCCCAAAAAAGCAAAGACATAGACATAAACACACTCTCCACCCAGCTTCTAAAATATTTGCATTCTTCTTCTACTTGCGTGAACCCAAACAAATAATAAAATAAAAAAGGTGTTAAAAACCCACCAACACCCCATATATCCCAAAAAATAAAAATATCTTAACTCCTTGTACTACATTCCCTTAATTTTGAGAAAAAAAACTCCCAACCCCCTAAAACACCAAACCCCTAAAGTCCTATATTCCACTTTCACTTAATATATTTTTCGGGAAGATAAGCCTTCCACAACCCACCCATATGCCCCAAACTCTAAACTTTATATATCTCATCCCAATTCTTTCAGTGGATAACTTCCCACAATTCTAACCATGAGCACAGTGGCTTAGGCCTGTCACTCTGTAAGCAAGGACCTGGACCAATCCTTTGACCTGTTGGGGCACAACAAGCTTGCTCTCAATAAAGACAGAAGATTAATATTCCTGTCTGTGATATAGTACATATAGGTTGTCATTACAACCCTGGCGGTCGGTGTTAAAGCGGCAGTAAAACCGCCAACAGGCCGGTGGTAAAAAAAATGGAATCACGACCATGGCGGAAACCGCCAACATAGACAGCCAGTTTAACACTCCCACCGCCAAGGCGGTAGAAACAAACACCGCCATCAGACAGGCGGAAGACAATGTACTGCCCACATTATTGCAAGGTACCAATCCGCCACCTTTTCCGGGGCGGATTCACCGCGAACAAAAACACAGCGGAAGCAGGAATTGGAAGCGAAAACACTCACCTCTGCACACCCCACGAGGAATCAGGACGCCATGGAACCCGAGCTCCAGATTCTTCCAGGCTTTATCTTCCTGCTCCCCTACCAGGAACAACAAAGACAGCGGCGAAGACCACGGTGAGTACTGCACCTACGACACAGGGGAGGGAAAAAAGAGTGACACACACATGCAACACGCTACACTCCCACCCCCACGCTCAACCACTACAACACCCACACAAGTACATGTTGATACATTACATTAACGACCCCCAACAGCCCCTGAAAGACTGCAAGGACAAAAGGAAATGAGTCGAACAATTGTAATATATTCAAATACATTAATCAAAAATATATACATATATAAAGATATTCCCACTCTAAACAAATATATACACCAAGAATACAACTCCAAGGTATTCCACCATCATAGTCCGTGGACCACTGGGCCCAAAATGCAAGGGCGAGGCCCACACTCAATCCCCGAACAAGACGGAGAGAACACTGCTGGGGCATCAGATAGAAATAAAACAGGCACCTCAGGGGGAAGGGAAGGGGGGGCACCTCAGCCGGATAAGTGCACAACGCCAGATCCATGAGGGGGCTCCATGCCCAATGATGTATCCTGGGGAGTGCAAAGCCACAGTCTCTCAAGTCTCTCCATTGGGTGGGTTGCCCACTGCTTTATCCTGGGGAATGCAAAGCCACAGTTTCTCAAGTCTCTCCAGTGGCTGGGTTGCCCACTGCTTTATCCTGGGGAGTGCAAAGCCACAGTCTCTCAAATCTCTCCAGTGGGTGGTTTGCACACTACTTTATCCTGGGGAGTGCAAAGCCAAAGTCTCACAAGTCTCTCCAGTGGGTGGTTTGCCCACTGCTTTATCCTGGGGAGTGCAAAGCCACAGTCTCTCAAGTGTATAACAGTCTCCACTGGTTCTGGAGGGGGCTTTGTGCCCAGAATGCTTCATCCTGCTAAGGACTGAGGTATGGATGCCTTGCTCCACTGGTTCTGGAGGGGGCTTTGTGCCCAGAGTGCTTTATCCTGCCAAGGACTGAGGTAGTGAATGCCTTGCTCCACTGGTTCTGGAGGGGGGGGGGGTGTTGGTGCCCAGAGCGCTTCATCCTGCCAAGGACTGAGGTAGTGGATGTGATACTCCACTGGTTCTGGAGGGGGCTTTGTGTCCAGCGTGCTTCATCCTGCCAAGGACTGAGGTAGTGGATGCCTTTCTCCACAGGTTCTGGAGAGGGCTTTGTGCTCAGCGTGCTTCATCCTGCCATGGACAGAGGTAGTGGATGCCTTTCTCCACTGGTTCTGGAGGGGGCTTTGTGCCCAGAGTGCTTCATCCTGCCAAGGACTGAGGTAGTGTATAACAGTCTCCACTGGTTCTGGAGGGGGCTTTGTGCCCAGAGTGCTTCATCCTGCCAAGGACTGAGGTAGTGGATGCCGTTCTCCACTGGTTCTGGAGGGGGCTTGGTGCCCAGAGTGCTTCATCCTGCCAAGGACTGAGGTAGTGAATGTGATACTCCACTGGTTCTGGAGGGGGCTTTGTGTCCAGCGTGCTTCAACCTGCCAAGGACTGAGGTAGTGGATGCCTTTCTCCACTGGTTCTGGAGGGGGCTTTGTGCCCAGAGTGCTTCATCCTGCCAAGGACTGAGGTAGTGGATGCCTTTCTTCACTGGTTCTGGAGGGGGCTTGGTGCCCAGAGTGCTTCATCCTGCCAAGGACTGAGATAGTGGATGTATCTCTCCACTGGTTCTGGAGGGGACTTTGTGCTCAGAGTGCTTTATCCTGCCAAGGACAGAGGTAGTGGATGCCTTTCTCCACTGGTTCTGGAGGGGGCGTTGTGCCCAGAGTGCTTCATCCTGCCAAGGACTGAGATAGTGAAAGTGATACTCCACTGGTTTTGGAGGGGGATTGGTGCCCAGAGCGCTTCATCCTGCCAAGGACTGAGGTAGTGGATGTGATACTCCACTGGTTTTGGAGGGGGCTTTGTGTCCAGCGTGCTTCATCCTGCCAAGGACTGAGGTAGTGGATGCCTTTCTCCACTGGTTCTGGAGAGGGCTTTGTGCTCAGCGTGCTTCATCCTGCCATGGACAGAGGTAGTGGATGCCTTTCTCCACTGGTTCTGGAGAGGGCTTTGTGCCCAGAGTGCTTCATCCTGCCAAGGACTGAGGTAGTGTATAACAGTCTCCACTGGTTCTAGAGGGGGCTTTGTGCCCAGAGTGCTTCATCCTGCCAAGGACTGAGGTAGTGGATGCCGTTTTCCACTGGTTCTGGAGGGGGCTTGGTGCCCAGAGTGCTTCATCCTGCCAAGGACTGAGGTAGTGAATGTGATACTCCACTGGTTCTGGAGGGGGCTTTGTGTCCAGCGTGCTTCATCCTGCCAAGGACTGAGGTAGTGGATGCCTTTCTCCACTGGTTCTGGAGAGGGCTTTGTGCTCAGCGTGCTTCATCCTGCCATGGACAGAGGTAGTGGATGCCTTTCTCCACTGGTTCTGGAGGGGGCTTTGTGCCCAGAGTGCTTCATCCTGCCAAGGACTGAGATAGTGGATGTATCTCTCCACTGGTTCTGGAGGGGGCTTTGTGCCCAGAGTGCTTCATCCTGCCAAGGACTGAGGTAGTGGATGCCTTTCTCCACTGGTTCTGGAGGGGGCGTTGTGCCCAGAGTACTTCATCCTGCCAAGGACTGAGGTAGTAAATGTGATACTCCACTGGTTTTGGAGGGGGATTGGTGCCCAGAGTGCTTCATCCTGCCAAGGACTGAGGTAGTGGATGTGATACTCCACTGGTTCTGGAGGGGGCTTGGTGCCCAGAGTGCTTCATCGTGCTCATGGCGGCCTCAATAGTGTCGGAATCTTTGGCGCTCACTGGCCTGCGGTGCTTGTTGCGGCGGTGTCCTGTTCAGTGGTGCTGGTGGCGGCGGTGTCCTGTTCAGCGGTGCTTGTGGCGGCGGTGTCCTGTTCAGCGGTGCTGGTGGCGGCGGTGTCCTTGGCAGCGGTGCTGGTGGCGGCGGTGTCTTGCTCAGCGGTGCTTGTGGCGGCGGTGTCCTTGGCAGCGGTGCTGGTGGCGGCGGTGTCCTTGGCAGAGGTGCTTGTGGCGGCGGTGTCCTGTTCAGCGGTGCTGGTGGCGGCGGTGTCCTGTTCAGCGGTGCTTGTGGCGGCGGTGTCCTTGCCAGCAGTGCTTGTGGCGGCGGTGTCCTTGGCAGCGGTGCTTGTGGCGGCAGTGTCCTGTTCAGTGGTGCTGGTGGCGGCAGTGTCCTTTTCAGCGGCTAGTGGCTGTGGTGTCCTGTTCAGCGGTGCTTGTGGCGGCGGTGTCCTTGGCAGCAGTGCTGGTGGCGGTGGTGTCCTGTTCAGCGGTGCTGGTGGCGGCGGTATCCTTGGCAGCGTTGCTGGTGGCAGCGGTGTCCTTGGCAGCGATGCTGGTGGCGGCGGTGTCCTTGGCAGCAGTCCTTGTTGCGGTCTTGTCCACCGTGCAGGTTTTCCCAGACTTGCCTGTTTTACTGTGCCCCTTCCCCACCTTGGATGGTGGCGCAGCTGGCTCCACACTTCCAACTGTACCGCTGGTGGAATATTTTTTTCCTCTCTCCCTCCGGGCACTGGCCAACTTTTTGTGCTTTTGAGGTGGGGGGCTGTCCGTGCTCTGGCTCCTTGGCAAACTGGCTGCCCTGCTGCCTGGCGCACTGCAGAAGCCGGTTACTACTGGCACCACTGTTCCCGCAGATGTTGTGGCTGAGGTGCTGGGTTGGGACCTGGAGAGGCGGACCCTAGGAGACTGAAGGGGTGGCGGAGGTGAGGGTAAGAGGTCAAGGTTGGACAGGAAAAGTTTTTTGGCCACACTGGGACGGTAGATGGAGGGGGTTTGGGAGTGGAGGAAGAGGTAGTGGTTGTAGGAGGTGTACGTTTGGTGACTATCAAATAGCAATAACTGTCATGCACTGAAAGTTTTGGTTAAAATAATGCAGCAAAAGTCATACTAAAAGAGCAACTGGCAGGTAGACAACAGCCATTAAAACATTCAAAGTCATACAATAAACATTTATAATAAGGCATATTGACATCCTTCATCAAAGTAATATAGGATTACATACATGCTGAAAGTTGCCTACATTTGCTGCATCTCACATATTCAAAGTAATTATCACATTGCTTAAATAGGCCAATAGAGACGTCATACACATAGAGCACACCTAGGTCACATACTGATGAAGGAAACGTATCATAGTGTAATTACCACAAACAAATCTATATACTTATGATCAAGAAATGGTGTAAGGATCAAGGCCTATAGGTCCGGATTCAACAATAGTGACATTTTGCATAAATATATTTTTTGCCCAAAACTTTACTGTACAGGTCTGTTGGGCCACATCAGTCTTTCAAACATAATTTGGTCTCATACAGAGAAGGGCCACAGTTCTATACCTATGTGTCAGTCTAGGTTCATCAACTTGCCATTGTGAAAACAGTACCTGAAGGATAAATATTTCAAAATGACATATCTATGTCGGATGTCAAACAATGGAAACTGTTAATAAACGACTGGACCTGCAAATTCATAACTAACTATGTAAGGCCCTGGCATACCATGAAGACAACCAAGCACTTTATAGTTGATAATATGTCAAATTTATTTTCGAGTGTCGAACTTAATGTCACTATTCCAACCCATAGACACCAATATGGCTGCAAGAGGCTCTCATCTAAAGTTGGATACATTCTACACGCATTGGTGGTCATTATGACATGGGTGGTAAATCCTGCTTACCAATGTGGTGACGGCCGGCAACATACCATCGTGGAGGCGAACATCCGTCCACCATATTAAGACACACACTAAACTGACAGAATACTGTCACATTCACATATTTGCCAGATCAAAGGTAAATGTTAAACTGTCAGTATGAACACCCACACCGTCACGCCAACAAAACAACGGCCTCCACATTATGACCCACAAATCACCATGGTGGACATTTAACAGTGGGAAACCATAGGCGGTACACACCGGCACGGTCATAATGGTCACCCAAACAAAAAACAACACAACATTGGCCAATACCAAAAACACACACCTCACACCAATACACACACCACACCCACCCACCAACAGCACTATAAAACACCCCCACATTACCCACAACCCTTTACAAACACAAAAAATAGACAAGAGACAGACACGCAAATCACAGACACAGCTACACACACCACTAACAACCAGCCATCCATCACGCACCACACACCCCACCACATTATTTAACACACATTGCACAACACACACCACACAACACCCACATCCCTACAGAGGCACCCCCATGTCACAGGGTCATGGGGGAGGAAATAGTCGGGGTAGAGCCACAGCTGTTTGGAGAACAGGTACAGCAAATATCCAATGCAAGGAAAATGGAGATATGGTGGAGAATTGTGGACTGGGTGAACGCTGTGGGACAGCATCCAAGAAAAAGGGATGGCATCAGGAAGAGGTGGGTCAACCTACGGGGGAAGGTACATTCCATGGCAGTAAGGCACCAGCTCACCATCCAGAGAACTGGCGGTAGCCCCCCACGTCCTCCCCCACAGCTGACAGCAAGCAAGTCATGGCTATACTGCATCCGGAGGGAGTCACTGGAGTAGCCGGAGGACCAGACACTAGTGAGTCAAAATTTATGACCTATCACACCCCTATACCTGCATGCCATCTCACCCCCTCACCCTGACTCCCATCACTCCACTCAATCCCACACAGTGCACATACACATATGACTAACCCCAATGCCAAGCCCTGAATGCCATACCCACTGCATGTACAGCCCTCCCAGCCCTGCATGTACATCCATCACCTATGCATGCACAGCATGGAGAACTAAAAATCCCACAATACATCACCATATATAAACAAAGATGGCAGGGCAACAGCAACGATATAGGGAAAGCTAGGGATGTACAATATGTCACAGACATGAAGCATAATACATCACTTACATCCCCGCAGGTGCCCCAGCCAATCCCAGTGGCGAGGAGGTGCCACTTCCCAACAGAAGATGCCCCCAGTGATGACAGTAACTCTGGATAACTGAATTTGGATGAACTACCTGGCCCATCAGGGACCACTGGTCAGTCGGCCACCCCAGCCCACTCACAGTCTACCACTGAGCTTCCCCCCTCACTATCTGACACCACAGAAGCCACCCAACATCCCCACACCTCTGTTCCCAGGACACATCAATCAGCAGTGTGCCCACTTGCAGAGGGACCCCACTTCACACCTCACAGCCAAGACAATCAGGGTCCTTGGGTCAGTAGCAGTGGGTACACCATTCAGAGGACACAGGCACAGGGCACAGGGACACTGAGAGGACAGCTGTGCACCAGGGGGAGGACAGGCTCAGGGTATCGACTGTCCTGGAACACTCACTAATGTCCTGGAGGCCTACCCACAATCCCACAACAATATGGGCCAGATTCTTGACATCATGCAGGAGAACCAGCGGCTGCAGGAGGTACATCATCAGGAAATCAGGAAAGATTTGCAGGCCATCAGCACCACCATGGTCTCCATAGCAGGGGTGCTGCCTGACATGGCCAACATAATGAGGGAATATACAGCAAACCAGCAGGCCCCTTCCACTAGCCAGTCAACTGACCAGCCCACCACATCTGCTGTAGCTAGTGGACAGGAGGCCCTGCCACAGGACCCACAGGCCACCAGCACCCCTTCCCCTACAGAAGGTGAACCACCCCACAAATGTTCCCTGCGACCCAGACAGATGTCAGAGGCACTTTCCAAGACCAAAATGCCAATGAGATCCTCCTGAATGTCAACCATGTGTCCCACTCTGTCACCTAGTTCACTTTGAACTGCCTATGCTCCCCTTCCTACAGACCCTTGGACACTGGACCTGTGCTACAAACAGACTGGACCAATACCTTAGACTTACCTCTACAATCACCCCATTCCATTGCACTATTCCGTCTATGAATTTCACTACAAAAAACACCCTTGAACACAACTTGAGTGATAGTGCTTTATGTTAAGAAAATGTGCAATTATGTTCACAGTTACATCTTGTGTAAATGACCTGAACTCTGTGATAGCGTACAAATATTTACCTGTAGCTGTCTGTAGTGATCACATCAGTACACAGTAGTAATAACACCAACATCTGCAAAATGAGAAGACATAGGTGACAGTCAGTTGAGATGCAAAGGAATTGACTGCCATCATGCTGCAGCCACACTGAAAGGATAAATTACCAGAGGAATGGTCAGTTCCACTGTCTCAACTGTGTGTCATTGGAAGTATTGCTGTATAACTGTTCTGTTGACCATATTCACATCCACATCCTCATCCTCTGCCTCCTCATCCTCACTGTCCTCAGCATCCACTGCTGCCACAGGGGCATTTCCAATCTCCTCCTCCTGCAGATAAGGCACGTGTCATCTGAGGGCAAGGTTGTGCAACATGCAGCATGTGACAACTATCTGGCAAACCTTCTCAAGGAAGTAGGACAGGGATCTACCTGTCAGATGGAGGCATCTGAACCTGGCCTTCAGGAGGCCGAAGGTATGTTCTATGTTCCGCCTGGTTCGCCCATGTGCATCATTATACTAATTCTCAGCCCCTGTCCTGGCATTCCTCACAGGAGTCAGGAGCCACGATAGGTTTGGGTAGCCAGAGTCACCTGCAAGTATTGAGGGACAAACATTAGCCTTACACAATGGTATGGGGGATGACTCCTGATGACTCCTGAAGGCATACGTGGGACTCTGGCACACCTATTAGCCACACCCTGTGCCTCTGTAGTTGTGCCACCACATTTGGGATGCTGATATTCCTCAGGACAAAGGCGTCATGTACCAAAATCAGGATACTTGCATTGACATGGGAGATGTACTGGTCAGCCAAGCACACCATTTTCACATTGAGTGAGTGGAGTCTCTTCCGATTCCTGAATACCTGTTCATTGTACCGGGGGGGGGGGGCAAATGTAATATGTGGTCCGTCAATCGCACTAATAATATTTGGTATATGTCCCATTGAATAGAATCCAGCCTTCACAGTGGGCAACTCTTCCACTTGGGGAAAAGCGATTTAGCTACACATGTGTTTGACCAAGGCAGACAAAAACTTTGCCAGCACTATTAAGAACATTGGCTGTGTTATCCTGCTGCCAAGGCCACTGCCACCTGGAAAGAGCCAGCTGGCAGGAAATGGAGCACTGATAGAACTTGCACAAGAGGGGGGATCCCAGTGGGATGAAGGATAGCTGATATCAGGTCAGGCGCCAATTGAGTAAACAGCTCTGTGATTGTGGCCCTGTCCAGTCTATAGGTCAGTATTATGTGCCTGTCCTCCAGTGTAGCAAAGTCCACAAGGGGTCTCTACACTGACTCTTATCTCCTCCTCCTATTCCTCTGCAGTGGTATGTATCTAAGGGAAATAGGAGTGAATAAGGTGGAACCACCACCTCAGTGTACATAGAGCATGTATGTTGTCTGAAATATGTGAATGGCAATATATGTGCAAGTTATAGCAAAGGCGCAGCTTCCAATTTCTGAATGTAGTCCACCACCATAAAATGGCGACTGCCTTTCCTGTATATATGGACAGGTGGAAGTGATGTAACTCCACCAGGGTTGGGCGTCATAGCGGAAGGCGGTCTTGCACCGCCAAGCTATTCCTCATTGACTAAAATGGGGGTCTATGGAGTACAGTGTTCAATGGGGATCACCGGAAGCAGTGACGGTGTACACCGCCGAGGACGTGACCACCATTTTCTGTCTAAAATCTCACTTGGTTCCTGACTTTCCACAGGATAACACCTCCATTGGGTGTGCTACTGTGAACTGTGTTTGGATTCTGCCATGGCCCATGTGACAGGGGAAAGGGCAACTGCTTTCACTTTGGAGGAGTTAGGGTACCTGGTGGATGGGGTCCTACCCCTGTATGGATAGCCCTATCAGCCTCCAGACCAACAGGTGGGTACACCAAGGGCATAATGCATGTGACAAAGTTGCATGGAGATGTGTGTGTTAGCTGTTGGAAAATGGGTTATTGGTTATGGCAGGTAAGTACCTAAACTTAGCAATAGGCCACTATCCTCCACTTAGGTCCAGTTAGGTCTCAGTAAATTAAACCTAGCTTAATCCATGGTAGCTTGGCAACGAGCAATAAGGCTTAACTTAGGAGACAAAGCGTAAAGCATTCAATTATCACTAAACAGTAATTAAATAAAACACAGGAAACAGTTTAAAAATCCAAAACAAATTTATAAACATATGAAATATTTTTAGCTTTAGAATTACACCAAAACAAATACAATTGGGTAAAGGGAACTGGTGATATGAATTTTTAAATAATTAATGCTTTTCAGCGTTTAGAAACGAATAGCGCCAATCAGGTCATCTGGTCGCACCTCGGCCGGGGCAAAGTCAAATTTTAATGCCGACCGCGATGAAGCACTGATTGGCCACTGTCCACGGGAAACCTCGGTCAAAAGATTACCTTAGGACTTATTTGTTTTTCTGAAGATTTTCTTCAGCGGGACCAAGCCGCCAGTCCATTCCGACCTCCTGGAACTCCTCCTTGGATGCGCATCGCGGGAGCCCTAGGTGGAGATTTTTACCTTCTGATTTAGATGATTTTTCAACATAAAAATCCCTTGACCGGGGCAAACCTAAATGTTGATCCAATGTCCTTGGAGCCCTCTTCGGATGCACTGCCTGGGAGGTCCTCGTCAACTTCCTACATTCAGACTTATTCACTTTTTGTGAGATTTTCTTCACCGGGACGAATCTGGAAAGTCAGGACAGCTCGTGGTTGAGGCAAGCTGGCTAGAGTTGCCACGGCGGGTCAGTCCCTTTATGGAGCTTTTTAAAAAAAAATCTGGATCTTCTCCCAGCTGCACTTATAATGTTTTTTTGAAGTCCACAGCTCACCCCAAGGTTCCAGAAGCTCTGAGATGCTCCTTGAGGGCACAGACTTCAACTCCCACAATGTATCTGGGGCAAACTCCAAATTGGCCAGTGGACAGTGGTCAGCTAGTCAGTTTCTTCGGGAGTTGGTGCAGGGTACTCTGGTTAGCAGTTTTTCACTATAGAAAACAGGGAGTCCCTTCTTGAACAAGTTGAAGTCAGGCAAAGTCCTTCTTGTGGTGAAGCCCAAGTGTGCAGCTGGTGCAGTTTCCAGAGTGTAGTGTCCAGGTGCAGGTCAGGGATCCAGCAGGGCAGTCCTTCTTGCCCTGTAGTTCTTCCTGTTAAGGATCTGAGGTGTGGGTGCAGGTCTTCAAGTTTTATCCTGGCTGTTGGGTAAAAAAACAGGGGGGTCCTGGTTCTCCAATCAGGTTCAGGGCCCTTTCCCCTGTGATGACCACTTTCTGGGAAGTGTGGCAAAAATCAGTCCCAGGTAGCAACATTCCTCAAAAATCCATCATGACTGAAAATTATTTTTGGAGGTTACATCTGGCTGCGCCCACCCACTAGTGTGGCTAAAAATCCTAAAAACACCCCTCTCCTGCCCTCTCCTAATCTAATCAAGGGGGTACCTAATTGTCTGGGTTTGCAGAATGTGAGAGATGTGCTAGGTTGCTCCAAATGTCTTTCCCTGTCTTTGAAGACCAGTCGGCAGCCCTCCCCCTTCCTACTTCCCCATCAGCTGAGGGAAGATCTCCTCCCCCAGGTACATCTCTTAGTGTTGAGTCCAGGCCACTTCACACCTTATCAAGCAGCCTGGCCAGGCTGCCAGAGGCTGGCCAATCAGAGCAGCAAAACACGACAGGGCTGAAGTTTGCAACTGTTTAGGTAAAGTTTAAAACTCCTTACCTGAACAAGTTATCATAAATCCAACAATTGTATGATGTGGGATTTATTATAAAAAGTAATTTTATACCAGACTTGATGTATCTGCTACTTAAGGGGACTTTATAAATTAAAATAAAGTCTCCCCATTCTAGCCTACAGAGGCCATTCACTACAATGAGGGAACAATGAATTTGTCTGTTTTACCTCACCAGAGTTTATAAAATATTTTTTATAAGGTCTCTGCTTATAGTTACATGACACCCCACCCTAGGCGCACAAAGGGTACACCTTAGGGGTGACTTCTATGTAAACATAAGGTAGTTTAAGACTTTGGAAGTACTTTTTATTCCAAAGTCGAATGTGGATTTGCAGGCCTGCCTTTAAAATGACACGGGGCACCTAAGCAGTGCACCTATGGGTGCACTACCTATGCTGGGGTACCTAAATCTACATGCCCTACCATATACTGGGGACTTATAGGTAGGTTCATATTGCCAATTATAATTAGCCTAATGTGCATATCCACTTTACACAGAGCACTGGTCCTGGGACTGCTAAGCAGTACAAGAGGGCACAGCCAAGAGTCAGTAACCACCAGTATATGTCCAAAATGTTTGGGGGTGACCAGGGCAAAAAGGAGGACTTTCCCACACTAGCAGTGTGTAATTTGGGTGGTGGGACTGTCTGGTGGTGTGTACATGCAGTGCTCTGGGTGATGTGTGTGACAATGGAGATGGAAATGGTATTTTTGGGCCATATGTGTGACTGGCTGGATTGTATGGTTAATGGTGTCCTCCTGTCTGTATTACGTTTGCAGGTCAGTGCCCATCAGAAGAAGGGACTGTGGCGTGCCATCGCCAAGGACGTGTGGAACACCCACTGTAGGAAAAGGTGGGAGGACCTGAGATGCTGGGCCTGGAAGACCGAGGAGGCCCAGCTGAGAATGGCCTTCCAACAATGGCAGAGTGCCCGTCGGAACCTGACCCCCCTGATGGTCTGCATACTAGCGGTGGCCTATCCAGAGCTGGGAAGGGCCCTTGAGGGCAGCACAGCAGCCACGAGGGGGTTAGTACAGTGAGCGTGACAACAATTAATTTTGGTTTGCATGGGATCCTGGAGGTGGGTTTCAGTTAGTGGGTGCCCCTTAATGTCAGTTCAGCCATTGCTACGTGATCCAGCTAAAGGTAAATGGATGTGTAGCAAAATCTGGTAACCTAGATAGGTAGCATTCCATGTCAGACAGGGCTTAGTGGGTCCCAGGAAGGGAGCAGTTGGCGGAGGCTGGCTCTCATCTTGCTGTTGCACTTAGCCAATGTAATGCCAGTGCCATGTACAGTGCTCAATCCTGATCCCTGTGTGTGATGGTAATGTGTATGCCAACGGTGGTGTTGTTGCTGTAACTGACCCAGTGCTCCCTTTCTCTCTCCCCTCCTATTATCTTCTGTCATCCTATCCATATGTGCATTAGCATTATCTGGCGGAGGAGCAGGGTACCAGCAACTGAGGGAGCTGCATCCCACAGGACCTTGGAGGCAGAGTCCACCAACGCTGAGGGGACCAGTGGGACAGAGGGCGAGCACCACCATGGAGACAGGAAGTTATAACACTGACGCTGATTCCTCCTCCGATGGAAGTTCCCTGGTGGTGGTGGACACCTCTGGAACCAAACCAGCTACAGGTACAGCCGTCACCCCGTACCAGCACCCCCTGAGTTGCCCGTGCCCACTCACCCAGGAGGGTGGGCATCTCCTTCGCCCCAGGCACCTCAGGCCCTGCCACAGTGAGCCCTGCTGCCCTCAGTGAGGAGGCTATTGACTTCCTGAGATCTATCTCTGTTGGGCAGTCAACCATTCTGAATGCCATCCAGGGTGTCGAGAGGCATTTGCAGCAAACAAATGCATACCCGAAGGGCATTCATTCTGGCATGGCGGTCCAACAGAGAGCATTTCAGGCTCTGGCCTCAGCACTGATGGCAACCATTGTCCCTGTGTCCAGCCTACCCCCTCCAACTTCCACTACCCAGATGCAATCCCCTCTACCTCAGCCTATCCCAAGCACACCTTAAGACCAGCATGCACACATATCAAAAGAGAAAAGTGGCTCAGGTAAACATAAGCACCACACATCACACAGGCACTCACACAAGCACCATACCCATGAACACATACCAACATCCACTTCCTCCACTGTGTCCCCCTCTTCCACGTCCTCCACCTCCCTCCCAGTGTTGTCTCCACTCACACCTGCATGCACTACATCATCAGCCACTGCCTCCATCACCAGCACGCCCATCACAACACACCCCTCACGTGCAATCACAACCCCCACTACCATTCACATGTCCCCTGTGTCCTCTCCCAGTGTGTCTGTGAGCCCTCCTCCCAAAGTACACAAACGCAGGCACACACCCACTCAACGGCCATCCACCTCACAATAGCCGCCAGCCCATGCAATTTCACCCAAACTCAGCAGATGTACACCTCCTACAACCACTACCTCTTCCTCCACTCCCACACCCCCTCCATCTTCCCATTGCAGTGTGTCTAAAAAACTTTACCTAGCTAACTTTAAGCTCTTCCCTACTCCTCCCCCCCTTCCCCTAGGGCCAGGATGTCTAGATCCCAGCCCAGCACCTCAGCCACCACATCTGTGTCTGCTATGATGTGTGCTAGTCCGGGTGGATCGAAGGGGACATCTGTCAGAGCTGTCACTGTGCCAACTGAGCCTGAAAAGAAGGGACACACCCTATCATGCACGACCCTGGCCTAGGGGCACCCACAGCCCTAACCCTTGCAGATGATGAGATGGCCACATCCTCCGGTATACAAACCCCTGGTGGACCTGTCGACAATGGAAGATAGACACATCATAATCACATTAGACTTGATTGTGCCACAATCCAAGAACTGTGTGCCCAATTGGAGCCAGACTTGATGTCAGCAATCCGCCAACCCACAGGGATCCCCCTCTAGTGCAGGTCCTGTCAGTGATCCATTTCCTGGCAAGTGGCTCGTTCCAAACTACAGTGGACATGGCATCTGAGATGTTGCAGCCAATGTTTTCTAACGTGTTGAGCAGGGTGTTGTCTGCGCAGCTACATCGTGTTCCCCCAGGTGGATGATTTGGCCACAGTGAAAACTGACCTCTATGCCCTGGGACATATCCCCAACATCATTGGTGCCATTGATGGTACACATGTGGCATTTGTCCCCCCGCAGAAATGAACAAGTGTACAGAAATAGAAAAAAGCTACCATTCGATTAATGTGCAAATGGTGTGTTTGGCGGCCCAGTACATCTCCCATGTGAATGCCAAGTATCCTGTCTCTGTGCATGTAGGAAAGTCCTTTTTTTTTGCCTGATCACCCCCACTCTTTCTGGATAGGTACTGGTGGTTACTGACTCTTGGCTGTGCCCTGGGTACTGCTTACCAGTCCCAGGGCCAGTGCTCTGTGTAAAATGGATATGCAAATTAGGCTAATTATAATTGGCTAAGTTAACCTACCTATAAGTCCCTAGTATATGGTAGGGCATGTAGGTTTAGGGACCACAGCATAGGTGGTGCACACCTAGGTGCATTGCTGAGGTACCCAGTGTCATTTTAAAAGCAAGCCTGCCTTGCTGGCTGCTTTTAAATTAAAGTTATATGCAAATTCGACTTTGGAATTAAAGGTACTTCCAAAGACTTAAACTACCTTATTGTTACATATAAGTCACCCCTAAGGTGTGCCCTATGTGCCCCTAGGGCTGGGTGCCATGTAACTATAAGCAGGGACTTTATAAAAATAGATTTATAAGCCCTGGTGAGGTAAAAACAGCCAAATTCGTTTTTCCCTCATTGAAGTAAATGGCCTTCATAGGCTAGAATGGGCAGACTTTATTTTAAATTTTAAAGTCTCCTTAAATGTTACATACCAAGAATTTGGTATCAAATTGATTGTTATAATAAATCCCACAACTTCCAGTTGTTGGATTTAATATAACCAGTTCAGGTAAAAAGTTCAGACTTTACCTAAAAAGTTGCCAATTTCAGCTCTGCATTGTTTTTGCTGCTGTGCTCTGATTGGCCAGCCTGCAGCAGCTTCTGCCAGGCTACTTTAATGAGGTGTGAAGTGGCCTGGCTTCACACAAAGGAATGTGCTTGGGGGAGAGAATCTCCCCTCAGCAGATGGTGAGGCAGGAAGGGGGAGGGCTGCCAAACTGGTCTTCAAAGGCAGAGAAGGACATCTGGAGCACCCAGCAACACCCCCACATCCTGCAACCCCAGACAGCTAGGTGCCCCCTTGATTAGATTAGGAGAGGGCAGGAGAGGGGTGTGTTTATGATTTTTAGCCACACCAGTGGGTGGGCTCAGCCAGATCTCTCCTCCAAAAATCAGATTCATCCATTTTGGATTTTTAGAGACTGTTGCCTTCTGGGATGGATATTTGCCACACTTCCCAGGAAGTGGTCATCACAGGGGGACGACCCTGTCCCTGATTGGAGAACCAGGGCCCCCCTGCTTTTCACCCAGGAGCAAGGATAAAACTGGCAGACCTGCACCCACGCCTCAGATCCCTACCAAATTTCAAGAAGAAGGAACTACAAGGAGAAGAAGGACTGCCCTGCTGGACCCCTGGCCTGCACCTGGACCCTGCACTCAGAAAGACTGCACCAGCTGCACACTTGGGCTTCACCACAAGAAGGACTTTGCCTGGCTTCCACTGGTTCAAGGAGGGACTCCCTGTTTGCTACAGGTGAAAAATTGCTATCCAGAGTCCCCTGCACCAACTCCTGAAAAAGTGACCAGCTGACCACTGTCCAGTGGCCAAAAAGGAGTTTGCACCAGGTGTATTCTGGGAGTTGAAGTCCGCACTTCCCAAGGACCATCACAGAACTTCTGGACCCTTGGGGTGAGCTGTGGACCCCAAAAGAACCTTAAAAGAACATCTGGGTGAAGCCCCAGAAGTTTGGAAAAGATTGGAGAATTTTTGAAAAAAAGCTCCATAAAGTGACCGACCCGACGCGGAAATTCTAGCCGGCTTGCCTCAACCGCGACCCGGCCTGACTTCGTGGTTCGTCCCGGTAAAGAAAAACATCCAAAAAAGAGACTAAGTCCGAACGTAAAAAGTTGACCGGGACCTTCCAGCCATCGTATCCGAGAAGGGCTCCACGGACGTCGGATCAAGATCCAGGTTTACCCCGGTCGAAGGATTTTCATCTCGAAAAAACGACTAAGTCCGAAGGTAAAAATCACCACCGAGGAAACCGACTTCGCGTATCCGGACAAGGGCTCCAGGAGGTCGGATCCAACTGGCAGGTTCGTCCCCGGGAAGAAAGACATCAAAAAAGAGACTAAGTCAGAAGGTAACTTTTTAACCGAGGCCTCCCGCGACTTGTAGCCGAGCAGGGCTCCATCGCGGTCGGCCTGAAAGTTTGACTTTGCCCCGGTCCTGGTGCAACCAGATGACCCGATTGGCGCTTTTTGTTTCTAAGCGCTAGAAAATAATAATACTTTAAAAATTCATATCTCCGGTTCCCCTGAACCGATTTTAATCGTTTTTGTGTCATTTTAAAGATAAAAATATAAGCTATTTTTATAAATTGGTTTTGGATTTTTAAACTGTTTCCTGTGTTTTATTTAATTACTGTTTTGTGATATTTGAATGCTTTACACTTTGTCTCCTAAGTTAAGCCTTGACGCTCGATGCCAAGCTACCAAGTGTAGAGCTGGGATTAATTTACTGAGACCTAACTGTACTTATGTGGAGGTTTGTGGCTTGTTGCTAGGTGTAGGTACCTACCTGCCCTACCAATAACCCATTTTCCAACAGTGCATGACGCCTATATCTTGAAGAATTGAGAGTTGTCTGGGTATGGGGTAATCCCTAAGGGTTACTGTGTGTCTAACAGATATCCCTTGAAATTTGCAGGTGACTCTGGTTACCCCAACCTCTCATGGCTACTGACCCCAGTGAGGAATGCCAGGACAAGGGCAGAGGAATGCTACAATGAGGCACATGGGTAAACTAGGCGTATTATTGATAGGACGTTCGACCTCCTGATGGGCCAGATTCCGGTGCCTCCATCTAACAGGTGGCTCCCTGTATTACTCACTGAAGAAGGTGTTCCGGATCATCGTGGCATGCTGTATGTTGCACAACCTGGCATTGAGACGCCAGGTGCCTTTTCTGCTGGAGGATGAGCCTGGTGATGATCTTGTGGCAGCTGAGGAGCCTGTGGACAGTGCGGAAGAGAAGGCAGAGGAAGAAGATATTGACAATAGAACGAACATCATCATGCAGTACTTCCAGTGACACACAGGTAAGAGACTGTAACTCCTCTTTACATTTCAGTATACTTTAGGAAATTGAACATGGCAGCCTCTTAACCTTTGTCTATGGACACTGACTGTTCCCTTTGTATTTCCTTTTTATAGATCTGGTACCCCATTCTACCGTCTGCTATGTGTACTGCTGCCCAACAACTGTCATACATTGGTATGACTAAATGAACATTTACAGTACAATTTTGCTAATGTTGTGATAATACATTTGACAAAGATCAGACTGACTCCAGATTGTTTTTTGATTAAAGGGTGTTTATTTAGGTGCTAATTGGTATAGGGGTATGTGCAAGGGGCCGGGGTGATGGTGGAGGAAGGTCCACAGTAGAGTCCAGTCTCTTGGTATCACATGTGCATTGACCAAAGAGGCATGGCAAGGGGAGCAATGGCAGTTCAAGGTGGACAGGGTAACAGAGTGGGACAGAAGGGTGACAATCAGGAGGGTCCTATTTCCTGGCGGGGGTCTTGGCAATGTTCTCTTTCTTCTGCCTGGATCACAGGGACCATTTGCAGGATGGTTCTCCTTCTGCAGGGGGTGGGGTGCTGGTTGCCTGTTAGTCCTGTCAACTAGTGCCGGCAGAGGTGGAAGGCTGTTCCTTGGTTTGGCTAGTGTCCGGGGCCCTTTGTTGAGCCACTGCCTCCCTCATAGTCTTGCCCATATCAGCCAGCACCCCTGCTATGGTGACCAGGATGGTGTATATTTTGGTGAGGTCATTCCTGATCCCCATTTAGTGTCCCTCCGGCAGGCTCTGGCTCTCCTGAAACTTGGCCAGTACCATGCCCATGGTCTCCTGGGAATGGTGGTATGCTCCCCTGATGTTGGAGAGTGCCTCGTGGAGAGTGGGTTCCCCGGGCCAGTCCTCCCCCTGTCGCACAGCAGTCCCACCAGCTTCCCTGTTGTCCTGTGCCTCTGTCGCCTGATCCGTGCACCCACTGCCACTGACCCCAGGTCCCTGACCGTCCTGGGTTAGTGGGGTTGCCTGGGGTCCCTGTAGTGGTGGACACACTGCTGATTGACATGTCCTGGGGACAGTGGAATGGGCCCACTGGGTGGGTGTTGTGCTGGTGTTTCCTAAGGGGGGAGATTATGTGGTGGTTTGGGACTGTGGCAGGGGAACTGACTGTCCAGAGTTCCCAGATGGGCCAGGCTGGTCATCCTGATCCAGGCTTGCCGAGCTGCTGTCATCACTGTGGGCCTCTTCTGTGGGGGAGTGGATATAGCTGGCACTTCCTGTCCGGTGACGTTGGGTATGGGTCCTGTTGGGGTGCAATGCATTGTTATTGTATCTGTTTGTGACATCTTGCGCAATGGGTGTGTTTCCCTGTATAAATGTGCTTGCACTGTCCCCTTGGCCTTCTTTGATTGCTGATTAGGTGGGCTGTGTGGGTCTCCGTACTGGGCATGCTGTGGTGATGGATGTCCATGCAGGTCTGTGATGGGTGTCCATGCATTGTTGTTGCATGCAGGCCTTGGTATTGGGATGGGTGGGTTGTAATAGTGCGGTATATGTGAGGTGTTGGAGTGATGGGGTGAGGGTAGGGGTAGGAGTTTGTGATGGCATGCAGGTAAGGTGGGGGGTCAACATAGTAAAGATTTGACTTACCATAGTCCAGTCCTCCTGCTACTTCTGCGAGGCCCTCGGGATGCATGATCGCCAAGACTTGCTCCTCCCATGTTGTTAGGTGTGGGGGAGGAGGTGGGGGTCGACCGCCTGGTGTCTTGATATCACGGAACGTACCTTCCCCGTAGGTCGTTCCACCTCTTCCTGATGTCATCCCTTGTTCTTGGATGCTGTCCCACGGCGTTGACCCTGTTGACGATTCTCTGCCATAGCTCCATCTTCCTTGCAATGGATATCTGCTGCACCTGTGATCCGAATAGCTGTGGCTCTACCCGGATGATTTCCTCCACCATGACCATTAGCTCCTCCTCAGAAAACCTGGGGTGTCTTTGAGGTGCCATGATGTGGTGTAAGGTGATGTGTGGGGTGCTGTGTTGTGATGTATTATGTGATGTGCATGGATGGTGTATGTGTGATGGTGTTCTGTGTCTCTGGGTGAAAGTGTGGTCTTTGCTTTTCTCTCTCTGCTTTTTCTAATTTGTTGAAAGGGTTGTGGGTAATGTGTGTGTGTGTGTTTTATAGTGGTAAGCGTGTGGTGTGTGTATGTGTGTCAGGTGTATGTAGTTTGAATTATCCAATGTGGTTGTGTTTTGTAAGTGTGTTTGTATTTTGAGCGTGGCGGTGTGTACCGCCAATGGTTTAGGGCAGTTTAAAGACCGCTGCGGTGATTCATGGGCCGTGATAATGTGGGCGTACTCCTGTTGGCGTGACGGTGTGGGTTTTGCTATCACCAGTTTATCACTGACCTTTTGTGTGGAGGACCTTTGTGTGTGTCTGTATAGTGGCGGTTTTCTCTGTGTGGGTCATAATACCCATAGCGGAATACCGCCATGGTCACGGTATGTTGGTGGCCATTGGCACGACCGTAAGCGGAATTTACCCCCAGGGTTGTAATGAAGGCCATAATATATAGGTAGTAATGTTGAATGCACAAAGAATACAATCATTGATGGCCATTGCTGATGAACACAATTACTAATCCACATAAGATGGGCAGAAGGCGTACAATTCACCTCTGCCCAAAACCTGCAGTGTAATGGAATGCATGCTTGGGGTGCTTTTAATTGACACTTTAGGTGCCTTGACAAGTCAGGTGGTAGACTGCTCTATTTACCTGCCATGTTGTAATATTAGTAGTTTGTGCAATTTTGCACAAATTATGTGTAAGGCCCAATGTCCCATGGGACTATGAGGGATTAATCCCACATGAGCATGAAGAGGCAGAAGACTCTGATGATGAGATTGTCCACACAATGGCAGGTCGGCTGAGATGGGACAAAATTGTGGAAAATATTTTTGCACTTTAAAATGGAAATGACATCAATAATGATATACTTCTCATCCAATAAATATTTATTTTGAACTCATCTATTGTGTGGTGTATGTGTGAATGTCAATGTACCTATATAGTCACTCACATATTGTCAACTGGATGAGAGTCTAAACATGCATAATTTGTCATTTTAGCTGTTGTTAAACATAGGGGCATAGCTCCACTCAGAAGAAATCAATGGACCAAATCAATGGAGACAAATCAACTGTCTTGCTGTGTTTTGATGCATTTAAGTGTGAGAAATGTGGCACGCAGTGTGTGATGGATCACAAATCTCCCAAGAAGTCAGTCCCAGAGGCACTTTTTAAACTGATGTGTAGTTTATATCTTGACTAGCGTGCAGAGTAATAGCACTTTGCTGATACCTATATTGCAGCAGATATCATCACAGATCATGGGATATATCAGTCATGGCCAAAGGGCTAGTCTCATGTGTAGATGTCATAATGTCATTTGTAAAAAATGCATTCATGCATGTTTGGAAATCAACAAAACAGCACACATTTGACACCTTTCCAGGACTGACTGTTGTAAATACTAAATTTGCCCACACTTGATACATTGCACATTTAGCATGCTTTGCACAGCAAAGCAAGGAGGATCAAAGGCTTGTAAAAAAAAAAAAAAAAATACTGCTGTTTTGGTGTAGTCACTGTCTGGTATGTCCCTGTTATGGAGCAATGTGTGGCATGTTTCCAAAAATGTAAGACAAGGGAGATACTTGCCAACCATCACATCATGTTAAAAAGACATAGAAGGTTAATGTGTGATGCGTTTATGTCAAAATGCAAGCAGCAATGTTTGTGGACATAAACAATTTCATTAAAAATGGTGCAATGTTGGTGTTGGCTAGGAAATGTCCTCCTGCATGGTAGGAGTTGTGTACCCCTGGTCTGCGTGCCCAACTGTATTGTGTGGCTCACTAATGCTATATATTACCATAATGGAACATAGAATACTCATGTGCGTCATGGCATAGCCTGTGTCAATGATTGTTTCATGGATTGCAGTCTGATTGGACTAGAAGGGCCACCCAAAGATCTACCTTCATAATTTTTGTATGCTGGAGTAAAACAGAGCAAAGGTGAGGGTGGCAGCATACTGTGTAGTGATAAATAGCAGTGAATATGGCCTTTCAACCCTGGGTGACTGCAGTGAGGCCTACTCGCTCACTCACCTCTTGTAAAGTTCTGCTATTGTAAGTTTCACTCATGCCTACTCAACATTAGGCTGATCTGGAAGCGTGTGGAGGATAAAATCATGTGCAGAATGCTTGTTACTTTGAAAGACATACACAACACATAGTTTGAAATGTGGAACAGTGTGGGCATGGTTAACATGTCAGTGCTGGTAGTGCGTGTTCAAAGTGACACACACTAGTACAGTACAAATGGACTTTAGTACCGAACAGTGTGCACAGACTGAGTGTGTGTGCTGCATGTCAGTATGGCGGTGGTAGCATGATACATGTGGATTACAGTACTCAGCACTGAATTTACTGTGACTGCACTCTGAGTGCAGAAGTGCCTCTGATGCCGCATAACATGGATGACCTTGGGTTCCTTTGTGGGTAAGGTCATGACTGCCTGGGGATACCATGAGGATTAGATTAATACCACCAGACAGAGTTAGATGGTCCAGAAAAGCTGTAAGATGAGTAGGACATACACTGGAGTGTGGTAGAAACAGCCTGTCTCTGTGCTAACCTATGTGTGTGTTAAATAAGTGATACTCCACAATGAAGGGGCTGGACACATCTCAGGGGCAAAGAGATTGTGCTTAGTAGGGAACCTAAAAGAGTGGGGCAGAGGGTCAAGGATCAACCTTTAAATGCACAAAACTGTGGATGACATCTAGGTGTGTACACTGATTACTCATATGAATTATGATGTGGGAGAAATCAGATATTGATTCCTGCCTTGCTGTGCTGCCCTGCTGCCTGCTGTTCCCACAGCAAGGTGATAAGGCCTGCACATGCATCCTTTAAAACCAAAGTGACTCCAGTGGCAAGCTGCCTGGCCTCCTACAATGAAGTCTCATGGATATTAAAGATTTCCAACCACCCTGCTCCACAACAGTTGGCATATTTACAAACACCGCTATGTTGCTCTTGCATCACGCAATGTGGTGCAAGAGTGAGACCAGGCCAAAATGATATGTATAGAGTCACACATGGCCCCCTTGTATGGCCCTGAGTGACCTCATACATCTGGAGAAAAGCAATGCAGTCCAAATTGCTGTGTTGTAATATTCTGCCCCCGGAAGCAGTTCCATGGGTGCAGAGTGCTCCCACGCAACATTCCAAGATTTACCAGAAATGGTAGATCTGTGAATGTGCCAAAAGACCTAAGCCTCCCCAGCTGAGGCACACAGAGGAAAAATGTTTGTGTGCATAAAGGTGTTGCTTCCTGTAGAAAAACAATCCTCCATACAATGGAGGCACCATTGCACCATGGTGCAATGTTGCCTGCATTGGCAGTAGACTCCCAAAATGGTGACAGCACAGGGACAAAGGTAGGAAGGGACAGTATTTGTTAAATATGGCAGATTCCTGCCTTTTCACTTTCCTGCGCTGCATCATTTGGCCATATATGTTATCCCTGAACTCTGCCATCTGTCATTTTGCCTTACCAAATTGGTGCCAACCCAGACCTGAAACAATGGAAGTGGTCCTAAGATGTTTGTTTGAGCAAAAACAACACTTCTGCTGTAGATCCTGCACATTGTCTCTGTTGTGTGGCTCAGAACCCGTGCATATCCTCTGTTGTGCGGGTATGGATCCAATGCATTGTTGCTATTGCATTGGACTTACTATACTGCAGAAGCGGAACTGAGCAATGCATCCTTCACCCAATGTAAAATTGTGCAGCAATGTGTCAGCAAAATCAATGCAAATGTTGAAAACGTGCTGTTTACACCTAGGAAATACACAGTGAGTGTTGCAGGTTGAAATCTCGGAAGTGTGAAAGGTTCTTTCACTTTGTTGGTTGGAGCTGGGAGTATTTGGAGAGTGTTTGATGGAGAATTTTTCTGTTTTTGGTGCAGTCGCTGTCTGGTCTGTCCCTGTTCTGTCTTCAATGTGAGCGTTTGTGTCTTTATAGAGTAATTTGTATTTGTATTTGTATTTGTATTTGTATTGTTGACTTCTTGTCTTTTTTGGGGGGTTTGTATATTAGGTCTAGTTAGTAGCTTAAGAAGTGTAATGTCTGGCTTCAGATTGTTCAAGAGGAATAGGTTCTGCCTAGGAAGGGGAGAGAAAAAATGAAAGAAAGAGATGTTGGTGGACTTATATGGCTGGTAATGCACTACCTGCCATAGATAGTGACGTTCAGCGCTAGGGTGAGCCAAGGCTACCCCTCCAAAGGATCAAAAGGACAGATGAGAAGGGTTGCGGTGGCACATGGCCAGGTATTTGGTGAAGACCAGACAGTCAGCCAGATAAAGCACTTTTAGGTGGATGTGATAGCTCATGAGGCAGATGTTGTGGGCCTGCTGGGTTGGAGGTTGGAGAACCCATAGTTATGCATTTAGACAGTGGCGGCTCCTCCGCAATGGCGGAAGAGAATCGCCACACTGGCTAAGAGCCAGCAGGTCAAAAATAAATCATAGTTTACTATTGTTTTTCTTTTCATCTGCTGGCTCAGACAGCAGTGCAGGGAGAAGCAGGGCTGGGCCACGAAAGGTGGGAGAGGAAAGGGTGAGTGAAGTGCACTAAATGCACATGTGTGTTTGGCCAGTCATCTTAGACCGGCCAAATACACATGTGCAAGGGCTGGAGAAACTCCACAGAACCTAGTGCACTGTCTGACTGGCAGCCCAAGCCACCTAGAGCAATCCTGATGCTGCTTTCATGCTAGGTTGAGCATGAGAGCAGTGCCAGGATTGCTGGGGAGCTTGTACTGGTGTCTCCATGAATGCTGGGACACCATCAGGAGCAGAGGAGCAAGGCAGCAGGAGAAGGCGGTGGTGGTGGGAACAGCCAACCTTGTACCTACTGCCAGGTCTTCCCTGCATGGTAATTAGCTGCATTCCATGTTCTGACAATGTTTATACATGTGTGTAAGACTGTTGAAATGTGCCATTAGACTAGGATGTCACTGTGTTGCCTTTGATTTTGAACTGTGTGTAGTAGCACCATTTACAATGTCATTTTGAAATTAATGTCTTGCAGGTGGACATGTGCCTTTCTCCTGGGGAAAAATGCACAGCTTCTGGTACTTTAATGCAACAAGTAAGTATTATGAGTACATGGTAGTAGCTCTGATACGTATGTGTATGATGCATGACAGTTGTAACAGTGTAATATATATGGGGAGGTAGTGATTAAAGAAAACACTGGATAGAAAAAGAAAACCACATCCTAGAGTTATTACATATTGCTCTTAGTAAGAATGTCTTCTTGTTCTATAATGAATGTTGTCAACAAATCAAAATCAAAGGCACATCCATGGAGTCTATTTTGGCCCCAAATTTTGCCATTCTGTTCATAGATGATTTGGAAACTGAACTCATCCTGTCTGGCTACAATCTATTTTGGAGACACAATATGATTTGAAAGCGTAATATCAATTATATTTTTTTCATCTGGAAAGGGAATGAAAAGATACTGGGTGCATTTCTTAACTGGTTGAGCTCTGAAAATAAGAGTTTAAGGTTTACACTCTAGTATAGTAAATATGGTGTGACAATTTTGGATTTATTGATTAAATCTTTGAATGGGGGGCTATTTGCTTCACTGTATCACGGGTCCACAGAAAGAAACACTCTCTCTTACTACTCAAGTCACCACCTGAGAACTTTAAGGGGCTCCCTTCTTTAATCCCACTTTATAAGAATTGGGAGGAATTGCATGTATAACATGATTTTATTTTATGGAAGCACAGGAACTATCTCAGAAAGTCTTTGCTAGTGGTTATCCCAAGAGATTATTTACAAGATTTTTGAAGAGAGCATGGCACTGCCCGAGGGAGTCATTGCTCATACCTAAAGAGAAAAAGAACTTAGACAGATTGCTGTGTGACTACATTTTCTCATGTAACTAATCTACTTAAAAGATGTGTTTTGGAACACTGGAATGTTTTGAATGCTGGCAACCTTAACTTTGAGAGACCTATTCATGCATTTCACATAAATAATAGCATTAAGGAGCATCAGGTTGGAGCAGTGCTCCCACCAGCAGTGCTGCTGCCAGCCAAGACTAACCCCACACTCAATGAATGCTGGGGACTACCCCCCGTGCTGGGACATTTTAAGTGCAGGTAGTATAGCATTTGTGCTTTTGCCTTTGAAACAAAGGAATTTAATTACAATAATGGTAAGATTACCATGAAACAATACTCTAATTGTAAAACTAACAATGCCATTTTGTCATGAAACACCCATTACAATTCAGGAATATTTCTACCAGAGAGGAACTGAAATGGATCCTCCGTATGACCAGCCTACATACAGAACTGAAGAAAGCCCTACCAGCGCCCCTCAGCAGCAGTGAAGCAGCGAGGGCGAGAGAACGGTGGGCTCTCCCTAGCAACACGAGGGTGGCATGATGCAACGCGCCGGCCGGTCCAGCCTGCCACAGTGCACAGAGTGGGGGTGTGATGGGCCAGATGATGTGTGGGTGTCTTTAAAGTCTGCCTGGGTCAGAGTGCTCTGGAAGGAGGAGCCACGTGACTGCTGGAGAGAGGAAGGAGCTTCTTAGGGTGCTGGTGCATTGTGTATGTCTCCTAGATGGTGTCTCTAGGAAGAGGGAGCAGACAAGAGTAGCCAAATAGAAGGACAAGTGGACATTAGCCACTTACGAGCCACCACTGGCAGGTGTTAATCTGGGGAGCTATTATTTCTCCAGATAAATCTGGGCCACTGGTAGGACACGTGTCCTATTGTGTTTACCTGTGGAATGTTGGGCTTACAGCTTAGAATCTCCTCGCTATGGAAGGTTCTATATGATGGTGTAGAACTTGGTGTGTGGGGGGTTCCACAGCAGTTGGTCTGGGCTAGAGGAGTTGTGCCTGCTGTGTGTTGGTGGCTTAAGTATAAAGCTTTCTTTATTTAAACTTACCTGCCTCCAGATCTTATCACTGGCAATGAGGAGCCTGTTATTCACAGGCACTGCCACCAACCCTGGACCCTGTTACGTACTTCGATTCCCTGTGTTGGTTTCTTTCCGGTCTGGTTATGACGACAAGCCTCCGACAACACAGACCATTGAATTTGATCGTCGTAGGCCGTTGCGACTCATAGCTGCGGTCGGAGCAGGGACAGCTGATACCTGTGGCCTCCTTCCTGATGGTAACGCTGCGCGAATGCGGTCAGAGCCGGGTCAGCCGATAGTTCTCTTCAATGCCTTTCTTCCTGAATGTAACGCTTAAGGAGTGTGTGGCGGAAACCTTTAATTATATCAGGTATTCTTTGGCAGCATTTAATTTTTATTCTTTACCCGCGAGACGGTTGCGCCTCTAAAGAGTAGACCATGCACCGCTGATCCAAGTTTCGAGGCCTATTGAACATTAGACCTCTGTAGAACACTAGACCGCACACCGCTCATTCAAGTTTGTGATACTCTGATGAAAGACTAGACTGCACACCACTATCCAAATTTTGTGGCCATTTTCTTGTTGAACACTAGACCTCTACCTGTTACTGGAGGAACGATCATACCATTGTCGTATTTACAATTTTCTGTTTTTCCTGACCAAATTTATTGAACACCATACGGATTATTTCACGATGGCTACTCCCACGATGTCACAACCACCTCCTTTCTTATCTGACAAAGGAGGGCCAATCCTACCTTGGAAACGTTGAAAGAATCTTTTCGACTCTTATTTAATAGCAATGGGGGGGGGAAGTTCTCTCCAGCACGGAAACAAGCTGTTCTTTTACACAATTTGGGGATTGAGGGCAGAAAAATCTATGACAGTCTTGAGACGTTACCCATTGGAGGGGCGGAAGGGGAACCCAGGGATATTTATGATATGTCTGTTACAATGTTGGCAGCACATTTCGAGTCTAAGCTCAATGTCCTGTTGGAAAGACATACATTTTCTGCAAGATCCCAATATAAAACAGAGAGTGCTGGAAACTTTGTTGCTGCTCTACGTACTCTAGCACGCACTTGTGACTTTGGAGACATTACTGATTCCCTTATTCGTGATAAATTAGTGCGCTGCACAAACAACAAACGGGTTCAAGAGGAACTGCTAACGAAGAATCCAGATCTGAGGGAAGCTATTGCAATTGTTGAGGGGATGGAAAGCACCAATAACTGGATCAGGGAAATGAATGACCACAAAGGGGATAGTTTGTGCATAGTACAGACAACACAGGTTCAAGAAGAAGTTCTGAGAATTGGCAATGACAGCAAAACACCTGTATACTCGCAGGAGAAGAAGAAAGAGATTAAACATTCTGGTTCACGTTGTTACCACTGTGGTAATTCTGGACACACAGTGAACAGCTTAAATTGTTATGCACGTAAATCACTGTGTAGAAAATGTGTGAAGAAAGGTCACTATACAAGGGTTTGTAATGGTGACAAACAATAAAATAGAGATGCGGTTACTGAAAATGTCAACAAAATGATTTTGTGTGTGGAACCTCATATTAACCAGGTAGGAGAAAGCACTGGAGATGTGGATGATGGACCTGTTGTCATGCCTGAATTCACTATAAAACTTGATGGCAAAATTGTTAAAGTTTTAGCAGACTCAGGGTCTCCATACACCATGGTAGGTGACAAGAATTGGCAACTAATTTTCGGAGAGGACTGTAATTCCTTAATTGAACCAGATATTAATCCAGTCAGTTATGGTGGTACTAAAATAGAAGTGATCAAATACAGGGTCATGAGAATTCAATTCCAGAGTAAGACTACTATTGGTAAGGTTTATTTAGCGAAACGTGGGAACAATCTTCTAGGTTGGTGTCACCAACGGGACATGGGAATTAAATTAGACCCTAACTCTGATTGTCAGGTCATGGTGGTGAATGATGATAATACTGACCTTGAAATCATTAAGGAATTCCCTGAATGATTTAGTAATAAGTTAGGGTGTCTTACCAATTTTGAGCACAAGATAACACTTAAAAAAATGCTGTTCCTTCTGTACACAAAGTGAGGAGAGTTCCAAAATTGATGATGGAACTCCTCAAGGCAGAGTTGGTTAAACTACTGAATGCTGGAGTAATTGAGGAACTAGAATCCTCTGAATGGTTGGCCCCTATAGTGTTAGCACCTAAAGATAGTGGGAAACAAATCCGCATGTGTGTGTAGATCTTAGAGATCTTAATAGGCACATATGGGTAGATCACCAACCTCTGCCTAACATTTTGGAAGAGTTATCGTGATTGGGAGGCTCAAAGGTCTTCAGTGTGTTGGATCTGTCCTCAGCTTATCCTCAGATTGTCTTACATCCTGAGTCTAGACACTTCACCTCATTTGTGACACCTGTGGGGGCTTACCAATTCCTAAGAATGCCCTTTGGGCTGGCCTCAGCGGCCGCCTGCTTCCATCATATTATGAAGAAGGTCTTCTTCTGGAATTCTGGAATTATTTTTTCCAGGACGATATTTTCGTCCATGGTAAGACCATGAGTGAACATGAAAGGATTCTGAGGGAAGTGTTGAGTATGCTAGCCCGGTCAGGTCTTACTGTGGAAAAAGAAAAATTCAGGTTCAGAGTCGCTTTGTTGACTTACCTTGGTCACACTATATCAGGAGAAGGAATTAAACTCAAATTGAAACTAGTTAATTCCATTATTCGGGCACCTGAACCCAAGGACAAGGATGGAATTAGATCTTCCTTGGGGTTAGCAGAATACTATTCTAAAATCATTGCTAGCTTTTCAAGTGTAGTTCAACCATAAAGAGCTCTCCTAAAAAAAGGGTGTGAGTTCAATTGGACAGATAATTGTATGGCTGCATTCACATTTGTCAAGAATTGTGTTAGTAAGATGCCAACCCTGGGACATTTTAATGCATTTGCCAAAACCTTCTTGTACACGGATGCTAGTGTTAAAGGGTTGGGAGCAGTCTTAATCCAAAGAGTAGACCAGAAGGAAAAGGTAATTGTCTTTGCTTCTCGTTCCCTCAAGGAAACTGAACAACGCTATTCTGTTATAGAGAGGGAAGCACTTGCGTGTATGTGGGCAGTTAAACACTTCACATTTTATTTCTGGGGCTTGCCTTTTGTTGTGAGGACAGACCATAGGCCACTTGTCCACATTTTTTCTTCTAGAAAAGGTGATGAACTGACGCCTAGGATAAAAAGGTGGGTAGAGGGACTGATGGAATACAATTTCTCAGTGAAATATGTACCTGGCCCAAAGAATACAGTGGCAGATTTCTTGTCCCGAGCCTCAGTTGACAGTGGTGACAAATCTGACGATGCTTGTGTGATCAATTGGGTGAGAGAAATGGCCATAACTGAGGATGAGTGGAAGTCTGCAGCTGAACAGGATTCTGACAGGAAAAAACTCGAGGAATTTGTTGTGAGAGGTTGGCCCGAGTATAAGGATATTTCCAATTCTTTGAAGAATTATTGGAATGTAAGAGATGAACTTTACTTAAGTGAGGGTGAACTATTCAGAGGTAACAAGTCCATACCTCCTGTTGGTGTGAGGAGTAAAATAATTAACTTGACTCATGAAGCTCACATGGGCAGGAATTTGACCAAATCTAGACTGAGAACAGTATACTGGTGGCCAGGTTTAGATCACGATGCAGAGGCTGTTGTGAAGGATTGTGTATCCTGTGCACACAGTGACAAGAGTAAAGTTATGGTAAGAGTTCCACTTTCTCCCATAGAAATTCCTGAGAAACCTTGGATGAAACTGGGACTTGATTTCATGGGTCCTTTTCACCTTTTATCCGCCAATGAGCATTATGTAATGCTTATGGTGGATTATGCGTCAAAATGGGTGGTAACTAAATGTGTGAGTTCTATAGACACTAGAACAGTAATCAATTTTGTAAAGGAGGAGTTCTCTCTGGAAGGTGTACCTAGTCACTTAGTCACTGACAATGGTGTACAGTTAACGTCTCAGGAAATGAAGTTTTTTTTTTAAATCCTTGGCCGTGGTACATTTAAAGACAGCTTTGTATCTACCTCAGGCCAATGGTCTTGCAGAGCGCATGAATAGAATGGTAAAATCCTGTGTTCAGGAGGCCGTCGAGACCAGGGTTCCATTAGCTGAACTCCTTAGAGACAAGTGGTGGGCACATCGGAATACCCCTAATAGTGTCACTAACATTGCTCCTTTTGAATATATGAGAGGCGGGTCAAGATGCACCAAAATGTTTCCAGCATGGATTAAAAACAGACTGGGGCAAGAGGATCTTGACCATGGGAAGTTCTACAAGGCACCTGATCATAAAGATAATTATCAGCGTAGATATAAATTGCAGTATGATTCCAAGTATGGGGTCTCCAATGTTAAACGGAAGGTAGGCGACATGGTGATGTTGAAAAACCCTGGCTTTGGTAGGAAGGGTAAATCAAGCTTCAAGGGTCCATTCCGCATCAAAGAGGTGAAAAGGAATGTAGTGGTTCTAGATAACGGAGATGTGTGGAGCATGTATCGGATTGTGAAGTGGAGCAACTTGGCAGAAGATCCCACTACCCTGGAGAACTAGGGAGAAAATTACCCCTTGAATGAACCCAAGGCTTCGCCACGTACTAAGGTCCCCTTCATGCTACGCACCAAACCGCAGTGGTTAAAAGACTATCGGGGTCATTACAACCCTGGCAGTCGGTGTTAAAGCAGCGGTAAAACCGCCAACAGGCCGGCGAAAAAAAAATTGAATTACGACCGTGGCGTAAACCGCCGACATAGACAGCCACTTTAACACTCCCACTGCCACAGCGGTACAAACACCACGGCGGTAACTGCCAACAGACAGGCGGAGGACAATGTACCGCTCACAGAAATACAACCCACCAATCCGCCACCATTTCCGGGGCGGATTCACCGTGAACAAAAACACAGCGGACACAGGACTTCGAAGGAAAAAGGCTCACCTCTACACACCCCACGAGGAACCAGGGTGCCATGGAACCGGAGCTCCAAATTCTGCCAGCCTTTATCTTCCTGCTCCTCTACCAGGAGCACGAATGCCGGCGGCGAAGTGAGTACTGCACCTACGACACAGGGGAGGGAAAAAACAGTGACACACACACGCAACACGCAAAACCCCCACCCCCACCCTCACCCAGTACAACACACACACAAGTACATGTTGATACATCACAGTTACACCCCCCAACCCCCCTGGAAGAATGCAAGGACAAAAGCAAATGAGTCGAATAATTGGATATATTCAAAGACATGAATCTAAAATATATACAAATATATACATTTATACGATATACAATTATATACACCAAGAACACAACTCCAAGGGATTCCACCATCATAGTCCGTAGATCACTGGGCCCAAAAGGCATGGGCAAGGCCCACACTCAATACCCGAACAAGACGGAGAGAACACTGCAGGGGCATCAGATAGAAATAAAACAGGCACCTCAGGGGGAAAGGACGGGGGCACCTCAGCCGGTTGAGTGCACGACGCCAGATCCACGAGGGGGCTCCATGCCCATTGATGTATCCTGGAGAGTGCAAAGCCACAGTCTCTCAAGTCTCTACAGTGGGTGGGTTGCCCACTGTTCAATCCTGGGGAGTTCAAAGTCACAGTCTCTCAAGTCTCTACAGTGGGTGGTTTGCCCACTGTTCAATCCTGGGGAGTGCAAAGCCACAGTCTCTCAAGTCTCTACAGTGGGTGGTATGCCCACTGTTCAATCCTGGGGAGTGCAAAGCCACAGTCTCTCAAGTGGATAACAGTCTCCACTGGTTCTGGAGGGGGCCTTGTGCCCAGAGTGCTTCATCCTGCCAAGGACGGAGGTAGTGGATGTATCTCTCCACTGGTTCTGGAGGGGGCCTTGTGCCCAGAGTGCTTCATCCTGCCCGTGGCAGACTCAGTAGCGTCGGAATCATTTGCACTGATTGGCCTGTGGGGCTGCTGGCGGCGGTGTCCTGGGCAGCGGTGCTTGTGGCGGTGTCCTTGGCAGCGCTGCTTGTGGCGGCGGTGTCCTGGGCAGCAGTGCTTGTGGCGGTGTCCTTGGCAGTGCTTCTTGTGGCGGGCGGTGTCCTGGGCAGCGGTTCAGCTGCTGGCGGTCTTGTTCTGCCCTGCGGGGCTGCTGGCAACGGTGTCCTGGGCAGCGGTTCAGCTGCTGGCGGTCTTGTTCTGGCCTACGAGGCTGCTGGCGGTGGTGTCCTGGGCAGCGGTTAAGCTGCTAGCGGTCCTGTCTGTGGCAGCGGGGCTGCTGCTGGCGGTCACTTCCTGGGCAGTGTGGCTGCTGGCTGTCCTGTCTGTGGCAGCGGGGATGCTGCTGGTGGTCGCTTCCTGGGCAGTGGAGCTGCTGGCTGTCCTGTCTGTGGCAGTGGGGCTGCTGCTGGCGGTCGCTTCCTGGGCAGCAGGGCTGGTGGCAGTCTTGTCCGCCGTGCTGATCTTCCCAGACTTGCCGCTTTTACTGTGCCTCTACCCCCCTTGGATAGTGTCACAGCTGTCTCCACACTCCCAACTGGACCCCTTGAAGCAGGTTGGTGGCTGGTTTCTTTCCCCTCTCCCGCCGGGCATTGTCCAACTTTTTATGCTTGACAGGTGGGGGACTGTCAGTGCTCTGGCTTCTTGCCACACTGCCTGCCCTGCTGCCTGTTGCACTCCATAATCCGGTGACTACTGGCACCACTTATCCTGCCGATGTTGTGTCTGAGGTGCTAGGTTGGGACCTGGAGACTCGGGCCATAGGAGACTGAAGGGGTGGGGGAGGTGAGGGAAAGAGGTCAAGGCTGGCCAGGAAAAGTTTTTTAGGAACACTGGGATGGGCAGCTGGAGGGGGTTTGGGAGTGGAGGAAGAGGTAATGGTTGTAGGCAGTGTACATTTGGTGACTTTGGGTGAAGGTGCATGGGCTGGAGGCTGTTGTGAGGTGGATGGCTGTTGGGTGGGTGTGTGGCTGCGTTTGTGTACCTTGGGAGGTGGCCTCACAGACACACTGGGAGAGGACACAGGGGATATGTGCATGGTAGTGGGTGTAGTGAGTGCACGTGAGCCGGGTGTGGTGGTGTGTGTGCTGGTGATGGACGTAGGGGCTGAGGATGTAGTGCATGCAGGTGTGAGTGGAGATGAGACTGGAAGGGAAGAGGGAGACGAGGAGGAGGGGGACACAGTGGAGACAGTGGATGTTGGTGTGTCTGCATGTGTGTGATGCTTGCGTGAGTGCCTGTGGGATGTGTGGTGCTTATGTTTGCCAGAGCTTCCCTTGTGTGTTGAGGTGTGTGCATGCTGGTCTGATGGTGTGCTTGGGATAGGCTGAGATACAGGGGTGTGGGTCTGGGTGGAGAAAGTTGGAGGGGGAGGCTAGAGACAGGGACAATGGCTGCTATCAGTGCTAAGGCCAGAGTCTGAAAAGCTCACTGAAGGGCTGCCTGACCAGACTGAATGCCCTCCAGGAATGCATTGGTTTGTTGCAACTGCCTCTCTCCACCCTGGATGGCATTCAAAATGGTAGACTGCCTAACAGTGAGGGACCTGAGGAGGTCAATGGCCTCCTCACTGAGGGCAGCAGGGGTGACAGGGGCAGGGCCTGAGGTGCCTGGGGCGAAGGTAATGCCCACCCTCCTGGGTGAGCTGGCACGGGGCAAAGGCTGAGGGGCTGCTGGGAGGGCGGTGCTGGTAGACGGGTGGCGGCTGTACTTGTAGATGCAGGGGGCACAGATGTTGCCGCCACCACAAGGGAGTTCCCATTAGCGGAGGAGTCTGTCTCGCTGGTGTCAGCTCCTGTCCCCGCCGTGGAGCTCCCCTCGCCCTCCGTCCCACTGGTGAATTCGGAGTCCGTAGTCTCGCCCTCCAGGGCCATGTGGGATGCAGCTCCCTCCTGCTCCGGTGCCACTGCTCCTCCGCCTGATGATGCTAATGCACACAAGTACAGGGAGACCACAAAAAGGGGGGGGAGACAGAAGAAAGACATGTTCAGTGCATGCAATACTGCTACCGTTGGCGGACACGACAGACACAGAAGCCCCCTGCACTACTCCGCACACTTAGGGTCCACTATTCAATCCCTGGGACATGGCTTACAAGGCTATGGCCGATTTCTTCACACATGGATGTCACAGGAGCCTGACTAGGTGTAGTTGGCACTGTACACAGGTGGGGTGGGGTGCCACAGGGACTGCCTGAAGTAGGGAACTTAACTAGCAAACTCGCCCTGGCCTAGGGGAACCCACAGCCCACCTCCCCCACCCAGACACCTAAAATGCGTGCTGAATCAGCAGAATGAGAGTGTTCTCAACCCCTTGTGTCTGCTGTGATGCCCTCAAGCGCCCATCTAACTCTGGATACGCCACCACCAGGATCCTGAACATCATGGGGGTCATGGTGCGATGGGCACCCCTCCCATGTTGGGAGGCCATCCCCAGCTTGGCCTCTGCCGTCTTCTTGCTCCAGCCGCGAATGTCCTCCCATCTTTTCCGGCAGTGGGTGCTCCGTCTGTGGTAGACCCCCAGGGTCCGGACTTCCTTGGCGATGGCATGCCAAATGTCCTTCTTCTGGTGGGCCCTGACCTACAGGAATTGTACAGCGGAAAAGAGAAGTAATTACCAACTGCACCATCACAGTCATTGGCCCGCATCCCTACCCTTGCCATGAGGCACATGCAATCACCGTCGCTTCATGCACGCCTCATTCTCACCCCCCTATCTTTCATCCACCCCACTCCACACAGGCATTGCCCATACAGCATGCTCGCAGTGTACTTTCCTGTTTGTCTGGAGGACCGTAGAGTAGCGTGTACTGGGGGAGGACCCCATCCACGAGTTTCTCCAACTCCTCCATGCTGAAGGCAGGGCCCTTTCCCCAGACACACGAGCCATTGTCTCTTCCAGAATGAGGTCACAGCAGCACTTGCAGTGTAGGACCTCTCCTGTCGAAGATCAGGTAACGAGTGATTGAACAGATAGAAAATGGCTGTCATGTCCGTGGTGGTGCGTCATCGTCATTGGCTCCTGGGACCCATAGGGCCCAATGTTAACCAATGCAGAATTGCGCCGCAGTCTTCGACCGCCTACCGCGACCGTGTAGAAAGCCAGTGAAGTTACCTCATATCCCCTTGTCCCACTTTACAGGTCAGGCAGCCGCCATTTCAGGGGCCCACATGGCATTATTTTTGACTGTGTCACACATACCTAGGCCTTGCCTAACCACTCATACAGGCAAATTTAGATTTATGAATATTTTCAGAGTAAGCTGTGTTTACGTACCTCAGAGTTGGTTGACTCTCTGCTCGCTGTTCTCCTCCATAGGCACCGTCCGCTGGGGCATGTGAGGAGATGGCGGCATCCTCCGGTGTACAGACCACTGTTGGACCTATCGACAATGGAGGAAAGACATGTGATCATCACCTACAGGCTTGATTGTGCCACAATACAGGAACTGTGTGCCCACTTGGACCAAGACCTGATGGCAGCTATCCGCCATCTCACAGGAATCCCCCCTCAAGTGCAGGTGCTGTCAGTACTCCATTTCCTTGCAAGTGGGTGTTTTCAAACAACAATGGCCATAGCATCAGGGATGTCCTAGCCTATGTTTTCTAACGTGTTGTCCAGAGTGTTGTCTGCCCTGCTGAAACACATGCGGAGCTACATCGTTTTCCCTCAGGTGGAGGATTTGCCTACAGAGAAAGGTGACTTCTATGCCCTGGGAGATATCCCCAACATCATTGGTGCCATTGATGGTACACATGTGACATTTGTCCCCCCCGCAGGAATAAACAGGTGTATAGAAACCGGAAAAGCTACCATTCGATAAATGTTCAGATGGTGTGTTTGGCAGAACAGTACATCACCCATGTGAATGCTAATTATCCTGGCTCTGTGCATGACGCTTGCATTCTGAGGAATAGCAGCATCCCTTACGTGATGGGGCAACTCCTGAGGCATCGTGTGTGGCTAATAGGTGAGCACCTGGAACCAAATCAGTGGGAATAGTTGTCTGGGTCTGTGGATGTCCCTATAAGTCAGTGAGTGTCTAACAGTTGTCCCTCGCCATTTGCAGGTGACTCTGCTTACCCCAACCTGTCATGGCTACTGACCCCAGTGAGGAATCCCAGGACAAGGGCAGAGGAACGCTACAATAAGGCCCATGGGCGAACTAGGAGGATTATAGAGCGGACCTTCGGCCTCCTGAAGGCCATGTTCCGGTGCCGCCATATAACAGGTGGTTACCTATTCTACTCACCAAAGAAGGTGTGCCAGATCATCGAGGTCTGCTCTATGCTTCACAACTTGGCTTTGCAAAAGCAGGTGCCTTTTCTGCAGGAGGATGGTCCAGATGGAGGTGTTGTGGCAGCTGTGGACCCTGTGGACAGTGAAGACGAGGAAGCAGAAGAAGAGGACATCGACAACAGGAACACGATGATCATGCAATACTTCCAGTGAGACACAGGTAAGAATACAAACCTGCCTACTACATGTACTTTAACACTACTATCTCTCTGCTGTCTATCGTTTTCACCCAGTGTATGGTCACTGAGTTGTCACTTTCCCTTACGATTTCACAGATGTGTGTCCCACAGTGTGACATCTGCTTTGTTTCCTCATGGACTAGAGCTGTGTGACATAGGTATGTTGACATTACATTTGAAAGAGCATTTTGCCACTTTAATTACTAATACACTATTTTGAAATCGCAGACAGACTCCTGATTGTTTTGTGCTTTAAGGGTGTTTATTTAAGTGCTCAATATTGGAGGGGGTTGTAAAATGGTGAGGGGTGATGGTGGAGGAATGTCCGTGGCAGAGTCCAGTCTATTAGTCTCACACGTGCATTGTCCAAAGGGGCATAGGAAGTGGAGCTGGGGCAGTTTAAGGATGGACAGGATGACAAGGTGGGACAAAAGGATGACAATCAGGGTGGTCTCATTTCTTGGCGGGGTCTTGGCATTGTTCTCTGTCTTTGTCCTGGATGTCAGGGAACGCTTGCGGCGTGGCTCTCCATCTGCAGGGGGTAGGGTGCTGGTGTTGTGGTCCTGTGGCGGTGCTTCCTGTCCACTAGCGCCAGCGGAGGTGGTGGGCAGTTCATCGTCCAGGCTAGTGTCAGGTGCCCCTTGTTGTGCCACAGTGTCCCTCCTGGTTTTGAGGAGTTCCTTCAGCACCCCTACAATGGTGCCCAGGGTAGAAGTGATGGATCTGAGTTCCTCCCTGAAGCCCAAATACTGTTCCTCCTGCAGCCGCTGTGTCTCCTGAAACTTGGCCAGTACCGTTGCCATCGCCTCCTGGGAATGGTGGTAGGCTCCCATGATGTTGGAGAGGGCCTTGTGGAGAGTGGGTTCCCTGGGCCTGTCCTCCCCCTGTCCCACAGCAGCCCTCCCACTTCCCCTGTGTTCCTGGGCCTCTGTCCCCTGAACCGTGTGCCCACTGCCACTGCCCCCATGTCTCCGGTGTTGTTGGGGTGGTGGGTTATCCTGTGTTCCCTGTAGTGGTGGACACACTGGTGCTTGACGTGTCCTGGGGACAGAGGTATGGGCCCGCTGGGTGGGTGCTGTGCTGGTGTTTCCAGAGGGGGCAAGCTCTGTAGTGGCCTGTGCCAGTGTGAGTGGAACCGACTGTCCCGAGGTCCCAGATGGGCTGGGCTGGTCATCTAGATCCAGTTGGACAGAGCTGCTGTCATCGCTGTGGGCCTCTTCTGTGGGTGGAGTGGACATGTCTGGACCCTCCTGTCCGGTGACGTTGGGTAGGGGTCCTGCAGGGGTGTAAAGGCATGATTATTGTATCTGTATGTGCCATGGTGTGCAATGTGTGGGTGACCCTGTACCCCAGTGCTTGAATTCCTGTGTAGGACCTTGTGTGATGATGGTTTAGGAGTGTGTATAGGTATGTGCAGTGGCCATGCATTGGTGATGGGTGTCCATGCGTTGGTGTGGCATGCAGAGCTTGGTGTTGGGATGGGTGGTTTGTGATATTGGAACATGTGTGAGGAGTAGGAGTGATGGGGTAAGGGCGAGGGTGGGGGTATGTGATGGCATGCAGGTAGGGTGGGGGATGTAATAGCAAAGAATTGACTTACCAGAGTCCATTCCTCCAGCTACTCCTGTGAGGCCCACAGGATGCAGAATAGCCAAGACCTGCTCCTCCCATGTTGTTAGTTGTGGGGGAGGAGGTGGGGGTCCGCCGCCAGTCCTCTGTACTGCAATGTGGTGTCTTGAGACCACGGAACGCACACTCCCCCGTAGGTCGATCCACCTCTTCCTGATGCCATCCCTATTTCTTGGGTGCTGTCCCACTGCGTTGACCCTGTCCAATATTCTTCGCCATAGCTCCATCTTCCTAGTTATGGAGGTGTGCGGCACCTGTGATCCGAATAGCTGTGGCTCTACCCGGATGATTTTCTCCACCATGACCCTGAGCTCCTCCTCAGAGAACCTGGGGTGTATTTGCCGTGCCATGGGGTGGTGTGGGTGATGTGTGGGGTGGTGTTTGTTGTAATGTGTGGGGTGATTTTAGAGGTGTGTTGTGTGAGGTGCGTGGATGCTATGTGGGTGATGGTGTTGAGTGGCTGTGGATGCTATTGTTATTTCTGATGGTGTCTTTCTCTGGCCTTCTGTCGCAATTGTTGTTGGAGTGCATTTTATAGTGCGTTTTATATTGTATTGGGTGTGTGAAAGTGGTGTGTGTATGTGTATCAGGTGTGTGTATTTTGAATTGTCCAATGTGGATGTGTTTTGTATATGTGTGTGTATTTTGAGCGCGGCGGTGTGTACCCCCAATGGAATACCGGGTTTGAAAGACCGCCGCGTGGATTCGTGGGTCGTGATAGTGTGGGCATATTCCTGTTGACGTGACGGTGGAGGATTTGCTATCGCCAGTTTAACACTGACCTTTGGTGTGTCGGACTTGTTTGGGTGTCTAGATTTTGGCGGATTCCGACCTTTGGGTCATAATGACCGTGGTGGAATTCCATGGGCCGCGGCGGTGTGTTGGCGGTCTTCTGCACGGCGGTATGCGGGTTTTACAGCCAATGTTGTAATGACCCCCCTATGTATCCTAATACTTTGTGAGTCTATGTATCCTAATACCTTGTGATATATTGCATTACACACATCTGTGCATTGCTAATTATTGTATTATTTTATAACATACACTTTAATGCATTGTATGCAACTTTCATTTCTACTGTTTTATTATTCATCCTTTTAATGTGTTTTATTGTAGGTAAGGGCGATGTGTTGTGGGATGTTGGGCTTACAGCTTAGAATCTCCTCTCTATGGAGGTTTTATATGACAGTGTAGAACTTGGTGTGTGGGGGGTTTCACAGCAGTTGGTCTGGGCTAGAGGAGTTGTGTCTGCCGTGGTTTGGTGGCTTAAGAATAAAGCTTTCTTTATTTAAACTTACCTGCCTCCAGATCTTAACAATTACCCCCGTGCCGGGACGTTTTAGTGCAGCAAGTATAGCATTTGTGCTTTTGCCTTTGAAACAAAGGAATTTAATTACAATAATTGTAAGATTACCCTGAAAAAATGCTCTAATTGTAAAACTAACAATGCCATTTTGTCATGAAACACCCATTACAATTCAAGAATATTTCTACCAGAGAGGAACTGAAATGAATCTTCCGTATGACCAGCCTGCATACAGGACTGAATAAACTGGACGATTGGACTTCTTTACTGCAATACAGACCTATTTAACTCTTCTTTGCCCCCAAGCTGTATCTCACTGAGATATGGATTGACCATGCTGTCTCTGTCTAACGGTAGCAAGGAACTGGTCAGACTCCCCATTTGAGATGTTGGTTACCCAGTTGGCACGGGCTGGGAACCCCTACTCCTACCTATGTGTGTCACAATGAATATAAAACTTCTTATTCATACTTCATATGTGAGTCCTGTTGTTTGCGTTGTAATTATGGTTCATCCACACTAGTTGGACGTTTTTTACTGGTGTGTAATCTGATATGTCTTTCTTTCATTCCCTTTTCTTGATGTTAGTCTTTTTGCTCTTGGACTGGTGCTATTGTGTTAATTTAAATTTTTGTGTATTTTACCAATGCCTTTCCTCTGTATTCTTTTTTTTTAATATGTGAGTTGAATGTTATTCTGCATGATAGTGTTGCAAAATGATTGCATCCATTACATAAATATTTCAGGTTGGAGTAGTTATGGTTTTCTGTAGTATTGACTATTGCTGTCTTCATTAGGCCAAATTTGACACGCCATACACAAACACCTATTTTGCATGAGTTTGCACACATAAGAAGCAGGATTCTCTGCTGAGCCTTGATGTGAATAAGTATAAAGGTGATTGGGTTCTGATTTCTAAGAGGCAGGATTTTCTGCTGTGCCCTAAGGCACTGTCATGTATGAGTCTCTACATTGCAATGCTCAGTAATCCAGGCTAGGGTCACTGTTCAGGCTTTATTTTTAGTGTTATTCTATTATATCATTAGGATCTTTTAAGTTGGGGTGTGGCTGACTCAGCGGACATGCTTTTTTGATTCTTTAGACTTCAGGAATGCTGTCAATTAATCAATCAGGGAGTTCTTATAGAGCGTAACCTTTTCACCTCCAAGTGCTGGTGTGGTGTAGTAGTTCTTGCTCTGGTGGTCAAAGAGCCAGGTCTTGAGCTGCTTTCTGAAGTCCTTCAGGGAAGAGGAAGTGGAGGGGACGGTCACTCCAGGCTCAAGCAGTGAGGTGGGAGAAAGAGTGCCCGCCAAGGCATTCTTGGCAGATGGGGGGGCTTCTGCCCAGGCAAGGGTGGCTGAGCGTAGTTCTCTGGTCCGTCAGTAGAATGTGAGGCGTATGTTGAGGTAGGGAGGTCTGGTGTTGTGAAGGGCCTTGTACGCATGCATGAGGAGTTTGAAAAGGCATCTGTTGCAGACAGGGAGCCAGTAAAGTGCCCTGAGGTGGGGAGTGATGCCTGTTCTTCTTGGGAGGTTGAGGATGAGTCTTGCTGCGGCATTCTGGATGGTCTGCAGGCTGCTGTGGTTTGTCAGGTGTACGTAATGCACATATTGCAGACAACTGGTGTTGGCTTCACTTGATTTTCAGGATTAAAATGCTATCTTCTGATTTTTACAAATTCCACTACGTCATTTCCTTTCCAGTTGACATTAAATGTTCCCCACTTTGATTGTACAGAGGCAACAGACTGCCTCAGGCCTTCTGGTGGCATTGCATTTAATTATTATTGAAAGGTACTCACCCTACATTATTTGTATAAAAGCTTTTACTGGTGTATCATAAGAACGTTGCGGTTGTTTGACTCAGTTGTGTGTGGCTCCAAGGCTCATTGGAAATAGAGGCACTAGGGTTCAATTTTGGTAGACTTGGCTGTGCACTCACGATAATAAGTAACTTCATCATGCTATGCTTCTGCATTTTATTGGTTAAAGAGTAATTCTTAGATTTTTCCTCTTTTCCTACCCCCTTATTTTCCTTTATTCATCTTTTTCTCCTCTTTTTATGTTACTAGTTGTGTCTCAGGCATTTCATAGTCATCCCCTGTTGATCCACATACTGACTTCAAGATATATATATATATATATATATATATATACATATATATATATATATATATATATATATATAAAAACACCACACTGCCCAAAAACGCGACACCCGTCAGCGTTAAAACACAACGTGCCAAAACTACTTGAACATCAGCGTGTTTATTCAAATCACAGAACCTTGTGCGTTTCGGAGCCTCCACTCCTTGTTCACAGGTTAATACAGTGCCCACTTTCATTACCACTTAAATACCACCAGCATCAATGTTATCTCAAAACAACATGAGCAACACAAACAGAGGACTAACAGAGATCAAAATTCTTTCAAAAAACATTTCGGCCATCTTTGAATATACTAAAGGCTCTTCGAATTTACTGTGATGTATGCAAACAGGAAACAAAAAATAAATACCTCAATCATTCCTTCCAACATTTTTATTCAAGATACATTTAGAAAATATTGTAGAAACAATCCTACTAAATAATTGAACTTAGTGTTCTTCTCACACTTTAACTGTGTTAAATAACCCAGCAATTTAATTCATGTCTCCTAACTAATATATTAACTCCCAATATGCATCAAACATATATTTGTCAACACAAACCAAACAACAGGCTCATATGTAAATTATAGAAGTATACATCACAATTTGGTCTCTTCTTGTTCTAACTCTTGCCTCGATATCACAGCTCTTTCGCATTTGCCTCTGTTGCCTCGGTGTCACCCTAAATCATTCCAAAATAGAAAAATAAATATAACATTTAGTACTACATAAATGTGTAAGAACCTTATAATTTCGCAACTTCTGATTTTTTAAAAATATATTTAGATATTCCTAATATCATCAGCTCCTATATGTAAATGACAGCTCAAATCACTCTTATCCTAAAGGTACTGATAATTTCTCATTAAGGTTAAAACCTCCAGGCGACATTGTTCTGTTCTTAATAATATATTTTGACTCAAGTCTTCTTAATTCTTGTTTGCTATTGCCTCCTCTTACACAAAGAGGAACATTGTCCAACACACAGAATTTGAGAAGATTACTGTTTTTTTCATGGCATTGTGCAAAATGTCTCGCTATGGGGTACGTTTCGTCTTCACTAGATATTGCCCTCATATGTTCTAGTACGCGTTTTTTTGCTTTATGGATACTACTGCCAATGTAACATTTGGCACACGGACATTGTAGGGCATAAATGCAGAATTCTGTATTGCAGCTAAGGTGTTTCTGTATTATAAAAGGTTTAGTTTGTCGAGAAAGCTGTATTTGTTTGCAACTTTTGCTACCCTTACATGCCTTACAGGATCCATAAATAAAGAAACCCTGTATTGATGACTGTTTCTGACATTTTTCAGATTCAAAGAGACTAGTGCATAATTTATCTTCTAAATGTGACCTGGGGTTTTTCCCCAATCACCCCTGCCAACTTATCTTCCAACCCTTATATCTCCCAATGTCTAATCAAACTGCATCTTACTTCCTTAGTTTGACCGTGGAAGTTTGTAATAAATCTTACAGGTTGAGTATCTTCAAAACTATCCTTGGTCTTCAAGACTAATCATTTTTCATGATCCAACGCCAACACTTTCTTAAAGGTGTTCTCAATCAGATTCTGGGGATAGCCTCTCTCCTTAAATCTCATTCTCATTACACGTGCTTCATGCTGAAAGTCTTTGTCATCATTACAATGTCTTCTAGCTCTCAATAATTCACCATAAGGGATACTCCATATAAGAATCTTGGGATGAGAACTTTTAGCATGAAGTAAACTATTCCCTGCTGTTTTTTTTGCGATACAAACAACTTACTAATCTCATGTTCCTGACCTCCAATTTAAGATCTAACAATTGTGTTTTGGATCGATATATATGAGCTGTAAATTTCAGATTTAACTGATTTTCATTCAATAGTTTGACAAAATTATATGCCTCATTCTTACCACCGTTCCAAATAGAGAAAATATAATCGATGTACCATACCCAGAAGACCGCATACTCACAGACAGGACAATATTGTACACCACCTGTTCCTCCCACCAACGTAGAAAAAGTCCTGCATAACTGGAGCGAAGCATGTTCCCATTGCTGTCCCTTGGGTTGGGCGATAAATCTGATTATTGAAGATGAAAAAATTATTGGTTAAACACATTCTAATCATCTGCAATATCATGTGAGTATGTTGTAAAATAGAGATTGATCTTGCTCTTAATAAATGCTTAATTGCTCTAATGCCTAATTCATGTGGAATGCAAGTGTATAAAATTTCAGCATCTACACTGGGAATCAGAAATTGCTCATCCCAAACAATACCATTAATCCGTCTCAAAAAATCACCAGGATCTTTGACGTCAGAGGGTAGGGCTTCAACAAAAGGTCAAAGAAAAATGTCTACATACTTAGACGTGTTCTCTAGCACACTTCCTTTAGATGAAACAATTGGTCTACCAGGTGGGTTTACTGGATCCTTATGTAATATAGGCAGTAGATATAGTACTGGGTGTTTAAGAAAATCACATTTTAGAAATAGATATTCATTTGTTTCAATAATTTTCTCATCATTCCTATTTTGCAACTTTTTCAAATAGTCCTTATTTGATCTGAGATATACTTGTCTAGTAGTCATTTCATATTGGTTTATATCATTAAGTTGTCTCAAACCTTCCTCCAAATACTTATCCACTGGCCAAATCACCAAATTCCCTCCTTTATCAGATTGTTTGATAACTATAGTGTCATTTTTCTTTAACTCAATCAAGGCTTCAAATTGTTTTTTGTTCAGATACTGCCGGTGAAATTTATTTTTTCTTTCCATGTTATGAAATTCCCTAACCATACAATTCTCAAATACCTCTATAGATGTGTTGGATACCTGCAGGCAGAATACTGATTTAGGTTTGAAAATATGTGCTGTTCCACTCTCCAAATCTGTCTCTAGACCTTCTTCTCGCACATTCGTGACCGGATCATTGATCCAGCTTTCATCAACCAGTAAATGCCCAATTGTTTGTAATATTTCTAAATCCCCTATTTGAAGAATACAGGGGGCACTTCTAACACTCGTTGTGTCACTATCACTCTGGGTTTTTGTAGCATACCAATATTTCAACCTAAGTTTTCGAGTGAAATGGAAAAAATCAATCCTACTTGATGTATAATCAGAATGAGCTGTTGAACAAAACAAGAGTCCCAAAGATAAATCCTCTTCTTGTGTCTTAGTCAAAACACTAGTGTTGGAAAATGGGTTGCTGGTAAGGGCAGGTAGGTACCTACACCTAGCAACAAGCCACTAACCTCCACTTAGGTCCAGTTAGGTCTCAGTAAATTAACCCCAGCTCAACCCTTGGTAGCTTGGCAACGAGCGTCAAGGCTTAACTTAGGAGACAGTGTGTAAAGCATTCAAATATCACAAAACAGTAATTAAATAAAACACAGGAAACAGTTTAAAAATCCAAAACCAATTTCATAAAAATAGTTTATATTTTTATCTTTAAAATGACACAAAAACGAATAAAATCGGATAAGGGGAACCAGAGATATGAATTTTTAAAGAATTATTATTTTTCTAGCGCTTAGAAACAAAAAGCGCCAATCGGGTCATCTGGTTGCACCTCGACCGGGGCAAAGTCAAAGTTTCAGGCCGACAGCGATGGAGCCCTGCTCGGCTACAGGTAGCGGGAGGCCTCGGTTAAAAAGTTACCTTCTGACTTAGGTGGTCATTACGACCCTGGCGGATTACTTCCGCCAGGGCCGCGGGACGCGGTGGCACCGCCGACAGGCCGGCGGTGCCCCGCGGGGCATTCTGACCGCGGCGGCTTAGCCGCGGTCAGAGAAGGGAAACCGGCGGTCTCCCGCCGGTTTCCCGCTGCCCCCAAGGAATCCTCCAAGCCGGCGCAGCTTGCTGCGCCGGCTTGGGGATTCCGACTCCCCCTCCCGCCATCCAGTTCCTGGCGGTTCTCCCGCCGGGAACCGGATGGCGGGAGGGGGAGTCGCGGGGCCCCTGGGGGCCCCTGCAGTGCCCATGCCAACGGCATGGGCACTGCAGGGGCCCCCGTAAGAGGGCCCCAAAATGTATTTCACTGTCTGCCTTGCAGACAGTGAAATACGCGACGGGTGCAACAGCACCCGTCGCACCTTCCCACTCCGCCGGCTCGATTACGAGCCGGCTTCATGGTGGGAAGGTCGTTTTCCCCTGGGCTGGCGGGCGGCCTTTCGGCGGCCGCCCGCCAGCCCAGGGGAAAACTTGGAATACCCTCCGCGGTCTCTGGACCGCGGAGCGGTATTCCTGACGCGCAACATTGACGGGCGGCCTCCGCCGCCCGTCAATGTTGGAATGAGGGCCTTAGTCTCTTTTTCGGAGATTTTTCTTTACCGGGACGAACCACCAAGTCAATCCGGGTCGCGGTTGAGGCAAGCCGGCTAGAATTTCCGCGGCGGGTCGGTCCCTCTATGGAGCTTTTTTACAAAAATTCTCAAATCTTCTCCAAACTTCTGGGGCTTCACCCAGATGTTCTTTTAAGGTTCTTTTGGGGTCCACAGCTCACCCCAAGGGTCCAGAAGTTCTGAGATGGTCCTTGGGGGGTGCGGACTACAACTCCCAGAATGCACCTGGCGCAAACTCCTTTTTGGCCACTGGACAGTGGTCAGCTCGTCACTTTTTTTCAGGAGTTGGTGCAGGGGACTCTGGATAGCAATTTTTCACCTGTAGCAAACAGGGAGTCCCTCCTTGAACCAGTTGAAGCCAGGCAAAGTCCTTCTTGTGGTGAAGCCCAAGTGTGCAGCTGGTGCAGTCCTTCTGAATGCAGGTTCCAGGTGCAGGCCAGGGGTCCCGCAGGGCAGTCCTTCTTCTTCTGTTGTTCTTCCTTGTTGGATGTGGTAGGGAACTGAGGTGTGGGTGCAGGTCTGCCAGTTTTATCCTTGCTCCTGGGTGAAAAGCAGGGGGGTCCTGGTTCTCCAATCAGGTACAGGGTCGTCCCCCTGTGATGACCACTTCCTGGGAAGTGTGGCAAAAATCCATCCCAGAAGGCAACATTCTCTAAAAATCCAACATGGCTGAATCTGATTTTTGGAGGTTACATCTGGCTGAGCCCACCCACTGGTGTGGCTAAAAATCATAAACACACCCCTCTCCTGCCCTCTCCTAATCTAATCAAGGGGGCACCTAGTTGTCTGGGGTTGCAGGATGTGGGGGTGTTGCTGGTTGCTCCAGATGTCCTTCTCTGCCTTTGAAGACCAGTTTGGCAGCCCTCCCCCTTCCTGCCTCACCATCTGCTGAGGGGAGATTCTCTCCCACAAGCACATTCCTTTGTGTGAAGCCAGGCCACTTCACACCTCATCAAGGCAGCTTGGCTAAGCTGCTGCAGGCTGGCCAATCAGAGCACAGCAGCAAAAACAATGCAGGGCTGAAATTGGCAACTTTTTAGGTAAAGTCTAAAACTTTTTACCTGAACAAGTTATATTAAATCCAACAACTGGAAGTTGTGGGATTTATTACAACAATTAATTTGATAACAAATTATTGGTATGCAACATTTAAGGAGACTTTAAAATTTAAAATAAAGTCTCCCCATTCTAGCCTATGAAGGCCATTTACTTCAATGAGGGAAAAACGAATTTGGCTGTTTTTACCTCACCAGGGTTTATAAATCTATTTTTATAAAGTCCCTGCTTATAGTTACATGGCACCCAGCCCTAGGGGCACATAGGGCACACCTTAGGGGTGAGTTATATGTAAAAATAAGGTAGTTTAAGACTTTGGAACTACTTTTAATTCCAAAGTCGAATTTGCATATAACTTTAATTTAAAAGCAGCCAGCAAGGCAGGCCTGCCTTTAAAATGACACTGGGCACCTCAGCAGTGCACCTATGGGTGCACCACCTATGCTGTGGTCCCTAAACCTACATGCCCTACCATATACTAGGGACTTATAGGTAGGTTAACTTAGCCAATTATAATTAGCCTAATTTGCATATCCATTTTACACAGAGCACAGGCCCTGGGACTGGTTAGCAGTACCCAGGGCACCATCAGAGTCAGGAAAACACCAGCAAAAAGTGGAAAATGGGGGCAAAAAGTTAGGGGGCCTCTGCAATCAGCCCTGTTTTCTCACAACTAGTAGCTAAATTTACCACTCTTTTACTTATTGCTCCTGTGTCATTTGCTCTCTCATGCGTATTCCACACAAGCTTTTGATGTCTGTCTGACGTGCACCGTTTCCTTTCTTTCCTCCTCTGCCTCCTCTTCCAAGACGTCTGTAACCTTGCGCACTTCTGCTTCATTGAGGTTTTATACTTCCTTGTGCCATCAGATTGAACTCCTTTAAAATTTGGGATTTTACTCCTACCGTCTCCGACTGGTTAGAGACATCACTCCCACTGTTTTCACTATCCACTGTATCTGAGAGGGCAGTGTTGCTACCGGAGGTTCGAGATGATACTGTTCCTGTTATATCCGGTGCACTTACTGTATTCTTGAATTGTCTATGATCACCCATGCTACTTCTCAAATGTTCAAATCTTCATGCGAAAGTTAATATTTGGCCTTTCTCATAATCATATTAACCTCTGTGGATTTTAAGTTGTTTCTTGGCCAAATTTGTCCTTTTTAATTTGGATTTTATCCATCTCATTTTGAAATTCTTCCTTGCTACATTTATCTTTAAGTATCCCAATGCTTTTATCTATTTCTTATATATATATGTATATTTTTTTTTTTCAAAACAAACAATTGAAAACAATTGTAACGTTGCACTCCAGGGGAGTTTATACACTTTAATCCAATTGTGTACTCCACCAAACACCACCACTTGTGCATTTCGACCACACAGTCTTGTTCAAAGTTCATCTAAGTGCATTATGGGACATGTAGTGAAAATTAGAACATTTAAACCTAAAAAAACATATGAAAATATGAAAAAAAGAAAATACTACCTTGCAAGAGCATGAGGCTCTTAAAGGAACTCATGGAAAATCAGAATTTGGAAATTAAAGCAGCAGATAAGGGCGGCAACATAGTGATTATGGAAAAAGAACAATACATGAAGAAAGCATATGGACAGTTGAATGTAAGGAATTATTATTTGAAACTTGAAATTAATCCCATCAATGAGTTAACCATGGAGCTGAATCAACTTTTGGATATGTGATATGAGGAAAGTTTGTTGAATGAGTGTTAGAAATGGGGTCTTTGGTTGACAGTCAGATTACCCCCTGTTCAAGCAAGGACCCTCACTCTAGTCAGGGTTAAAGAGAATCACCTCACCTAACCCCTGCTTACCCCCTTGGTAGCTTGGCAGAGCAGTAGGCTTCACTTCAGAGTGCTAGGTATAAAGTATTTGTACCAACACACAGTAACCTAATGAAAATACTACAAAATGACACAACACCAGTTTAGAAGAATAGGAAATATTTATCTAGACAAAACAAGCCCTGAACGACAAAAATCCATCATACACAAGTCAAGTTATTAATAAAAATGCAAAAAGAGTCTTTAAGTAGTTTTAAACACACACTTACGCTGTCAGCGTGAAAAAGTACCTTTGGCGCATCAAAAATAACCCCAGACGTGCAAGTGCGCATCAAAAAGGGCTTGCAATGCTTTGATTCTACTCATAAGCGGGACCGTGCGTCGTTTCTCCTTTCATCGGGTCGGTTTCTGAATATGATAATGTGATTGTGAGATTTACGTTGATAACATGTGTGTGTATTCTAAATTCTGTATGCTTTTTCTAGGGAACATTTTTCCTTTAAAATAAACTAAAGAGCCCAGAGGGCAGGGTGCAGTGTATTTTAAAATGTAGGACATGCACTTTTTAATTGTTCATGTCCCGGTAGCAATAAACTTTTACATTTATTTTTCAGTACTGCAAGACATACCTCTCCCATAGTATAACATTGGGTTACTATTACCTTTAATAAGTGATATAGGTTCTGGTTCCAGAATTCCTTTCCTTCCCTTGGCATAAGTGGCATTTTCAGAATTGTGACTTAAAATCTGACTTTAACTAATTTAATACTTATCTGGCATTTCTACCTGCTCCCAATCAAAAGTTATCACCTATTAAAACTCACTCTATTAAATATTCTCTTTGTCTATTTCTTAATCTCTTGCTATCTATTTTCTACCTGTAACCACTCTCCTTTCCTCTCTTTGCTTCGTCTCTCTCTTTAATTTTCAGTTTCTCATTCTCTTTCTCTTTCTGTTTCATTCCCTCCCTCTAGCTGACCTCTTTGACTTACACCTCTCTCTCTTCTCGGTTTTTCTCAGCTTCCTCTTATTTCATCTTCATTTGCCATCTAACCCTTTTCTCTTACTCACACACTCTTCATTCAAATGTACCAATTTATAGCCCTTCTCTTAACCAACTTAATCTACTATGCATCATTTGTGGCACATTCTTCACATTTTTCACACTCTCCCACCCCCTCCTTTTCATACCATTGCTCTCTCTTACTTCCTCTTGCCTACTACTTCTATCTCCATTTCTACCACCTAGTGCTAGAACACGAGTGTTGGCTATCATAGTTCAATCAAATCTCAAGTTAGAGAGAGAGAGGGGGACCTGAAGCCGAAAATGTCCAGTACCCTGGCTCAGTACAGTAATTAATTAAAAATGAAGGGATACTGTTCCTAACAGAGAAAATCCTAGAGGGCTACTCACTCACTAAGGTCAAACAGTAAGGAAAATACATTACTAAGACCATTTAGGGGTTACCAAAAAGTCATTTAATTACATGGTACTCTTGGCGGGATAAAAAAAAGCCACCAAAAAGGAATTGAGGGCTACATTGGGAAGGTAATGAACCCACGTAGCCATAAAAGTCAAAAGTGAGTTAAGATCAACATGTTTCACACATGGTGGTCCAAGACAATCAGATCCATGGCGCTTCTTCAGGACCACAAGTGAAAAATAGGTTTCCTAGTTGGGGACTACAAATGTCAGTGGGTTGGTATGCTAATGGTTATCACTACAAGTGTAACAAGTGACCTCCATTAATGTTCAGTCTTTGAGAATGAAACTAATTTGAAAATGTTTAAAGTTCTGACATGTGTGATGTCTTTTTGGTGGCTTTTTTTAAATACGGTCAGGAGTACCGTGTAATTAAATCACTTTTTGGTAACTCCTAAAAGGTTTTAGTAATTCACTTCTCCTTGCACTTACATTTAGTTCTGCATATTTGACCACATAAGTTAGGACACCCTCACATTTATAGGCTTCACAATACGGCATCTAATAAAAGGATCTCTGCTAAAGTGCCCCTTTGTGGGGCCCGTAGGACATTGCTTGGTCGGTCCTACAAGGAGCAGCCCGCTGATGAAGCATGACATCCCTTTTGGGATATGAAGGCACCAAAATATAAGGGAGAAATTTCCCTACTGTTTGACCTGAGTGAGAGTGTATCCTAGTTCAATGCCCATGTTTTCTATATCAGCCACTCCAGAAATGGTGTCACATTTGCTGCATACACTGGTAGTATGACACCCCCTGCTGGTGGCAACCTAGACTTCTACCAGCTTCCACAAAAATTATTAGCTGCCCTCTCTTCTCTCACACTATCCTTTTTTTTTATAACTACTTGCTTGAACACAATGTTATCATACATCCCCCTTCCTTGTCTTAAACACATCACTTCGATTTTACATTCTCATCCCCTCACCTCCCTTTCTTTCACGCACACACCATACCCTCTCACACATACATTTTTGCCATAATCTCATACCCTACTATCTCTATAGCCTTCTGAGTCTTCCCAGCTCAACATACACACACCAATCTTCCTGACAGTCATTTCACTATCATCTTCCATTTATTCCTTTATCACTTCTTCCTTTCGCATATCTTCTAGAATCACCTTCTTCTCATACACTGCTCATAAAGATCCTCTTCTTTGCCCCACAAACGCTTCTTACCATCTCATTCTCATTTACATACATTCTCACACCTTTAGGTCTGAATGAATTGTTCCTCTCAGATGCTCACATGCACACATATATCAAATGGTGGCTGTGTTTAGTACCCTGACTACCACCAGTGCAAATGTTGAATGACCAAGGTTTTGTTCTACAATCAGCTAATATTGAGGTAAAGGCTCTGCTGATGATGTTTGTACATTAAACTTCTGTGCAGGATTGTAGATTTAAATCGATGCAATGATTTTGCACTGATGGGACCATTTGTGTCATGCATTTTTTACGTTTGCAAAAATGCATTTCTGTATGTATGAATTCCAATTTGCAATTTGGTAACATGTTACCAAATCACACTTTGGAATTGTGAATACATAGTACTCCAGTTTTAGGAAGGGGCGCGCCACGGGCATCCCTTCCTAATACTGGTCGCAGTTGTATGTAGGAATGTTTTGGGACCGAAATGTGGCAACAACGCATGCACATTTTACCACCTACTTCAAGTAGGTGTTAACCGATACGCAAACTTGAAGGGCTCTTTTAAAAGCATTCACAGACATGGTTGTCTACTGAGCCCATCAGGCTACCATTCCTATGATTTTAGCGTTTCCTAATCGGTCGCAAATTGTGACCTACCTCATGAATATTAATGAGTAGGTCGATTTGCGAGCCATTGGGGATCGCTAAATGAAATTCCTGGAGTTTCATACATTCAAATTGCAATTACCTAATTGTGATTTGCAGAAAATCGCAATCAGGTAATCGCTATTTAAAATGATGATACACCTGGCCCACTGATATTTAGTTGTGAAAATGGATGAAAACAAAGGTTCGGAGTCATTTACAAATTGATAAGGATTATATTGATTATTTGGTTTTCCACTTAATAGAATTAGGCATAACCTAGCAGGTCATTGTTATTGAAGCAGTTCATCCAACCTAAATAATTATTATCTAAACAGGCACACAGGTTCCAAACTCTTTTGAAAATGTTCTGTATATGTGCACATCAGTTGCTTTGCAGTCCCAGCCTCATTGTTACACCTTTCAGTATTTGGAGAACCACTAATTCCAGCTAGAGCAAGGAGAAGGGTGAGGACAACATATCACATGGATTTGATAGGGAGAGAAAGCTTCCCCTGTCAATCTTATTATGTCTTCTGTGTCTCACCACTGGATACATTTCAAACTACTACATGATTTTCTGATCATCTCACAACCCGTGCAGCAGTAACTGCTTGACCTTTAGTTTCCAAAAATGCATAAACGACGGCTAAGTGTCAGAGTTATTTTGTGACTTTCATCGCCATTAAACATAGCTAAGAGTTTGTTTGAAAAAAACATGTAACCCATATCCCAAAGAAGTGAATTTGATAGATTCAGCTGTGCTCACCACTTCTTGCAATGCATTGGATTTCTACCTGTACCAATTAAGGGACAAGAGAAGGTCATTTAGGCACTCTATACAGTGGCCAACCCCTTTGCCCAAACCACGAAATAAATGAAACAAACATGAGATGGGCTTCTTGTGCCAAGTGATCAGAGGCGGCTGCTGCAAATCTCAAGGGAAATGACAGGAGGTGTGGGCGGGGGAGACATTGGGGGGATAAAAGCAAGTACTACATTTTTAAAAAACGTACCTTGCAGGCGCCTGCCGTGTTGTTCCTCTTCCCTACTGCTGTCCCAGCAGTCCCCGGGACACCAGCACAGGCTCCACATGCAATCCTGGCAATACTCTCTTGCTATGTCCAGCATGAGAGCAGTGCCAGGATTGGTCTGAGTGGCTTGTTCTATTGCTCAGACACTGCATGGGTGTCTGTGCAGTTTCTCCAACCCAGTTGTGCGACACAGCTGGGTTAGAGAAACCTAAGTGTGCAGGTCAGTTTGGCCAGCCTGAGACAGACAGCCAAACTAACATGCGCACTTAGTGCACTTACTCCACTCGGCCTCCTCACCCCTTTCATGGATTAGCCCTGCCCCTCTCTTCATTTGCTGGCTGAGCCAGCAGCTAAAATAAAACAATAGTATAATATTATTTTATTTTTTAGCTGCTAACTCTTAGTCAGGAATGCAACACTCCTTTGCCAATGAGAAGGAAACACCCCTGCCAGTGATATAGCAAGGATGTAAAGATACCCTAATGCAAGAGATAAAACTGGAGCCCTGCCCTTCTCCCCCAAATAGGACTAGTTTGCAAGAAAGTCATAATTTGGATGAAGTGGGCCACTTGCGCCTGTGGAAAATGATGCCAGTGCTCCTGCTGCACCCGTGACAGCTACGTCTCTGCCTACAGGTGACTGAGTTCCTTACTTTTCTTTCCTTCTTTCCATCCATCTCTATCAATTATTCGCCGCTATCCACGTACCCTTTGTCTCTTTCTCCCCTTTCTGTTGCTTGTCCCTGTTTTAAAAAATATATATTCTCTCTTATCCTTGCTCCACTTGAAGTTGTTGCCTTTCTTTCTTTTTTCTTTCTCTTACCCACTTCTTAATCATTTTGGCCTGTTATGCTTGTATTTACCTTGTACACTATTCTCTACCCAAGTCACAATTTAATATGCTTTACCTTTCTATTTCTTTATACTCTTTCAATTTCACATCTATATTTTGTACAAATTTTTCTTTACAATCTCTTTCCTCACTTTCTCTCCAACATTTGTATTTCCCTCCATTCTCACTGCACTTCGAAACTCCTTTTGCTTTTTCACATTTCGTTTTTCTTGCCCTGTCTTACCACATCTCATATATTCGTCCTCTCATGTGTCTTCTCATTGCTGCACTTCTTTTATTTCTTCTCTTTCCTGTCTCTTCCTCTTCTCCTTTTGCCCAATAATATCTTTTACCTTTTCTTCACCATTATATCCCCTTTTTCTCTCCTCTCTAGCTTGTCTTTTTCTCTCTCTGTGCCCTCCTAACTTGTTTCCTCTCTATCTCTCTACACATGCAACATTCCACCTCTATTTCCTTCTCCTACACATATTGCTCTTTCTTCTCTCTACCCTCTCAAGTTCTTGGCATTATTTCGGTCCGTACCATATTTTCCCTAGTATCTCATCTCTGTTCTTTCTGTCCCTCTTTTCCTTTGCATCTCCTCTGTTCATTTTCTCATTCTCATTTCCATTTTTGTTACACAGTCACATTTATATTTTACATATCTTCTCTGTCTGAGCTCTAATCCTTTTTTCTCATGTCCTGAGGTCTTTCTTTTGTATTTTTGCCTCATTCCAGTTTTAGTATCATCATCACCTATTTTCCCCTGCATCTTCTTTTTTGACTCTTTCTCTCTGGTTCTCAATGGTCAAAAAGTAATAATCTCAGTACGAAAAGGCAGACATTTTTCTGCAGAAGAATTCTTTAAGTTAAGAGCTAGGCATCATATTACAGGAATTGAGGGTGGAGAAGGCATCTGAGTAGGATTAGTAAATGTATTATTGATGAAAGCTGGATGCATGAAACATACACTCAGCTAAAGTGTAAACTAAAACAGTAAGAAAATTAAGGAAGGCCTGATACACAAACAGGGGAACAGTAATAGAGAAATCAATTATAAATCTGGAGACCAAAACTGGTTTTATAGCAAATATCAGGTGGGCAAATCAGCAGACTGATCGGGCAGGAGATTTATATTTTCTTTCCTGTGTTTCTGTGTAATAGTTGTGCTGCAGTAGTGAAAGCCCCTGTAGATATGGGCATGTAGCTGGGAATCATATGTAAAGGCATTCAGTTTCTTGACAAGGAGAGTGAAACACCAAAGCAGTCCCACCATACTGTCACTAGGAGTGATATATATCTTTCCTACCTAACATGTGTTACAGCACAGCATAATAAGCCTAATCCGCCCTACAGGTTTACCCCCTGGGAAGACATCATCCCCCATACCTGAGCAAGGAAGCCTGTAGTCTAGAGAGACACCATTCCCATATTGGCCAGGGATTATGTAGTCTAAGCAAGCAGCTGTAGGGAAGGCACTCAGCAATTAGCATTCAGTCATGGTCATCTGGCTGGAACCTCCCTCTAACGTGAATGGGACAAAGGGTCCCCACATAGTAATGAGTATGTTTCTGTCAGTGTTGGAGACACAACGTACCTCTTTTGCCAGCAACCCTATCTGACTGCCACCTTGAGAAAAGCACAAGTGAAATTATTGTCCTGCTAAGAATGTAATGCTATCCTCGGTGAAAGAACATCTAGATAGAGAAACATACAACAACGCAGCAAATGTGGTTAATGCTAGGAAAATAAAGTGATGCACAATAAAATGTAACTGGGCTAAAGTGCACAACGGCAGGCCTAGTTTGCTAGAATAACGTGTCTAAAATATGGCTAAAATAGCTATACAACAGACTGATTTAGATATTGGCAGAATTAGTCCTGCCATCAATTTTCTATTGGATATCCCACCCACTGCCTTGGCAGTCTTCTGCTCTATTTAGATGTTGGTGGTCCCATAGACTAAAGTCCTTTGGTGAACCGGCATCACGCAAGGATTGCATACACATGTTGACTGCATCATAGGAAAAAGCAGCTGGTGGCTGGATCATAGCCAGTTTACCACAAGGCCAATCAGGATGTGCCTTCCTGCCAACCTTACTGTGGTAGTTAAACATCCACACTTGCAACCAACTGCAAAATCCACAGATAATGCTACCACTGTACAAGATATATTCTTCAAATTGGAGAAACTGTATCGTAAGGAGATTAATAAAAGTTGGGAAATAATTGCTTTAGAGAAATATATAGAGGTTGGCAGAGTGCCAAGAGGACTAAGGATCTTTACACTTCCCAATCATTTAGACATGCGACCTGAGCTATTATCAGAATGGGGTGAAAACAATATGACTTACTCACGTAATATGATGTTGATTCTGATTAAATATGCCAGAATAGATGCGGCAGAGGCAATAAAGGAAGCGCAAATACTGGAAGAAAAACTTAAAGATATGAGTAATCAAGATGAATCAACGAGATGTAGGAAGAAAATGGAGGATAGACTTAATAAGTATGAATCTGAAATAGAACTACGAAAACAAAGAAAATTCCATCGGGATGAACTAGATTACAAAAATGGTACGGTGCTAACCTTTGCAAAGAGATTTGAACGCATTAAGGAACAACATTCTAAAGATGTCAAATTAAAAAATCCAATGATGTCGGAAACAGTAAGTGAATCGGATATTGAAATCAGCGAAGGAGAAGAATCTGGCAGTGGAAATATTGGAACCACGCTGTTGGAAGAAATGCAGATTATATGTCTGGATCAACAAACATCAAAAGGCAGGGGCCGAGGACGCAGTATGGGCAGAGGCCACCCAAGAAATGTACAACCAGACATAGGAAAATCAGAAGAAGTAAAAGAAAGAAGGAACTACCCTCTGAGAAACAGACAGAGGAAACAATAAAGGATGTAGAAGGGATTGAAGAAGAAAAATTGGTGATAAATCTATCAAATCACATATTAACAAAGGAAGAAGAAAATGTATTAAATAAAGGCTTGTCATTCTGTCCAGAACATCATATGGACAGAGTGGAAACTAAAATAGATACTTATAAGTTTATCAGAAAGATCAAGTTAGCAAAACATTTCAGTAAACACCAACTGAGACCCAAGGACATACCAAGTACACAAGAGGATGTGGGTCTAAGAATTGATCAAATAGAGGATGTAAAAGTCTGTTATGATTTAATACATAATCTAGCAGATGATGAAATGACGTCAACTCAGATATTGGAAACTATTGGAATACCAACAAATGTTCATGAATATAGCCAGTTCAAACCAATCTCAAGATTTTGTCCGATCTTAAATCCAGGAAACAAAGTGGATCTGTTCTATGAATTGGTTATTAATGACTTGGAAAGATTAGAATATACTAAAGCCTCTGGCAGAGGAGAAAATGTAACCATGTCAGAACGGCAAGCCTTAAAACAATTATCGGACAATCAGAATATTATTATCAAACCCGCAGACAAGGGAGGTAACATTGTGATTTTAAATCATAAGGATTATGTCAAAGAAGCAATGAGACAAATAAATGACAAAGAGAGCTATGAAAAATTAAAAAATGATCCCACCAATCATATACAGATGATGATTATAAAGAAATTGGAAAAATTGCGTAATGAGTGTTTAATTCATGAGGAAGAATTCAAATATCTCAATCCAAGATATCCAATATTGTCCACTATCTATTTCCTTCCGAAGATCCACAAGACATTAATTAATCCTCCAGCAAGGCCCATCATCTCTGGTTGTGGATCTTTATTTGAGAATATTTCCAAGTATGTTGATTATTACATTGCTCCATTAGTCTCTTCTCTTAGTTCGTATATCAAAGACACTGGAGACTTCTTACGAACTATAGATAATATTCAATGGCAATCGGGATATAAATTGGTGACAGTGGATGCAATATCACTTTACACATCAATCAGACATGAGGTTGGGCTTAATGCACTAAAATTCTTCTTACGACAAAGAAAAATCGAAGAAAGAAGTCATTCTGAAATGCTGGTGGAAATGGTGGAATTACGTCTAACCAACAATATCTTTTTGTTTAACAAGAACATCTATAGACAAGTATGCGGCACGGCCATGGGAATCTCCCTCTCTCCAAGTTATGCAAATTTGACTTTGGGGTGGTGGGAGAGAGAAATAGCATGGCAGGATGGATATTCCGAACATTTGGATAAGGTAGTATTATGGCTACGATATATAGACGATTTATTTCTGAGTTGGAATGGCACCAAGGAAGAGTTTGCAATATATTTCAAAATTTTGAATGAAAATGAATATGGTTTAAGCTTCACTTATGACATCAATGAAAAACAAATCGATTTCTTAGACATAAGAGTATATATAGACAATGGTCAGATCAATACAACTGTATTCAGAAAAGCAACCTCCACTAAAAGTGTTTTACATGGGAATAGTTTTCATCCAAAATCCCTAATAAAGAGCATTCCATTTGGCGAATTCCTCAGGATGAGACGAAACTGTTCGAATGATAAGGAAATGGCGAATCAATTCAATATGGTTCGGAAACGGTTTTTGCGCCGAGGATACTTAAGAACTAATATTGATTTGAGTGAGAAGAGGGCAAGAAATATGTCTCGCCAGAAAACACTGATAGACAAAGGTATAAAAAGAGGACATGATAAGGAGGAAACTTGTCCTCGCCTAATTCTCACTTACAGTAAAGAAAGTAAAGAAATTGAATCAATATTTAGAAAACATTGGAAGATATTAAGGAGTGATCGAGACTTGGCAAAAAGAATAGGTGGAATCCCACAAATATCATATAGGAAATCACGTTCACTAAAGGACATATTGGTAAAAAGCCATTATGAAGCACCAACCACAAGGAATTGGCTGAATAATGAAACAACTGGCTTTTACAAATGTAATAAATGCAAAGTGTGTCAAATTGCGGTAAATACTAAGACTTACATGGATTTCAATGGAAAGGCTATAAGTATTTTACAAAGAATTACATGTGACAGCCAATATGTGGTCTATATGCTTGAATGCGAATGTGGATTGAGATATATTGGAAGTACAATCTGCCCACTGAAGAAAAGGATTTTAGAACATACTAGAGCCATTACCAATAAAGATATGAGTTACACAATGGCAAAACACTTTGCGAACTCACATACCAATGATTGGAGATCATTACGATTTATAGGTATAGCACAAATGAAAAGAAATGGGAGAGGAGGAGACAGAATTCGAAAGCTAAGACAAATGGAGAGTAAATTTATTATTCAGCTACGCACAAAGATGCCTTATGGATTGAACATGGACGAAGAATTATATGTACATCTGTGATTTTGAAAATGCAGGATAAATAATGATATTCATGTGGAGAGGCTATCACTAAAGTATTGTGTATAAAATATCTAATACTTTTAGCCGTACAGTGACAGGCAGCATTCTGGACAGAATTGATATATGTCTGCATAAAATAGAAACAGTAGAACTTATTAAGTAATTTACTGAATTTTTAGAGTTATTAACGACATACAGGAATGCAGTAATTAGAGATACTAAAACATTAGAATGATACCTCTCTTCAAACGTATTTGGAACAATGGAATAGATGTCATGTGCCAATGTGCATCATTTGTACCTAGTTCCTCAGTCCAACAGAACAACACAAATCGATCAGGGGCTAATATAAATAATATTTAGGTATAAAGTGGTAACTGAATATTATAGCACAATTGAGGAGAACACACGTAACAAATATAACATTATGTTGGTTTAGGTTTAAAAAAAAAACAAAAAAAACACTTTTTTAAGTTAGTATTATTTGGTTCTTGTGTTATTTTTTAGTATTTGTATTTAGGAATTGAAAATTTATACAAATGCTTTTTAATTTTAAAACTACACTATCCAGAATGCATTGTAAATAATGAGGCACTATGGGGTATAAATAGCAAAAGGGAAAAGGGACTCATTCACTGTGAACAAGACTCCTTGAGGAGTTGAAACGCGTTGGTGGTTGTTAATTTGGCATCAATAAATAGGCACTAATTGAACTTCATGGAGTGCAGTGAATACTTTTGGTGAATTATTATTACTTGCAAGCAATAGTACAACAATGTGCAGTGCGTAAGTGTGAAATGAAAAACACCTCTATACATTATTCACACTCACAAATTTGGTACTAACAGTCTTCTTGCCAATGGACACCTACACAAAAAGTGACAATCCTTAAATTCATATGTGTCTATACAAGTGTCATTTTCCCTAAACTACTACATGATATACATAAACAGTAGACATCAATTTAATTACATAAATCAAATATAATGTAGTAATTGAACTTCACAATGCAACAAGTGGCTTAACACAAAATGCTCAACCAATGTCAACTGTGAACTTCCAACATGTCATAGATATATTAATGTCACATTTCCCCTTGTTTTGTGCAATTTTTGATAAACATTAGATTTTATTTAACTCATAAGTATAATTTACCATGTGTAGTGCATATGTGTTTATTATTAACATTCATCATTTTAAAATAAACATACCCACATTCACAAGATACAAAATATACACATGTTTAATCTTGATGTGTCCAGTATCATGATGAATGCTTGCACCACATTAAAGGGTCCATCACAAATATCCAACACTAATGTATGCACTATATTCATATGTAAAAAATGAAACCTGTGCTTGTCACTGTCAGAAATGAAAATAAGTTCATGGTACACACATTTGCAACCATAACATTACCAGCAATCAATTACCAATAATTTAAAAATAATGTCAGGACAACGCTAGTGAAAATAAATGAAATGCAATTGAATAATCAGATACGTCTCTCATGAGAATTAAAATGAATTATAATGAAATGGAAGTGACAAAACTGTACTTTATGGATCCTGGGGGCTTCAGGCACAGAACCTGCCCCCTAAGTACACTGTCAAGGACTACTTTCTCAGTAAGGGAAATCTAGTGGGCAGAGCATGCATCTCAATGATATTTCTTTTGAAAAGCAGGTTTGGGTCTGACAGGGGTCGAGGACAGGACAAGTGTAAAAGCAACAGGAGGAGAAGAAGTAGAAGGGGTGGGAGAGGCTAGGGTTTGGGAGGTAGAGGGAGCTTAAGTGGGTGTTATGGGTGTGTGTGTCTTTTGTGCAGGTGCTTGTGGGTCTGGTGTATGTGGTGCACGTTAGGGTGTGCATGTCTTGGAACATGTGTGGTGTTTGCAGCTGTTTATGCATTGGCTTGGCTTTTGGTGGGTGTTGGACTGTGTGCCTTTCTGTAAGTGTATTTGTTTGGATGTGTGTGGTTTGGTATGCATACTGTGAGCATATGCATGTTGTGGATGTTGTCTTGCTTGTGGATGTGTGGATGTGACCATGTTAGGATGAATTAGATGTAGAGGTGGATGATGTGTTAGTTATACTTGTGGGTATACCGCTGGGTGTAGGGGTGGTAGAGGTTGGGGTTGATGTGGTGGTGTGGGGTTCATGAGTCTGGTGGTGGGTGTTGTGAGTGTGGTGGCTGTGTCTGTGGGTGTTGTGGGTGTGGTAGTGGGTATTGTGGTTGTGAGTGTGGTGGTTGTGTGTGTGATGGTAGTTGTTGTGGTGGTTGTGGGTGTTGTGATGCTGGTTGGTGGAGTGTCAGTAGTGCATGTCTATTGAATGGGCATATGCTTGTGTTTCTTGGTGTGGATGTGTGTGTGTGTGTGTGTGTGCCAATTTTATCTATTGGAGTGGTTGCATGCAAGGAAGGGAGTACCCTTGGGATTGAGGTGCAATTTAGGATGAGAAAGGGACAGGAGTAGGAGCACAAAGTGGGGCCACTCGGGCGGCTATGCTCAGTAAAGAGGCTATTTTTGCCAACATTACCTGCATGCCACAAATGAAACTATGAATGCCATTTAGTAAAGCAACCATGTGTGTCACTAGGGAACTAAACTCCTGGATGCTATTCACAATTGCTGTCTGGCTTAATGAGATGCTGCATAAGTCAATAGTTTCTTCACTGAGCACAGCCCGTGGGTAAGGGGTGGGAGAGCTGCCTGTGGCAAAGGCGATACCACTCCTTTTAGGGGGTGGGTTTGGCCAACTGGGGGGAGCAAGAGGGAGGGTGGAGGTGAGAATGTGGGTGGTGGACAAGGATTAGAGGGTAGGGACGGGTCTTCTGTGGAGGTGTCTTAAGAAGAAGTAGAGCTGGTGCCCTACGAGCCAGTCCCATCACCTCCTTCACCCTCTGTGCCACTGTCTCCATCCATGTCTGATTTTCTGCTCCTGAAACACAGCAGGCAGCTGCTTCCGGGCCTTGTGACCAATGTCTCCTACACCTGCTCCTGATGATGGTGAAAAGACAAAGACAACAAGTTCAGTATATCTGTTCAAATACAAATACAAATACAAATTTTCATGAGGTTCATTAAGAAATTATTTCACACATATTGTTTCATCTGCTGCAAGGCATTACAACTTCATTACTCCCATCTCATTTTAGATCAATTCACTTAGACACTCTATTTCTCATAGAATTGTACATTACCTCTAAATGGGACTAATATGTTGTTTCTAATAGTGAACTAATGTCACAACAATGAGGTATCAATCAAGAAAGCTTTGCAGCATGTACATTATCCATCTGCAGAAGTCCATTTTAAGAACCCCATGCCCTTCATTGTTGATTCATCATGTGGACATAGCAAAGGACACAAAAATGTTGTTTGGTGTATGGGTAACTCTGTCACCAATGTGTTCACATTCCTGTCTCAACAAAGAATGTTTACCTATTAAATTCATATTTGTTTTACCAGACTGACCTACATGCACATTTGTGAAAAAGTAAGGATTCGTGGCAATCTGTTACTGTCAATGTAAGCTGGCTCGCATCTTGCAGGGAAAACATTTTTATCAAATGTCTTTGGTAAGAAATGTTGCCATTGTACTCATCTTCCTAGTCATTTTTGACAAGATGCTCAATATTGCTTGGTCCTAATAGCAACTCACCAATATGAAGTCAGAAAAATACAATGTATCATAAGTGCATTGAATGCTATGTCACCTGTAAGGGCCAACATTACCTACTAAAAGTTGTGATGGAACATCATGCTTCCCACATTAGGAGGTCTAACTGAACTGGACTTCAGGCAACTTGTAGGTCCAACATCGTAGGTCCTCTCAACTCTTGCGACAATGAAGACTGTGCCACTTGTAGGCCTCCAAATTCTGTAACTCCCTGGTGATTGCCTTCCATATCTCATTCTTCTGATGTGTGTTGGATATGAAAAATGAAGGAAAAATGTACTGTGAGATTTAGTTTATCTGTATTGCTGTGACACAATTTTGTAACCTCTCTCACTAGCATTTCTACAAGGTTAGTACAGATAAGTTACCAAGATTTAATTTCCCTAGGAAATAATAATTTGTAGTGACCTGTTGAGTACCTTCAGCACTTTCAATGTCCTTATGTTACAAATCCAGGCCACAAACATCATCTATGGCCAGGGGCCTGAAACATCTCCTGTAGTCAGAGCTACGTCTGAGCACTACAATTCCTTGTGAGGTTTAAACTGAGAAATAAACAACTTGTACATTATTAGCACACCCAACCACACGCAGCTACATTGGCTTAATGCATGATGTTTTTGGATCCAGATATTATTGTTTGAACCACATATAAAGACTATGGACAACATGGAAGGGGAGCAATTGTGTCAGTGATAGCATGGTTTTTGGTGATGTACGAACAAGTGTGTGTATGAGAGAAACATACTTGTATGGGTAATTGAGAGACTGTGTCATATGTACTTGCAGCAGAGGATATTACTTTCCCCATTTGTGGCACCATTTAATGGGTAAAACATACAGATACTATTTTTTCTGAACGTAGGTTAAAAATAAAGTGAAACAAATGACAAGCACATAACTTGAATGTTTCTATTGCACCGTACAATTCTCCTATTTCAAAATATGGCTGTGTTTTTCACTTATACTTATGGTAAAGTGTCTACTGGCCAGTGGAAGTGTCGTAGTTTGACTCTTGCTCTAGGTAAGACGTCTAGTTTAAGATGACAGTACTTATGTTTGTAGGTGACTATGCCAATTCAAAAAACAAGTCGCAACTGTCTTCCCATCCCTCCTGGCTCATAAGCAGAACCTCACCAAAAACCCAAACAGTAAAAGGTGATTTGCGGCAGCCTTTATGCATGGACTCAAGAGTAAAACATTTCACGGCGTGTCGTGGTTAGACGGAGATAACCCCTTTCTCAAATTAACAACATGTCTCAATCAAACACAGGCAATGGAGAGAGATGCAGTAAATGTCCTATTAGGTTTTAATTAACAATACCGCAATCTATGATAAATTGCATGGGCTGCAATGATCAGGATAATGAACAGTGCAAGAAATATCTTGCAATAACATGAAATGACTTTAGATATAATAGGTGTCCTAATGCCCTAACATGATGAACCAAACCTCTAACCTAAAGAGAGCTAGGTGTGATAAACCTATTCTGCCAATGTGGTGTCCATGAGAAGGGACCCCCAACCCTCGTTTCCTTGGAATAAGTTCTCTAGATCAGAGTTCATGGGGACGCGAAAACAGCATCAAGGCGGCGTGCAGCATAAATAGCAGCAATGGCATCTGATCGAAATCCCTCTGACTGTTTGTCTGTGTGAGATGTATTTATACAGATCTGATCAGACCCCTGATGTAGGTCTGTTCCCAAACAATAGATAACAAGACATGTTTGGGGCAGCAATTTATATAAAGAATTCCCTCGAAAGCACAAAGAGGGAAAATACCGAATGAGAATATCTACAGGTTCTTCATCTTTGTTGGTTGATAGTGACGCCTTAGCACGGTGGCACTGATAACATGAAACTGAAATATTGTCTTACAATGTAGCCATCCTGAAAGATATAATTAAATAAATGTGCTAAAACAGAGCAAACTATGGCCCTCATTAGGAAATTGGTGGTAAATCGTGGCAGCAGCCGATATCCGTTTATGATATTATGACATACACACACAAATCCGCCAGTCCAGAGATCAGTGATAAACTGGTGGCATGAAAACCAACACCATTACATCAACAGAACAACAGCCACCACATTTTTACCCAAGAATCACCACAGCGGACATTCAACGGCGGTAAACCATTAGCGGTACATACCGCTGTGCACAGAATGGACACCTACATACAAAACAACAACACTTTGGACAATTCGAACAACACACACCTGACACCCATACACACACCACATCCACACACCACTATAAAACACACACCCACATTACCAACAACCCTTTACAAACAACAACTACTGGCAGGAGATTGACACAGAGACCACTGACACAACTATAGCCACACACTATTCACACCTATACACTACTCACGCACTCCACATCACACACCCCAACATATTACTCAACACACTCTCACCAACACACAGCACACAAAACCCATGGCACCACAAAGACACCCCCATTGCACAGAGGAGGAACTAAGGGTCATGGTGGAGGAAATTGTCAGGGTAGAGCCACAGCTATTTGGAGCACTGGTGCAACAGATATCAATACCCAGGGCGGCGAATCGTAGAAAGGGTCATCAAAGTAGGACAGCACCCAAGAATTAGGGATGACATGAGGAAGAGGTGGAACGATCTACGGGGGAAGGTACGTTCCATAGCAGCAAGATACCAGCTCGCTATACAGAGGACTGGCGGTGGACCCCCCACCCCCCCACAACTCACAGCATGGGAGGACCAAGTCTTGGCAATACTGCATCCTGAGGGCCAGGCCAGGGTCGGAGGTGGACTGGACTCTGGTAAGTCAACTCTCTACTATTATTACCCCCGTACCCATACCCTCACCCTCACCCTCACTCCATCACCCCACAACATCCCACACACCCCACCATCACAACCTACTCATCCCAATGCCAAGCCCTGCATGCTGAACCAATGCATGGACACCCCTCACAGCCCTGCATGGCCACTCATCACTAAAGCATGCACACCATAGAGAATTAACTATCCCACCATACCATACACTAACATACACAAGTGAAACTGGCAGGGCAAATCCAACCATAGAGGGAAAGCCATAACACATCATTTACATCCCCACAGGTACCCTAGCCAATATCACCAGAGAGGACTTGCCAGCACTATCCAGTCCCCCAACTGAGGCCCACAGTGATGACAGCAACTCTGGTCTTCAGGATCTGGATGACCTACCTGGCCCCTCAGGGACCACTGGACAGCTGGTTTCCCTAGACCAGTCACACACCACCACAGAGCCTACCCCATCAGGAAACACCACCACAGCACCCACCCAGCGTACCCATACCTCTGTCCCCAGGACAAGTCAATCAGCAGTGTGTCCACCTCTACAGGGACCCAGGGCACACCTCGCCCCAAGACAATCAGGGACCTGGGGTCAGTAGCAGTGGGCACATAGTTCAAGGGACAGAGGCACAGTCCACCAGATACACTGGGAGGACTGCTGTGCGCCAGGGAGAGGACAGGCCCAGGGAACCGACTCTCCAGGAGGCACTCTCCGAGATCCTAGGAGCCTATCAACATTCCCAGGACACGATGGGCCAGATCCTAGACACTGTGCAGGAGAACAGGAGGCTGCAGGAGGGTCAGTACCAGGGGATCAGGGAGGACTTGCATTCCATCAACAACACCCTGATCTCGTTAGCAGGGGTGCTGGCAAACATGGCCAACATTATGAGAGAAGCAGTCTCACACCAGCGGGCCCCTGCCACTAGCCAGACATTTGAACAGCCTTCCACCTCCGCTGCTGCTAATAGCCTGGAGGCCCCGCCACAGGACTCACAGGCCACCAGCATCCCTCCCCCTGCAGAAGGTGAACCACCCTGCAAACGTTCCCTGCGATCCAGACAGAAGCCAGAGACACTTGCCAAGAACCCCGCAAGGAAATTAGACTCTCCTGATTGTCACCCTTGTATCCCACCCAGTCACCCTGTCCACCTTGAACTGCATTGCTCCCCTTCCTATGTCCCCTTGGACAATGCACCGGTGCTACAAACAGACTGGAACAATACCCTGGACTTTCCTCCATCATCACCCCATCCCCTTGCACTTGCCCCTCTATATATTAATACTCCAATAAACACCCTTAGAAGAAAAAAAACATTTGGAGTATGTTATGTATATCAAATATGTATTAATTGAAACAGGTACAAATATTGCAAATCAACTGTACAGAGAATGAGCATAGATTAATGACCTGTATCTGGCTGTAGTGATCGCACCAGGAGTATATGTCAGGTCACCAACATCTGCAAAATGAATTGCCAGAGGGAATAGTAAGTGGGCATGGAAGTGGAAAATATCAGCATGCCATTGCCACACAAATTACAACCAAAGTCATTGAAATGTAAAGTTAGACTGTCCTTTATGGATGCATTAAGTAAATAAAATTAAAACATTTAGACCACAAGAAAAACAACACCAGTCTTTGAATTTGTGTGTTAAGTTTTATTTTCACAAACACACCAATTCAAACAGGATAAAAGTAATAAACAAATGACAACAAAAAGCAAAACATTCAGTTAAGGTGAATAAAACTATTTTTATAGTAGCAAATTTGTTTCAATTCCAATCTACAGAAAAAAAAACTGTTCTCAAAAAGGTAAATGTGTCCAGAAATAGCCCACAGAGTGAATGGTGGGCACATACTGGAGGAAATTAAGTTCTGCATCTCTTGCTGGTGGTGGAGGTCTTGCTATCCTCTCCTGGTGGTCCGAATGAACGTCCCCTCTTGAGGGGGGCAAGGACCTACTGTTGTAGGGACTGAGGTGGGTGCAGATGTGTGTGCATGTGGCAGAGCCTCCCTATCTGTGAATGAGGCAGGAATAGTGGCGCCAGATGTTATAGGGCAAATGTTGCTTGGAAAGCCCTGCACGGATAGTGGCAAATTTCAAACAGCACTCCAGTCAGGGAGCTCATATTGGAGTTGTGATTCTGTATTTCTAAAACGTGATCCCTATGTTACTGCCTCATGTCCTAGAGCTCTGTAAGGACCTGGCCCATCATGTCTTGGGATTGATGAAGGGATCCCTAGACTTGGTCAATGGTGGCAGTGTATCCAGTGGCCCACAGATTCCCACCCACGACCTCGCAGCATGTGCCCTTGAGCCAGTGTGCCCCCTCGCACTGCATCCTGACTGAGCTTGAGGTGGGGGGGGGTGGTGTTGTTGTTGGTCTTGTCTCAATAACTACCAGGTTGGGGAGGAACAAGAATGGTGTGAAATTACTTTAGATAGAAGACGTAGAGGTATTCATCAGCGGAGGTATTGTAACAGCTGGGGTGGAAGCTGTAGTTGTGGGCTGAGTGAGACTAACGTGAGCTGTGTGCCCACACAGACCAGATGGACCACAAAGCTCACCATCATCCAGACTTGTGGGAGTGAAGTCCTCACTGTAGGCTTCATCCTTGTCTGGAGTGGAGGTATCCTATTTGGCTGATGGTGGGCCACATAGTGTGGGTTTAGGCCCTAAGAAGACTTGCAGGAAAATCATATTGTAGGATTCTGGATTATGAATGAAATGGCTTTTGAGCTACAGATGAAGCAACCTGAAGGGAAATAATTTCACAACTAAAGGTATGGGTAAACTTTTCAGTGTTTGTGGCAACTTACAGACCCATTGGTAATTACAATCATGCTAACTTAAAAAAAATACTACGCCTAATACTTACTTTAAAAGGTCTCATGTGATATACTACACAGTCAACCCAACACAGAAGAGGGGAGAAATGTGAAGGAAACCATTCCAATGCCAATCATGCTAAATAAGACTGTAATGCAACTTAGTATGATTTCTGGCATTAGTACTCATATCAACTTTGCTAGATACATTTAATTGAATTTCAAAGTAGGTTCTGCTTGCAACATGATGTGTAAGTAAATCTCTAAATCAACATACTCTGATTTGTGAGACCAATTGAATCAATTCCTTGTACTGACAAGCAAAAGACAACATACAATATTGAAAATCATGCTTTTTACATTCATCACACCAAATCAGGTTTGTTTAATGCATGAGACTTTAACAAGTGCATATATGTTAGAAAAGAGAGAATGAGAAACATCACAATGCAAATAGGTTTTCTAGAGACGACAGAGACAAGCATCATGGTAGTTGTAGTCATTTCAACTTCACATTCTCAACACTTTTAAAAATGTTGTTTATACATTCCTAGTGGAATATATGCTGTGTAGATGTAAACACATATAGAAAAGAATACCATTTGTGAAATATGTTGAGAGCAGACGAAATACTTTCAATCACTATACTTTCATGTTCTAATAGATGGAGTTTGGACCCAGTTATCTTAAGTAGAACACTATACATTCAAATAAACAAGCAAATGCAAAAAATTATTAATGAAGAACAACTCCCCTCATATCGACCACACATTTTGCCCAGTAGTAAAATGAGAGATAGTACCATACCGCTACTATTTCGATGATATTAGATTTATGTATTTTAAATTTGGGTTTATATGTTTTACAAAGGTGGAAAACAGATCAACTGCTAACTTAGGAGCAAATGCTACATTTCTGTGTCTAGAGTCATTGAAAAGTGTAATCATTTTCTACTCCACCAGGTATTCCAGTCAAGCCTACAGGATGTAGGATCTGCATGACCTCCTCCCAGGGAAAAAGTTGTAATGGGGGATGGGGAAGCACCACCAATCCTCTGGGCCTCCAGGTGATGCTTGGAGGCCAGGGAATGTACTGTCCCCGCAGGTTGTTCCACCCCTTCCTAATTTCCTCCTCTGTGTACAGAATACTTGCTACAGCAATTGCTCTGTCAGCTATCGAGGCCCATATTTGCCTTTTCTGAGATACGGTTGTATTTTGTACTTGGGCTCCAAAAAATTGTGGCTCTACTCTGATGATCCACCATGACTGACAATTCTCCCTCTGGAAAGCATGAATTCCGCCTCCTTAAATAATGAGAAACATGAAAAATCAAAGAAACAGTGGCCCACAAGTTGATAAAAAAAACGTTAAAATAGAATAAATGAAAAATGAACAGTGGGAGAGCAAAAAATAGTAACCTGATTCCAGAGTGGCAAATTCAGCCAGAAAATGGTGTTCTGCCATGGAATGACATGGATCATGGTCTCAAATGGAGTGTATTATTTACCGTGGTTTGCTGGTGTTAACAATTGGCTAATGTTCATTAGGTGTGTCCTGCTAGCATCCATCCAATAGCCACAGCCATAGTGCAATGTTGAGCGACTGACTCCCGCCATCAGGTATCCACTGCCAGAACAACACCAACATGGCTGTAAAATCTAAATATGCTTGGTGCAATCCCACTGCCCTGATGACGAGGGAGTACTGTTAGTTAGCATTGGAGTCCGGTGCATCTGCAGCGGTAGACTGCTTACCTGGCGGACTCCACTCTGTCGATGCAGGCGGAGGTTCAGCCACCCTAGATCTAAATACTGCAGTCGAAAGTCAGTCATCTTGATGGAATACATGGTACATCCCTCACGGCAGGATGATGGGATTTCCGCCAAGATCTAGCTCAGAACCTTAGTCTTAGTAAACCGTGCCTGGACCTAACATTCAGTGTACCTGGCTAAGTTCAGGAAGCAGAAAAATAAAATAACATCTAAACACTGATACATGAGATCCAGAGGCCCAATTGGTGGCTGTCAAATTGTTTTATTTTTCAGTGACTCGTTTTCATAATTGCCACCTCTAAATGTGATTTACAAATATGCCAATATGCAGAATTTACCACAATATGAAAACTGGAGTTTTATATATTTGCTTAGTTTTACTTTCTACGTGTAACTTCTTCAAGAAATTATTTGACATCCAAATAAACTGATCAAAGCTTGTGGAGGATTTATTTGACCAGAATATCGTTAGCACCTATAAAATTTTCTTGGCGAGTATGTTGTTAACATCTTTACTTTTCCTAATTGAATAAACGTTTTTCTGCAGCTCCTTTAGCATAATGAAGAAGTTGATTTGCTTTACTGAACTAATTTTCTATGAGGTATTCTGATTGTTTTCAGCCATCTAAACAAAAAAGCCTGGCACAGTTAGTTATTATTGTTTTTTTAGAGTTTCATTTCCGAAAAATCATTAAATCTCTGAATACCTCCTCTCCACGCATTTTGCTGTTTGCACTCTTGTATAGCTATTTTAGACAGATTTTAGATAAATTATTTTAGCAAACTAGGCCGCCGTTGTGCACTTTAGCCCAGTTACATTTTATTCAGCGACGCTTTATTTTTCTAGCAATAGCCACATTTGCAGTATTATTTATTTAATTTCTCTCTTTCTAGTTGATTTTCTGCCTAAGAAAGCATTACATTCTCAGTAGGATATTCAATTCACTTTGTGCATCCTTCAGGGCTGCAGTCAGTTAGGGTTACCAGCAAAAGTGGAACACTGCCTCCAACATTCATAGAAACACTACTTTGTTCCATACACGTTAGAGGGAGATTCCAGCCAGATGACCACAAATACATGCTAATTGCCTTGCTACAGCTGCTTGCTTAAGAACTGCCGAACCCCTGGCCTACATGGGGACAGTGTTTCTCTAGACTACAGGCTTACTTACTCAGGTATGGGGGATGATGTTTTCCTAGGGAGGAAAATCTGAAGGGCGGATTAGGCTTATTTTGATGTGCTATAATACAGCTTAGGTAGGAGAACTATATATCACTCATAGTGACAGTACAGTGGGACATTTTTTGTGTTTCACTTTCCTTGTCACAATTTTGCTTTTATTGTGTTAGAGGGGTTAGCCCCTTTCACAGGTTTTTGCTGATTACCTACCTGGTAATCTTAGGGCTGGGCCCTCCCCCCCTATCAATACAGCGGGGAAGTGGGCGCACCTTCCTACATATACGAGGAAGGGGCACTGGCCAGTGTATGTGCATGTGCCCACTGGCAAGCCAAATGTGTTGGGCCTGTCATAGCAGGCCTGAGTGTGCACTTGCTGCTATGGTGTGGTTAAATATGTATCTAGACTGTCAGAAAATGACTATGTGTGTGCACTACCACTTAGGGGGTCTTAAATATGTATCCAGTCTGTCAACAGGCCTAGGTGTGGTCACTAGCACCTATGGTGCTTTAAACATGTAATTAGCCTGGCTTATCAGGCCTGTGTGCGCACTTGCACCTTTGGTGCTATTAACCCCTTCGCTGCCAGGCCTTTTCTCCCTCCTGTGCCAGGCCTTTTTTTGCCTATTTGGGGCAGTTCACTCTTAGGCCCTCATAACTTTTTGTCCACATAAGCTAACCAAGCCAAATTTGCGTCCTTTTTTTCCAACATCCTAGGGATTCTAGAGGTACCCAGACTTTGTGGGTTCCCTTGAAGGAGGCCAAGTAATTGGCCAAAATACAGTGAAAATTTCATTTTTTTCAAAAAAATTGGAAAAAGTGGCTGCAGAAGAAGGCTTGTGGTTTTTCTCCTGAAAATGGCATCAACAAAGGGTTTGCGGTGCTAAACTCAGCAGCTTCCCAGCTTTCAGGAACAGGCAGACTTGAATCAGAAAACCCAATTTTTCAACACAATTTTGGCATTTTACTGGGACATACCCCATTTTTGCAATTTTTTGTGCTTTCAGCCTCCTTCCAGTCAGTGACAGAAATGGGCATGAAACCAATGCTGGATCCCAGAAACCTGAAACGTAGACAAAATTCTGAATTCAGCAAGGAGTCATTTGTGTAGATCCTACAAGGGTTTCCTACAGAAAATAACAACTGAAAAAGACAAATATTGAAATTGAGGTGAAAAAAACATAAATGTTTCTCTACGTTTTACTCTGTAACTTTTCCCTGTAATGTCAGATTATCGAAAGCAATATACCGTTATGTCTGCTGGACTCCTCTGGTTGCGGGGATATATAGGGCTTGTAGGTTCATCAAGAACCCAAGGAACCCAGAGCCAATAAATGAGCTGCACCCTGACGTGCGTTTTCATTCTATACCGGGTATACAGCAATTCATTTGCTGAAATATAAAGAGTAAAAAATTGCTATCAAGAAAACCTTTGTATTTCAAAAAAGGGCACAAGATAAGGTGTTGAGGAGCAGTGGTTATTTTCACATATCTGAATTCCGGGGTGACCAAACTAGCATGTGAATTACAGGGCATTTCTCAAATAGATGTCTTTTTTACACACTCTCCTATATTTGGAAGGAAAAAATGTAGAGAAAGACAAGGGGCAATAACACTTGTTTTGCTAATCTATGTTCCCCCAAGTCTCCCGATAAAAAAGATACCTCACTTGTGTGGGTAGGCCTAGCGCCCGCGACAGGAAACGCCCCAAAGCGCAACGTGGACCTAGGGGAATCCAAGGAGGGGTGACTTGCGGGGCTCGGACCAGGTTCTGTTACCCAGAATCCTTTGCAAACCTCAAAATTTGGCTAAAAAAACACATGTTCCTCACATTTCTTTGGCAGAAAGTTCTGGAATCTGAGAGGAGCCACAAATTTCCTTCCACCCAGCGTTCCCCCAAGTCTCCCGATAAAAATGATAATTCACTTGTGTGGGTAGGCCTAGCGCCCGCGACAAGAAACGCCCCAAAGCGCAACGTGGACACATCCAAATTTTTGGAAGAAAACAGAGGTGTTTTTTGCGAAGTGCCTACCTGTAGATTTTGGCCTCTAGCTCAGCCGGCACCTAGGGAAACCTACCAAACCTGTGCATTTCTGAAAACTAGAGACCTAGGGGAATCCAAGATGGGTTGACTTGCGGGGCTCGGACCAGGTTCTGTTACCCAGAATCCTTTGCAAACCTAAAAATTTGGCTAAAAAAACACATGTTCCTCACATTTCTGTGGCAGAAAGTTCTGGAATCTGAGAGGAGCCACAAATTTCCTTCCACCCAGCGTTCCCCCAAGTCTCCCGATAAAAATGATACCTCACTTGTGTGGGTAGGCAAAGCGCCCGCGACAGGAAACGCCCCAAAGCGCAACGTGGACACATCCAAAGTTTTTGAAGAAAACAGAGGTGTTTTTTGCGAAGTGCCTACCTGTAGATTTTGGCCTGTAACTCAGCCGCTACCTAGGGAAACCTACCAAACCTGTGCATTTCTGAAAACTAGAGACCTAGGGGAATCCAAGATGGGGTGACTTGCGGGGCTCGGACCAGGTTCTGTTACTCAGAATCCTTTGCAAACCTCAAAATTTGGCTAAAAAAACACATGTTCCTCACATTTCTGTGGCAGAAAGTTCTGGAATCTGAGAGGAGCCACAAATTTCCTTCCACCCAGCGTTCCCCCAAGTCTCCCGATAAAAATGATACCTCACTTGTGTGGGTAGGACTAGCGCCCACGAAAGGAAAGGGCCCAAAACACAACGTGGACACATCACATTTTTTTATAAAAAGCAGTGCCTACCTGTGGATTTTGCCTGTAACTCAGCCGGCACCTGAGGAAACCTAGCAAACCAGTGCATTTTTGAAAACTAGAAACCCAGAGGAATCCAAGATGGGGTGACTTGCGGGGCTCTGACCAGGTTATGTTACCCAGAATCCTTTGCAAACATCAAAATTTGGCCCAAAAAACACTTTTTCCTCTCATTTCGGTGACAGAAAGTTCTGGAATCTGAGAGGAGCCACAAATTTCCTTCCACCCAGCGTTCCCCTAAGTCTCTCGATAAAAATGGTACCTCACTTCTGTGGGTAGGCCTAGCGCCCACAAAAGGAAATGGCCCAAAACACGACTTGGACACAACATATTTTTTCACAGAAAACAGAGGTGTTTTTTGCAAGGTGCCTACCTGTGGTGTTTGGCCTGTAGCTCAGCCGGCCCGGGAGGGGGGGCAGAAATGCCCTAAAATAAATTTGCCCCCGCAACCCCCACCCTCCCCCGCCGGGAGCGACCCTTGCCTACGGGGTCGCTCCCCTGCGTGACATTGGCGCCTAAAAACAAATCCCCGGTGCCTAGTGTTTTCTGCCCCCTTGGGGGCAGATTGACCTAAACTCTGCCAATCTGCCCCCAGGGGGGCAGAAATGGTCTAAATACAATTTGCCCCCCTGGGGAGCGACCCTTGCCTGATGGGTCACTCCCCATCTCTAAAAAAACAAACAAACAAAAAAAAAAACACAAAACAAAATTTGCCCTGGCGCCTTGAGGTTTCTGCCCCCTAAAAAGAGGCCGATCTGTCCCCGGGGGGGGGGGCAGAAATGGCCTAAAATAAATTTCTTCCCCCAACCCCCACGCCCCCCCCGGGAGCGACCCTTGCCTACGGGGTCGCTCCCCCTGCGTGAGATTGGCGCCAAAAAACAAATCCCCGGTGCCTAGTGGTTTTTGCCCCCTTGGGGGCAGATTGACCTAAAATCAGCCAATCTGCCCCTAAGGGGGGCAGAAATGGCCTAAATACAATTTGCCCCCCAGAGGAGCGACCCTTGCCTGATGGGTCGCTCCCCATCCCTAAAAAAAGAAACAAACAAAAAAGAAAAAAAAAAATTGCCCTGGCGCCTAGAGGTTTCTGCCCCCCCTGGGGGCATCTGCCCCCAGGGTGGGCAGAAATGGCCTAAAATAAATTTGCCCCCCCCCAGGGAGCGACCCTTGCCTAAGGGGTCGCTCCCCTTGCGTGAAATTCACGCAAAGAAAAAGCTCCCTGGTGTCTAGTGGTTTCTGCCCCCCTTGGGGGCAGATTGGCCTCATCAAATAATAGGCCGATCTGCCCCCAGGGGGGGCAGAAAGGCCTTCCTGAAAAAATGCCCCCCATGGGAGCGACCCTTGCCCAAGGGGTCGCTCCCTTATGTGAAGATTAGGTAAAAAAAAAAAATCCCTGGTGTCTAGTGGGGTTTTAAAAGCCGGATTGCAAGCAATCTGGCTTTTGAAACCCTCGGAGAGACTTCAAAGGGAAGGAAATACTTTTCCTTCCCTTTGAAGCCCCTCCGGGCCTCCCAAGTGATTGAAAGAGAATGCTTTTAGCAGAATGCTTTTAGCAGAGCTTCCAGCGCGACGAGGGATGCCCCTGTGACTATCAGCGCGCGCGTGCGCGCTGACGTCACAGGAGGGATGGGGGGGTCGGGGGTGGAAGGGGAAGGTCTTCCCCTTCCATCCCCGACTTGGGGGGAGGGGGGATGCACGGGGGGCGCGCTAGCGCGCCCCCAAGTTCCCCTGTGCCATGGACGAGATGATCTCGTCCAAGGCACAGGGGAACTGTAGCCTTGGACGAGATCATCTCGTCCAAGGCACAGAAGAGGTTAAACGTGTCCAGCCTGCCAATGCAGGCTTGTATGTGCGCAAGAGCATGTATGCAGGGAAAGTGAAGAATATCCATTTTTGTTTTCACTGCATAGGAGAGCTGCTTTACCCATAGGTCAACATGGGAGAAGCGTTGCAGTTATTTCAAGCTGCAATGGTGGATTTCAGCAGAGCAGCCTCATGTTGTTTACTGTCATTGGATTTGTCTTGATAAACCTTTTTCTATGGTAAAGGTGGTTTTGTCAATGATCATGGAGAAATGCCACTTATAGAAAGTGAACATTTCTCTGCCCTAAAACACTCTGGGGCATATTTATACTCCGTTTGCGCCGAATGTGCGTCAAAAATTTTGACGCACTTTCAGCGCAAACGTTGCCCCATATTTAAACCCTGATGCCCGATCCGGCGCACCAGGAAAATGGCGCTATGTGCGCCAGTTTTTGGATGAGGCACCCCGCCCTGCGTTAATGACATGCAGGGTAGGCGTTCCCGTCCAAAAACAGACGCACATAGCGGTGCGTGGTATTTATGCTTCAGGGCAAAAATCACTCCCGCACGGCAGGCGGCGCAAAAAAATGGCGCAAAGCACGAATATCGTGAAATTTTAACGCCTGGGTCAGGGCAGGCGTTAAAATGGGGCAAACACACCTGTACTTAATCAGAACACACAGAACAAACAACAGAGCAGCAGAGCAGCCGAGCAGCAACAGGGAGACATGGAGGTGATTTTTCTTCAACGTGCACGTAGACGCAGAGCCCTGCAGCAACAACAGCAGCCACAACAACAACAGCAGGGACCCCAAAGACAGCGCAGAAGGCAGGAGAGGATATTCCGCCCAAGAACAACCCTGCATGGCCTCAGGGAACGAGACATCATACAGAGGTACCGGTTGAACTGGCAGGCCATTCAGCAGCTGCTGACAAATATTGAAAAGCAATTGGCCCCCACTTTAGTGACTCTACGCACTATCCCAACAGAAACAAAGCTGCTTGCCGTACTTCACATGCTAGCAAGTGGCTCCTTTCAGACAACTGGTGCCCTGGTTGGTGGAATCTCACAACCATCTTTCTCCGCATTCCTGCCTAAAGTACTGGATGCCATCATTGGACTGACACCCCGCCACATCTGCTTCCCTAACACAGTGCAGAAGCAGCAGGAAACTAAACAGGGGTTCTACGCCATCAGTGGCTTTCTGCACGTCCTTGGTGCAATCGACTGCACACACGTATGCCTTGTGCCACCTGCTGCGAGTGAACACCTCTACCGCAACAGGAAGCACACACATTCCATCAACGTGCAGGCCATAGTCGATCACCAAGGACTGATCAGCAACATTGTGGCTAAATATCCTGGGAGTGTACATGACGCATTCATCTTCCGTCACTGCACCATCAACCAACACTTCCAGGATGGACGGTATGGCAATGGACTACTTGTTGGTAAGGACAAAAATCGACTTATACACTCACTGAACAGAAACCCTCTAGGATAAACAACCCATACACCACAATAGCAACACCTAGACAGGAACACACTGAGGTACTCACATCACTAGCCATGTTTCACAAGTCACCATTGAACCTCTCACACCTTGGAATTTACTCCACAGCTTAGTGTGAAGACATTCATGACTGTGGTTGCCTAAATGTCACCTTGCAAATTGGAAGTCTCACAATAACCTGTACACTAATACAATGCATAACTTTTAAGGGATGGGATGGCCTGGGTATGTTCAATTGAACGTTTCTAATACCCTTTCATGTTTCAACTCTGCATGGAACTATCATCACACCCCCAGTGAGGACACACAGACACCTGTGTCACAAGTCACAATGCAAGGGAGGGCACACTGTACTTGAGAAACCGATACATCCTGCTGACAAACAGTTAGCCAACAAACACTTGCTCAGCCAAGGAAAAAAAACAATGCCAAAGTTTCCACCAACAACCATAGGTTGTCACATTAGTACACAAAATAGTCACAGACAACACAACACAACTACTTCCATCAAAGATACGTACAACAGTGCCTCCTACATCTAATTGATACCATTCTGTGTTTCTCTTTCAGCTGATCAGGGGTATGGCATCCAGCCTTGGCTAATGACACCATATGGGAACCCAAATACTGCTGCTGAGCGGGCATACAATGACGCCCACAAGAGGACACGCAGCATTGTGGAGCGGACCTTTGGGATCCTAAAGTCAAGGTTCCGCTGCCTTGACATCACTGGCGGAAGCCTACTATACTCCCCAGAGATGGTCTGCAAGATCATATGCACTTGTGCCATATTACACAATATTTGTGTAAAAAGGAACATTCCCCTCCTTGAACCGGACCCAGACATGCCTGAGGATGATGATGAGGAGGATGCTGGCCTGCAACAGGAGGGGGAACAACCTAACACCGCAGCAGGAGTGTGTAGGCGCCAACAGCTTGTGAACAATTTTTTTACTTAAGTTATTATAATCACTTGTATTCCACACTTGTAAATAAACACAGATAACAAACACCACATCATGCTTTGGCCTATTCATTTCTGACCACCTTTAGTTTGAAATAGCTGAAGATGAATGTCGTCTCATTGATCAAGAATGCCATTAAAATTCATCACACCAAAAATAAACATCACAACTGTATGCACAGAGGGTAGGATGTGACATGATACATTATCATACACAGAGCCCAACAAGAGTACAAATGTGACAATTACACATGCCGGATCCAAACAACTGAAACAGTCTCTCATCCAGCCCATAATTGGAGATCATTTGAAAGTCACATTACACGTGTTCAGAGACTGGGTGGGACCATCCATGTGTACGTGACCATGTCATCAATGGCTACTCTCAAGTGTGTGATATGAGCAATACACAATAGCTACAACATCAGCTGCCACTAATTCAGGAGGAGACCTTGAAGTTACAGTGACAACATACACCCAGACAGGTGATAGTGGATCCACATTCCAACACACATGTACACATATGTCATACAATCAATCTAATATTTGAAAGTAGACCATCACAGTTGTGTCCCAGTCTGAACCTAGCAGGAAGATTGTAACATGACACTAAACCAGTTTATGCAGAAAGGGACACAGACAACCAAAATATTCTTCTCATTATCACATCGGGAACGCTGAGAGTCTTGCAAACATAGTCATAGTAAAATGGTATGCAAGTTTGCTCCAATTCATCATTACTGCAAACGTCAAATGGGCTATTGAGATGAATGAATGGTCAACAGTCATTCATACCATATGGCCTTACATTAGCCCGCTGCTGCAGGTTTGCCATGATATAATAAATATACTCCATGGATACAGTAGCTATTCTGGATGGTCAAATCCTAGGGTGCTGGTGGCCTAAGTCCACCTCTACCGCCCCCAAAACATACAAGAATCATGTACTTGTGAACCACACACATGCATAAGGCACATGTGTGGCCTCCATGTCACAAGTCCAACACAAATCTGAAACACAAAATCATAATGGGACATGCTCAGCCCCATAAAAACTGAAAGTGACTCTCCCACTCCCTGTTAGGACTACAGATAAAAGCATCACCATCATAATTGTGGACACATTTTGGAGACGGAATACATAATGGTATCCCATCCATCATTTCAAAATAGCCATCAGCAATTACACCAAATATGTCGTCAAATATGGTCAATACATTAGTTAACGTATCCCAAACATTACAGTGTGAATGCCTTCTATACATAAAACAACGGACATGTGTCATATACAAACACATATGTGTATCACATTGCACTGTTTGACCATGACAAATCCCCTTTCCAAAGCTAAAAACATGAAGACATAAGGAAAAATTTGCTCCATATTCGACGCATACAGCATGGCCGTCATAATTTGTTCACGTACATGTGTGCACACAATGCAGAGTCAAATACAAATATATCCAAAAGTGTCTTAATATTTTGCCTTCAAAGTATAATTTACATCCACAATATTTTTGACTCTGCATCATGTGCACTACTGTACGTGTAAAAAAAATGACGCCCATGCTGTATGCGTGGTAAAATTGACGCTACATGTACAATATGTTGGTCATCTCATGTACATTATAAAATATTAATATTCATATCATATTTTTTCACTCTGCATCATGTGCACTACTGTACGTGTAAAAAAGATGACGCCCATGCTGTATGCGTGGTAAAATTGACGCTACATGGACAATATGTTGGTCATCTCATGTACATTATAAAATATTAATATTCATATCATATTTTTTCACTTCGCCTCATGTGCACTACTGTACGTGTAAAAAAAATGACGCCCATGCTGTATGCGTGGTAAAATTGACGCTACATGGACAATATGTTGGTCATCTCATGTACATTATAAAATATTAATATTCATATCATATTTTTTCACTCCGCATCATGTGCACTGTAATGCGTCAAAAAAAAATGACACACAACTGTGTATGCGTGAAAATATGACGCAAAACGGGAAAATAAAAACGGCGGCCATTTTCTGCAGGAAGTGATGTAATAGGATATCCTGTTTACAAATTCTGTACTGGGAGTTAACTTTCACTTTCACTTTCACTTTGCAGTCTCAGATTTATCTAGACTGTGTGGTTGTGTGAAAGGTGTTGTCCTGTGTTTTACTGCTTTTGTGTCCTGTGTGCCTTGTATTTTGTGTCAATCTATTATTGTTGTATAACATTGTCTCAGTCTGTTTAGTGTTATTTTGTCTATACCTGTGATAGTTTGTATTGTCAGTGGGAGTCTGTTGTGGGTAGCATAGTTTGGGGGGTTAGTTGGGCTATTTTTCTCCTTCTTCTTTTTCTTTCACATCTCTACCTTTCCCCATTTCCCACTTTTACTTTCATATTTATTTTGTCCAGCATTAGTCCTCTCAATATGTCAGGTAGGCCTCGCCTGTCCAGGATGGGTGAAGACGAATTGGGGGGGTTCCTATGGCTAGTAAGCCATTTCCTGCCACTAATGCTGGAAGCTGGGGGCCGTGTGATACAGGGGTATCACACGGAGGCGAGGAAAATCCGGTGGGAGAAGGTGCGCCATCACCTGGTCCGGGTCTACGGGAGTATGAGAAATGTACACCAACTCAAGCACCGCTGGGCAGATCTGGTCACCAGGGAACAGGACCTGCTGGACCACCTGGGACTCCGGATTGGTGGCCATGTTGGTGAGTAAAAATCTATTAAATGGGAATGATAGAAATCTGTGTGTGAACATGTGATGATTGTTAGCCAATCTGCAAAATAAGTAGCTGACTGTGTGTAATGCTAGGGAAACCTAGGCCCATGGTTATACACATAAATCCCCATATTTTGCAACACATGTACATGCAATAACAGCATTAAAATCCAACATCTATTTGTATTTTGCTAAGTCGCCCCCTCTCTGCGTCACAAAATGTTGCAAATGCTGCGCTACCAAGGTATACATATGTGTCCTAATGTGTATTTGTTGCAGAATGTGTATGAAGACCTATGCTACCAGTCCGATGGCTCATTTTTGCAACACATACCAGATGCCTGTAGCTGCATGTAATGTAGTGTTGCATTGTGTCAAAGTCGATCATTACCATGTCATATTCACACAGTGTCATTGTAACAGAAATCATTTGTCCGTTCACCCAGTCTGAGTATAATCTTTGTTTCATGCTTTACAGGTGGACCAGCCCCGTACACCGTGGGAGAGGTGGCCCATTTTGACGACCCTGATACCTACAGTGAGTGTCGCCTGAGTGCTATTTACATTGTTTGGTAATGACGCATGATGGATTACTGTGTGTTAAAGAGAATTCATGATTTGATGTGCTGGCCATTCATTGGCTTTGTTCTTTTAGTGTGATATAAAATTTGAATTATGTTTCTGCAAAACAATACGTAGTCATCTCTCAGATTGAGGGGCTGTAGCCCATTCAATTAGGCCGGCAATTGGGAATGGCATGACTCATTTTTAATACACTGGTCAATGTTAGACTTGGTCAGGGACTTCCCATCAACTGAGTCTGCATATCAGACTGACAGTCTCCCAGATAGCTTAGGCACATGGCTTTGATGACAAATGCTTCTTCCTAGTTGAGGATGGACTGTGTACACTGTAGGTTGGATCTTCCGGGGGCATGTACTTCCACAAGGTGAACTCGAAGTGTGTGTGACTTGAGTGCAATGCCCTAGGTGTTCAGTTGAATCATGTGAATGGGTGTACTACCTCCTCTGTGTGTGTTGTTAAACATGCCTCACTAATAGTATGTTATGTTGGGCTAAGTCATACCAGTTTGACATGTGTGGACCTGGGATGTGACAAGGTTGGGCTGACTACAACGTGTTGCTAGCCCTTCATAGGTGTTGTGTGTGAAGGCACATACTTGTTGAACTTTCTGTACTCTCCTGGGTGTGCATTGAACATGGGATTGTTGGTTGTTCTTCCCACACCACCCACAAAGACTGGGATCTTACTGTGAAACAGGGTACCTAGGACTGTAGCAACCAGTATGTTACACGTCCTTAACACCTTTTGTGACTTGAGTTAGTACCTTGGGCCAGAGTGAGAAAAATGTCTACACGTTGCAAATGGCATAAATATATGTGTGGGATTTGCAAACGTCAGTTTCCTATTCCAAAATGTATTTGGTGGTCATGTACATATTAGCAAAATGCTTTTCAAAATTGAAATATTAAAGGGTTTTACCAGACCTACTTGCAAATCACAGTGGTAGGCAATCCCATTTGCAACCGAGTACGTGGTTGCAAAGTGAGTAGCTGTTATCATCCACTTGAAGTGGATGGTAACCAACTTACTGACTGGAAGGGGTCCTCATTGTAAAGCTTCACCTTTGTGAGTGGACTAAAATAATCCTGCGCAAAACAGCCAGTGGTCTAAGGGACCAAGAATTACCCTGAAAATTTCCAAGCTGAATTGTTGTGATTGAAAACTAATTGCAGCTCATTTTCCTTTCCGGTAAACGGCCATACACTTGGGGAAAAATAACTTGCTTATTTTAAGAGCAGTCACGTCTATGGAGTTCTGCTGGTCCCAGCAGGCCTCCATCCCCGTGAGTGCCCATGTTGCTAAGGTGGGGCAACTTGGAACCCACATCATTGATGTTCATGAGGTGTGTTTTAGGGACCCCATAGTGACTCGCAGACGGTGTCAGAGACATCGTTCTGCTTTGCAAATTGCTAGTTGATTTTTCTAAATTCCTACATCTGACCCCTAGTGTGGACATATGATTCTGGGCCAGGGGTTCAATCTTAGCACACAACTAATTCCAAATGCCATTGAGTGAGGAGTGTGAGTGTTATCACATAGAATGACATATGTACTGAAGTCAGTATGCGGAAGAGCTGGTGCCATAATGTCAAATGCCTTAGGTATGATTTGGATGAGTAGTTTCGGGTGATGTCATCCATCATGTAGGGACATGGATATGCTATGTGTGATATGACCTTAGGTATGCATGATTCACATGTACTTCCTCTGAGCCTTTCCGTGAACTATGTTGTAACAATTGCTGCAAACAATACATTTCTAGTAATGGACAAATGACCCATTGTGGTATTCAACCCACTGTAAATTCAATGCTCAATATTTCCCTTTTCTCTTCACAGCTGCAAACATGAGTGCCGCAGAGCGCAACAATTTTGAGCGCCGTGCAATGAGGTACAGGCACATCATGCAGGTGCAGTGTGGGTATCGGAGGATGGCCCGCAGATATAATTCGGATCGGGCCTCTGGGGCGTGGTATGCCACACCACAGGCTCCCCCAACGGTGCCACCTACAACCACCGCCACTACAACCACCAGGTCTGCCCAAGGGGACCCAGCGACGGACCAGGCATCTTCATCAAGACCTGGACCCAGCCGTGTGTTGGGAGCAGGGCTGTCCCGTGGCCACTCCACTCCAGCACCAACATCCACCTCCACCGGCACGCAGACCAGCACTGACCCTCCTATTGACCCTGCAGCCTTCCAGGCATTGTCTAGAAAATTGGACAGGTTAATTTGCAAGGTGGACAACCTGACGGAGGACATGGCTGAGGTGAAGAAGAAGGTGCGCTCCATCCGGCGCACACTTCAGAGGGCAAATCTTTAGTCATTTTGCCCTCCTGAACTTTTACCCCTCCCCTCTCACCTCTTTCCTTTTTCATACTGTTAGTTGGGTTTGGGGGGTTAGTTATAGGATAAGTATAGGAAATTAGCTTAGTTAGTGTTAGGTAAGAGGGTGGTCCTTATTCTTTCTATCTAATATTTTTGTGTGGGTGGGTGGGTGGGGGGCAATGTTGGGATTCCTGTTTAATAAAAAAATAAAAAAAATAAAAAATAAAAAATAAAAAAAATATATGTTTGTTTAGGATAGTATAGTATGTGTGTAGGTTAGTAAGTGTTGTCCTGCATGTGTCTTGTCTCTTAATGGTGGGTGGGGGGTTGATGTTTAGATCGTTTCGTTACATGTGTAGAGTAAGTTTAGCTTAGGTTAGTTAGGGACAGTTGTGGGTTAGTAGTAGTCAGGTTAGATTAGGGTAGGTTTACCTTTCCCTTAGTTGCCTCTTTTATTACTACTTTTAAATAAAAAAATTGTTAACCCTTTACCTGATGCGTTAGGTGCTACCTTTTCATGGCCTTGACATCAGTGTAGCAGAAAGTTTAAGTATGACATTTGTGTTCCATGCTCGCTATCCCCAGGCTTATGAGGTTTAACATGCCAGCTACCCGTGTGCTGACTTGGTAAGTATCCACCATGTTGGAGAGCCACCATTGGTAGTGTGCATTGATCATCAAGGTTTGGGGTTGGTATGTATCCTACTTCACAAAGAGTGCTTCCAGACTTGTTATTGTAGGTAAATAGATAGGTTGGACAGCATTGTGAAGTTCAGGGAGAGCTTTATAGATGATGATTTGTTCACACTCTTGTCTTGTTGCTGTCATTGCTGACCTACATCGTGTACTGATTCAGCATTAATTTCCTTCATGGAAGTATACGCCGCAAGGGTGATTGATGCTGTGTAATTTGTTTATCATTCCTTTCATTCTACAGCATAATTTCAAATTTTAGTAGTGCATGGTGCCTACATTTCTCAGCCACCATTAGTTGTGTAGAATAGCTATAGATGGTGCATCATTCTGTCCAACACAGCATGATTGTGTGTGCTTAGTCCCTTCATCAGTTATTTTCCTCAGTATAGTAAAGCTATGATGCAATCCTGGCCACTGCACAGAATCGACATGGTTGCCACACAGCCACTTTGGAGTTATCTACTGCACAGTTGAATTTTGAAATGACACAGAGACACAATAGGTGTGCAAGTGATATTTATTTATAGGTGGTGTAGTGCAAAATGTCCATTCACCATGTTTGCTGACTCCTTTCTGGTGCATTATTACATGGTGATCCTACAGAAGGGGTGTGGATGATGCTCCTGACATGCTGGGGTGATGTCACAGACAGTGCAGAGGAACATGAAATGCCAATTGGTAGGAGAGAAACATTCACTGGCAAGGTGGACAAGTCATACAGTGGATTGCCGAACAGTCATTGAGGTTATTTGTAGTGAGACTGGCATGTGGCAAAACGTAGGACCTTGGTCAGAGTAGGGCATGGTGCAGGGACTAGGGCTTCCGGGTACTCTTGCGTGTGAATGTTATCTGTTCCATGTCTTCTTCTTCTGATGTGTGTGTTGCCTGGTGTGTCCTTGTTGTTGTTGGTTGTGAAGGGGCAACACACACCTCAGTGTTAGTAGACATGGAGGCAGACATCCCGGGGGCTGATCCCTGTTGAGTAAGGAAGGGCAGTACTGCAGCAAGGAGGGCCTGCTGGTTTTTCAGAATGGCAGCCACATCCCGATGGTAGGCAGCCAGGTCGGCCCTGAGGGGTTCTATGTTGCATTTGTGCACACGTTGAGTGGCTTGCAGTTGGAGTTGTTGTGTCAACTGGATGACAGCTGTGCCAATTTCCTTCAGTGTTTTTGAAATGTCCTCCAAGAGCAAAGTTCTGCCTTGCATTGCAGCTGCCTGATCAGCAGTTGACAACATGCACGAACGCACCCCCTCAAGGCTGGCTGCCATATTTTGCATCCCCACCCGCACCTCCTTTGCCAGCTCCCGCTGGACCCCAACGACAGTTCTTTCGAAGCTGGTGCCAGTGTCGTCAGAGTCCTCAGCTGTGTTGGAGCTGGCAGGTCTTACGATTGGGGTGGCGGGTGGTTCTACTGTGGTGGCTGCTTCTTCTGTGCTCCTCCTTGTGACTGAAGGTGGGGTTTGGAGGCTTTCAAGGACCATGTCAAGGGTCTCTTGTGGGAGGTTGATGGTCTCGTCATCCATGTCATCAGGGAACTCATGGACAGGCAGATCAGCAGGAGATCCGTGTTCCTCTGCAATGAAACAGGGTACAATTAGTGTGTCTGTGTTGTGATAATTTTGCAGTAAGATACAAGCCTTTGGATGCCTTAACATTGTACTCTGTGTTTGTCTAGGTATCTGCTGTCCGTCATAGGGCATTGTTGTAGGCCTATGGCCCACCTGTGTGTCACATGTTTGATATGGAGCTATCAGACATGTCTGCCTGATCGCCTCTAGCTGTTGCTTTGTAATTATTTAGGAATAGGCGTTTTTTTCTCCTACTCCTTACTCGGTGTTTCACTATTGTTATGGAGGGACATTTTGTAGGGTGGGCTCTCATTATCCAACATGTGAGTCTTGGCTTTCTAGGCAGCAGGATAGCTAATGGTGTGGGGGACTAAGTTTGACCCACTTGTAAATAACTCTGTCACCCAGATATTCAATTTAGCTAAGACTAACTAGCAGTGCCTCTGGTCTCCCACATCAAAGGAATGTTTACACATCCGAGCGCATGACATCTTTGGAACTTCTCAGGGAAGTGGTGGTCACTCAGGTCCTACACATTTCTATCTTTTCCGGTATGTTCCCATACACAAATGACAAAGACAGTATTAGTTTGATATGAAGTTTCATTGTACAACTGACTTGTAGGAATTTATGTGTGAGCCCCAATTACACAAACAATACACACTGTTAGAATTGAAATAGTCCGCAGGAGAGTAATACATTAGTACACAGCTTTCATGGTGCCTAACAGTTTCTACTCTCCCTCTGCATGTTCTATGTATAGCACAGCATGTTAAGTTAGAAGGTTGCCTGTCAGAATCACAGGGGAGACATCATCCCTCATATCAGAGGAATGGGCTGGGATCTGGTTGTGCATCAGCAGCAAGGCAGGCAGCATCTAGTTGTGATTTTCTGTTTGGAAACTCCCCCATGCGTTTCTTGGGACAAGGAAGTGAATGTAAAAGAGATATGTCATGGTGATGACAAAGTTTCCCTACGCAGGAATGCCAAACCTTAACCCCTACCACATCAATCAGCAACGTACCAAACGGTATCCTTGACTGGGGCACAGAGTGAATATGTTCTGGCAAACTCCAGTGCAGAAGTAGGCAAAACAGTGAGATTTGACTAATTAAAAACACCCTAGGACTGACTATTTGCTACATTAACTGATAGGAAGGGCAATGAGAATCATTTAGTGCGAATTGCTCTGAGGCACTTAGATGTGAGCAAATGAGTATAAGTACAATCAGGGTAAGATGCATAAAGGCCTAAAGCCTGAAGCTAATGCGCAAAGTATACGTTACACTTACAACACTACACTTTGACTGACTGTGGGTGTTGTGACTGCCCTGGCAGCACACTTGCCTCTCAGGCCCTGCCCCATACACTTTTTATTCACATTGCATGATCTGTATATGTCACGTGGCATTACCTATGCATGTCAATGTTAGGATGTGATATGGATGTAAACATTCTTGATGTTTTGAGATGATGTTGGGTGATGTGTATTTAATTGGATTGGCCTGTTTATCGTATGAATGTCCTATTTGTTTGTTTGTCCGACTTTGCAGGTGTGTTTCAGTGACCAGTTGCCTGTGTCCCCTCCTCAATATTGTTGTCTGAGCAGTATGACATTAGTGATGTAGCCTTGTTAGCCAGGCACGTGAGGGACCCTGACGTATGCAGCATGTGTGTATCGTTAGTGCTGTGTGGCTCCTATTGCTGTTTACTTAGGCTTATGTATGTGTCATTTATGGACATTCGGCATTTGAGTGTACTGGTACCTTTGTCTTATTTCTAGGAGTAATTGCAGATGTCATCCTCACCCCCTAATTTAGGTATGTATGTTCCAGGGTGGGGTTCCTGCCATTTGGTACTATAGCTGCACAGAGATGAGAGATGTGGTTGCAGTTAAGTTACAGTTGTTGTACTTGCTACTGCATTACAGGTAGGGACCTAGTTGATGGGGAATAGATTTTGCAATACAAGTGCCTGGATGTGGATTTGAGGTAGTGTCCTTCCCACCTGTCACTGCTTTCCCTTGGCTCTCTTGTTGTACTTACAGGATGTCCCCGTGGGACTGTTGTTGTTGCTGTATTTTGTCGTGCACCAGCTTCGGTCAGTACTGGGCATGCCCCCCTGCCGTGCCCCTTTCCCCATGCCACTTCATATATGTGCTGACTTACATGCATTGTGTAGTAGGTATCCTCCCCCTGCTTACAGTCCCCATTGTTGTATTATGATTCCCCATGCGACTTATCCTGCATGTGCGTTGTGTCGTGGTAGTCTGCGCTGTCCAGTCCTTGAATCCCTGTGACGATCTCCTCCGGGATGACGGCTGCGACCATCTCCTCCATGTGGTCCAGGGCTTCCTGTTGTGCTGGACTCCCCCCTCCAGTCTGCATTGCTGCCTTCCTGTTCCTGGCCATTTTCTCTTTGGTCCTACGTTTGCAGTCATGCCAGCGTTTCTTACACTCGGTGACTGTCCGGCGTTCTTCAGCCACACTGTTAATCTTGTCCACAATTTGTTTCCAGATGGCCTCTCTCCTACTGAGTGGCAATTTAGAGGTGATGAAAAGTTGGTGCTGGTGTTCCGTCACCTCTTTCACCAGGATTTCCTGCTCCTCTGCACTGAAGCGACACTTTTTTTTTTTTTTTTAAAGGTCCTGGTTCCTGTATGCTTCCTCCTCGCTGGTTCCTGGTCTGCTCTCATCCTCCTGGGGTCTGTTGGGGCATCTAGGATCCATTTTGGGTCTCCTCTCCTGAAAGGGCAGTTTTCGCGCAAAAATGTGATGCAATTGCGAGAAAAAAAACGGCGTTTTCACGATTGCGCTGTCGTAAATCGACCCACAGTGATGTGCGTCGCATTTACGTTGGTTTCCTTTACGACAGACCAACGCTGTCTGCGTCACGAAATAATGACTCCCACCTGTTGGTTGCGCCGCCGTACGTCAAAGTATAAATTTGACGCCCGCATGGCGCATCCAAATGGCGTTAGACGGCACAATTTTTTTTGACGCAAAACTGCGTTAGCGCAGTTTTGCGTCAAAAAGTATAAATATGGCCCTCTATCTTTTTAATTCAACTTGAGTCCACACTAGGGGATGGAGTAGCACATCTGTGCTTTTCCCAGCAACAGCTATAAAAATTGGGCACACAACTGGATCGAAGACCTCTGCCATTTGTGGGACTGGCTGAATAGATTGGAGGGAGAGGTTCTGACACTTGGCCTCTCGGAGCCAAATCATGGCCCCACTAAAGATTAAAATCTGTATTCCACAACCCCATGACAGACATGATTGTAATTTAGGGGAGACATCTGTGGTTCAAAGAGGACCCCTCTGAACCTCCCCATACTTCAAAGACACACTACAGTATAACTACTGGTGCCCCACTGCAGCATAGTCGGCATACGCTTGCAGGAACATGGTATACACCGCCAGAAGAATTTGTTATACACAAGGAGTAATTACTGCCCTAGGAAGGGACCGCACACTCTTTCTGCATCGCAGCTGGCGTGGGCAAACTGATTGCTGCTGTGTGGCTTGCCCCCTGTTCTAGATGGAAGTCTCAGGGACATCAAAGACCTCCAGCGAGGGAGGGACCTACTCCTTCTACCTGGGTCATCTGGAGAGGGGTGCCATCTTAAGTGACTACATCATCTTCTTGATGTCACCTGGTAGCAGCAGTGTGGCTGCAGACCTGAGTTTTGTGCCTGGAGATTGGATTTGACTGGTGCAGATCCTTCAAAGTACGGCACGCATTCAAGAAGTGTGGCCCTTCATTATAGAGCCATGGCACGCATATGTGTCTGGTTGGTAATGAGCAGATTCACCAGTTGCGGGACCCCAGGTGGTCCACCTTTGTCGAGCGTATCTCATTTCTCTTGTGCGACACCCGAATGCATGCTCATTGCATGCAGTGTCCGAATCACTGGTTGTGATCATCAGAAGTGGGGGCATAACCAGAGTAGTGTCACATTCTACCTTGTGTGGCACTGCTGAACTTGTGTCTCTATGTGCATGACCGGATTTGTCTGGAGTGACTCGTCATTGAGCACGAGACATTGTGCCTCATTCCAGGAAAGTACAACATTGGTAACTTTCCATGTGTGATTGGAACTGTCTGGTGCGACTCAAGTCATCGGTGTTAGAAATTAGGTTTCAGGTTGGCTAGGGTATGCACCTCAGCCAGGCAGAACCTACCCACTCTAGTCAGGGCTAGGGAGTTACACCTCCAAGATAACCAAGGGGTTATCTTGGAGGTGTAACTCCCTTGGTAAGCTACCAAGAGGGCTCACCCCCTTGGTAGGTTGGCACGAGCAGTCAGGCCTATCCCAGAGGCAATGTGTAAAGCGTTTGAACAACACACACAACACATGTGACACAAAATGTACACCACAAAGTAAACACAACACTGAGCTATGTAAAAATAATCTGTATTGCACAAAATATAATTAGACCAACATTACATGTAAGTAATACCCTGCTACCTTAGCATTTGTCAGAATGGTACACAAGTTACTAATAATCTGCAAGAGTATGCAGTTGTCACATTAGAACACGTAAGTACTCAGGATTCTGCAACATAAGCAGTAGTCAGGAATTACAGTAAAAGTTATGTGCACTTGTCATAAACAATTCCTAAAGACCCATAAATGGAACACTAGGGAATATCTCACAAGTCATATAAATACATATCAGCTAGACATGCCCATAAGAAGGAACATTAGCACATATATGTAGGGGCAGGAAAAAGGTATTAAGGGCCTGATTCTAACTTTGGAGGACGGTGTTAAACCGTCCCAAAAGTGGCAGATATACCACCTACCGTATTACGAGTCCATTATATCCTATGGAACTCGTAATACGGTAGGTGGTATATCTGCCACTTTTGGGACGGTTTAACACCGTCCTCCAAAGTTAGAATCAGGCCCTAAATCTAAAACATCCAAAAGTCTGTACTAGGCTCCTAGAGCCCAGGTTCACTAAAATGTACCTGTTTTCTGATGAAGAGGCACTCCCCGTGCCTAGAAGATGAGCATAAGGGGCCCCGGCGCACCTGTGCGCAAAACGGGGGCCACACTGTGCTTTTAGGGGAGAGGGGCGGTCGGCACCCTCTCCTCGTGAACGGGCCCCTCCTGGGGCCTACGTTCTGGGTGGGGGCCTGCCTCAGACTCCTTACACCCTGTCTGTGGGTTGAGGGCTGGGCGTGGCCCAACAAACAATTATGGGGCAAACAAAATGTACTAGCGGACCAAACAATTTTTTTCTTTCTTTCTTTCTTTTTTCTAAAGTATTGATAATCAAAAAGTCAAAAAGTCAAATATGACTATATAATTAGTAAATTGTGATAGACTGTCCACAATCCACATATATTCATATATTATTGACCTCAAGCAATGTAGGTTCTCATAATTTTATATAATGAAAATATTTATTTCAAAAATTGGTGACAATAATAAATAACATACAACACTAAACCCCTACAGTAGACAACCAATCGTCATAAAAGACATAGGCCCTCATTCTGACCTTGGCGGGCGGCGGAGGCCGCCCGCCAAAGTCCCGCCGTCAGCTTACTGTTCCGCGGTCGAAAGACCGCGGCGGTAATTCTGACTTTCCCGCTGGGCTGGCGGGCGGTCGCCTTCAGGCCGCCCGCCAGCCCAGCGGGAAAGAGGCTTCCACGATGAAGCCGGCTCGGAATCGAGGCGGCGGAGTGGAAGCTGTGCGACGGGTGCAGTTGCACCCGTCGCGTATTTCACTGTCTGCGCAGCAGACAGTGAAATACATTTAGGGGCCCTCTTACGGGGGCCCCTGCAATGCCCATGCCAGTGGCATGGGCACTGCAGGGGCCCCCAGGGGCCCCGCGACCCCCCCTACCGCCATCCGGATCCCGGCGGTCGGACCGCCGGGATCTGGATGGCGGTAGGGGGGGTCGGAATCCCCTCGGCGGCGCAGCAAGCTGCGCCGCAGTGGAGGATTCAATGGGGCGGCGGTACACTGGCGGGAGCCCGCCAGTGGTGCCGGTCCGACCGCAATCCCCATTGGAGCACCGCCAGCCTGTCGGCGGTGCTCCCGCGGTCCTCCGCCCTGGCGGTCTTTGACCGCCAGGGTCAGAATGACCGCCATAATGTAAATAGATACAATAAAAGTCCATAATCGAACACAGAAATAAACTATGAGTCAAAGGACCGGATGATATTTTATCAAATCCACATGTAACATCAGCCGACACGTGTTTCGTCCACACATTGGACTTCTTCAAGGCTTAATCTCTCCATTTACCACTTGTATCTCCAAATGATATTCAAATCTCTTGGTATTGTCCCCACTAAGCTTGTTCATTGTACAAAGAAAAAAAACGCAACTGATTTTCATTTTTTTAATAATATAATTTTAGTTCATCAGCTTATAGTTGGTCCTGTATCCTGCATAATAGCAATCCGCGTCCCGTGTTGCTTCGTTGCAATACCAACAATTATGGGGCAAAGGCGGGGAGGGGCCTCCGTCGAGATCTCCCTTCCCGATTCCGGCTGTCAGAAAAATGCCCGGCGTGAAGAAAAAGGAGCGTCCTGCTCCTGGGGCAGAGACCGGGGAAGGGGCCCTCCCCGTGCCTTCCCCACTTCCTGCTTGATGATCCTTGGGAACTCGGACCCCTCCGGGGGCCCAAGGAGACACTTGCTTGCACCGGATGTGGTGCACGAGTGTTGGAAGCTGTTCCCGGGCCGCCGGGAGGCTTCCAGGGGAAGAGGAGGTGGCTGGTGACCCGGGGGTGCTCCCAGAAGCGGGACGTGCCTCGGGGGTGCCGAGAGGAGCACGCTTGCTCCGGTTCCTTTGTTTACGTGCCCCGGGGGCACTGAGATGAGCACGATCCTCGCGCTCCGAAATAATTCGAAAACCTGGCTGCAGCAGTGAAACTTGGCAGCAGGGGAGCGCTAAAGAAAGCGCAAGGGCTTGTTTCTCAGCCCGGGTTGCGGCTGTGATTTGGGCACAAGTAAAGCGCTTTTCAAACCGCTGGTCAAAGCTAAAGCCCGGGCTGCGGCAGTGATCTTTTTCCCAGCAAGGAAGAGAGTGCCTTTTTCCAAAGTGCTCTGGGCAAAGCTGTACAGATCGATGCAGGGGTCAGGGGCCACAGCACCCTGCTCCTGGGAGCAAGCAGGACAAGAAGAAGCACAGGGCTGGTGGGCCCAGCTACAGACCACCACAAGTGATATAGATGGTGGCATTTCCTCCTAGTGACCAGGCAGGTCACAGGTCAGCACAACAGCAGCAGTCCAAGGTGGTTTCCTGGTGAGTCCATTCATCAGCGTTCTGTGTCCAGTTTCAAGTTCCAAGAATGTTCAAATTGTGGGAAAAATTCCCCTGTACATATACTGGGTTTACAGTGTGTCTTTCAATGGCAGGGAGAGGAGGTTACAGGCAGTTACAACTGGTTCTGGGAGTGCCCCCTGTCTCCTTTCAACACAGGGTCCAAACATCAGTGAGGGGGTGAACGACCCTATTGTGTGAGGCCAGGGCACAGTCTTTACAAATGCAGGTGTGCCCTGCCTCTCCCTTCTCTCAGCCCAGGAAGGCTTTACAATATGTAGATTCACCTATGTGACACTTCCACCCTCCTTGTGTTCAGGCTGCCTGAGGAGTATGCACAAAGCCCCAACTGTCAGTCTGCCCAGACGTGGATTAGAGGCAAGCTGCAAAACACCAAAGTCATAAGCACAGATAAATGTGCACTTTCTAGAAGTGGCATTACTCTGATAGTAATAAAAAATACACCTACACCAGTAAGCACCATTTCTCACCACTATCACAACCATACCAAACATACCCATGCTACCCCTCATAAATCACACAATACCCCTTACACATAAGGCATGGCATTTCCAATGCAATCCTATGAGGAGGCAGCACTCGCAGCAGTGAGACACCAGTTAGGTTGTTTGTCACTACCAGGACAGGCCACGCAACATGGCACATGTCCTGCCTTCTACATACATGGCACCCTGGCTAAAGGGCTAGCTAGGGTGTACCTTAGGGGTGACTTACATGTAGTAAAAGGGAAGTTCTGGGCCTGGCAAGTAAATTTAGATGCCAGGTCCCTGTGGCAGGAAACTGAGCACACAGGCTCTGCGCTAGCAGGCGGTAGATAGGTTTGACAGGCTACTTCAGTGGGTGGCGCAAGCAGCGCTGCAGGCCCACTAGTAGCATTTAATTTACAGGCCCTAGGTATAGGGATACCACTTTACAAGGGACTTATAGGTACATTAACTATGCCAATTAGGTATAATCCAATCATACCAATTTTGTAAGGGAGAGCACATGCACGTTAGCACTGGTTAGCAGTGAACAAGTGCTCAGAGTCAAAACTTCAGCCAACATAGGTCAGAAAAATAAGGAGGCAAAAAACAAAAAGCCTGTAAAAGGGCCAGGTCCAACAATCGGGCACCAGATGTTGTGCCTTATTCCAAGGAGGCACGACGTTGGGAACTTTTCATGTGTGTTTAGATCTGTCCGGTGAGACTCAAGTCATTGTGCACCAGATGTTGTGCCTCATTCCAGGGAGGTACTGCTTTGGTAACTTTTCATATGTGTCCAGAATTGTCTGTTGTGACTCAAGTCATCCTGCACCAGACATTGTACCTCACTTCAGGGAGGTGGGGCTTTAGTAAATCTTCATGTGCAACTGGGGCTTGTCCCGGGAAACTCAAGTCAGATCACCCCAGACATTATGCCTCCTACCAGGGAGGTACAGATTTGGTAACTATCTATATAATGGAGGCCCTGGCTGGGCCGGGCAGCACTGTGAACAGCATGTGTCCCAAGTGACCATCCCCCCATGCTCGGCAGACTGGGGTCCAGCCAGAAGGCACAGTGCGAATACCCCTGAGTGAACTCCCTGAGTGGCGGCCAGATCTTCATCTGCCGACTCTTGCCTGATGAAGTATTATCGCTTTGCTTCCCCCCACCTTTGCCCCAGGGTGCTGAATAAGTGTCATTCTGTCAGCAATTGGCCTAGTTTCAGGGGAAAGGGTGCTATCATCTCCAGTTCATGAGGGGGAGGGGTAGTAGTAACTAGTTGGAGGGTGGAGGAAGGTTCGGACCTCAGGGGGATGACAGTGAGTACAGTGACAACTAGCCTGCTGGAAATCAATGCACCACATTAGGGTACTTAGAGTGACTGTGAGCGAGTGCATGTTATACTAGCCTGCCTGATATACATGGCACCACATAGTCATGCGGAGTAGGTGAGTGGGAGTGAGCATCTTTGATTGACTACATCACAGAGCAGTGTGGCATGCAGGTTCTTTCTTCCTTCAAGGACTACCAAGGTTGATAATGGATATCACATGTGCAGCCTAGGGTGTCGGTACTATCTAAAAGTGCGGATGTTCTCTGTCTGTACACATTGCGGCTATCGGTGTGAACCGGGGTGCATTCTAGAATTGTGTGACATTGAACTGGGGAACCCGCTAGGGTTGGTCTTGTGCTAAAAAGCCTGTTGGCATCACATGACGGTGATGGGAGGATAAGTGTGTTTACTGCTAATGTTGTTTTAACACAGTTGGGCCTATTACTTCTAGTGATATTTCTAATGTGATTTATGCCCAGATTTACATGATGTTCATATTGTGGTAATTATTATGCATGCTGAATACAAGCTTTATTTACATACACCTTGTGTGAAGTCTCTTTTGTGACGCTCAGTGTATCTACCCAAGGGTGAGTGCAGGTTAAACAGCGAGTGTAATCACCGTCCCTTAATGGGAGTAGTAGGCTCTGCCTGGCTAGGGCCCTGCCTCAGCCAACCAGAACGTGCTGCTTTAAATATGTGGCAGCTGACTTATTGTGTTTGTCTTGGCTTTTTGTTTTTGTATAGATTTTAGTAAGTGTACAAAAAAACATTGAAAGATGCATGTAGACTCACTATCAGCCAAACTTTGATGCTTTGTTTCCATATGGCATTTAAAGTTGGCCACCCTTGCGTGTATATTCATAGGAACCTATGGCTGTCTTTAATGATCATTAGGAAAACATACTGTTTAAAAATGGCCTCCTACAATTATACGTGTCTTGGCAAATTCACTTTCAGCAGAGAGTGCACATTTAAGAGCCCCTAGCACCATTCCAAAGCCACATTAGCGTCATTTTTACAGGCTAATGTGGCGTTAGAAGGCCAAAAACGCTGCACTATATTTACAAAGTGGCACAATACATGTGCTACATTATGGCTGCGCCAGGCATGATGTATGTGACGTGAGCGTTCCCCCATTAGGGGGGCCAAGAAAATGGTGCAAGGTAATCTAAGAGATTTCCATGTGTCATTTTTTCTGCACTTTTAATGCCTACTCGGAGCAGGCATTAAAAGGAGGCTTCCATTGCTTACAATGGGCCTCTGGGTGCTTTGCAGGATTAGCATCAGAATTTTTTACGCTAATCCTGCAAAGCTCCGGACTAGTGTAAAACATTCAGACGCTAGTCCCCTAACTATCGCCATGGTGCACTGTATTTTAAATACTGCACACACATAGGGGCATTAGATGGGCACTAAGGGGCACAAGAAACAATGCAGCACCATGTTTCTTAAATATGCCCTATAGTGTTAGGGATCTCCTCTGTGAAACAGAAAGAGTTGATTAGAGTGCAGGGGTGACAGAGAGAGCAGTGGTGAGCATAGGAAGAGGCAGCAGAGGCAAGAGTCCCTCAAGAACCTGAATTCAAAACATTCATATGAAGAAGGAGGACTCCGAAACAGACGATAGAATTAGGTCAGATGCCCAAACACCTATGCTGGTGTGATTGACGATGTCTCAAGTAAATGACTGGAAGAGGAAGAAAACCAATAGTTTGAAATGCACTGACGGAAATTACTTCAAATATGTCCATTAGATACAATGGCCCTCATTCTGACCCTGGCGGTCGGTGATAAAGCGGCGGCCAACCCGCCAACAGGCCGGCGGTCCAAAATATGCAATTCTGACCCTGGCGGGAACCGCCAACACAGCCCGCCGCATTAACACTCCGCCCGCCACGGCGGAACAAACAAACAGCGCGGCGGTCCCCGCCAACAGCCAGGCGGCAGACAATGTACCGCCCACCCTATCACGACCCACCAATCCGCCACCTTTTCCGGGGCGGGAGCACCGCCGATAAAAACACGGCGGAAACAGACTACGAACGGGAAAACGCTCACCTCCACATACTCCACGTGAGATTCCGGCAGTATGGAACCCGAGTTGCAGGTCATCCCCGCACTCCTATACCTGCTCCTGTACCAGGAGCACGCCCGGCGGCGCTGAAGACATCGGTGAGTACTGCACCTACGACACAGGGGAGGGAAAAGATTACCGGCACACACCCACCCACCCACACCCACTACAACACACACATCAATGCATTCCCACAGATCACTGTCACAACCCACAAACCCCCCCCTCCGAAATAATGCAAAGACCAAAAGAAGAGATCTTAAACGGGCAGATATATTGAAAAATGGACAGCAGTAATCCAAATAAATAAATAAACTATGTACAAAATATATACATCTACTAAATGTAGTCCAACCACTGTCCGTGGACCACAGGGGTCCTGAGCAAAGGGGCAAGGCCCAGTCCCACGACAAGAACTCCACGGAGAGAACACTGCAGGGGCATCAGAAAGAAAAAAGGACAGGCACCTCAGGGGGAAGGGAAGGGGGGGCACCTCAGCCACTTGAGTACACGACGCCAGATCCACGAGGGGACTCCATGACCACTGGGCCATCCTGGGGAGAGCAAAGCCACAGTCCATACAGTCCATACAGTGGGTGGCCTGCCCACTGGGCCATCCTGGGGAGAGCAAAGCCACAGTCCATACAGTCCATACAGTGGGTGGCCTGCCCACTGGGCCATCCTGGGGAGAGCAAAGCCACAGTCCATACAGTCCATACAGTGGGTGGCCTGCCCACTGGGCCATCCTGGGGAGTGCAAAGCCACAGTCCAAACAGTCCATACAGTGGGTGGCCTGCCCACTGGGCCATCCTGGGGAGAGCAAAGCCACAGTCCATACAGTCCATACAGTGGGTGGCCTGCCCACTGGGCCATCCTGGGGAGAGCAAAGCCACAGTCCAAACAGTCCATACAGTTGGTGGCCTGCCCACTGGGCCATCCTGGGGAGTGCAAAGCCACAGTCCATACAGTCCATACAGTGGGTGGCCTGCCCACTGGGCCATCCTGGGGAGTGCAAAGCCACAGTCCATACAGTCCATACAGTGGGTGGCCTGCCCACTGGGCCATCCTGGGGAGTGCAAAGCCACAGTCCAAACAGTCCATAACATACTCCACTGCCACTGGAGGAGGCATGTTGGCCAGAGGACATCCTGCAGCCCTGCCCGAGACAGATCCTGCCCTGCCACGTCTGCCAAAGGGCCAGCGGTTCCTGCCTGGAAGGGCCCAGTTCAGCGGTTCTTGCCTTGAAGGGCCCAGTTCAGCGGTTCTTGCCTTGAAGGGCCCAGTTCAGCGGTCCTTGCCTTGAAGGGCCCAGTTCAGCGGTTCTTGCCTTGAAGGGCCCAGTTCAGCGGTTCTTGAGACGGCGGTCCCCAGCGGAGCGGTGCTGGAGACGGCGGGGCCCAGTTCAGCGGTCCTTGCCTTGAAGGGCCCAGTTCAGCGGTTCTTGAGACGGCGGTCCCCAGCGGAGCGGTGCTGGAGACGGCGGGGCCCAGTTCAGCGGTCCTTGCCTTGAAGGGCCCAGTTCAGCGGTTCTTGAGACGGCGGTCCCCAGCGGAGCGGTGCTGGAGACGGCGGGGCCCAGTTCAGCGGTCCTTGCCTTGAAGGGCCCAGTTCAGCGGTTCTTGAGACGGCGGTCCCCAGCGGAGCGGTGCTGGAGACGGCGGGGCCCAGTTCAGCGGTTCTTGCCTTGAAGGGCCCAGTTCAGCGGTCCTTGCCTTGAAGGGCTCAGTTCAGCGGTTCTTGAGACGGCGGTCCCCAGCGGAGCGGTGCTGGAGACGGCGGGGCCCAGTTCAGCGGTCCTTGCCTTGAAGGGCCCAGTTCAGCGGTTCTTGAGACGGCGGTCCCCAGCGGAGCGGTGCTGGAGACGGCGGGGCCCAGTTCAGCGGTTCTTGCCTTGAAGGGCCCAGTTCAGCGGTTCTTGCCTTGAAGGGCCCAGTTCAGCGGTCCTTGCCTTGAAGGGCCCAGTTCAGCGGTCCTTGCCTTGAAGGGCCCAGTTCAGTGGTTCTTGAGACGGCGGTCCCCAGCGGAGCGGTGCTAGAGACGGCGGGGCCCAGTTCAGCGGTTCTTGCCTTGAAGGGCCCAGTTCAGCGGTTCTTGAGACGGCGGTCCCCAGCGGAGCGGTGCTGGAGACGGCGGGGCCCAGTTCAGCGGTTCTTGCCTTGAAGGGCCCAGTTCAGCGGTTCTTGAGACGGCGGTCCCCAGCGGAGCGGTGCTGGAGACGGCGGCCATTCTATGGCCAACTGCTCATTGCCTGGTGGTGCCCTCCTGGGCAGCGGGGATGGTGCTCCTTCAATGCCCACCTGGGCTGTGGGTGGTGGGGCCCTCCTGGGCAGCTGGGCTGGGTCCTCCCTGGGCAGCGGCTATGGGGGTGGTGGGCTCTCCCGGGGCAGCTGTGCCGGTTCCTCCCTGGGCAGCGGCTATGGGGGTTGCGGGCTCCTCCTGGGCAGCTGTGACGGGTCCTCCAAGGGCAGCAGGCCTGCTGCCTGACTTCTCCGCCTTGCTGCCCTTGCCCTCCTTAGTCGGGAGTCTGTGGCCCTTTCCTCCCTTTGGAGCTGTGGCTGTTGACGGTGGCTGGCTAGTGTCCTGGGGGGATATAGAACCCGGGCTCTGGCGGCGGCCCCTCCGCCTTCTGCTCCTCTTCCCAGGGGGTGGGCTGGCTGTCCCCTTGCTGCTGGGCGAAGATCCAGACCTGCGGGCTGGTGGGCTCCAATACCCCTGCACCCTTGTCAAGGGGGCTGCAGGGCTGGTGGTGGCTGAGGTGCTCCTCTTACCCCGACGAGAAGGAGGGGGGGGCTCAGGGTCAGGAAAGAAGGTAGCAGTAGAGACATAGATTTTCCTGTGACAATGGATAGTGGTAGGTACAGTGGGTATGGGAGTGGAGGGAGAGGATGTGGTTGTAGGCGAGACAAGTTTGCTGTCTTTGGGTGCAGGTGCAGGAGCGGGAGGCTGTCGTGAGGTGGATTGCGGGTTGGGTGGGTGGGTGGCTGCGTTTGTGTGGTGTGGAAGAGGGGGTGACAGACACAGTGGGAGAGGACACAGGGGACGTGTAAATGGCAGTGGGGGTTGTGACTGCACGTGTGCGGACTGTACTGGAGGGTGTGCTGGTGATGGAAACACTGGCTGATGGTGAGGTGAATGAAGGTGTGAGTGTAGACGTCACAGGGAGGGAGGAGGGAGACGAGGAGGTGGGGGTCACAGAGGTGGTAGTGACTGTTGGCATGTCTGCATCGGAATGTTGCTTGTGTGAATGTCTGCGTGATCTGTGGTGCTTATGTTTGGATGAGCTGCTCTTGGGTGTTGAGGTGTGTGCAGGCTGGTCTGATGGTGTGGGTGGGACAGGCAGACGAACAGGAGACTGGGAGGAGGGAGTTAGTAGAGGGAGGCAGGAGACAGGGACAATGGCTGCCGTCAGTGCTGAGGCCAGAGCCTGGAACGATCGCTGATGGGCAGCCTGACCCGAATGAATGCCCTCCAGGTACGCATTGCTGCGATGAACCTCCCTCTCCACCCCCTGGATGGCATTCAAAAGGGTAGTCTGCCCAACAATGAGCGTTCGGAGGAGGTCAATGACCTGCTCACTGAGGGCAGCGGGGGTAACAGGGGCAGGGCCTGAGGTGCCTGGGGCGAAGGAGATGCCCGGCTTCCTGGCAGAGCGGGCACGGGGCGAACGCTGAGGGGCTGCTGGGAGGGCGGAGATGGTGCGCTGGGTGGCGGCTGTACTTGTAATGGCGGGGGGCACGGATGGTGCCACCCCCGCAAGGGAGCTCCCTTCCGAGGACGTGTCCGTGTCGCTGCAGGGTCCAGTCGTCCCCGTTGTGGAGTTCCCCTCGCCCTCCGTCTCACTGGTCCAGTCAGACTCTGTGGCATGGCCCTCCTGGGCCATGTGAGATGCAGCTCCCTCCTGCCCCGATGCCACTTCTCCTCCGCCTGATGATGCTGATGCACACAAGCACAGAAAGACAAACAAAAAGGGGGGGGGGAGAGAAATAAAGAGATTTTGAGTACATGGATCACCGGTACAGTTAGCGGACATGACAGACACAGATGCCCCCTGCACTAAGTTGCGCACTTGGGGTCCGCTACGCATTCCGTGGAACATGCCCTACACGCCTAGAGTTGACAACTGCACCCATGGATGACACTGCCCAGGGATGGCTGTACTGGCACACTACTGAGGGTGGTGGCTGGGGACACAGGGGCTTACGGGGGTGCCCAGCCTACAGATATCGCCCTGGCCTAGGGGGACCCACAGCCCTCCTCCCCCACCCAGACACCTCCACTGCGCGACAACAGAGTAGATTATGCTTGTACTCACCCCCTTGTGTCTGCTGTGCTGCCCTCACGCGCCCATCCAAATCAGGGTAGGCCACCGCCAGGATCCGGAACATCAGGGGGGTCAGTTGACGGCAGACACCCCGCCTACGTTGGGAGGCCATCCCCAGCAGAGACTCGGCGGTCTTCTTGGTCCCGCGGCGGATGTCCTCCCACCTCTTGCGGCAGTGGGTGCCCCATCGATGGTGGACCCCCAGGGTCCGGACTTCCTTGGCGATGGCACGCCAAATCCCGATCTTCTCATGGGCGCGGACCTATGTGACACGTACAGGGAGGGAGAAATACCACGTTCAAGTTTGTCTGCATTTTCGTTGCCAGTGGCCCAACGCCCCCCATCCCCGCCAGGCCCCCCCGCCAGGCCCAACATGCCCCCCATCCCCGCAAGGCCCCCCGCCATGCCCCCCGCCAGGCCCAACATGCCCCCCATCCCCGCCAGGCCCCCCGCCATGCCCCCCGCCAGGCCCAACATGCCCCCCATCCCCGCCAGGCCCCCCGCCAGGCCCCCCGCCAGGCCCAACATGCCCCCCATCCCCGCCAGGCCCCCCCGCCAGGCCCAACATGCCCCCCATCCCCGCCAGGCCCCCCCACCAGGCCCAACATGCCCCCCCATCCCTGCCAGGCCCAACATGCCCCCCATCCCCGCCAGGACCCCCGCCAGGCCCCCCGCCAGGCCCAACATGCCCCCCATCCCCGCCTGGCCCCCCACCAGGCCCCCAAGCCAGCCAGTGGCCCCAAATCCGTATTGAATTAAACTCACTTGTTGGTCTGGAGGCCTGTAGAGTAGCGCATACTGGGGGAGGACCCCATCCACAAGTTTCTCCAACTCTTCTCCAGTGAAGGCAGGGGCCCTTTCCCCAGGCGCAGCAGCCATTGTCCCTTCCAGACCGAGGTCACAGCAACACTTGCAGTATAGGTCCTCTCCTGTGAAAGTTCAAGTCGCAAGTGAATAAGTAGATAGAAAATGGCGGTCACGTCCGCGGCGGTGCGTACCGCGGCGGTGCGTACCGCCACCGCCGGCGCCCTTCGCCATTGGCTCCTGAAACTTATAGGCTTCAATGTTAACCAATGCGGCTTCGCGCCGCGGTCTTTGACCGCCGACCGCCGTGGTGTGCCACGCCAGCGCATTGACCTCACATCCCATTGTCACACTTCACAGGTCAGGCAGCCGCCATTTCGAGGGTCCACATGGCTCAATTTCAACTGCGTCACACAGGCCTAGGCCTTGCATAGCCACTCAGGCACGCCATTCACTGCATAGAGAATCGTTTACTGTGCAAGCTGTGAGTACGTACCTGTGGGTTGCTTGACTGTGTGCTCCATGTTGTCCTTCCTAGGCACCGTCCGCTGGGTTTGGCGAGGAGACGGATAAATCCTCCCGTGTACAGGCCGCTGGTGGACCTGTCGACAATGGAAGCACGCCACATTATCCTGACCTACCGGCTTGACCGTGCCACTATACATGAACTGTGTGCCCAGCTGGAGCCCGACCTGATGTCCCCCATCCGCCAACCCACAGGGATTCCCCCTCTGGTGCAGGTCCTGTCAGTACTCCACTTCTTGGCAAGTGGGTCATTTCAGACAACAGTGGGAATTGCTTCTGGGATGTCTCAGCCCATGTTTTCGAAGGTGTTATCCAGAGTGTTGTCTGCCCTGATGAAATACATGAGGAGCTACATCCTTTTCCCTGAGGTGGGCGAATTGGCTGCAGTGAAGGGTGATTTCTATGCCCTTGGACATATTCCCAACGTCATTGGTGCCATTGATGGGACCCATGTGGCTTTGGTTCCCCCAAGAGACAGGGAGCAGGTGTACAGGAACAGAAAAAGTTACCATTCCATGAACATCCAGGTGGTGTGTTTGGCTGACCAGTACATCTCGCATGTAAATGCTAAATTCCCAGGGTCAGTGCATGACGCCTACATCCTAAGGAATAGCAGCATCCCTTACGTGATGGAACAGCTAGAGAGACACCGTGTATGGCTATTGGGGGACTCTGGGTACCCCAACCTGTCGTGGCTACTGACCCCAGTAAGGAATCCCCGGACCAGGGCAGAGGAACGGTACAATGAGGCCCATGGGCGTACTAGGAGGGTGATCGAACGCACCTTCGGCCTCCTAAAGGCCAGGTTTCGGTGCCTGCATATGACAGGTGGATCCCTAATGTACTCACCTAAGAAGGTGTGTCACATCATCGTGGCCTGCTGCATGCTTCACAACCTGGCTTTGCGCCGCCAGGTGCCTTTCCTGCAGGAAGATGGTCCAGATGGTGGTGTTGTGGCAGCTGTGGAACCTGTGGAGAGTGAAGAGGAGGAAGACGACGGGGCTGAAACAGACAACAGGGACAGAATCATTGCACAGTACTTCCAATAGGACACAGGTAACAATTCAAACATAATTTAGTAAATGTAAACTACTCTCCAGCATCTCTGCTGCCTGTCTATTTGCCCCAGTGTATGATGACTGAGTTGTGGCTTTTCCCTCCCTATTTCAGATCTGGGGTCCCCACTACGAGTCCTGTGCTTCGTTTCCCCATGGACTACAGCTTTGTGGCAGCTGTTTGTTGACTTCACTATGTACAAGGACATATTTGCACTGTCATGTCAATTACAATATTTAGAAATCACAGCCATACTCCAGATAGTTTTGTGCAAAATAGGTGTTTATTTCAGTGCTCAAAATGGGATGGGTGGTTTCAAGTGGGTGGGGGCTATGGTGAAGGAATGTCCATGGCAGAGTCCAGAGTAACAGTCACACAGGTGCATTGTCCATAGGCCTGTGGAGAGATGGAGCATGGGCAGTTCAAGGATGGACAGGGTGACAATGTGGGACAGTGGGATGACATCAGGTGGTATCCTTTGCTGGCGGGGGTCTTGACATCCTACTCTGTCTTCTTGCGAGATCTCAGGGCCCTCTTGCGGGGTGGTTCTTCTCCTGCAGGAGGTGGGGGTCTGGTGGGCTGCTGTTGTGCGGGGGCCTCCTGTCCACTAGCGCCGGCGGAGGTGGTTGGCTGTTCTTGGTCCAGGCTAGTGGCAGGGGCCCTTTGTTGTTGTTGAGTGTCCGTCCTGGTGTTGATGAGTTCCTGCAGCAGCCCTACCATGGTAACCAGGGTGGAGGTGAGGGCTCTGATGTCCTCCCTGTACCCCCGATAGTGTTCCTCCTGCAGTACCTGGATCTCCTGGAACCGGGCCAGTACCGTCGCCATCGTCTCCTGGGAGCGGTTGTATGCTCCCATGATGGTGGTGAGGGCCTCGTGGAGAGTGGGTTCCCTGGGCCCGTCCCCCCCCTGTCGCACAGCTGCCCTCCGAGTTGCCCTGTTTCCCTGGGCCTCTGCCCCCTGGCCGGTGTGCCCACTACCACTGCCCCCAGGTCCCTGTTGTTGTTGGGGTGGTGGGTTATCCTGGGTGCCCTGTAGTGGTAGAAACACCGCAGATTGACGCGCCCTGGAGACAGAGGCATGGGCCCGCTGGGTGGGAGCTGTGCTGGTGTTCCCAGAGGGGTTTGGGTCTGTAGTGGCCTGTGCCTGTGTGAGGGGAACCGACTGTCCAGAGGTCCCCGATGGTCCGGGCTGGTCATCAGTGTCCAGGTCGACAGAGCTGCTGTCATCGCTGACGGCCTCTTGGGTGGGGGGTGTGGAGAATTCTGGGCCCTCCGTGGCGGTGTGTTGGCGGTCGGGTCCTGCAGGGGTATAGAGATAAGGTTATAGTTTCAATGTGTGGCATATGGGTGTATCTGTGGGTTCCCGTGTCCCCAAGTGCTGGCATTCGTGTGTGGGGGCTTTGGTGAGGGTGGCTTGTGGGGGGGATGTGTATATGCATTGGGCATGCTTTGGTGATGGGTGTCCATGCTTAGTGGACGCATGCAGGCCTAGGTTTTGGGATGTGTGGGTTGTGATGGTGAGACATTGGCAGGGAATAGGTGTGCTGGGGGTGGGGGTGAGGATGGTGGTGGGGGTGAGGATGGTGGTGGGGGTGAGGGTGGGGGTGAGGATGGGGGTGGGGGTGAGGGTGGGGTTCGAGGATGGGGGTGAGGGTTGGGGTATGATTTGGCATGCAGGTGGGGGGGAAGCAGTATTGAAGCTTCAACTTACCAGAATCCATTCCTCCGCCGACTCCTGCGAGGCCGTCAGGATGCAGGATGTTCAAGACTTCCTCCTCCCATGTTGTAAATTGTGGGGGTTGAGGTGGGGGTCCTCCGCCAGTCTTCTGCACGGCGATGTTGTGCCTGGATACCATGGAACGCACCTTCCCCCGTAGGTCGTTCCATCGCTTCCTGATGTCTTCCCGATTTCTGGGGTGCTGTCCCACAGCGTTGACCCTGTCGACAATCCTCTGCCATAGCTCCGTCCTCCGGGCAATGCTGGTGTATTGGATCTGTGTGCCGAAGAGCTGGGGCTCTACCCGAACGATTTCCTCCACCATGACCCTGAGTTCTTCGTCTGAGAAGCGGGGGTGTCTTTGGGGTGCCATGGAGTGGTGTGTATGATGGGTGGGGTGGAGTATGTGTAGTTAAGTGTGTTGAGTGTGGTGGTGTGTGTTGTTTTGTGTGTGGATATTGTGTGGGTGATGGTGTAGTGTGCCTCTGTGTGATGGTGTTCTGTGATCGCTGATGTGTCTCTCAGTGCTTCTTTTAGGATTTTGGTCGAAGGGGTTTGTGGGTGATGTGGGTGTGTGTTTTATATTGTATTGTGTGTGTGGGAGTGGTGTGTGTATGTGTATCAGGTGTGTGGAATTCAAATCGTCCAATGTGGCTGAGTTTTGTTCGTTTGTGTGTATTCTGACCGCGGCGGTGTGTACCGCCAATGGAAAACCGCGTTTGAAAGACCGCCGCGTGGATTCGTGGGTCGTAATGGCATGGGCGTATTTCTGTTGGCGTGACGGTGGAGGTTTGGTCACCTCCACTTTTCCGCCGACCGCTGGTCTGGCGGTCTGTTGTGGCTGTCGGATTTTCGGAGGTTTGGCTGCTGCGGGTCAGAATGACCGTGGCGGGTTACCGCAACCGCAGCGGAATTATGGAGGATTTCTGACCGGCGGTAGGCGCCTTTTACCGCCGAGGTCAGAATGACCACCAATATGTCTGTTAACAAAAGAAAGTTAAAGCTGTAGTCTTAAAAAAGAAAACTGCAATGAGCAGCTAAGCAAATGTTTTACCTGCAAATATTTTTGCAAAATCTTATTTGCAGACAGGTCAAATGTCAGTTTGATATTGGTGTGAAATTAGCCATGCACTACAGTTAAACAGCCCGCAACTGGAACAAACTATGTGGGTCATTACAACCCTGGCGGACGGTGTTAAAGCGGCGGTAAGACTGCAAACAGGAGGGAGGAAAAAAAAAGGGAATTATGACCGTGGTGAAACCGTCAACAAAGACAGCCACTTTAACACTCCGACCGCCACGGCGGTACAGACAAGCAGCGCAGTGGTCACCGCCAACAGACAGGCGGGAGACAAAGTACCGCCCACAGTATCACAACATACCAATCTGCCACCTTTTCCGGGGCGGATTCACCATGGATAAAAACACGGCGGAAACAGCCATTTCAATGGGAAAACGTTCACCTCAACACACTCCACGAGAAAGGAGGGCACCATGGAGCCGGAACTCCAAATACTCCCTGCGATAGTCTTCCTGCTCCTCTACGATCATCAGCAACGCCGGCGCCGAAGACAATGGTGAGTACTGCACCTACGACATAGGGGAGGGGGGGAGGCAAAAGTCAAGGACACACACACGCAACACCCCCACCCCCAACCTGACCCTCACCCACTACAACACAAACACCAATGCTTATCCAAACATCACAGTAACAACCCCCAACCTCCCTGGAAGAATGCAAAGACAAAAGGAAATGAGTTCAACCATTGTAATATATCAAAATACAGTAAGGAAATATGTACAGATATATATGCACATTCTCCAAAATATACATCACAATTAGTATTGCAGGTATGCACCATTCAATGTCCGTGGACCACTGGGCCCAAAATGCATGGGCGAGGCCCACATCAGATACCTGACCAGAAATGGAGAGAACACTGCTGGGGCATCAGATCGAAATACAACAGGCACCTCAGGGGGAAGGGAAAGGGGGGCACCTCAGCCGGATGACAGCACCACGCCAGATCCACAACGGGGCTCCATGCCCATTGATGTATCCTGGGGAGCGCAAAGCCACAGTCTCTCAAGTCTCTACAGTGGGTGGGTTGCCCACTGCTTTATCCTGGGGAGTGCAAAGCCACAGTCTCACAAGTCTTTTCAGTGGGTGGTTTGCCCACTGCTTTATCCTGGGGAGTGCAAAGCCACAGTCTCACAAGTCTTTTCAGTGGGTGGTTTGCCCACTGTACCATCCTGGGGAGTGCAAAGCCACAGTCTCACAAGTCTTTTCAGTGGGTGGTTTGCCCACTGCTTTATCTTGGGGAGTGCTAAGCCACAGTCTCTCAAGTGGATGACAGTCTCCACTGGTTCTGGAGGGGGACTGGTGCCCAGAGTGCATCACTCTCCCTGTGGCGGTCCCAGTTCCGTCACTGCCCCTGCCGCACATGGGCTACCGGTGCTTGACTTGGCGTTGCTTGCTCTATTCAGCGATGCTTGCCCTGTTCAGCGGTGCTTTCCATGGCAGTCTTTGCCCTGTTCAGCGGTGCTTGCCCTGTTCAGCGGTGCTTGCCATGGCGGTCTTTGCCCTGTTCAGCGGTGCTTGCCATGGTGGTCTTTGCCCTGTTCAGCGGTGCTTGCCATGGCGGTCTTTGCCCTGTTCAGCGGTGCTTCACTTTGCTGTCTCTGACCTGTGCAGCGGTCTTTGCCATGGTGGTCCCTCATTGCCCAGTGGGGCTGTGGCTGCCGGGGCCCTCCTGGGCACTGACTCTGGCAGTGGTCTCCTGACCAGTGACGATCGGGCTGCCCTCCTGGGCACTGACTCTGGCAGTGGTCTCCTGACCACTGACAATGGGGCTGCCCTCCTGGGCACTGACTCTGGTGGTGGCGTCCTGGCCAGTGACGATCGGGCTGCCGGTGGGCTCCTGGGCAGCGGGGATGATGGCGGCCTTCTCCACCGTGCTGCTCTTCCCAGACCTTGGTGCTTTCTTCTGCCCCTTCCCCACCTTGGGAGGAGTCACAGCTGAGTCGACACTCCCCCCGGGACCCTTGTGAGCGGCTTTGCCGGCTGGAATCTTCCCCCCATCCTGTCGGGCACTGTCCAACCTCTGGTGCTTCACAGGGGGGGGACTGGCTGTGCTTTGGCTCCGTGTCACACTGGCTGCCTTGGTGCCCGGTGCACTCCACATACCTCTAACAGGTACCACTGGTACCGGAGATTTTTTGGCTTAGGTGCTAGTACGGGACCTATGAATTGGAGGGGGGGGGTTGGAAAGAGGTCAACGTTGCTCAGGAAAAGTTTCTGACGAACACTGGGACTGGTAGCTGGAGGGGTTCTGGGAGTGGAGGAAGAGGAGGTGGTTGTAGGAAGTGTAACTTTTGATGATTTGGGTGCAGGTGCATGTTCTGGAGGCTGTCATGAGGTGGATGGATGTTGGGTGTGTGTGTGCCTGCGTTTGTGTACTTTGGGAGGGGGCGTCACAGACACACTGGGAGAGGACACAGGGGATGTGTAAACGGTAGTGGGGTGGTGAGTGCAGGTGAGTGGAGTGTGGTGGTGGGTGTTCAAGTACGAGTCCTATTGGCTGTAGTGGTAGTGCATGCAAGCGAGAGTGTAGACGAGACTGGGAGGGAGGAGGGAGACGACGAGGAGGGGGACACAGTGGAGGCAGTGGACGTTGCTGTGTCTGTATGTGGGTGATGCTTGTGTGAGTGCCTGTGCGATGTGTGGTGCCTATGTTTGCCTGAGCTTCCCTTGTGTGTTGAGATGTGTGCAGGCTGGTCTGATGGTGTGCTTGGGATAAGCAGAGGTATAGGGGATTGGGTCTGGGTGGAGGAAGTTGGATGGGGGAGGCTAGACACAGGGACAATGGCTGCCATCAGTGCTGAGGCCAGAGATTGCAGGGTTCGATGATGGGAATCCTGACCAGAATGAATGCCCTCCAGGAATGCATTAGTGTGTTGCAACTTCCTTTCTACACCCTGGATGGCATTCACAATGGTAGACTGCCCAACAGTGAGTGACCTGAGGAGGTCAATGGCCTCCTCACTGAGGGCATCAGAGGTGACAGGGGCAGGGGCTGACATGCCTGGTGCGAAGGTGATGCCCACCCTTCTGGGTGAGCGGGCACGGGCGAAGGCTGAGGGGCTGCTGGGAGGGCGGTGCTGGTAGGGGGGGTGGCGGCTGTACCTGTAGAAGTGGGGGGCACAGATGTTGCCGCCACCACAAGGGAGCTCCCATCGGGGGTTGAGTCCGTGTCGCTGGTTGCTGATCCGGTGACCGCTTTGAAGCTCCCCTCGCCCTCCATCCCACTGGTGTATTCAGAGTCTGTGGTGTGGCCCTCCATGGCCATGTGGTATGCAGCCCCCTCGTGCTCAGGTGCCACGGTACCTCCGCCTGAAGATGCTGATGCACAAAAGAACAGGGAGAGCATAAAAAGGGCGGGATGACGACAGAAGAAAGACAGGTTGAGTGCATGGCTTACCGCTACCGTTGGCGGACAATACAGACACAGCAGCCCCATGCACTACGCTGCGCTGTTGGGCTCTACAGATGCAGTTCCTGGGATTTGGCCTACATGATTAAGGTGGACATCTGCCCACATAGATGACACAGGGGCATGTATACCTGTACTTGGCACTCTACAGAGGTGGGGTGGAGTGGCACATGGTCTGCATTACGGAGGGGTCTAGCCTACGGAACTCGCCCTGGCCTAGGGAAACCCACAGCCTTCCTCCCCCATACAGACCCCTCCACTGCGCGCAAAGTCAGCAGAATGATGTTTGACTCACCCCCTTGAGTCTGCTGTGATGCCCTCACGTGCCCATCCAACTCAGGGTAGGCCACCGCCAGGATCCGGAACATCAGGGGGGTCATGATGCGACGGGCAACCCTCCCACGTTGGGAGGCCATCCCCAGCTGAGCCTGTGCCGTCTTCTTGCTCCAGCGGCGAATGTCCTCCCATCTTTTACGGCAGTGGGTGCTCCGTCTCTGGTGGACCCCCAGGGTCCGGACTTCCTTGGCGATGGTACGCTAAATATCCGTCTTCTGGTGGGCGCTGACCTACATGACATGTACAGGGGAAGAAGAGAAGTCATTACCAACTGCACCGTTGAAGTGAGTGGCCCACATCCCTGCCCTTGCCATGTGGCACATGAATTCACAGTCCTTCATGCTCGCAGAACTGTGCCCCCTTCCTTCTTGCAACCAGCCCTTTCCACCCAGGCATAGCCCATACAACTTGCACCCTATGTACTCACCTGTTGGTCTGGAGGACCGTAGAGTAGCGTGTACTAAGGGAAGGACCCCGTCCACAAGCTTCTCCAATTCCTGTGCAGTGAAGGCAGGGGCCGTTTCCCCAGAAGCACGTGCCATTGTCTCTTCCAGACCGAGGTCACAGCAGCACTTGCAGTAGAGGTCCTCTCCTGTCGAAGATCAGGTATCGAGTGATTCAACAGATAGAAAATGGCGCTCACGTCCACTGCGGTGACGTCCGCGGCGGTGCGTATCATCACCGCCGGCGCACTTCGTCATTGGCTCCTGGAACCCCTAGGGTCCAATGTTAACCAATGCAGCATTGCGCAGGGGTCTTCGACCGCTTACTGCGACGGTGTACAACGCCAGCGCAGTTACCTCACATCCTACTGTCCCAGTTTAGAGGTCAGGCAGCCGCCATTTCAGGGGCCCACATGGCTTCATTTTCAACTGCGTCACACATAGCTAGGCCTGGACTCAACACACTTACAGACAACTTTTTGGATTATGTTTCGTGTTCTGTGTAGCTGTGGGTACATACCTCTGAGCAGCTTGACTCTGTGGTCGCTTTTGACCTTCCTAGGCACCGTCAGCTGGGACATGTGAGGAGATGGCGGAATCCTCCGGTGTACCGACCGCTGGTGGACCTGTTGACAATGGAGGAGCGACATTTAATTATCACCTACAGGTTTGACCGTGCCACAATCCAGGAACTGTGTACCCAGTTGGAGCCAGACCTGATGTCAGCAATCCTCCATCCTACCGGAATCCCCCCTCAAGTGCAGGTGCTATCAGTGCTCCATTTCCTTGCAAGTGGGTCTTTTCAAACAACTGCGGCCATGGCATCAGGGATGTCCCAGACGATGTTTTCCAACGTATTGTCCAGAGTGTTGTCTGCCCTGCTGAAACACATGCAGAGCTACTTCATGGAGGATTTGCCTACAGTGAAAGGTGACTTCTATGCCCTTGGACATATCCCCAACATCATAGGTGCCATTGATGGGACCCATGTCGCTCTGGTCCCCCCCACAGGAGTGAACAGGTGTACAGGAACCGGAAGAGTTATCATTCGATGAATGTACAGATGGTATGTTTGGCAGATCAGTACATCTCCCAGGTAAATGCTATGTTCCCTGGCTCTGTGCATGACGCCTACATCCTCTGGAATAGCAACATCCCTTATGTGATGGGTCAACTCCAGGGGCACCGTGTGTGGCTATTAGGGGACTCTGGTTACCCCAACCTGTCATGGCTACTGACCCCAGTGAGGAATCCCAGGGCCAGGGCAGAGGAACGCTACAATGAGGCCCATGGGCGGACTAAGAGGGTGATCGAACGCACCTTCGGCCTCCTGAAGGCCAGGTTCAGGTGCCTCCATATGACAGGTGGTTCCCTATTCTACTCACCAAGGAAGGTGTACCAGATCATCATCGCCTGCTGTATGCTTCACAATCTTGCTTTGCAACGCCAGGTGCCTTTTCTGCAGGAGGATGGTCCAGATGACGGTGTTGTGGCAGCTGTGGAGCCTGTGGACAGTGATGAGGAGGAAGCAGAGGAAGAAGACATTGACAACAGGGACTCAGTCATACAGCAATATTTCCAGTGACACACAGGTGAGAACACTTTCTTGACTACTACAAGTACTTTCACACTTCTACCTCTATCCTGTCTGTCAATTTCAACCAGTATATGGTAACTGAGTTGTACATGTCCATTACGGTTTCTCAGGTGTGGTTACCAACGTGTGTCATCTGCTTGCATCCTTCATGGACTTGTGATGTGAGACATAGGTATGTTGACATTACTATTGAGAACGGATTTTGTCACTGTCATGGCTAATACACATTTTCAAAATCACAGAAAGAATCTCTCTGGCCTTCGTCAATAATTTTTGGTCGTAGTGGTTTGTGGGTGATGTGGGTGTGTGTTTTATATTGTATTGCGTGTGTGGGAGTGGTGTTTGTATGTGTATCAGGTGTGTGTATTTCGAATTGTCCAATGTGGCAGCGTTTTGGAGATGTGCGTGTATTTTGAGCGCAGCGGTGTGTACTGCCAATGGAATACCGCGGTTGAAAGATCACCGCGTGGATTCGTGGGTCGTGATAGCATGGGCGTGTTTCTGTTGGCGTGACGGTGGAGGTTTTGTTTTCGCCAGTTTATCACTGACCTTTGGTGTGGCAGACTTGTGTGGGTGTCTGAATTTCGGCGGATTCCGAGATGTGGGTCATAATAGCTGTGGCGGATTTCTGCAGCCGCGGCGGTGTATTGGCGGTCTTCTGCAAGGCGGTAAGCGGCTTTTACCGCCAATGTTGTAAGGACCCCCTATGTGATCTGCCTCGTTGGGTGAAGAAGCTATGCATACTGTAAATACTTGTCACACTTACTATTAATGCACGACTAATTTCCGTATATCATTGTATTCGCTTTGTTGGTGACTAAATGAGTAGATTCCTGATGACAATATCTTGGTGTTGTATGTATTGTATACCTTATAGTAGACACGTCCTATGAGGATTGAGTGATAAAGTTAAAATGTGTTCTCTGTTTTGGTACTTCTTATGAAAGTGCAAGGACAGGCCATTAATCTGCTGACATTTGACAGTAAATATCTACACCAATGAAACGTGCTGGAATATTTATGAAGTGATACATAGAAACCAAACAACTGAATTATAGCCACCCTGCACAGGATGCTGCACAATCAGCACCAACTACTGAAATGCTCAGCTGAACGCTGGAATAAAATTTGCCTCGAATCATAAAATCACAATTTTATTCCATTATGAAATGTCAGGTTTTAAACTTCCTTCTGACTTTCTTAAATTTTAAAGAATCTTCACTTATCTCTTGGTAGTTTTGTGAAGTTTATTCTCTGAGGAGTTATCAGTCTTTCGCTGCAGTTTTTTAGTATGACTCAACGCAATGTCAGACTGTCATTCATGATTAACTTGCTTTGTTGGCAGCTCTACTTGGAAAGGGCTCTGCGAGTTGTAAAATAGCTCAACCCTGCTTCCGCCTGCACAGTGCACAAGGTGGCATCCTATTTCAGCAGAAAGTTTCTAAGTGACCTTAAGAAATATAGTTTAACAGTAGCATCCAGACAGACGACTCCAGTTCCATAGGTTACAGCAAGAAAGAATACTTTGCAAATAGGAAGCCACAAAAATGTAATTTATAACTGTTTATATAAAGATGTTAAGGGACCCAATTCAGGGAAGGACATGGGTTGCCATTCACCCGTTTAGTGGTAAAAACAGCCCTTTATTTGGGTGAAGTAGGCCCCTCACAGGCCTCGGCCCCGGCGCTTCTACAACTGCCGCACCATTGATAGTTAAGCCTCAGTGGAAACCATCGACTGACAAGCTAGTTGTCATCATCACGGATTTCATCTCTGTGTGTTTGTCTCTTGTTTCTCCACGGGAGTGAGGAGGGGAGATCAATGGCACAGTTTTCTGCAGCGGAAAAGCCCTTCCTTACTTGACACTCCGTTGATCCTCAAAGAACGGCCCGCTAAAGGCTATGATATGCCTGAGGTCAGTTTTTAAAACATAAAAATAGATTCATATAAAAATCAACATTTGCAATAGAACTGATATTCTTTGATGCATATTCCTACCAAGGTAAGAAACACTGAAAAATATCTCTGGTCTGGTATAACAGGTGGAACAAGGGTTGAAATGTTGCATATGATACCATTAAACGTGTTAGTTGTCTGTCTGGCTCTTTTGTACTTATAGGTTTGTCTGCTTAAGAGCCCCATCCAACCCAATGTATTAATGCGTTTTTTCTCACACAAGACTAACGTTGAGGACTATTGATTTAATTAACTGAAAATGTGCACTATTTGTTTAGATTTCAAATTACATGTTTGTATCATGCACAGTTTCACTGCCGTCTCCTATATCTATTATGTTATATTGTTTTTTCCAACAAAACAGTTCTGGAAAATAATTCAGTGTCTGACCTAACATCGCACTTCGGGGCTATTTACCTACTGTTTTCATCTCTCAGCAAACCAGATTCACATTTCAATATAAACATACAGTCTAGCACATTCTTCACCGAACAAATCATCCTGATTACCACCACACTCACTGAAACTCAAGCTAGTAATATCCTAGAGATCTCATTCACAAAAGAGACCATAGCAAAAATACAATAAGAGAGACAATGTTAGTTCTTTTAGCCTTGGGGTTGTCTTCCACCCAAATGTTTTCCTTCTTGCTGAATTTGTTTTTGTTGGCCTTAGGTCTCTGCACCCTTTACTACTGCTAACCAGTGCTAAAGTACCTATGTGCTCCCCTTTGAAGATGGTAAAATTGGCTTACACCTAATTGGTACATTTAATTCACTTATAAGTCCCTAGTCAAGTGGTACTTCATGTACCCAAGGGCCCGTAAATTAAGTGCTACTAGTGGTGCTGCAGCACTAATTGTGCCACCCATTTAAGAACCCTTTAAAATATGTCTCACGCCTACTATTGCAGGCTGTGTGTAGTTTTAAACTGCCAACTGGACCTACCAAAATATACCTCTTGCCAGGCAGAAAAAGCTCTCTTTTTGATGCATATAAATCACCCCTAAAGTAGACCCTAAACAACACATAGGGCAGAGTGAAATTGTTTTTAAAAGTCCAGATGTATTTTAATTTTTATATGACCAGGCAAAGAAAAAAACACAAATTTGTTTTTCACTACTGTGACGCCTACCTATCCACTAGAATAACATTGGGTTACTTCTCTATATTTAATGTGATACCCTTTATTTGGAAGCAGGTAGAAATTTCATGTTTCGTGTCTAAGAAATTGTAATTTACAATACCTTTTAATTGTAAAGTCAGATTTGAAGTAACAACCCTGGAAATGCCACTTTTAGAAAGTTTGCATTTTCTTTTCCTAACTATTTGGTGCTTGCAATCTGTTTCCTGCGTCACATGACTAGGTGTAGTTGGCAATTGGTCCTTGAGTATTTCTCCTAGACAGCCACACAGTAGGGGGGATGGCTGTTGGCAGGATTGACCATCCTGGCAGGATAGAGGGGTGAAGTTATGCACAGCCACGCTTACACTTCAAAGCACCTGCTTCCGCACAAACACAAATACCTTCAACTGGCCTTTTGTGATCCCAGTCCCATTAGGGCCTGGGCAGGACGGTAGGAAATTCCAACACCATTGTTGGGGGAAAAATCTAAGCATTTATTATAGTTGAAAACAGTGACCAGATATAGGGGCAGGGCCCTCAGACATACTCTTCAGTTTACTTCTGGACCTGCAGAGGACTCTCAGAGGACTGCTTTGCTGCCTGTGACCTGCTGTGTATTTCAGATGGCTGCCCTGCTGCATCAAGAGGGCTGTCCTTTTGTCTGAAGCCTACCCTGAGCCCACAGAGGACTGCTGTGCTGCTTGACATGTCCCTGCTGCTCGAGACCTGCTTTTCTGCTTGACCTCAGGATTTCCAGAGTGCCTCCAAGGGGTAATCAGTGAACACTCTGATCAGACATTCAGGGACTGAAAAGTACCTAACCATCTTGACCCCACACCTTGTCCTAGTCCTGGCCCTACACATGGGGCCCCTCTTGTCCTGAGCCCTTGGACATTATGATAAAGTTGCCAAGATAGCCCAAATCCAAAATGTGGGACACAAAAAGTGCCCTGAGAATGAGGAAGAGACCAGGACCTACCTGCTCACCATTCCAACCATGGTGCATTGCCAGTCAGCCTGACTTCAGGGTAGATCTCGCTACATTCTTCTCTGCAGCCAATTCTGTTCAATAGCTCTTCACAGATGAGGTATCCGGCCTTGGGAAGCCATAGTTGGCTACAACCTGCAGCTTCACTACTCTGGAGATTTTCAACTTCCCAAAAAGTATTGAAGTCCGAACAGAGAATATTCACAACTTCACGCAGTGGCTCCCCGATGACGACAATGCCTCCTCGTCAGACACTGCCAGCAACACCGAGCTTTAACTTGTCAGCCTTTTTTTTAAATGTCTTCTAAGTCAAAGGTAAGTGAGGTTCAGGCCAAATCCAATTTTTGTATTCGTACCACACTCCTTTATAGAAAAGGTAGTGTTACCACAAAACACATATTGATTGTTCAAGAGCTGTTTACTTTAGAATATTTCATCTATTTTCTATGAATAATGAACTTCACTACCCATATAGTCTGAAGAGATCAATGGAATCTGGAACTTTAATAATTAACATCATTATTCAATGTTAGATGTACAGATTCTCAATCTTATGAGTATTTTTGTGTATAAAAACATTCGCTAGTCAATCATTACAGAACAAATACATCTTAATGCTACATGAAATGTATTGTTGGTTGTGTGGAATTCAGCACTACTCACCACACTTTATTATAATATTATACACCTCTGAAGAACAGCTTATCTATTAGGAGAATGTCCTGGTATATGAGAAGGCCACTCTGGTAGAGTTTCAACATGACCAGAAAGTGGGTAATGAAGTTAGTGGAGCCAAGGTCTGAAATCACCATGCTCCTAGTGACAGATGATGGAAGAAATAAGAGTGAACCTCTCCATGACCTCCTATCTTGCAAGGAGCAACATGGGGAAGTGGAGGGTGTTACCTCTCCCCTACCCTGACCCCAGAGTAACAGAAGGACCGCCACCAGTTGTTGGGCAGTTTGCCTCTCTGTTTTCCCTCTCCTTCGAATCACACACTTGTCTGCCCATGAAATAGACACTAGAGATAGTGTGCCTGTCAAAAATAACATTTATAGGTTGTCAGAGAAGGTGAGGGCTACCATGAAGGAGGAAGTCTTCAGAATGGTTGCTTTATGGGTGATTAAGCACCCCAGTAGTCCCTTGTCCAGTCCAGTAGTGCTAGTACCCAAAGCTGCACCACCGGACATCACCCCAAAACTCAGGTTCAGAATAGTGTACAGGTGCCTCAGCTCAGTCAACAAGACTGATGATCACCCAACACTTATGATGTCATAGACAGGGTCGGATCTGCCATGTTCCTATGCACTTTTCATTTTACGTCTTGGTACTGGCAGATTTCCCTGACTGAGAGGGCCACTTCCAATTCAGGTGATGCTTTTTGGGCTAAAGAATGCCTCTGCCACCTTCCAGAGGTTGGTAAACGGGGTCCTGGCTAGGGTGGAGCACTTCAGTGCTGCCTATCTGGATGACATCACTGTTTACAATAGCAGCAGAGATGACCACTTGTACCATCTTCAGAAGGTCTTTCAGGCCCTGTAATAAGCAGGCCTGCAAACGCTATATAGAGCAAGGAACTGTTGTGTATCTGGGACACCTGATTGGCAGGGACAAGGTGCTACCCCACCAGACCAAGATTGAGACTGTGGAGTAAAGTGCCTTGGAGTGGTATAGAATGGAATGGCGTGACATAGACTAAAGTGACAAAGAGAAGCATCAAGTGAAGTGGCATAGAGTACAGTTGAGTAGTTAGAGTGGAGTGGTGTCGAGTATAGTGGAGTGGCTTGTAAGGTGGCATAGAGGTGCGGTGTGGAGTATGGATTATAGTAGTATAAAGTACAGCGGCATAGTCTAGAGTGTTAAAGAGTGGTGTACATGGGAATGGAGTGGTATACAGAGGCATACCGGAGAATGGAGTGACATAGAGTGCTGTAGACTACAGTGGCATAGAGAAGAGTGAAGTGGCATAGAGTAGAGTAGATTGGTGGATAGTGGCACAGAGTACAGGGGGTGGAGTATAGTGGTATAGAGAGGCATGTCATAGAGTGGAGTGGCATGGCATTGAGTGGAATGGCATAAATTGGCATGGGGTGGCTTAGAGTGGAGTGGCAGAGTGGAATGGCATAGGGTGTAGAGATGTAGAGTGGAGTGGAGTGGCATGGAGAGGAGTACAGTGGAGTGGCATGGAGTGATGTGGAGTGGAGTGATGTAGAGTGGAGTACAGTGGTGTAAAGAGGAGTGGCGTGGAGTGGTGTAGAGTAGAATGGCATAGAATGGAGTTATGTAGAGTAGTGTGAAGTAGAGTAGAGTGGCTTAGATTTGAGTGGCATGGCATAGGGTGGACTGGAATAAAGTGTACTGAAGTGGTGTGGAGTGGAGTGGCATGGAGTAGAGTGGCATAGAGTTGAGTGGCGTAGAGTAGAGTGGAGTGGAGTGTGTTGGAAATTGGATTACAAGTTGCGGAGAGTGAAACTGTATTCAAGCAGCAACCACCATCTCTGTCAGGGTGAAACATAAGCAAACCCCAAATTAACCTGCTCTTAATCCTCTGGTAATTTAGCACAAAGCAGTCAGACTTAAATTAGAGGTAATGAGAAAAGTATTTCTGCAGCATTTCAAACAGTAATAACATGAAAATACAACACAATAAAGATCCCACACCAATTTGGCAAAGTAGATTACATTTTAATAAAGTATTTGAGACCAAAATGACAAAATTCCAATCTCTAGAACTGGAAAATACAATTTTAAAGAATGAAGTGAAACTAATGTATAGAAGCACAAAACGCCAGCTGTGCTTATCTGATCACGTCATATCCACAATGAAGTCACAAGTTCAGGCTGACCATGAAGGAGCATGGGCCAGATGAAGGGACCAAGTTAGGCCAGCTGAACAAAGTACCCTAAGTCCTGGTTCAGAGCACTGAAAGATCCTGCTTGGAAGAATGTGGTGTGCAGTGCCAGTTCTGAGGAATACTTTCACTGGTACAAAGGTGTATTGAAGAATTGGGTCTGAGAGTCCATCATTTATACATGGTACCCACTTTGAAGTAGGAGAAGGTTCTGGAGGTTTCCATCCCAGTGGTGTTTGGAATGTCCTACTTGTCTGGGATCACAATAGACTAGTGTCAAACCCTTTGTGGATGTGTTCATGCAGAGCCTTTTCTGATGTACAAGTGTGGTAGGTGACAGCTCCTCCCCCTTATCAAGTCATGGATGGGGCATCCTGCAACAGCCACACCTAGTCATGTGACCCAGGATACAGGCTGACGGCACTAAAAGGTTGGCATAAGAAAATTCCATATTTCTGAAAGTGCCATTTTCAAAATTGTGACATCAAATCTGACTTTACCATTACAGAGGGTATTACATTACAGTGCTTTCGGCACAAAACTCAATATTCCTACTTGCTCCCAGTTGAAAGTTAGCAATTATTAAATTTAATAAGGTAACCCAATGTTATCATATGAGAAAGATAGGCCTTTCAGTAGTGTAAAAATAGTTTTTCACTATCAGGACATGTAAAAGTTAAAAGCATGTGTTTAACTCTCAAATACAGCCCTATGGGCTGTGTAGGGCCTACCCGAGGGATGACTTATTTGTTTTCAAAAGGAAGGCTTAGGCCTGGGAAAAGGTTCATTTTGCAAGCTCAAAGTATAGCTTAAACTGCATACACAGGATGCAATGGTGGGCCTGAGACATATTTTAAGGGCTACTTTTTTTTAAAAAGGTGTTATTTTTCAATTTTTGCAACTCCTAAATCGTAAACTCTTAAAGGGTGGTGTAGAGTGGAGTGGCATGAAGTGGAGTTGTGCAGAGTGGAGTGGTGTAATGCAGAATGGTGTAGAATGGCATGAAGTGGCGTGAAGTGGCATAGCATAGAGTGGCATGGAGTGGAACAGAGCAGAGGGATGTAGAGTAGAGTGGTGTAGAGTGACAGAGTGTAATGGAGTGGTGTAGAGGTGTTAAGTGGAATGGAGAGTGGCATAGACTAGAGTGGAATAGAGTAGTGTGACATAAGTAGAGTGGAGTGACGTAGGCTGAAATGGAATGGTATAGAGTAGAGTGACACAGATTAAAGTAGAGAAGAGTGGAGTAGATTGGCATAGAGCAGAGTGACACAGAGTAAAGTAGAGAAGAGTGGAGTAAATTGGCATAGAATAGCATGCAATAGAGTGCAGTGGCCTAGAGTGGAGTGAGTGATGGGTGTGGAGTGGAGGCGCACAGAGTAGAGCTGCTTAGAATGAAGTGAGTGGTGTAGAGTAAAGTAGAGCAGGGTGGTGTAGTATGGAGTTGGGTGAAGTGGTGTAAAATGGAGTGGTGTAGACTGAAGTGGTGTAGACTGGAGTGTTGTGGAGTGGCACAGAGTGGTGTGACATACAGTGGAGTGGTGTACAGTAGAATGTAATGGATGGAAGTAGAGCAGCGTAGAGTAGAGTGGCATAGAGTAGAGTGTAGTGGTGTAGAGTGGAGTGGTATAGAGAACACTGGTGTAGAGTAGTGTAGAATGGAGTAAAGTTGTATGGAGTGGTGTAGCATAGAGTTGCATAGTGTGACATAGAGTGGCATAGAGTGGTGTAGACTACTGTAGAGCAGTGTAGAGTGGCTTGGAATGGCATAGGGATGCATTGCTAGTCTCGGGGTCTGAGGACTGCCAGGCTCATGGAGATGGTCAGACTGCCACACTCCAAGCAGGCATATTGCCACATTACCAGGCTGGAAGGCAGACCCACCAGAGGACTGCTGTCACCACCAGGAAAATTGTTCCAAAAGGGGTAGACAGTGGTCTGAGTTGTGCTCAACCACAGTGGCGCTGAACTCAGGGGCTGAACTCGGCACCGCCATGCTGAATACAAATCAGCTTTCCACCAGCCTTTCCATGGCAATCACACTGCCATGGAAAGACTGGCAATGCCAGTGGCGGGAGCCACAGGGGGTCCTGCACGGGCACTGCACTGCCTGTGCCCAGGGGGTGGACAGTGCAGGAGACCCCATGCCCGGCACCACTAGAATGCACACTGTTTGCTTGCAGACAGTGCATAGACCTTGCACATTTTGAAGGTGCGTAGTGTTACACTATTGGCTTTGTCTCCCTTAAGGGAGCTCAGACCAATGGTCATAGCTTGACTCTTGCTCGAGGCAAGACTACTGGTTTAAGGATGACAGTACTTATGTTTGTAGGAGACTATGGCAGTCCTACAACAAGTCACAACTGTTGTCCCAAACCTTGTGGCTCACAAGCAGCACCTCACCAATAACTCAACAGTAAAAGGTGATTTGTGGCAGCCTTTACGCATGTACTCAAGAGTGTGACATCTCAGGGAGAGTCGTGGTTAAAAGGAGATTACCCTTTTCTCACATTAACAACATGTCTCAATCAAACACAGGCAATGAAGAAGATGCAGTAAGGTTTCAATAGGTTTTATTTATCAAAACTGCTATCTACGATAAGTTGCATGGGCTGCAATGATTAGGATAATGAATAATGCAAGAAACAGAATGGTAAAGACAAGAGTCATTAATACAAAGACCCCCACTATCTTGCAATGACATAAAGTGACATGAGATATGAAATATGTCATAATACCCTAATATGATTACCTAATCTCTAACCTAAAAAAGAGCTAGGTGTGTTAAACCTAATCTGCCAATGCCATGTCCATGAGAAGAGCCCCCCAACCCTCGTTACCTTGGAATGAGGTCTCTAGCTCAGACTAGGTAGGGACATGAAGACTAGATTGGCATCAAAGTGACGTGCAGCATCGATAGCTGTAATGGCATCTGGTCGGACTCCCTGTGACTCTCTGTCTAAGTGAGGGGCATTTATACAGATCTGCTTCAACCCCTGACGTAGGTCTGTTCCCAAACAATAGATAATAAGATATGCTTGGGACGGCAATTTATGTAAACAATTCCCTCGAAGGGGTGAAGAGGGACAGTGCCTAATGTGAACACCTACAGTTTGTTCATTTTTGTCACTTGGTATTGATGCCTTATTGCAGTGGCACTGATAACGTAAAACTACAACATTGGGCTAACTAGAAACAACGCAGCCGTCTTAAACGATATAATTCAATAAATGCTTTAAAAAAGAGCAAACTAAGTAGGGTAAAAGTAATTGGGTGACGGGGCACGAGTCTGCAAGCCAAAGGCTAAGCTAACTCCTGTTTCCCATTAAAACAAGATAGGATTCACTACACCCTCCCAGTGCCTTAACAAGTGTGACGCCATAGGATGACGCCACCGAAGGTGAATGATTCCAATGCTGAAAGAGCTCTGGACTAAAAATGAAAATCCTAAAAACTAGGTAAAAAAATCACATTTGAAAACATGTTAAAAATCAATAGCTAGAAAACATATAAAGAGATATAGGCCCTCATTATGACATTGGCGGTAAATGCCGTGGTGACAGCTGCCAACATACCGTCGCAGAGGTGAACATCCGTTTGCCATATTATGACATACACACACGAAACCGACAGAATACTGCCACAAACACATATCCGCCAGACCAAAGGTTAGTGGTAAAGTGTCGGTACAAACACCCATACAGTTACGCCAACAACACAACGCCCACCACATTATGACCCACGAATCATCACGGCAGACATTCAAACCCTTGGCGGTACACACAGGCGTGGTCAGAATGGCCAACCAAATACAAAACAACACAACATTGGCCGAAACTAACCTCACATACCTGACACTGATACCCACCCACCCACCCATCCACAGCACTATAAAATACAAACACACATTACCCACTACCCTTTACAAACACAAAAATAGCCATGAGATAGCCACACAAATCACATTAACAACTACACACACCACTAAAACCCATCCATCCGTCATGCACCCCACACCCCAAAACATTATTCAACACCCACTGCAAAACACACACCACACAACACCCATGTCCCGAAAAAGGCACCCCCGTTTCACAGAGGAGAAGTTGCGGGTCATGGTGGAGGAAATAGGGTAGAGCCACAGCTCATTGGAGCACAGGTACAGCAAATCTCCATTGCCAGGAAGATGGAGTTATGGCAGATAATTGTGGACAGGGTGAACGCCGTGGGACAGCAGCCAAGAACAAGGGACGACATCTGGAAGAGGTGGAACAACCTACTGAGGAAGGTAGGAAGGTACGTTCCATAACAGCAAGGTACCAGCTCGCCATCCAGAGGACTGGACCAGCTCCTCCCCCACAGCTGACAGCATCAGAAGAGCAAGGCTTGGCAATACTGCATCCTGAGGGACTCACTGGAGTTGCCGGAGGACTGGACACTGGTGAGTCAATATTTACTACCTATCACCTCCCATTCCTGCATGCCATCTCACCCCCTCACCCTGACTCCCATCACTCCACTCCATCCCACAGAGTATACCTACACATTTTACTAACCCAAATGCCAAGCCCTGCATGGCATACCAATGCATGTAAAGCCCTCCCAGCCCTGCATGTACACCCAGCACCAATGTATGCACAGCATGGAGAACTAACAATCCCACAATACATCACCATACACAAGGGGGCAGCGCAACTGCAACGATTTAGTGGAAGCTAGGGATGTAGACTATGGTGGTCATTACAACCCTGGCGATTGGTGTTAAAGCGGCGGTAAGACCGCCAACAGGCCGGCTGTAAGAAAATTGCAATTACGACCGTGGCAGAAACCGCCAGCAAAGACAGCCACTTGAACACTCCGACCACCACGGAGGTACAAACAAACAGCACGACGGTCACCGCCAACAGACAGGCGGGAGATAGTGTACCGCCCACACTATTATGACAGGCCAATCCGCCACCTTTTCTGGGGCAGATTCACCACGGATAAAAACACGGCGGAAAAAGGAATTTCAAAGGGAAAACGCTCACCTCTACACACCCCACGAGGAATGAGGACACCGTGGACCCGGAACTCCAAATTCTACCTGCAATAGTCTTCCTGCTCCTCTACCAGAAGCACGAACACCGGCGGCGAAGACCACGGTGAGTACTGAACCTACGACACAGGGGAGGGGGGAGGCAAAAAACAGGGACACGCCACACGCAACACCCCCACCCTCACCCACTACAACACACACAAATGCATATCAGTACATCACAGTTACACCCCCTAAACCCCCCGGAAGAATGCAAAGACAATAGAAAATTAGTGTAACCACTGTAATATATTAAAAATAAGTAGGCAGAAATATATGTATACACCATGTACAAAATATATACCAAGCATAGTAGTCCAGGTAGTGCACTAAGAAAGTCCGTGGAACACTGGGACCATACGGTATGGGCGAAGCCCACACAAGATCCCTGACCATGACGGAGAGAACACTGCAGGGGCATCAGATACCAAGAAAACAGGCACCTCAGGGGGAGGGAAAGGGGGGGCACCTCAGCCACTTGAGTGCATGATGCCAAATCCACGAGGGGGCCACATGCCCAATGTTCAGTCCTGGGGAGTGCAAAGCCACAGTCTCTCAAGTTTCTACAGTGGGTGGCTTGCCCACAGTTCCATCCTGGGGAGTGCAAAGCCACAGTCTCACAAGTCTATGCAGTGGGTGGGTTGCCCACTGTTCCATCCTGGGGAGTGCAAAGCCACAGTCTCACAAGTCTCTACAGTGGGTGGATTGCCCACTGTTCCATCCTGGGGAGTGCAAAGCCACAGTCTCACAAGTGGATGACAGTCTCCACTGATTCTGGAGGGGGCATGGTGCCCAGAGTGCTTCATCCTGTTCAGGACAGAGGTAGTGGATGACAGTCTCCACTGGTTCTGGAGGGGGCATGGTGCCCAGAGTGCTTCATCCTGTTAAGGACAGAGGTAGTGAATGACTGTATCCACTGGTTCTGGAGGGGGTATGGTGCCCAGAGTGCATCATTCACCCCATGACAGACTCAGTTGTGTCAGTGCCCCTGCAGCTCATGGAGTAGCGGTGCTTGAGATGGTGGTGCCCTGTTCAGCGGTGCTTGAGATGGCAGTGCCCTGTTCAGCGGTGCTTGAGATTGCGGTGCCCTGTTCAGTGGTGCTTGAGATGGCGGTGACCCTGCAGGGTCTCAGCTGCTGGCGGTCCTTCATGGCCCAGCTGGGCTGGCGCTGGCAGTCCTTCACGGCCCAGCAGGCCTTTTGCTGGCGGTCCTTCATGGCCCAGCTGGGCTGGTGCTGGCGGTGGCCTCCTGGGCAGCTGGGCTGGTGCTGGTGGTGGTCTCCTGGGCAGCTGGGCTGGTGCTGGCGGTGGCCTCCTGGGCAGCTGGACTGGTGCTGGCCTCCTGGGCAGCTGGGATGGTGCTGGCGGTGGCCTCCTGGGCAGCGGGGATGATGGCGGTCTTCTCCACTGTGCTGCTCTTCCCAGACTTGCTGGGTTTCTTGTGGCCCTTCCCCACCTTGGAAGGTGTCACAGCTGAGCCCACACTCCCAACGGGACCCCGGGGAGCAGCTTTGGTGGCTGGAGTCTTCCCCCTCTCCCGCCGGGCACTGGCCAACTTGTGATGCTTCACAGGTGGGGACTGTCTGTGCTGTGGCTCCGTGCCACACTGGCTGCCCTGGTGGCAGGTGCACTCCACATTCCGGTGACTACAGGCATCACTTGTCCCGGAGATGTTGTGGCTGAGGTGCTAGGTTGGGACCTGGAGAGTCGGGCCCTAGGAGACTGACGGGGTGGGGGAGGTGAGGGAAAGAGGTCAAGGGTGGACAGGAAAAGTTTTTTGGACACACTGGGATGGGTAGCTGGAGGGGGTTTGGGAGTGGAGGAAGAGGTGGTAGATGTAGGAGGTGTATGTTTGGGGACTTTGGGTGAAGGTGCATGCGCTGGAGGCTGTCGTGAGGTGGATGACTGTTGGGTGGGTGTGTGGCTGCGTTTGTGTATCTTGGGAGGGGACGTCACAGACACACTGGGAGAGGACACAGGGGACGTGTGAATGGTAGTGGGGGTGGTGACTGCACGTGAGCGGGGTGTGGTGGTGGGTGTGCTGGAGAGGGACGTAGTGGCTGTGGAGGTAGTGCATGCAGGTGTGAGTGTAGACGAGACTGGGAGGGAGGAGGGAGACAAGGAGGAGGGGGCACAGTGGAGGAAGTGGATGTTGGTGTGTCTGCATGTGTGTGATGCTTGTGTGAGTGCCTGTGGGATGTGTGGTGCTTATGTTTGCCTGAGCTTCCCTTGGGTGTTGAGGTGTGTGCATGTTGGTCTGTAGGTGTGCTTGGGATAGGCTGAGGTACAAGGGATTGGGTCGGGGTTGAGGAAGTTGGAGGGGGGAGGCTAGAGACAGGGACAATGGCTGCCATCAGTGCTGAGGCCAGAGTCTGAAAAACTCGCTGAAGGGCCGCCTGACCAGAATGAATGCCCTCCAGGAATGCATTCGTCTGTTGCAACTGCCGCTCTACACCCTGGATGGCATTCAAAATGGTAGACTGCCCAACAGTGAGGGACCAGAGGAGGTCAATGGCCTCCTCACTGAGGGCAGTAGGGGTGACTGGGGCAGGGCCTGAGGTGCCTGGGGCGAAGGTGATGCCCACCCTCCTGGGTGAGCAGGCACGGGGCAAAGGCTGAGGGCGGTGCTGGTAGGAGGGGTGGCGGCTGTACCTGTAGATGCGGGGGCACAGATGTTGCCGCCACCACAAGGGAGCTCCCATCAGAGGACGAGTCCGTGTCACTGGTGTGAGCTCCTGTCCCCGCCGTGGAGCTCCCCTCACCCTCTGTCCCACTGTTGAATTCAGACTCCGTAGTCTCACCCTCCAGGGCCATGTGGGATGCAGCTCCCTCGTGCTCCGGTGCCACTGCTCCTCCGCCTGATGATGCTAATGCACACATGAACAGGGAGACCACAAAAAGGGGGGGAAGACAGAAGAAAGACATGTTTAGTGCATGCATTAGCGCTACCGTTGGTGGACACGACAGACACAGAAGCCCCCTGCACTACCCCGCGCTCTTGGGCTCCACTGTTCAATTTCTGGGAAATGGCCTACAAGGCTATGGACGACATCTGCACACATAGATGACACAGGGGCATGACTAGGTGTACTTGGCACTCTACAGAGGTGGGCTGGGGTGCCACATGGCCTGCCTTAAGGAGGGGCCTTGCCTACGGAACTCGCCCTGGCCTAGGGAAACCCACAGCCCACCTCCCCCACCCAGATACCTCCACTGCAAGCAAAGTCAGCAGAATGAGAGTGTACTCACCCCCTTGTGGCTGCTGTGATGCCCTCAAGTGCCCATCCAACTCTGGGTAGGCCACGGCCAGGATCCTGAACATCAGGGGGGTCATGGTGCGACGGGCACCTCTCCCACATTGGGAGGCCATCCCCAGCTGAGCCTCCGTCGTCTTCTTGCTCCAGCGGCGTATGTCCTCCCATCTTTTCCGGCAGTGGGTGCTCCGTCTGTGGTAGACCCCCAGGGTCCGGACGTCCTTGGCGATGGCATGCCAAATATCTTTCTTCTGGTGGGTGCTGACCTGCATGAAATGTACAGGGGAAAAAGAAAAGTCAAAGTGATTGGTCCCCATCCCTACCCTTGCCATGTGGCACATGCATTCACCATCTTTCATTCATGCAGCACTCTCCCCCCCTGTTTGTCTGGAGGACCGTAGAGTAACGAATACTGGGGGAGGACCCCATCCACAAGCTTCTCCAACTCCTCCGATGTGAAGGCAGAGGCCCTTTCCCCCGACACTCAAGCCATTGCCTCTTCCAGACCGAGGTCACAGCAGCACTTGCAGTATAGGTCCTCTCCTGTCGAAGATCAGGTATCGAGTGATTGAGGTGATAGAAAATGGCGGTCGTGTCCGCGTTGGTGCATACCGTCACCGCCGGCGTACATCGCCATTGGCTCCTGGGAGCCATAGGGTCCAATGTTAACCAATGCAGCATTGTGCCGCGGTCTTCGACCGCCTACCGCGACGGTGTACAACACCAGCGCAGTTACCTCACATCCCATTGTCCCACTTTACAGGTCAGGCAGCCGCCATTTCAGCGGCCCACATGGCTTCATTTCTAACTTCGTCACACATACCTAGGCCTAGACTCAACACACATACAGGCCACCTTTTGTGTATGATTGGTGTTCTGTGTAAACCGTGGGTACGTACCTCTGAGTTGTTTGACTCTGTGCTCGCTGTTGTCCTTCATAGGCACTGTCTGCTGGGACATGTGAGGAGATGGCGGCATCCTCCGGTGTACCGACCGTTGGTGGACCTGTCGACAATGGAGAAGCGACATTTAATTATCACATACAGGCTTGACCGTGCCACAATCCAGGAACTGTGTACCCAGTTGGAGCCAGACCTGATGTCAGCAATCCGCCATCCCACAGGAATCCCCCCTCAAGTGCAGGTGCTGTCAGTGCTCCATTTCCTTGCAAGTGGGTCATTTCAAACAACAGTGGCCATAGCATCAGGGATGTCCCAGCCTATGTTTTCAAACGTATTATCCAGAGTGTTGTCTGCCCTTCTGAAGCACATGCGAAGCTACATCGTTTTCCCTCAGGTGGAGGATTTGCCTACAGTGAAAGGGGATTTCTATGGCCTGGGACACATCCCTAACATCATATGTGCCATTGATGGGACACATGTGGCTTTGGTACCCCCCCACAGGAGTGAACAGGTGTACAGAAACCGGAAGAGTTATCATTCGATGAATGTACAGATGGCATGTTTGGCAGACCAGTACATCTCCCATTTGAATGCCAAGTTCCCTGGCTCAGTGCATGATGCCTACATCCTGCGGAATAGCAGCATCCCTTATGTGATGGGTCAACTCCAGAGGCACTGTGAGTGGCTATTAGGTGATCCCTGGAAGCAAGTCAGGAATGGTTGACTGGGGCTGGGGATATCCCTCCAGGTTAGTGCGTGTCTAACAGTTGTCCCTCACCATTTGCAGGTGACTCTGGTTACCCCAACCTGTCATGGCTACTGACCCCAGTGAGGAATCCCAGGACAAGGGCAGAGGAACGCTACAATGAGGCCCATGGGCGAACTAGGATGGTGATCGAGCGGACCTTCGGCCTTCTGAAGGCCAGGTTCAGGTGCCTCCATATGACAGGTGGATCCCTATTCTACTCACCAAAGAAGGTGTGCCGGATCATTGTGGCCTGCTGTATGCTTCATAACTTGGCTTTGCGACAATAGGTGCCTTTTCTGCAGGAGGATGGTCCAGATGGTGGTGTTGTTGTAGCTGTGGAGCCTGTGGACAGTGAAGACGAGGAAGCAGGGGAAGAAGACATGCACAACAGGGACTCAGTGATCCAGCAATATTTCCAGTGAGACACAGGTAAGAATACAAACCTGCCTACTACATGTACTTTAACACCACTACCTCTCTACTTTGTGTTGTTTTCAGCCAGTGTATGGTCACTGAGTTGCCACTTTCCCTTACGATTTCACAGATGTGGGTCCCACTCTGTGACATCTGCTTAGATTCCTCATGGACTAGAGCTGTGTGACATAGATATGTTGATATGTTGACATTAAACTTGAAAGAGCATTTTGTCACTGTAATTGCTAATACACTATTTCGAAATCACAGACAGACTCCAGATTGTTTTGTGCCTTAAGGGTGTTTACTTAAGTGCTCAATATTGGAGGGGGTAGTGAAATGGTGAGAGGTGATGGCGAAGGAGTCCAGTCTATTAGTCTCACAGGTGCATTGCCCATATGGGCATAGGAAGTGGAGCTGGGGCAGTTTAAGTATGGACAGGGTGAGAAAGTGGGACAGTAGGATGACAATTAGGATGGTCTCATTTCTTGGCGGGGTTCTTGGCATCGTGCTCTGTCTTTGTCCTGGATCTCAGGGACCGTTTGCGGGGTGGTTCTCCCTCTGCAGGGGGTGGGGTGCTTGTGTGGTGGTCCTGTGGCGGGGCGTCCTGTCCACTTGCGCCGGCGGAGGTGGTGGACAGTTCATCGTCCATGCTAGTGTCAGGGGCCCCTTGTACTACCACAGTGTCCCTCCTGGTGTTGAGTACTTCCTTCAGCACCCCTATGATGGTGCCCAGGGTGGAGCTGATGGTTCTGAGTTCCTCCCTGAAGCCCATGTACTGTTCCTCCTGCAGGCGCTGGGTCTCCTGAAACTTGGCCAGTACAGTTGCCACCGTCTCCTGGGAGTGGTGGTATGCTCCCATGATGGAGGAGAGGGCCTCATGGAGAGTGGGTTCCCTTGGCCTTTCCACACCCTGTTGCTCAGCAGCCCTCCCAATTCCCCTGTGTTCCTGGGCCTCTGGCCCCTGGACCGTGTGCCCGCTACCACTTCCCCCTGGTCCCTGCTGTTGTTGGGGTGGTGGGTTATCCTGGGTTCCCTGTAGTGGTGGACACACTGCTGATTGACGTGTCTAGGGAACTGAGGTATGGGCCCGCTGGGTGGGTGCTGTGCTGGTGTTTCCAGAGGGTGGAAGCTCTGTAGTGGCCTGTGACTGGGTGATGGGAACCAACTGTCCCGAGGTCCCAGATGGACCGGGCTGGTCATCTAGATCCAGTTGGACACAGCTGCTGTCATCACTGTGGGCCTCTTCTGTTGGTGGGGTGAAAATGTGTGGACCCTCCTGTCCAGTGACTTTGCGTAGGGGTCCTGCAGGGATATAAAAGGATGGTTATTACATCTGTGTGTGTCATGGTGTGCAATGGGTGGGTGACCGTGTACCCCAGTGTTTGCATTCCTGTGTGGGACCTTGTGTGAGGATTGTTTAGGGGGTTGTATGGGTATGTGCAGTGGGCATGCTTTAGTGATGGGTGTCCATGCTTTGTTGTTGCATGCAGGGCTTGGTGTTGGGATGGGTGGTTTGTGATGTTGGGACATATGTAAGGAGTTGGGGTGCTGGGGGTGAGGGTGAGGGTGGGGGTATGTGATAGCATGGAGGTAGGGTGGGGGTTGTAATAGTTAAGATTTGTCTTACCAGAGTCCATTCCTCCACCTACTCCTGCGAGGCCCTCAGGATGCAGAATCTCCAAGACCTGCTCCTCCCATGTTGATAGTTGTGGGGAGGAGGTGGGGGTCCGCCGCCAGTCCGCTGAACCGCCAGGTGGTGTCTTGAGACCACGGAACACACCTTCCCCCGTAGGTCGTTCCACCGCTTCCTGATTGTAGGAGGCTGGACTGGCTTGTAGTGAGTACCAAGGGGTCCTTACACCTTGCACCAGGTATCCCTTATTCGTGTATAGGGTGTCTAGCAGCTTCGGCTGATAGATAATGGTAGCTTAGCAGAGCAGCTTAGGCTGAACTAGGAGACGAGTGAAGCTCCTACAGTACCACTAGTGTCATATGCACAATATCATAAGAAAACACAATACACAGATATACTAAAAATAAAGGTACTTTATTTTTATGACAATATGCCAAAGTATCTCAGTGAGTATCCTCAGTATGAGGATAGCAAATATACACAAGATATATGTACACAATACCAAAAATATGCAGTATAGTATTGGAAAACAGTGCAAACAATGTATAGTTACAATAGGATGCAATGGGGACACATAGGGATAGGGGCAACAAAAACCATATACTCCAAAAGTGGAATGCGAACCACGAATGGACCCCAAACCTATGTGACCTTGTAGAGGGTCGCTGGGACTGTAAGAAAACAGTGAGGGTTAGAAAAATAGCCCACCCCAAGACCCTGAAAAGTGAGTGCAAAGTGCCCTAAAGTTCCCCAAAGAGCACAGAAGTCGTGATAGGGGAATTCTGCAGGAAAGACCAAAACCAGCAATGCAACAACAATGGATTTCCAGACGAGGGTACCTGTGGAACAAGGGGACCAAGTCCAAAAGTCACGACCAAGTCGAGAGTAGGCAGATGCCCAGGAAATGCCAGCTGTGGGTGCAAAGAAGCTGCTACTGGACAGTAGAAGCTGAGGATTCTGTAGGAACGACAAGGGCTAGAAACTTCCCCTTTGGAGGACGGATGTCCCACGCCGTGGAGAGTTGTGCAGAAATGTTTTCCTAAAGAAAGACTGCAAACAAACCTTGCTAGCTGCAAGTCGTGCTGGTAGGGTTTTTGGATGCTGCTGTGGTCCAGGAGGGACCAGGATATCGCCAATTGCGTCAGGAGACAGAGGGGGCGCCCAGCAAGACAAAGAGCCCTATCAGAAGCAGGCAGCACCCACAGAAGTGCCATAACAGGCACTACAAAGAGGAGTGAAACGGTGCTCACCCGAAGTTGCACAAAGGAGTCCCACGCCGCCGGAGGACAACTCAGGAGGTCGTGCAATGCAGGTTAGAGTGCCGTGGACCCAGGCTTGGCTGTACACAAAGGATTCCCTCGGAAAGTGCACAGGAGCCGGAGTAGCTGCAAAAGACGTGGTTCCCAGCAATGCAGTCTGGCGTGGGGAGGCAAGGACTTACCTCCACCAAACTTGGACTGAAGAGTCACTGGACTGTGGGAGTCACTTGGACAGAGTTGCTGGATTCAAGGGATCTCGCTCATCGTGCTGAGAGGAGACCCAGGGGACCGGTGATGCAGTTCTTTGGTGCCTGCGGTTGCAGGGGGACGATTCCGTCGACCCACGGGAGATTTCTTCGGAGCTTCTAGTGCAGAGAGGAGGCAGACTACCCCCACAGCATGCACCACCAGGAAAACAGTCGAGAAGGGGGCAGGATCAGCGTTACAGAGTTGCAGTAGTCGTCTTCGCTACTTTGTTGCAGTTTTGCAGGCTTCCAGCGCGGTCAGCAGTCGATTCCTTGGCAGAAGGTGAAGAGAGAGATGCAGAGGAACTCAGATGAGCTCTTGCATTCGTTATCTAAAAAAAATCCCCAAAGCAGAGACCCTAAATAGCCAGAAAAGAGGGTTTGGCTACTTAGGAGAGAGGATAGGCTAGCAACACCTGAAGGAGCCTATCAGAAGGAGTCTCTGACGTCACCTGCTGGCCCTGGCCACTCAGAGCAGTCCAGTGTGCCAGCAGCACCTCTGTTTCCAAGATGGCAGAGGTCTGGAGCACACTGGAGGAGCTCTGGGCACCTCCCAGGGGAGGTGCAGGTCAGGGGAGTGGTCATTCCCCTTTCCTTTGTCCAGTTTCGCGCCAGAGCAGGGCTGAGGGGTCCCTGAACCGGTGTAGACTGGCTTATGCAGAAATGGGCACCATCTGTGCCCATGAAAGCATTTCCAGAGGCTGGGGGAGGCTACTCCTCCCCTGCCTTAACACCTTTTTCCAAAGGGAGAGGGTGAAACACCCTCTCTCCGAGGAAGTCCTTTGTTCTGCCATCCTGGGCCAAGCCTGGCTGGACCCCAGGAGGGCAGAAACCTGTCTGAGGGGTTGGCAGCAGCAGCAGCTGCAGTGAAACTCCTGAAAAGGCAGTTTGGCAGTACCCAGGTCTGTGCTACAGACCCGTGGGATCATGGGATTGTGCCAAAAATGCCAGGATGGCATAGAGGGGGCAATTCATGATCATAGACATGTTACATGGCCATATTCGGAGTTACCATTGTGAAGCTACACATAGGTATTGACCTATGTGTAGTGCACACGTGTAATGGTGTCCCCGCACTCACAAAGGCCGGGGAATTTGCCCTGAACAATGTGGGGGCACCTTGGCTAGTGCCAGGGTGCCCACACACTAAGTAACTTTGCACCTAACCTTTACCTGGTAAAGGTTAGACATATAGGTGACTTATAAGTTACTTAAGTGCAGTGGTAAATGGCTGTGAAATAACGTGGACGTTATTTCACTCAGGCTGCAGTGGCAGGCCTGTGTAAGAATTGCCAGAGCTCCCTATGGGTGGCAAAAGAAATGCTGCAGCCCATAGGGATCTCCTGGAACCCCAATACCCTGGGTACCTCAGTATCATATACTAGGGAATTATAACGGTGTTCCAGTATGCCAATGTAAATTGGTGAAATTGGTCACTAGCCTGTCAATTTGGAAAGAAATGAGAGAGCATAACCACTGAGGTTCTGGATAGCAGAGCCTCAGTGAGACAGTTAGTCATAACACAGGTAACACATTCAGGGCACACTTATGAGCACTGGGGCCCTGGCTGGCAGGGTCCCAGTGACACATACAACTAAAACAACATATATACAGTGAAAAATGGGGGTAACATGCCAGGCAAGATGGTACTTTCCTACACTGATGTCCTCCCGATTTCTTGGGTGCTGTCCCACTGCGTTGACCCTGTCCACTATTCTTCGCTATAGCTCGATCTTCCTTGAAATGGAGGTGTGCTGCACCTGTGCTCCAAATAGCTGTGGCTCTACCTGGACGATTTCCTCCACCATGACCCTGAGCTCCTCCTCCGAGAACCTGGGGTGTCTTTGCCGTGCCATGGGGTGGTGTAGGTGATGTGTGGGGTGGAGTGTGTGGTGATATGTGGGGTGATATGTAGTGGTGTGTTGTGTGAGGTGCGTGGAAGTTCTGTGGGTGATGGTGTTGTGTGCCTGTGGATGCTGTTATTCTTGCTGGTGCTCTCTCTCTGGCCTTCTTTCAGAATTTTTTGTCGTGGGGGTTTGTGGGTGATGTGGGTGTGTGTTTTATATTGTCTTGGGTGTGTGGGAGTGTTGTGTGTATGTGTATCAGGTGTGTGTATTTTGAATTGTCCAATGTGGTTGTGTTTTGTAAATGTGTGTGTATTATGAGCGCAGCGGTGTGTACCGCCAATGGAATACCGCGGTTGAAAGACCGCCACGTGGATTCGTGTGTCGTGATAGTGTTGGCGTATTTCTGTTGGCGTGACGGTGGTGTTTTCACCAGTTTATCACTGACCTTTGGTGTGGCGGACTTGTGTGGGTGTCTGAATTTTGGCGGATTCTGAAATGTGGGTCATATTAGCTGTGGCGGAATTCTGCAGCCGCAGCGGTGTCTTGGTGGTCTTCTGCACGGCGGTAAGCGGCTTTTACCGCCAATGTTGTAATGACTGCCTATGTCAAAGACATGAAGCATAATACATCACTAACATCCCCGTGCGTGCCCCAGCCATTCCCAATGGCGAGGAGGTGCCACGACTATCCAGTCCCCCAACAGAAGATGCTCCCAGTGAGGACAGTAACTCTGGACTTCATGATCTGGATGAACTACCAGGCCCATCAGGGACCACGAGTCAGTCAGCCACCCCAGCCCACTCCCAGTCTACCACAGAGCCACCCCCCTCAGTATCCAACACCACAGCACCCACCCAACATCCCCACACCTCTGTCCCCAGGACACAACAATCAGCAGTGTGCCCACCTGTACAGGGACCCCAGTCCAGGAGGCACTCACTAATGTCCTGGGGGCTTACCAACAGTCCCAGGACAAGACTGGCCAGATTATTAACAACATGCAGGAGAACCAGTGGATGCAGGAGGTTCACCATCAGGAGATCAGGAAAGATTTGCAGGCCCTCAACACCAACATGGTCTCCATAGCAGGGGTGCTGGTTGATATGGCCAACATCAGGAGTGAATCTACAGCATATCAGCGGGCCCCTTCCACTAGCCAGTCAACTGAACAGCCCAGCTGCAGCTGGTGGACAGGAGGCCCTACAACAGGAACCACAGGCCACCAGCACCCCTCCTCCTTCAGAAGGTGAACCACCCCCCAAATTGTCCCTGCGACCCAGACAGATGCCAGAGACACTTGCCAAGACCAAGACTACCACCAGGAAATGAGACCTTCATGAATGTCCCCCTTCTGTTCCACTGTCTCACTTTGTCTACTTTCAACTGCCATTGCTCCCATTACTATGGCCCCTTGGACACTGGACCTGTGCTACAAACAGACTGGACCAATAACCTGAACTTACTTCTACCATCACCCCATTCCATCACACTATTTCTTCTATGCATTTCACTACAATAAAAACCCTTGAACACAACTTGAGTGATAGTGCTTTATGTGATTAAAATGTGCAATTATGCAAACAGTAACATATTGTGCAATTGACATGAACTTTGTTATAGTATACAAATAATGACCTGTAGCTGTCTGTAGTTATCACATCATAACACAGTTGTATTAACAACATCTGCAACTTAAGAAGGCATAGGTGACAGTTGAGATGCAAAGGAAGTGACTGCCATCCTGCTACAGCCACACAGAAAACATAAATAATTAGAGATATGGTCAGTTCCACTGTCTTACCTGTGTGTCATTGGAAGTATTGCCGTATTACTGATGTTCTGTTGTCCACATCCTCATCCTTTGCCTCCTCATCCTCACTCTCCTCAGTGTCCACTGCTGCCACCGGGGCATTTCCAATATCCTCCTCCTTCAGATAAGGCATATGCCATCTGAGGGCCAGGTTGTGCAACATGCAGCATACTACAACTATCTGGCACACCTTCTCAGGGGATTAGCACAGGGATCCACCTGTCAGATGGAGGCATCTGAACCTGGCCTTCAGGAGGCCGAAGGTACGTTCTATGATCCGCCTGGTTCGCCCAGGTGTATCATTACACAGATTCCCAGCCCCTGTCCTGGCATTCCTCACAGGGGTCAGGGGTTGGAAGCCACAACAGGTTTGGGTAGCCAGAGTCACCTGCAAGAATAGAAGGACAAACATTAGCCTTACACAATGGTATGGGGGATGACTCCAGAAGGCATACACTGACATATATTGGGTGGGGTCTCAGGCTTACCTATTAGCCACCCTGTGCCTCTGTAATTGTGCTATCACATTTGGGATGCTTCTATTCCTCAGGATGAAGGTGTTATGCACCGACCAAGGATACTTGGCAGTGATGTGGGAGATGTACTGATCCACCCGGCACACCATTTGCACATTGAGTGAGTGGAAACTCTTCTGATTCCTGAACACCTGTTCATTGTGGTGGAGGGGACAAATGCAATATGTGTTCCGTCAATCGTCCCAATAATATTAGGAATATGTTCCATTTCATAGAATCCAGCCTTCAGAGTGGCTAGATCTTCCACTTTGGTGAAAGCTATGTAGCTGCACATGTGTCTGAGCAAGGCAAACAATACCCTTGCCAGCACTATTGAGAACATTGGCTGTGACATTTCTGCTGCCAACCCCATTGTTACTTGGAAAGAACTTGTTGCCAGGAAATGGCGCACTGATGGAACTTGCACAAGAGGGGGAATCCCAGTGGGATGACGGATAGCTGATATCAGATCAGGCTCCAATTGAGCACACAGCTCCAGTTTAGCCAAGTCCACAAGGGGTCTGTTCACGGGATCTTGCCTACTCCTCCTATTTCTCCACAGTGGAAGGTATATAAGGGACATAAGAGTAAGAAGGGTGTCACAAACTGAACAATGGAACCACCACACCAGCGTAATTGAGCATGTATGTAATCAGACAATGTGAATGGCAATGTATATACAATTTGCAGCACTGACACAGGTTCCAATGTCTGATTGTTGTCCACCACCATAAAATGGCAACCACCTGTCCTGTAAGTATGGACAGGTGGAAGTGATGTCACCCTGCCGGCGTTAGGTGTCATGAAGGAATGCGGTTTTGCACCACCGTGCTATTCCTCATTGGCTAAAATGGGGCTCTATGGAGTAAAATGGCCAATGGGGATCACTGGCGGCAGTGACGGTGTACAGTGCCATGGACGTGACCGCCATTTTATGTCTATAACCTCAGTTGATTCCTGACTTTCCACAGGACAACACCTACACTGTGTTTTTTGCTGTGAACTGTGTCTGGGTCCTGCCATGGCCCACGTGACAGGGGAATGAGCCCCTGCCTTCACTTCGGAGGAGTTAGAGCGCCTGGTGGATGGGGTTCTACCTCAATTTGGACAGCTGTAAGGGCCTCCAGACCAACAGGTGAGTACACCATGGGGACGGTGCATGCAACAAGGGTGCATGCAGATGTGTGTGCTGGAAGTGTGTCATTTGGGTGGGAGGTATGTCTGGTGGTAGTGTACATGCAGGGCACAATTGGATGTGTGTGCCAATGAAGATGGAAATGTAATTTCTGGGCCATATGTGTGACAGGCTGGATTGTATGGTTAATGGTGTCCTCCTGTCTGTATTACCTCAGCAGGTCAGCGCCCATCAGAAGAAGGGATTGTGGCATGCCATCGACAAGGACATGTGGAACCTAGGGGACTATGGCAGGGGGAGCACCCACCGCAGGAAAAGGTGGGAGCTCCTGAGATGGTGGGCCCGGAATACCGTGGAGGCCCAGCTGGGGCTGGACTCCCACAGAGGGCGGGTGCCCATCGGAACCTGACCCCCCGATGGCCTGCATACTGGTGGTAGCCTATCCAGAGCTGGATGGGTGCTTGAGGGCAGCACAATAACCACAAGACGGTGAGTACAGTGAGTGTGACAACAATTTTTGTTGCCTGGCATGGGATCCTGGTGGTAGGTTTCAGTTAGTGGGTGTCCCTTATTGCCAGCTCAGACATTGTTGCGTGGTCCAGCTCAAGGTAAACTGGTGTATTGCAAAATCCTGTAACCTAGCTAGGTGGCATTCCATGTCAGACAGAGCTTAGTGGGTCCCAGGAGGGGTGCAGTTGGCTTACATCTAGCTGTGGTACCTAGCCAATTGAATACCACTGCAATGCTTAGTGCTCAATCCTGATCCCTGTGTGTGATGGTAATGTGTATGCCATCTGTGGTGTTTGTGCTGTAATTAACCCAGTTCTCCCTTTCTCCCTCTCCCCCATTTCCTTCTGTCAACCTGTCCATGTGTGTATTAGCATAATCTGGAGGAGGAACAGGGGCACCAGTGACTGAGGGAGCTGCATCCCACAGGATCCAGGAGGCGGAGTCCACCGACGCCGAGGGGACCAATGGGATGGAGGGCGAGGGGAGCACCACAGCGGATACAGGAGGTGACAACACTGACTCTGATTCCTCCTCCGATGGGAGCTCCCTGGTGGTGGCAGACACCTCTGGAACTACCCCAGCTACAGGTACAGCCGCCACTCCCCGTACCAGCACCACCCTCCCAGTAGCCCACCATTGAGTTGTTCGTACCCGCTCACCCAGGAGGCCAGGCATCTCCTTTGCCCCAGGCATCTCAGGCCCTGCCCCAGAGAGCCCTGCTGCCCTGAGTGAGGAGGCTATTGACCTACTGAGGTCCATCTCTGTAGGGCAGTCAACAATAGTGAATGCCATCCAGGCGCTGGCTTCCCAGATGAAGCAATGCAATGCATACCTGGAGGGCCTCCACGGTGGATTGGTGGCCCTACAGAGATCGTTTCAGGCTCTCGTCTTCTCTCTGTTGGCAGCCAGTATCCCTGTTCCTACCATCCCCCTCAAATTACCACTTCCCAGTCCCAGTCTCCTCAACCCCAACCCATCCAATGCACACAAACAGACAAGCATGCACACAAAACATCACACAAGAGTAGCACAGTCAAACACTGGCAGATCACTGCAGGCCACAAGCACTCACACAAACAACAGACTGTTGCACACACAACAACTTCCACAGCCTCCACTGTCTCCCCCTCCTCCTCCTCCCTCACAGTCACATCCGCACTCACACCTGCATTCACTGCATCAACAGCCACCACCATCATCACCACATCAAGCAGCACACACACCTCTACAACATCCATCCACACGACCCCTTTGTGCTCTCCCACCCTGTCCGCCCCATCCTGAGAGACACAAATGTATGCACTCAGACTCCCAACAGCCATCCACCTCACACACGCACACTGCCCATGCACCTGCACCCAATTCCAGCAGTCGTACATCTCCGACAACCGCTCCCTTAACCTCCACTCCCATCCATCCTCACACATCCCACCCCAACGTCCCTAAGAAGCTTTTCCTTGCCCATCGTGACCTCTTCCTTCCAGCTCCACCCCCCCATCCTGCCAGTAATTGAAGGGTCCGAACGACCCAGCACAGCACCTCAGCCAAACTGTCTGCCACTGCTCCCATCAAATCTTCAGCTGCTGGCACAAAGGGGCCCCAAAGGGTGATGGCTGCCACTCCTACTGTGAGCACACCTCTGCCTCAGAAAGGGAGGACTAGGGTGGTGAAAACCAAGGGACATGAGACGGGGACAGTGGAGGTACTTCCTAGTCCTGGATGCAAGGACACAAGTGACATGTCAAAGGCTAAGGGTACCCGTCACAAGAGGGGACACATGGATCCCCCTCCACCACCAAAGATTGCCAAGGAACCCACTCCACCACTAAAGAAAGGGAAGGTTCCCACTCCACCACCAAAGAAAGGGAAGGTTCCCACACTACCACCAAAGAAAGGGAAGGGTCCTACTCTACCACCAAAGAGAGGCAAGAGGCCCCATCCACCAGCAGAAGGCAAGGAGCCCTCACCTGCAGTAGAGGCACAACAGCCCTCACCTCCAACAGAGGCACAGCAACCCTCACTTCCAGCAAAGCCAGCAAGGGTTACACCTCTACCAGCAGTGGGCAAGGGTCCCTCACCTCCATCAGAGGCACAACATCCTTCACCTCCAGTAGAGGCACGGGAGCCCTCATCTCCAGCAGAGGGCATGTAGGCCACCCTCCAGGGACTGTTGTGCAAGGAGCCCCCTTCATAACCAGTGGGCATGTGCTCCATTTCAGAGTCTGTGGCCTTACACTCCCCACCAGAGACAATTGGGCAAGCAGCCCCCTCCAGAAGCAGTGAGGTTCAGCTGAGGTGCCACCCTACCCCCTTCTTCCTGAGGTGCCAGCCCATTTCCAACATGATGCCCCTGCACATTGGATTCTGGATTGTGTCAGGAGTCAAGTTGGGTCTTGGACTGTGGCCATGCGGCCTTTTGTACTTTGGACTAGCAATTGGCCATTCTGGACATTGAAGCCTGCATTTTCTTTTGAATAGACAATATGGTGGCTGTTGGCATAAAATTACTGTTCCTTGATTCTCTATCTAGTCCTTGTTTTAATTTAGACGTGGGTCCTGTGACATGGGTTTTACTCTGCAGCTGGTTCTGTGCATGATGTGTGTTGTGCGTGTGTGTGTGTCACTCTCCCTTTCCTCCCTCCCTCCCTTTTGTGCTAAGTGGCTGCACTCATTGTTGTCGTCTTCGTCGCCGTTGGTGTTCCAGGAGGGCCATGGCATAGAAGAGCATCAGGAAAACGTAAAATTCCAGTTCCATGGCGGCGGCTTTCTCCTCTGTGTTCCTGATGGAGAATCTTTTGTCTTGTGTGCAGTGTTCCCACCAGGCTTTTGATGGCATTGGTACCGCCCCGGAAATCCTGGCGGTTTGCTATGTCATAATATCGTGAGCAGTACCTTGTCTTTTGTCTGGCTGTTGATGGCTACCACCGTGGTCAGTGGTGTAAACGCCCTGGAGGTTGGTGAAGTACATTGGCTGTCTATAGGAGGGATCACCTCCATGGTCATAATTTTACTGCATTTATCGGCAGCCTGTTGGCGGTATTTCCACCACTTTAACACTCATCGCCAATATCATATTGACAACCATAATGTCAACCAGGACAAGGACAGCAGGCCAAAGAAAGGGCAAACTTTGAAGTTAGTATAGTAAGCCAATCATCAAATCTTTCTAACAGTAGTCATGATCTTGAAGAGCATCTTTGAAGCCATTGAATGAAAAGGACTTCAGGAAAGAGGCCACATCGTCTGAATGTCAGATCGATGACAGGACAGGCAGACGGATCCACGGAGCAGTAGTGCATAGTAGTCTTTTGTGCAGGTCCACCTGCTGGAGTGGCACTCTTCATAGTGCTGAAAAGAGCCAGGTCATTCACCAAGGGAGGCTCATGAGTAGCCTCACAAATCATCCTTAGTCTCAAGGGGCACGAACGTAAATGAACCCTCATTGGGGACATCAGCAGTGCTTGGTCCATAGGAGGCACTGGTGTGACAGCGAGACACACTGTAGGCAAATGTTCGAAGATGCACCATACGCAGTGAAAGACTGGTTGCACGCACACTAGGAGTGGTCGAATGACAATGACCAATCATACTCCAATTCTTCCAACAATGGAGAATTAAAGACCTGAACCATGCGTTCAAGGCACAGTTGCTCCATTGCTTTGCATAGCTGGAAAGACACAACCACTGCAAATCAGAAGAAATAGCAGCAGTATTCTGCCTGTTATTGCCAAAATTATAGGAAAGCTGCCAAATACACTTGAAAAGAGTGAATGGACGGCCGATGGAATGACTCCGACGACAGTCTGGAAGATCAATACAAATCCAGACATAACAGCCTTAAAGAAGTGGACAATCCCAGTAGTGCTCGAAGCTTAAAACAATTCTGGATACCATCTCTCCAAAGTGCTTGGGGAAGTTGGTATTTCATAGGGATTATGTCTTGGCTGATGATCTCGCAATTTGGAGGCCATACGTCTCTCTAGCTCAGAGGTCTCCAAACTTTTTAATGGCGCGCCCCCCCAGTTGAAAAATAAAAATCATTGGGCCCCCCCTTAGAATTTTTCACAATTATTTTATAAACATGGCAATGTTTAAATATGTCTAAACCTATTTAAACATTGCAGTTAAGTACTGTTAGCTTTTTAAAACTGCAATAACATGCTTCTGCTTAAAACAAAGGCCTGTTATCTGTATAATATTTATTTTGGCCAGAGTCTGGGGCCCCCCCTGGGATCACTTCAGGCCCCCCTAGGGGGGCCCGCACCCCAGTTTGAAGACCTAGAGTCTAGCTGATGTCAACATGACTTGTTTATGGAACAGTAACGCCTTTAGGGGCATATTTATCCTTGCTTTGCACCACATTTGCGCCATTTTTCTTTTACACAAATTCAGTGCAAAACTAACTCCATATTTATACTTTGGTGCCAGACCTGTCTAGCACCAAATATATGGAGTTAAAGTCATTTTTTGGACGTGGAAACTTGCTTTGCATCAATGAGATGGACAGTAGGCGTTCCGTGCAAAAAATGACTCTATGACCATAGCGCTATATTTATCCTCTGTGCTAAAATCACGCACTGGGGAGGAGAGGTCAAACAATGGTGCAAAGCTGGGTCAGGGCAGGTGTTAGGAGACCTGTGGGTATATTTCCATGGTGGAACACTATGGAATAAGCCCACAGGTGCCCTCCTCAGGCCCCAGGGACACCCCCACCCACACCAGAGGGACAGTGGAGGATGAGGGACCCCATCCCAGGTAAGCATAGGTAAGTACAGGTAAGTATTTTTTTAAAGTGCCATTGGGAGCCCTGAAGTGGGCCCCCCTATGTGGCACTGGGTGCAGTGGCCATGCCCACCATTGGGGTGGTGGGCATGACTCCTGTCTTTCCTAAGACAGGAGTCATGTGGTATGAATGGTTTTGCATCAAAAAATGGCGCTAGGCTGGTTAGAGTAATTTTTTTTTTTTACTCTAACCTACCTTACGTCTTTTTTTGGTGCAAACCCCCCTTCTTTCATACCACCAGCCCCACCTGGCTAATATATATTTTTTTTTACGCTAGCCTACCCTTTGCACCGGCTTGCACCATTCCATAAATAGTTCTCAGAAAAGGTGCAAGCTGGTGCTAAACGTTCTGGTGACAAACTGTGTTAGCGCAGTTTTGCACCAAAAAGTATAAATCAGGGCCTTAGTCTGCTCAGCATGTCATAATTTACATTAGCAGTATCAATGTGTGGTCACATTTCTGATACTTTTATCTCTTGTGTGGGGGGGAATAAAACTTGCCCACAACACGTAACAACCATATAGACTGAAATTGCGTAGGCAATTCCTGTTTGCATAACGTAACAGCTTTGGTTGCTCAGAACCTCATAACTTCCATTCAAAAGTACATGAAATGCTGATCAAATCAAAGGGACGGGAGTACCCTTCGGAAAACAGGCCAAGTTCACGACCCTTGCATTGCAAAGGCCGTGAAGGGACACTTGCTTGCAGATCATTGAATGACTAACAGTAGTCTCACAATTTCTTCCGCTAAGAAAGACCTCTTTTTCGCCGTTCAGGCATATGCATTCAAGGTGCAACTCCCACTCCTCTTTAATATAGGTTTTGCCTAGTTGCTCGTACCTGCCCATGGCAAGATGTTTGAGGCATGTCAAAAAAAAGAAAAGTGGAAATAGGCAGCTTAATAATGCCATGTAGGAGCCATAGAGTTGATGGACTTTCTGCTACTGTAAAAGGCAATTTCTCTAACTTTTCTATGGGAATTAGAGTGAAACTCTCTTTCCTTTTAACCATCGTCTGTTGATCCTTGGATAAATTAAAAGCAGTGAACAATTCACTACTGTTAATATACTTCCATGACCTCGGCCATTTCTGTAATGTTCAACCTAACTGCATGATGGAACGCAGCTGACTTTTCCCATGATATAAAAGAGACATGTCCGTCTGAATGAATTCAGGGAATAAATCCTGTTGGACAGAGTGTTCATGCCGTTGTCAACAACAGCTAAAGTATTTTCGAAGTTTTCCTTATCTGTTTGCGTTAAGCGCGCAGCAGCCTCTATCTGGGAAAGCTTCCAGATCTCATTGTATATGGTATGAATAAATCGTTTGGAGCGAGCCTTTCTGGGACCTTACAAAAAGCCCTGCAAGTCTATATCTTCAGAAAGAGTGTTAAGATGCTCCTTAACTGTGGCTAACATGTTAGTCTGTACCCATTGTTAGCACAGTTTACCCACACTGTATGTTGTAACTATACCTGTGTGGTGACCCAAGACAAAGCAAGGGTCTGGTTGGATAATCTTGAAACCCTCTAAGGAATTCACAAAATGTGCCTGACACCCATTTTTTACTATTGGCCAAATCAACCACCTGCTGACTGGAGAATGAAGAGTTATAGGTACCAGCCTGACCTTTGCATCTAGTTCTTCCTCAGTGACATTCAGGAAGGATTGCTAACCCCAGACAGGATGTCTGTTGAATGGTGTCATTCAAAAAGATCATTTGCACAGGAGTAAGGAATGCTCTAAATAAGGCTTCCCTACCCTGTATTTGCCAATCTTGTGTTCTACATACATTCTTTAAATCAATAGTTTTCTTACAATATTTGTAACCTTCAACTGCAAGACGGGAAACAAAGGAACCTGAATAAACCAGCTTTGCATCAGTTAGCAAAATGTTCCTAATTTTTGAAGGAGGTATTTTGAAATAGTATGACTCTAGGGGCCAAATGTAGGAAAGCATTTGTGAGTCGCAAACGGCAAAAATTGCCGTTTGCAAATCGCAAATCACATTTTCCTATTCAGAAATGCATATTGCGAGTCGGGACTGACTCGCAAAATGCATTTCAGAATCGCAAATAGGAAGGGGTGTTCCCTTCCTATTTGCGATTCGGAGTGGTATGCAATACCATTTGCGACCGCATATGCAGTGGCAAATGGTGTCGCAGTTACCATCCACTTGAAGTGGATGGTAACCCACTCGCAAATTGGTAGGGGTCCCCATGGGACCCCTTCCCCTTTGTGAATGGACCCAAAACTATTTTTTCAGGGCAGGGAGTGGTCCAAGGGACCACTGCCTGCCCTGAAAAAATACCGAAACTAAAGGTTTCGTTTTTTTTTTTAAGTGCAGCTCATTTTCCTTTAAGGAAAACGGGCTACACTTAAAAAAAAAAAAAACTGCTTTATTTAAAAGCAGTCACGAACATGGAGGTCTGCTGACTACAGCAGGCCTCCATGTTTGCGAGTGCCTATAGTCGGTATGGGGCCGCAATTTGCGACCCACCTCATTAATATTAATGAGGTGAGTCTCTGCGACCCCATACCGACTCGCAGACGGTGTCTGAGACACCGTTCTGCATTGCAAATTGCGACTTGCAATTTGCGAGTCGCAATTTGCAATTTTCCTACATCTGGCCCTAGATGTTTTGTGTCATGCCCAGAAAAATAAGTGAATTTATCTGAATAACATTTTGGGCACCCCACAGGTGGTGTTGGACTGTGTTCCCACTGTGTGTCGTTGAATACTTGTCTATGTCTAGTGGCACAGTGTAGGTAGTAATGTCCCTAGTTGATATAGCAGAACATTTCCCAAAATTCTTTATATTTGTCTATACATCATCACTTTCAAATACTGAATAGTCCTTCATTTCAGTTAACATCGAATCAACTGTCTGGAAATCCCAATCATCAGAAACAACATCAGGTGTAATTAAATCAGTCATAGAAATTTTGAAGACATATGGAATTTGAATGACCTCAGTAGGCCCGTATATATCAAATGGAACGTTGTTCCACACAATTCCAACAGTAATAGGTACAGCTGAAATGTTCACAAGGGACAAGTCTCTTCAGACCATATGTGAGGAATGATATGGAGTTAAAAATTCATCCACAGGCTCAACAAAGGAGCGTTCAGGAAGGTAATGACCATTTATAAGCAAAAAGAAAACCGTCACAAAACCAATCCATAGAAATAATGCATAAATGTCAAGCAGAACCATAAATAGTTCCATGTGTGAATTAAATAGTTATTTTCAAGCCATAGTTACAGCTTACATGTCTTTGAAACAGTTTCAATTACAGGAGAGGATGAGTGTGAAGAAAAGTCATCAATATTGATGATGTTTACCAGAAGCAGTCTCTGCAAACGCAGGAGCAGGTGCATTACTGGTGGATGGATCCACTTTGCGTGGACCCTCATAGTAGACGGTGTCGTCAGTCTCTGTTGTGTTGGTGTAGAAAATAGCCAAATTTTGAACAGGTGTTGTCGTTGAAGTATTAATTGGAATCAGCAAGAGCTCACTTTCCGCCCACCCCATGGATGAGGAGGTATTTGTAGCAGCATTTGACATGCTTGTATACTCAGAAGTAGTGTTGTTATTTCTGTTTTGAAGAGGTATGTCCTGTTGGGTAGTGAGAAGGGACCGGGAACTACCCAAGGGCCATCTGACTCTACTGTGCAGGTGAAGTTGACGTCATCAATGGAAATTAATCTCTTTGCTTTGGAACCAGGTAGCAGTGGTAAAATGACAGTTCTGGTACCTTGTAATCCCAGGACTGGGACCGGTGCTCTGTAGGATGGACCGAAATTCCTTCTTCACAGCGATCTTCTCATGAACCAGATCCCTGACTTTAGAAATCCAGCCAGTGGAAGTTGTTGGTAAATCCCTGGTGGATGATTTATCATCATGAAATTGCTGGAGCTCCTGTAAAACAGTGAGACGTTCATTTATGTCAAAAGGTGTGTCTGCTGCCACCAAACCAGGGCCATCAAGATCTGGGACATACATAGAGAACCTCATAGGGAGCGTGTCCCCCCAAGGACCATCTTGGCAGATTATTCAGTGCTCCCTAGACCCCATATAGGTGATGTAGCCAACTGGGGCCAGAACCTAATACTCTAGCTGTTAAGGACTGCTTTAGATCATGATTCCTCCTCTCCATGACCAAATTTCCCTCAGGATGGTATAGTGAGGAGTAATGGAGTTCCACATCCATCATCCCCATGGTGTCCCTGAATGCCTTAGAGGCAAAGGCAGGCTGCTGGTCCAAACGGAATGCTGTAACTGCATATGTACCGATAAAGATCAGCAAGTCTTTTATAACAGTTTGAGCATCAGCCAACCGCTGAGGCAATACCCACAGGAATCTAGAACAAGAATCTACAGTGAATGAGATGTACTTATATGCACAATCAGGTTGAAGGGGACCGCAATGGTCCAGGTACACACATTGTAGTGGTCTATTGGACACTAGGAGAAATGTCTGCGGTGGGCGTTTGATGTTGGAGCCTTAATCTGCTGACAAATTACACAACAAAAGACATGTTGCTTTGTCTGTTTGTATAGACCTGGCCACCAGAAGAGGTTCTGTAAGAGTGTTACTGTGGCCGAAATGCCAGCAAACACCCTCACACACTCATTTAATGAGTTTTAGGCCCTCATTATGTCATTGGCAGTAAAAACCACCTACCGCCGTGGCGACGGCCGCCAAAAGACCGTCACCAAGGCTAACATCCATCTGCCATATTATGACCCTAGCCAGATTTCCACCACAAGGTAAGTCGGTTTTTTGACTGGGGAAGGGGATGGGGGTGTTGTGTGTGGGTATGTGTGCATGAGTGTGTGAGTGCGTGCCTGAATGAGAATGTATGTGTAGTGTTGTTAGCGTGTGTGTATGCATGAGTGAGAATGTGTGTAAGGATGGATATGTGAATGAGTGTCTGTGTGTCAGGGTGAATGTGGTCCGATTGTGTGCATGAATTAATGTGTGTAGGCCTGTGTGAGTGGGTGAGTGTTTGCGTGGTGCATGTCTGCGGGTGTGTGTGTAGAGTGGGTGGGGGGTTGGAGGGAGGGAGCATGGATGGAGGGAGGGAGGGGGTCGTCTGGGGAGTTGTTGGGGGGAAGGGGCCTCCTAATAGTGACAGGGATTGAATTCCCCATCACTGATAGGGCCTATCGCCATGGTTTTCGTGGGGTTATGAATGCCACAAAAACCATGGCAGTAGACAGGGTCAAAATTCCTGCGGCGGTATAATAGCGGCCGCCGGACTGGAGATTCTTATCTCCAGCCCGGCAGCTGCTATCACCATGGCAGTCAGAGTGGTGCATTGAGGGGTTGGCTTCAGCCAAACCGCCAATGTAATAATGTGGCGGTATATACCGCCAGCCTGTTGGCGGTACTACTGCCACATTACCACCGACTGCCGGGGTCATAATGACCCCCTTAGTCTCTGGTCTTGGTTGCAGATCGTTTGATCTCCAACCCCAGGAATTGTTGCATAAGCAAAATTCTGTGCGCTGATGTGGTAAGAATATTTTATGGGGTTTGCTTTTAGAAGACACTTGTCTTCAGCTGAAGCTTTCACAGCAGTCCAAATTTCATTATCCAATTTCGTCTGAGAATGAGTCACTGCAGCCACAGAAGTTGTAGCTATTGCAGATTTGGCTGCACGTTATCAGCCAAAGTGTTGCCAATAACGTATACTCCTACACGTTTGTGGCCCAATGTATGTACTACATGGACACAAGGTAGCTTATCCTTAGGATCCGCCACCCTCCCCCACAGAGTTCTGTGTTTTATGGTGTTTCCCTTTTGAGTCTCTAAATCCGTTCAATCGCCAATGATTAAGATAATCATTGTAGGACTGGACGCAGCAGTATGACACACAGACAATCAAAGTTAGTTTTCCTGGCTCTGTGCGTTCTAGCACTAAAATAAGGGCTTTGAGTTCAGCCAGCTAAGCTGTGCAGTCCCCTGGGGTTTGCATGTAGGTATTATGGGGGTGGAAGACTCCATCCTTCATCACTCTGCTCAGAGCTGCGCAAGCGGCTGAATATTGATGTTTGGTACCTACAGCTGGTCGTGCTGAACCATCAGTGTAAATGACAGAGTGGTATCTGTCAAGTGGCAAGATATCTAGAGGAGTGGGGTACTCCTGTTCGTATTGGAGAAATTCTTGTGTCTGAAGTTTTGGATCAAAGATGTAATCAACATCAGTGGCAGTCAGGAAGGTTGCCCAGTGAATCCAGCGTAAATATAATGCTTTAGACTTAGGAAGTTAGGAATGCTTGCTTTGGTGACTGCCTCTAAGGCGGGCACCGGCATAACAACAATAATATAACTGGGCAAGTGGCCTCTCCTTTTTGACAGCCATCTTAACTGCAGTTAGACTTTTTTTCTGTGGGTGCAAAACGTTGTTCTGCATTGGAGTATAAATGTGATTTATATGCTATGGGCACCGTGTCACATTTGTTGAAGGTGACATAAGTGAACCAGTGGCACCAGTAATTATTCTGATAACCAAATTAGTTTTGTTGTCATCTGTGCAAGTGTTTTGCTTCTAGCATTTTCTGTTGCAATTCCCTAAGGATGCATGTGTGTTCAATAGTCTAATGTCTGCTAGAAATATATGTTCTGCCAAAGTTAAAGAAAGGAAGTCAAGACTGTAGTTTCTTGATTGTATTTGGTGGTTGGAGTTGAGCACATGTTTCTAGAAAGTGCGCGGCCAGGCTTTTGCCCTCGTTTGATAGCTCATATCCCAGGAACAATACACCAAGAATGGCTATTTTAGTTTTTCTAAAATTAAATTTCTAACCAAGGGCTGCGAATCCTAAGATGATCTGATTGACCCTGACAAGATGAAGGTTGAGGTCATCTGTGAGAAAGATGTCATCCACATAAGACACCTCGGGGTCAATATCATGTAATATTGATGTTACACAGGCTGAGAACAGCCCTGGGCTGTTCTTGTAGCCTTGGGGCAAATGGCAGAAGCGTTTCTGTGAGCCAAATGAGAATGCACTCAGGCCTCGACTTTCTTGTGCTAAGTTCTGGAGATATCCAAAGTTGCTTTATATGTTTTATGCACTATGTTGCTAATTAGTGCTTTGTTATGTGAATTTTGCATAGCGTATGTACATGTATGACTGTTTAAGTTTCAGTGATCTAAGACAGTTCTGTAAGAATGGTCGGGTTTTGCAACGGGGAATAATGGGTTATTCATTGCAGAGACATAGGGCTCAATTACTCCTGGTACCCGTGCTGAGTGAGGATCTCCCTCACTGGAGCTTTAGCTTCATGTTTAACAGGATATTGTGGCTGAGGCTGGTAGGTATTACATGGCAAGGAGAATCCTTGTTCCAATCTACATGGTTGCGGTACAACGCAGGTGCCTGTGCAAAAACCCAATTGACACCGTAGGCTTGTTGTACCGCTTCTGGAACAAGATCAGGGAAAGAAGGAAAATTACATCTTACCCATGTGGGAGCTTACGGACGTCCCTTTCAGCCAGTAGGATATCGCAACTAAGTTCATCCCAGAATATTACACCAATGGTATGCTCCATGTCTCACTCAATTTGGATATTTAAATCATAAACCCTGTTAGGTGGTAGAATGCGGCTGTCCACAGTATTAAGTGCAATGTAAACGCTAGTTGCTGTTGCATCCAGATGATCTTTCAGACTCAGGTGACATATTGTGACTTTTTCTGCACTTTCTAACAGTGTCACTGCCCACATCTTGTTCTTCAGCAATGTTCTCAAGTGTACTGGCATTTTTAACTGACAGTGCTGCCACCTTTTTTTTTTTTAACTGTGGCTTTTGTTGTGGGGACTTATCTTTTTTTGTCGTCTGAAGACTGCAGCAAGTCTTTCTTCTGTTTCACGTATTCAGGATATTGATCAGGACGGCCCCCTGTCTCGCTACGTCTATCCGGTATGTCCTGAAAGGAACGACAGGGACGTGAATCAGTATATCTGTCAGGAGCTTTTATATTTTCTCTATATCTGAGAGTATATCTCCTGTCGGAGGTCTCCGGGTGTGGAGAATCAGCTCTCTTGACATTTACAGTACGTTTTACAATTTTCAATTGTACATTTAGCCACTTTATATATAATTTATTAATCTGTTCACATTAATTATTTTTCTAAGCAGTGACAGACCCCCTGAGGAAATGTCACAAACCCCCAGGGGTCCCCGGACCATAGGCTGGGAACCCCTGCCTGACGTCAACATATGGCAACATTAGAGAAAGACATAAAAACCCTAGAGGCATAGGTAACCTATCATGATATTTCACTGATCAGTGAAAGCATTAGATAGGAAAAGGAAACAACAGAAAATAACAAACTAGGAGGACTAGGAAGCCATTTTTTTCCGAATGCATGCCAATTATTTCAGAATGTATGCTAAACCACATGCTTATGGGGGCGAAGAGGTATCTGGAAAAACATTGGCCAATATCATTAGGAAATCTTGGCCTACCCATAACATATAAACATTACACAGTAAACATAAGGAAAGGCTTTATTCAATACTATACTGCCTTATATTGTTCACAAAATATACTGAAACCTATTCACATATATCAGTACTTAGATAATAATACAGTACAATGGCTGAGTAGCACACACTGGGAATTTCAGAAACAGCCCATAACCCTGAGGGAAATCAAGATGAGCATAAAGGAAATCTTGAATGGTAAGACCACAGGCGCAAATGGGCGGCCAACTGAAGTATATAAAACATACATTGATATACTCACCCTACACCTGCTAGAGGTCTTCAATGATGCCATAGACAGGGGCTCACTAACCCCCTCCCTGAGTGAGGCAATACTGTTTGTACTCTTGAAATCCACCAAAAATGTGGAGAGATGTGATTCATATAGCTCTATGTCAGAACCCTATTCATAAGGTAAGCAGGAATTAATGAGCCCAACCATGGGAGTTGAAGTCCTTATGTCCTATGACCCAGCAAACTATGAATCCTAAATAAATGGTCCTAACACCCTTTCCGCACATGACTAACAGTGGAAGCACGGGTCAACCAGTCCAAGGATTCTCATGGAGCGAGGCAGACACAGAGAAGGCAAACACAGGCTCACAACTCAAAATGCATTCAGCAGCAGCAATACATGATTGTCCAGTCAAATATTTGCTTTTATGAAAAAACTAAATATTGATATACCAACACAACGTAAAATAAGAAATTCACAAACAATACGCACAGCCCCATGAGGTCCGTGGTCTAGAGTTTTATAGGTCGGTCCCTGTGTCCCACTCCCCTTGCCTGTCAGTAGTGGCTATTCCCCATTTACTATATGCGATATTCAGCTTAAGCCTTACTAATACTACGAGTCTCAGGAGTCCCTCCCTGATTCTTTATTAACATCAAAGGTTTTCCTGCACTGATGTACTACCTGGCAGGCAAGTTCCTCTGGGACCAGCTGGCCCATCAATTAGTCTTACCTGCACCAACAGGATCTGAGCCTCTCTGAGCACGCCTCCTTCATGGGCGCTGAAGCTGAAGGGGTTGCCCCCAGTAAGTCGTACACATGCAGCCTGGGTGGAGATGTGATCCGGTCCACTAGAGTTCCTCACATACTGCCCTGCAACAACAGCAGCCAGGGGTTCTCAATGCTCTCAGTGCTGGTAAGTTTCTCTTCCTCATAGGTCGGGGAGGTGCAATTGTCCTTGTCTTCAGTAACAGCTTGGGCCTACTTGGGTCACCACAGCGGCCTCCTCCCTCCAATAACAGTTTGACCCAGACCACACTCCTTCCCTTATCCAGGTGGCCCACCTGGCATATGGGATCACTATTCCTCCTCTGTACACGGGCTAAGGCTTGATTGACAAAGCAGCAATTGTCATGGTGGCACCCTCTGGCATATAGGAACACTAACTTCATTCTGTTCCGCACATTCCAGCTCGAAATCTGATAGCCCCACAACAACACAGGCCAAAGCAGTGACTAAAGGTTCATGCCTGAATGCCAGTTACAGTCATATGTGTGTCAAAACTTTACCACAGGGCCTCTGTCCTACTGTCCTCGTTCCTATGATCAGCCCTATTTCCTTACTAAGATATGCCCAGGCCCCTTCCCAGTGACCGTTCTCTGAATCAAAGAGCACCCTTTGAACTATGCTGAAGAGCCCAGCTCTCCGTTCCTCCAGTGAGTCACACTCAGCTCACAGAAATTTAGCAATACACAAACCTGTCTGGGGGATTCCTCTGCCCCTTCTCCTCATATTCCTCCAGCCAGCTCTCGATTTTCCAAAATGAAACAAGGGTCTTCCAAGTATTGTGACTTACACAGGCACACATACACCCAGCACATGCGACTAGCATACATGCACTGCACATTATCTCATCTATCTTGCATAGTACTCTTCACAGGTACATATGCAGTCAGCACATGCATGGAGCATAAATGCAATGCAGAACACTATATCCTCTGTGCTTAGTACCATTCACAGGCACACATACACCCAGCACATTAATATAATATTGTGCACTGCACAGGACTCCATTATCCCAATACTGTTCGATTCACAGGCACACATACACACAGCACATATATAGCACACATGTACTACGCATCACTCCACTCCAAACCGATGTAGGCTGAATGTGAGTTACACACCCAGCAGTAGAACTTGAAATAAGTGAGTTTGTAGACCTCACTCCAGTAACACAGGTAAAAAGAAGATGTTCACTCCTATGGATCACAACAAGGTATGCTGCCACCACTGCGCTTGTGCTGCTTAAATTCTGGGAAACACAGAAGCCTTTCATCATTAGGAAGATAGCGCATTGGGTGCCTCTCCCATTCTAAAAAGATTGCAGTCTATGAGACAGACTTAAGTTAAAGCACACATACATGAGCCCTGTACACCCATGTCAATAAAAATCAGAATTAGGGATGCAGAATTCATAACAGTTGGGGAACTCTGTTCAGTTGCATGCCTATCACTATGGAAGGAAAGTTTGTGGCCTAGCAGTCTCTTTTGCTAAAAGATTGTGACATCAAAGTATTAGCAAATTTTATTGCTATTAAAATAGTAATGATAGTGTCAGAGATGGAAATACAGGATCAGGTGTGGTTTACACCAGATGGATCGATGATGCACAATCTTCACGCACAATTCTCAGTCCTCCACTAGCATTTGATTCATTAGAGTGAACCGATCTACAGGTTACACTGAGCAGCATGAGATACCCAAACTATTTCTACATTTGGCTTATTGTACACCACTCTGGTAGATAAACTCTACATGAGAGGTCCTCTCCCCCCACTTCTAATCAAATGAGGACCCTAGCAAGGATATAGGTGCCTTAGCTGCCCCCCCTCAAAATTGTAAAGCGGAACCTACTATGGAGAGAGATGTTGCAGACCCCATTCTGCTCGCTAGCGCTTTATGGCCTAAACATGTTGGGATCACTGATAATGTCAATGCATACAATATCAAACACAAACATATAAAAAAAATATATTAACAAAAATATGGTCTTCCTATACTAAACTAATAAAACCACAAAAATTGAGAATACAAATATCATTTTAAAAACATAGATTTTTACTTATATCAAAAACACAAATATAAGAAATAAAAATATGGTCACCTATAAATAAACACATAATAAACATGTAATACTGTATATAAAAAATATTGATACACACCATATCAACTACAATAATACTGCCAAAGTAATAGTATCATTATTAATTACAAAAAATCCCTTTTTAAACAAATATTTAAAATAAACATAAAACATTGTATACATATGTTTGAATTCAAAATAAGTATAGTACATCACCAACATATTTATAATTTGGTCCAATATAATATATAACTAAATTCAGAACATTAACTGCCAACATTTCTACCATTATCTAAAAGTATATATATACCTTACATACAAATACACACACACACACATACAAACATACATAAAAAGCTGTCTCCTACTTTAGTGTCTGACTATATCATGTTTTATGGACAAATGTAATTGTTTATGCTCTAATCACAAATGCATGCACTTCATTAGCATACGATTTACTGCACCATACATATCTCCACCCATTCTTTAAGACTGTGACGTTGAAACTCATTCACCCACTGTTTGTGCCTTTATCATTAACTCAAGGAGCAGCACAAATTTGATTTCCTCTTCTATCAATTAATATGAGTTTTACACTCTATGGGCTAGAGACACATTTGTGCTGTGGTAAATGGCCTGATTTGCAGAATCAGGCCTTTTGCAACTGAAAAAATGCTTTTTATAATGTACGAACAACAAATTGCAATTCAATACTTTGTTAGCAAATTGCAGTTTGGGTTTGCAAACAATAAAATAATTAATATTCGGAAGGGGCATGTTCAGAGTGCCCCTTCCAAATAGGGAATCTGAATGATATATACTAATGCTATGCAATTGAAATGCAATTTCAAAATATTTGCACTTTGCAACAATTAATAATTTGTGGTAACCTATTTGCAAATGGGAGGCATCTCCTTGGGACACCTTCAGCTTTGAAAACGTTTTTTTTTTTTTTTTTTTTTTAATTAAGACCAGTCAGTGGTCATTCAAAATACTGCCTACATTTAACAAATTAAAATTAAACATTTCATTTTTCTTTTAAAATGTATTCTGTTTTCCTTTAAGGAAAACAGGCTGCAATGTTAAAAAACAAAACAAAACAGCTTGCTTGTTTGAAAGCAATCACAGACACCACAGACAGCAGGCCACCATCCCTGTGATGACAGCGAGTCTAGTGGGGCACAAATTTCAACCTTCTTCTTTAAAATTCATGAGGTAGTTCTATTTGAGACCCACTATAAATCGCTAGTTTAGAAGTCAGGGCAAGATTTCACTTTAGTGCATTAGTAATAGTGATTGAATAGTGATTTACAAGAAAACATATTTGGTGATCACTATTACTAGTGTTTGTACATCCAGCCCAATATTCCTCCACTGTTTGCAAAAATGAGCATTACCACCTTCAAACGAATCCAATACCATTCGAACCAAGTATAACCCACCTCCATAGTTATGACCACCCAAGTGCAGTAAATTGTATGATCTTGTGGTGATATGATCTCAAATGACTTCAAACAAAACATGAAATCAGTTCCAACCACAGTGCATAATCAAATCATGTTGCCATTTTAGTGCTCAATCACACCTTTCGTGGTAAGATACCAATCCTTATGCTGTACAAAACAACTTCGTCTTTATTTTCTTGCTGCCCTGATGTATTATTTACTTCTGCTCCTAGCCTTGAAATACAATTTTCCACAAACTTAACAAACCAATCATAGATTCAAACAATTCTCATTGACCTAGCTAAATCAATCCCTGTTTTCCCTCCATGTTTAACAAACATTGGGAAAGCCAATAAGTCTAACATTGGCTGCCAGCCTTTGACAATTATTTCTTTTATTCTCTTGTGGGTCTTGCAAACTGTATTGTTGGGGAAACTTCTGAGCCCCCATTGATATAAAAAAAGTAGCTAAAGAAAAAAAGTAATCTAAACAAATACTCAGAAACTACGTCCTGTGTAGATATGCTCCTTGTGAATAGGTAGTCTACTGTAACTCACAGTAAAGGCAATCAGTGGCTGTTGTGGGTTGACCCATTGCCCAATGACACTTGCTGGAGTGAGTTGAAAAAAATGTGAATTACTAGTGAACTGACTAATGGATGAAGTTTTGCTGAAAACGCCTATAACTAACTTGTTATACACAAACGTTTGGTCAAATTAAAAGTCTTGGCTAACACAAAAAATCCAATTGGTCTGGCATTGGCCTCCAGCCTCTTGCCTTTCCTAATGTATTTTTTGTAATGTTTCTGCAAATCTTGATAGATAGATAGATAGATAGATAGATAGATAGATAGATAGATAGATAGATAGATAGATGGGCAGATAGCTAGGTAAGTAGACCTATAGATAGATAGACAGACTGATTGACTGACAGATCGCTAAGCAAAGACCCCTCCAAAAGAAATTTGAAACTGCAGGAAACAGGCACTGATAAAACTGGAATGTGTCCTGTTCTGACATCAGAAGCAAGATGAAAAGCTGGTGGAGAGAGTCCTGCTATCACATCAGTATCTAAGCACAAAGGCAACACTGAAGTAATAATTAAGTAACAACAAAAACACTGGCACTGAGGAGAACTACCTTGTGGGTAGATATGCTCTTTGTGAATGCTGTCACTCAAAGTTGAGTTAACCAGTTGGTGAAGTAGGGTGACTCCTTGCCCTATGCTATGTGCTATAGTGAGGGGAAGCAGAATGTTAGAAACTGGGTTTCTAGTTGGCAGAGGTATGCCCCCCTGTCTACTTGTTAGAAATTGGGACGCTTATTTGCAATGAGCTTGCACCACTGTTTTGTAATTCTTTTACACATCAGCCTGTATTATTTGCTCCATGTTGACCCATATCTACAAAATGACTCATTGGGCCCAATTTGTCAGTTTTTGATGGCCTGTGTCAAACAATACCTGCACTGGAACAGAATGCGCCACGTAGTCTATTATGTGTGCAGTGTAGGCATTCCTCTGTAAAAACTCACTTAGGACTGACACATATTACAAGTTTCCCAAAGTGTGATGCATTTTTGAGATGGGTCTCCTTCAGCCTGGAATACATCAAAAATCCTACACCTCCTTAACCCAGGTGTGGGAAATGCTCCAGTGGCTTTTTAAGGAATCCGACCAGGCTTTACACACAATAATAACTCATAAAATCAGATCCCCTCCACTAGTAGTAGGCCAACACATGTAACAATCATTTTGTAGGACCCCATGACCAACCTGGGATGGTGGCACCTCAGATATCAACATCCACTGCATCAATGCAATGTAATGCTGTGTACTCCATGGAATTGACAGGTGAGGATTATTACATCTCCATATAGGAATGGGTCCCCAAGTCTAGCCAAGCGTACTCCAAAGCACAACAGGTAAGTACCCACATAAGGTAGTGTTGCTTGAATGAGGACTTACCTTAAATAAATGAAAGACAAGAGGCATCAGGCAAAGCAGGAATGGTCTGTTTAATTAACTGCAACAGCTGGGAGAGTGCAGTACAGAGTCCGGGTCTGACGACTATCTCTCAAAGCGTCTTTTTATACATTGTCTTGAGGTGCACTAAAACAATTGAACACATTCTTTGAAAACTGACTCAGGGCCTAGTCACAAGGCCATAAATCTGACCATCTGATAAAGTGTGCAGGTGGGTCTCGACCTTGCGTGGAAATAGTGTGGACCAGTTGGTAACATGTTCAGATGTCCTGCATGGGGAGCTTGTGATCACTGTGTATGGTGTGTGTACTGTGTTCTGGTTGACTGTGTGTTCCTAACCTCATGTGGCATCTAACTTTATGGTGTTTTGGGAACGCATATTTCCCCCTTCCCCCGGTCAAATGTGATTTATCGGGGCCAATTTCCTAGGTCCTTTGTGGTGTTGCTCCCTATCTGGGAAATTGATCTGGGTCTTTCCTGTTTTGTGCATTTGTCTATGGACTACGTGTCACCCCATCTGTGATCTATCAATCAGTTGCTTCAGGCCTGGGTTGAAAGGCCTGCTTGACCACGTACATCTGACTCGGGGTTTACGGGGAGGTTATGTCAGATGGAATCGACAATAGCAAAGGGAGTTTATTGTTATGCTGGCACATGTCATTGTACATTAACATTGTTTTTATGCATATCAACATTAGCCCAGCTAGTTTAACCCATTCCCCACCACGGACGTAATGGTTACGTCCATGGCAGCGCCCGTGTGGCGCCATGGACGTAACCATTACATCCTGCATGCTGCCCTCGGGAGAAGGGCTAGCGCTCCCCCCGAGGGCCAGAGGTCAGGGCTGAAAGGGGAATCCCTTCCCCTTCAACCCCTGACCCCCCCACCCCCGTGACGTCAGCGCGCTAGCGGGCGCTGACAATCTCACAACCTCCCCCATCGCGCTGGAAGCAGAGCTTCCATCGCGCTGAAAGCAGAGCTTCCAGCGCGATTGAAAGAGAAATGCTCAACATTTCCCTTTCGATCACGTGGGGGAGGCAAGGAGAGGCTTCAAAGGGAAGAAAATGTATTTCCTTCCCTTTGAAGTCTCTTCCAGGGTTTCAGAACAGCAATCCGGCTTTTGAAACCCCACTAGACACCAGGGATGTTTTTTTTTTTATTGGAAAGTGACAAAAGGGGAGCGACCCCTTGGGCAAGGGTCGCTCCCAGGGTGGCATTTTTTTTAAGGCCTTTTCTGCCCCCCCTGGGGGCAGAAACCTCTAGACACCAGGGATACTTTTTTTTTTTTTTTGTGTTTTAGGTGTGGGGAGCGACCCCTTAGGCAAGGGTTGCTCCCATAGGGGGCAAATTATATTTAGGCCATTTCTGCCCCCCTTGGGGGCAGATTGGCATTTTTTTATGAGGTCAATCTGCGCCCAAGGGGGGCAGAAACCACTAGACACCAGGGAGTTTTTTTTGTTTGTTTGTTTTTCACGTAAGGGGAGCGACCCCTTAGGCAAGGGTCATTCCCCTGGGGGGCAAATTTATTTTAGGCCATTTCTGCCCCCCATGGGGGCAGAAACCACTAGGCACCAGGGATTTTTGTTGTTGTCGTGTTTTACAGATGGGGAGCGTCCCCTTAGGCAAGGGTCGCTCCCCTGGGGGGCAAATTGTATTTAGACCATTTCTGCCCCCCTTGGGGGCAGATTGGCCGATTGTAGGTCAATCTGCCCCCAAGGGGGGCAGAAACCACTAGGCACCAGGGATCTTTTTTTTTTGTGCCGTCACGCAAGGGGAGCGACCTTGTAGGCAAGGGTCGCTCCCCTGGGGGGTGGCAAATTTATTTTGCAGAAACCTCTAGGCGCCAGGGCAAATTGTTTTTTTGTGTTTTTTTTTGTTTGTTTGTTTTTTTAGAGATTGGGAGCGACCCATTAGGCAAGGATTGCTCCCCTGAGGGGCAAATTGTATTTAGACCATTTCTGCCCCCATTGAGGGCAGATTGGCCGATTGTAGGTCAATCTGCCCCCAAGGAGGGCAGAAACCACTAGGCACCAGGGATCTTTTTTTTTGTGGCGTCACGCAAGGGGAGCGACCTTGTAGGCAAGGGTCGCTCCCCAGGGGGGGCAAATTTATTTTAGGCCATTTCTGCCCCCCCGGGGGCAGATCGGCCTATTGGTATTAGGCCGATCTGCCCCCAGGGGGGGCAGAAACCTCTAGGCGGCAGGGCAAATAGTTTTTTTGTGTTTTTTTTTTTTGTTTGTTTTTTCAGAGATGGGGAGCGACCCATTAGGCAAGGGTCGCTCCCCTGTGGGACAAATTGTATTTAGACGATTTCTGCCCCCCTTGGGGGCAGATTGGCCGATTGTAGGTCAATCTGCCCCCAAGGGGGCAGAAACCACTAGGCACCGGGGATTTTTATTTTGGCCCCTATGTCACACAGGGGGAGCGACCCCATAGGCAAGGGTCGCTACTGGGGGGTGGGGGGGTTGGGGGCTGGGGGACAAATTTATTTTCGGCCATTTCTGCCCCCCCTGGGGCCGGCTGAGCTAGAGGCCAAAATCCACAGGTAGGCACTGTTTTCTATGAAAAAATGTGATGTGTCCACGTTGTGTTTTGGGCCATTTCCTGTCACAGGCGCTAGGCCTACCCACACAAGTGAGGTATCATTTTTATCGGGAGACTTGGGGTAACGCTGGGTGGAAGGAAATTTGTGGCTCCTCTCAGATTCAAATACTTTCTGTCACCGAAATGTGAGGAAAATGTGTTTTTTTTTGCCAAAATTTGAGGTCTGCAAAGGATTCTGGGTAACAGAACCTCGTCAGAGCCCCACAAGTCACCCCATCTTGGATTCCCCTAGGTCTCTAGTTTTCAAAAATGCACATGTTTGGTAGGTTTCCCTAGGGGCCGCCTGAGCTAGAGGCCAAAATCTACAGGTAGGCACTTTGCAAAAAACAGCCCTGTTTTCTTTCAAAAAAAGGATGTGTCCACGTTGCGTTTTGGGGCATTTCCTGTCGCGGGCTCTAGATCTACACACACAAGTGACGTATCATTTTTATCGGGAGACTTGGAGGAACGCTGGGTGGAAGGAAATTTGTGCCTCCTCTCAGATTCCATAACTTTCTGTCACAGAAATGTGAGGAACATGTGTTTTTTTAGCCAAATTTTGAGGTTTGCAAAGGATTCTGGGTAACAGAACCTGGTCAGAGGCCCACAAGTCACCCCATCTTGGATTACCCTAGGTCTCTAGTTTTAAAAAAATTCACAGGTTTGGTAGGTTTCCCTAGGTGCCTACTGAGCTAGAGGCCAAAATCTACAGGTAGGCACTTTGCAAAAAACACCTTTGTTTTCTGTAGAAAAATGGGATTTGTCCACATTGTGTTTTGGGGCATATCCTGTCGCGGGCGGTAGGCCTGCCCACACAAGTGAGGTATCATTTTTATCGGGAGACTTGGGGAAACGCTGGGTGGAAGGAAATTTGTGGGTCCTCTCAGATTCCAGATCTTTCTATCACCGAAATGTGAGGAAAATTTGTTTTTTTAGCCAAAATGTGAGGTTTGCAAAGGATTCTGGGTAACAGAACCTGGTCAGAGCCCCACAAGTCACCCCATCTTGGATTCCCCTAGGTCTCTAGTTTTCAAAAATGCACATGTTTGGTAGGTTTCCCTAGGTGCCGGCTGAGCTAGAGGCCAAAATCTACAGGTAGGCACTTTGCAATAAACAGCTCTGTTTTCTTTCAAAAAAAGGGATGTGTCCACGTTGAGTTTTGGGGCATTTCCTGTTACGGGCTATAGGCCTACCCACACAAGTGAAGTATCATTTTTATTGGGAGACTTGGGGGAACGCTGGGTGGAAGGAAATTTGTGCCTCTTCTCAGATTCCAGAACTTTCTGTCACAGAAATGTGAGGAACATGTGTTTTTTTAGCCAAATTTTGAGGTTTGCAAAGGATTCTGGGTAACAGAACCTGGTCAGAGCCCCACAAGTCACCCCATCTTGGATTCCCCTAGGTCTCTAGTTTTAAAAAATGCACAGGTTTGGTAGGTTTCCCTAGGTGCCGGCTGAGCTAGAGGACAAAATCTACAGGTAGGCACTTTGCAAAAAACAGCTCTGTTTTCTGTGATGTGTCCACGTTGTGTTTTGGGGCATATCCTGTCGCGGGCGCTAGGCCTACCCACACAAGTGAGATACCATTTTTATCGGGAGACTTGGGGGAACCTTGGGTGGAAGGAAATTTGTGGCTCCTCTCAGATTCCAGAACTTTCTGTCACCGAAATGTGAGGAAAATGTTTTTTTAGCCAAATTATGAGGTTTACAAAGGATTCTGGGCAACAGAACCTGGTCAGAGCCCCACAAGTCACCCCATCTTGGATTCCCCAAGGTCTCTAGTTTTCAAAAATGCACAGGTTTGGTAGGTTTCCCTAGGTGCCGGCTGAGCTAGTGGCCAAAATCTACAGGTAGGCACTTTGCAAAAAACAGCTCTGTTTTCTGTCAAAAAATGGGATGTGCCCACTTTGTGTTTTGGGACATTTCCTGTCGCGGGCGCTAGGACTACCCACACAAGTGAGGTATAATTTTTATCGGGAGACTTGGGGGAACACTGGGTGGAAGGAAATTTGTGGCTCTTCTCAGATTCCAGAACTTTCTGTCACCGAAATGTGAGTAAAATGTGTTTTTTTAGCCAAATTTTGAGGTTTGCAAAGGATTCTGGGTAACAGAACCTGGTCAGAGCCCCACAAGTCACCCCATCTTGATTCCCCTAGGTCTCTAGTTTTAAAAAATGCACAGGTTTGGTAGGTTTCCCTAGGTGCCGGCTGAGCTAGAGGCCAAAATCTACAGGTAGGCACTTTGCAAAAAACAGCTCTGTTTTCTGTGATGTATCCACGTTGTGTTTTGGGGCATATCCTGTCGCGAGCGCTAGGCCTACCCACACAAGTGAGGTACCATTTTTATCAGGAGACTTGGGGGAACGGTGGGTGGAAGGAAATTTGTGGCTCCTCTCAGATTCCAGAACTTTCTGTCACCGAAATGTGAGGAAAAATATGTTTTTTTAGCCATATTTTGAGGTTTGCAAAGGATTCTGGGTAACAGAACCTGGTCAGAGCCCCACAAGTCACCCCATCTTGGATTCCCCTAGGTCTCTAGTTTTAAAAAATGCACAGGTTTGGTAGGTTTCCTGTAGTATGTCATAGCTTGAAGAATGTTTAAGATGTCATAGCGTGTAGAACTTAGAATTGAGAAGGGTAGCGATAGAATCCAGCAGTGAAGACGACGGAGACTGAGGAGAAGGAGTAGTTGGCAGTTGGTGGAGCTGGATGGGGCCTCTGTAAATAAATAAAAGCTACTTTGTGAATCCGAATGACTCACCGTGATTTGTGGACCCATTTTACACTGGCGACGATGTGGGATTCATTTTCTTTTCTTTTCCTGAACACGGAGGCCTCAACAGTATTATTGTAGCAGAATAACAACGGCGAAGTTCAAATAAACGACGGGAAGGTGAGCGGACTTTCTGAACAGCTTAAAACTGTTCTACTCATTAATGTAAGCGGACATTTCCGCTCGACGAACGTCTATTTGGAAACTGGAAACTGTTTCCATGGAAACGAACTAAAGCTCATGCGCTCAGCTGTGTTTGTTGTAGACTCGCGCTTGACTCGCGCTTGTCTTGTTGTCACAGCAACGCATGCAGCGTCCTTCCAGCAGCGCTCAGCTGAATTGTTATAGACACGCGTTTGACTCGCGCTCGTCTTGCGCGAGTTGAAAATTTGAAAAGCGAAGACTACTAGTGTGTTCTCAAAAACTGTATTAATTGTGCAAGTCCTTAAACATTTGGGCCATACTGAAATAATCATTTCTCAAATGGAATTCTGCTACTGCCAAGTCTAAAGGAACATGAAATTAACTTTAAATTAAACTGTACAAAACGTTTGAACTTCAGAGCTGATAAACCACTGGCCTAATTCTAACTGTACAGTTAAAGTGGTCTTTCAGAACTGGTGTGACGCAATGCAGAACGTCACTGCGCCCCCCTTTTTCCTCGCTTTACCAGGAGAGCCACCTATAAAATGGCAAAAGTGGAAAAAAGTATTTGAAAGATATTCCAAAGTTTGTGGCGCATCTCTTAGTGTAGAAAGGAAACCTGCTCTACTATTACATTGCTTAGGTTCTGAAGGACAGGAGGTTTTCGATAATCTTCCAGGCATAATTAATGAACATCTAAATGAGTATGAAAGTTGTATAGAAAAATTGGATAGACATTATATTCCCAAAATTAGTACAATACTTGAAAGATATCACTTTGGAAGGCGTAACCAAGATGAAAATGAATCAGTGGAGGGATATGTTACAGCATTACGGAAATTAGCATTGTCATGTAAATTTGGAACTCTGACGGAGGAAAGAATCAGAGATCAATTTATGTTAGGCTGTAACATAGAAAGAGTAAGAGATGAAATTTGGCAAAAAGATGATCCATCACTAGACGAAGTTTTGGTTTTAGCTAAGAAAATTGAACATTCCCTTAAATGTGTAGAGACCATCAAAAAAGAGGAATGCAAAAATTATACTGTACATGTAATTCAAAATATTACGGGAAATAAAGAAAGAGCAGAAGGACAGGATTATAAAAAAGAAAGGAAAAATAAGTTTATTGGAAATTGTTTTTGCTGCGGCAGACAAGGTCACATGGCCAACTATAAAAACTGCCCCGCCTTAAAGGTGATATGTAGGTTGTGTAAGAAAAAAGGTCATTACTCGAGTGTGTGCAGAACGAGAAGTGGAAAGAGCAATGTCTTTGAAGTTAAGAAAGACTTAGATGAGGGAGAAAATGATGACTTTGAGTGTGGTCAAATAATTCTACAAGTCAAAGAAGGAAATAAAAAAGGAAAGAAAGGCCCAATTGATGAATTCATGATAGATGGAGAAAGAACCAGAGTATTATTTGATTCTGGAGCCAAAATCACAATTGTTTCAATGGAATTCTATATGGGAAAATTAAGAAACAAAGTTAAGTTGTTCAAACCGGATATTATAACCGTTGCATATGGTGGTGAACCAATTAAGCTCCATGGATACTTTTGGGGTTTGCTTGAGTTTGAACGAGCGTTCACTAATGCAAAAATTAACGTTTCTAAGAAAGGAGACAGTGTACTCAGTTGGTTCCACCAGAAAGACTTGGGGGTTATTCTTTATCCCAATAGTGATCCACCTGTGAAGGTAAGGGATCAAGTCGTCATCAATGCTATTGGGGATCAAGGAAATTCTATTAACCAGAAACTCATAGCCAACGATGGGTTTGTTATGGGACTAAAGAAAAAATTTCCTTTGGTATTTCGAGAAAAATTAGGATGTCTTCAACATTATGTACATCGCATTCGACTGAAGGAAAGTGTGAAACCTGTATGCAGCAAAGTTCGCGGAGTACCTGTTGCTCTACGTGAAGACATGAAATTGGAACTGGAGAGGTTGCAGGAAGAAGGAATCATAGAGGAAGTTGAAGGAACTGAGTGGTTGGCGCCAGTAGTTGTAGCCAGGAAACCAAATGGGAGTATACGCTTATGTGTGGACTTAAGAGAGTTAAATAAGAATGTGATTGTGGATAGGTATCCCATACCCAATATTTCTGATATGTTGTTACTGTTAAAGGGTGCTAAAGGTTTTTCTACCATAGACCTGACATCGGCATATCATCAGATTAGGTTGACTGAAGAATCCAAGGACCTTACTGCATTCATCACACCATTTGGTACTTTTAGGTATACCAGGCTACCGTTTGGATTAGTGTTGGCGGCCTCTGTATTTCAACTAATTATGGAGAGGGTTTTGAAAGATCTGGTTGGTGAGAGTGTATCAAGATGATGTTTTGGTATATGGGAAAGAGCAGGCCCAGCATGAAAAGAGGATGGTTAGTGTTTTGGAGAAGTTGGAAGAATTCGGGTTGACTGTCAAGTTAGAAAAGTGTAGGTTTTCTAGTAAATCTATAGAATATTTAGGTCATATTATAACTGGTGAAGGCATATCCCCAAAAAAGGAGCTAGTAGATGGTATTGACAGACTACAATCACCATTGAATAAGGAAGAACTCATTAAATTTTTAGGTATGGCTGAATATTACAGTAAATTTGTGAAGGGTTTTGCTGAGAAGAGTGTATGTATGAGAAAATTATTACGGAAAGGAGTAGAATTTGTGTGGAATGAAGAGTGTGAAAATGAATTTGGAGAAATAAAAAAGGAAATTGTGAAATCTCCCAGATTGAGAACTTTTAATCCCAATCTGCCCTCGATTTTAATAACAGATGCGAGTGCAAAAGGCTTAGGGGCGGTGTTACAACAGGGTGGCAAAAGAGATGATCAAATTGTATTATTTTTATCACGAGCCTTGAGAGATGCAGAATTGAACTATAGTGTTATTGAAAGGGAGGTGCTTGCTGTTCATTGGGCAGTGAGGAAACTTAAGAATTTGTTGTGGGGAAATAAGTTCGAGGTAAGGACGGATCATAAGCCCCTTTGTGAAATGTATAAAAGGAAAGGGGTGGATGCAGTGTCTAGCAGAATCACTAAATGGGTTGTGTCGCTACAAGATTTTGATTTTTATATAAAGTATATTCCGGGTGCTAAAAATAAGGTAGCGGACACATTATCAAGATTAGTGTCAGTAGGTGAATTGGAAGAAGAGGAAGAAACGTATTGGGATACCGAAATGGTGTGTGAGATTGAGGAGAATGGATTTGACGAAAGTGTAGTGACAAAGGAGAGATGGCGGAGAGAAAGTGAGTCTGATGACACCATAGTGAAAGTGATATCTTTAATAAAAGAAGGTTGGAAAAACAGGAAAGAAGGAAGTAGTGAAACACAAAAATTCTGGCATGTGAGAAGTGAGTTGTCTAGTGATGATGGGTTTCTATTCAGAGGTACGAAATTAGTTCCCCCCACCACATTGAGGCAGGAGCTGATTTCTCTTGCTCACACGGGTCATCAAGGAATGTCCAAGACCAAAGGGAGATTACGTTTGACTTATTGGTGGCCAGGTATGGACTCCCAGCTAGAAAGATCAATCAGAGAATGTATGCAATGTATCATGAGTGAGAAGACTATGAAACCTAAAATTCAGCCTATGGAAGTAAGGGAACGCCCCACTCAACCGTGGGAGGAGGTTGCCTTGGACATTCTGGGACCTATCCGTGGGGAAGGTTGTGATATGTACCTATTGGTGCTAATTGATCTGTTTTCCAGGTGGCCGGAGATTAGATTTACTAGGAGTATTGAGACAAGACAGGTAATTGATTTTCTTAAGGAAGTGTTTGGGAGAGAAGGGCTGCCTAAGAGCATTCTCACTGATAACGGGGTACAATTAGTATCGAAGGAAATGGAGAGCTATTTGGCTGACTGTGCTATAATCCATAAGAAGTGTACATTATACCACCCCGAAACCAACGGCATGGTGGAATGATTTAATAGGGTGTTGAAGGAGATTATAGCTTTAGCTAAGGTTGGTGGATTGAGCTGGAAGAAAGAAGTGATTAAGCGGGTTGAAGCATACAGAGTCTCGCCTCATGCCATTACTGGGAAAACACCTTTTGAGTTACTCAGAGCCAGACATCCTAATACTTTGGTGTCACCTAGGTGGGTCAATGATGTGGGAGCAAGAACTGGGGTGGTGGTGTCGGATGAGACTTGGAGACAGGATGAAGAGGAAAAAATAAAAAAGCGGAAGGAATATTTTGATCGCAGGAGGTCAACTCGCACTACTACAGTCAAGGTTGGGGATTGGGTGTTGATTCGTAAGCCTGTGAATAAAGGAAGGAATGTTGATAAAGTTAAACCTTTAAGGGTAGTGAGGCTGTTTAACAATGCAGTAAGAACGGAGGATTCCAAGATTTGGAATTTAAATCGTGTAGTGGTACTAAAAGACGGAGACTGAGGAGAAGGAGTAGTTGGCAGTTGGTGGAGCTGGATGGGGCCTCTGTAAATAAATAAAAGCTACTTCGTGAATCCGAATGACTCACCGTGATTTGTGGACCCATTTTACACCCATGTTCTGGGAAGTGTCAGGGCCTGATCCAATGGCGGGCTACACCGCCTCATTTTCCTATTGAAATAAAATTCCCTTAAAAGTTTGTGGGCAAGGCAAATGCTTGCCCATGCCTTGGAAGTCTACTTTCCCATTTCTTGGGTCTCGTGAGTAGATCCCTGCTTGATGAGTGTCAACCTGCAGAGATCACCAAGTTGGGATCCACTTGGGAAGATATCATTGGAATGGTTGATTCTCCATTTTCCCATGATACCTCTCAAGGGTAATTAGTGCTTAAGAGGATAACTTCCAAGCACCAATGAAAGTGAAAGTAAATAGAACTGATCTGATTATCCTGGGTGCTTGGATATGTCTTTAGCATTTATAACAACCTTTGGGTTATGCTGTACATGTGAGAGTCATGTCTTAAGCATCCAAGATGTTAAACACAGATGTTTCTATCTCCATGTCTAATTTATTCTGATATTGATCAAGGTGAGGCCCAACGTATTCTTGGAATCTGGCAAGTGTACAACATGTTCTTGAACAGGAAAATATGAGGAAATGTTTGACTGACCAATATAGTATTTATATGCAGGAAAGCTGGCCAAGTGGCAAAGGCAATAGCCAGGTCTATTTTTCATAGAGTTTGTATGCCATAAGATCTAATAGGAAGAAAAAGCTTCAAGGAGGACTGACAAATTCTATTTTGATCAGTTAGGGATTCCAAGTTACTACTGTTAAGGTGTCCCAAACTAAAATCAAATTTTAGAGTGATATATAAAAACTCACCAAGCTACAATCACAATAAAACATAAATATTGATCATTTACATGTTCTCATTTTCCTATTGAAATAAAATTCCCTTAAAAGTTTGTGGGCAAGGCAAATGCTTGCCCGTGCCTTGGAAGTCTACTTTCCCATTTCTTGGGTCTCGTGAGTAGATCCCTGCTTGATGAGTGTCAACCTGCAGAGATCACCAAGTTGGGATCCACTTGGGAAGATATCATTGGAATGGTTGATTCTCCATTTTCCCATGATACCCCTCAAGGGAAATTAGTGCTTAAGAGGATAACTTCCAAGCACCAATGAAAGTGAAAGTAAATAGAACTGATCTGATTATCCTGGGTGCTTGGATATGTCTTTAGCATTTATAACAACCTTTGGGTTATGATGTACATGTGAGAGTCATGTCTTAAGCATCCAAGATGTTAAACACAGATGTTTCTATCTCCATGTCTAATTTATTCTGATATTGATCAAAGTGAGGCCCAACGTATTCTTGGAATCTGGCAAGTGTACAACATGTTCTTGAACAGGAAAATATGAGGAAATGTTTGACTGACCAATATAGTATTTATATGCAGGAAAGCTGGCCAAGTGGCAAAGGCAATAGCCAGGTCTATTTTTCATAGAGTTTGTATGCCATAAGATCTAATAGGAAGAAAAAGCTTCAAGGAGGACTGACAAATTCTATTTTGATCAGTTAGGGATTCCTAGTTACTACTGTTAAGGTGTCCCAAACTAAAATCAAATTTTAGAGTGATATATAAAAACTCACCAAGCTACAATCACAATAAAACATAAATATTGATCATTTACATGTTTGCTGACAAAGCAAGGAAAACACACACACAGAAGATATTGTTAGAGCACTCCCAAGAATCATACCAAATGATGCTAATGTTAATATTTATTTAATTACTTTTTAATGATATTTTTGATCTTTCAATGATCTTTACCAGATAAAACAATATAAATGATTCTCATTAGGTTACTTCGAGAATGAATATATATTTATTTATACAGGAAGGGGAGAGTTCTGGGGGGGCTAACTGAGACTAATAGCAGAGCTCAACCAGACATTCTAGCAAACTCTACACATTATCCCCCTAGAGATGGAAATCCTCTATATTATGTATTTACCAAGCCAAGAAAATATAATTATGCCAACACAAATCAAATAATACATAGAAAAGAGAATCACCATCTTGTCCCAAAGACTACATGTAACTAGGAAGCTGGTGAATTGGATTTATAGAAGGATTTCATTCTTCAATTGCCTCAAACCGTTACAGAAACTTTGGGTAACATGATGGGTGGAAAGTAAAAAGTGGGAATGGTTTTGTAAATCTGTTTTAATGGGGTTTAGCAGTAACTTGTTTTCTAAAAATGGACATTGTTGCAATCAAGTTTCATTGAGAAAATTTCTGATTATTCTTTAAAATCTCATGTCTCTCCAGTGGTATGAACTTTGATGGCATTGAAAGACAGAAACCATAGCAGATTGTTTAACAAACACTTGAGAGCAAAAGAGAATGACCCATCAGCTCCCAAATAAGTTAGACTACTTTAAAGCTTTGAAAGGTGTTTGAAAATACACAAAAATATGTACCAATCAAAACAATACTTTAATATATAGCAGATAATATATTGCAGATAGTATGATACAAGTAAGTGAAAAGAGAGTATTCAGTTAATAAACAATCTGGATGACAAGTTAAAAAACATGCCAAGAATTCTATCCAAGCTGATATGCAACTTAAATACATTTGTTAATCTTTATTTCAAAGCAGAACTGACTTTTTGTCATCTGGCTGAAGTTTTAGCCCACTGTCTTTTAATTACAGAAAAAGGATTGTGGCAAGCCTACAGTTGGTTGGGATCTCAGGATCTCCAGGACTTAATAGAGTGCAAATGCAACTATCTGTCACATCTGTGCCAAGAGCTTACTGGATGTTGACTGTGGAAAATGGAAGATTGTGAGTGTTTCGCACATTCAGTCAGCAAGTTGCTGGATGACAATCTAAATGCCTACCTAGATGTGTGTAAGATCAGCACTGCACTGATAATCTAAATGCCTACCTAGATGTGTGTAAGATCAGCACTGCACTGATAATTATACAATCGCCGTGAGGGGTGTTCCACAATCAGCTTGAAGCACCTGTCAGGAAAGACATGTGTAGAGTCAGAGAGACTGGCAGCAGGCTAAGGATGTCATACTTTTGTTTCTTCTACACATGTAAAGCAGATGCCCTGATTCTAGAAATGGGAATTGTTGAGCTTATCAGGTACCCTTCCCAAGATGGTGATCTGTCCAGCCAATTTCACAGGATGTTCCCATTCTAAGATTAACTCAAAGATTTTTTCTGCTGTGACAGTTCCTTATTGAATCATTTAATGAAGGCAATCAAGATGGATAGGATAGTAACACATTTCTTTCCTTTCTTTCAGCATCTTTTTCATCTACTTGCTTCTGTTTCTATCTCTGGTTTTGCTCCTTGCAGTTGGATATTCTTTTGCATTTTCTCATTGATGTGTGGCTTGGCTCTTTTCTTTCCCTAATGTCAGCTAGAGCTTAGTGTCTGGCGTATCTGCTGCTAAATTATTCTTCATCTCCATTAACACCCAGATTGCAGAGAGCTTTCTTCTTTCTTCCTAATTTTAGTCTGCTTACAGAGACAAGTGACACTTTTAATGTGTTGTAAAGTGGAGGTTTGCATTGTATCTACTGGGAGGAGTCACCCTAGTTTCAACAGTTTCTCCATACTGAGAATCCATCACAGTCTTTCAATTTATTTATGTTTGTATGGTAGAGTTTGTTGTCCCAATAGGTTTGGAATGGGTTGTTTAGTCATAAGTAGGAGGTGATATATTAGTTTACCTCGGGTGCCAAGGAGCTGATAAATATCTGGTTTGGGGAATCTCAGAAGGGTCAGACCTGGTGATTTCTTTGATTGTGGACAAAATCACGGTTCAGAAGGGTTGCATATTGGGGCAGGACCATATTATGTGAGTAAGGATTCCATTCTTCAGACACCCCTCCCACAGAAAGAGCTGCCCTATTCCTTCACTTAGCTAGACTTGCTTGGGTGCAATGCTAGTGGTATAGTATGTTAAATAACATTTTTCTCCCTCATGAGTATGATGTGCAGTTGTCAACATGAGTCAAGCTCTCCTTCCACTGGTCATAATCTAGGGTGATGCTCAGCTCCTTCTCTCAGGCTTTATGGAATGTATGTTTGATTGTGCCATTTGTGGTATTCAGTATGCTACATATGATAGAGATGACACCAAACTGTGGCATACGTTTAAAATGGGACAAAATAGATCCAAAACTTTTTAACCAGGAAATTGTAAGAAGTAGGTCGGACTCGATTCAGATGTGTCTCTCCCAGCAGTTAGATTCTGACCGCATAGTGCGTGAATTTGAATTTTTAAGCACTGACATTTCACGCGCCTTGGCGGTGGACAGGCCTGCGAAGGGGCCGGCGGCCCACAGATGGTTCGACTCATGCGTGTTCATCTGCCCACAAAAAACTCAAAGATGCACTTAAAGCAGTTCCTCTCTCCCGTCAATTAGTTAAAATAGCCAGAGTTGATTATAAGGCTGCCATTGACAAACGGAAATCAGAAATTAGGTCCAGGGCCTGGGGCGATCTTTTGGCTGCATCTGAGCAGAAGGACACTTCTAAATTTTGGAAAGTGATTAATCACTCATACTTTTCTGGTCACCACTCTTTGGCCGATGACTGTCTTATTACTGAGGATGTCTGGTTAACTCATTTTAGGAAAGTCTTCTGTTCAGGAACCTATGAGAATTTGCATGTAAATCCTTCTGCACTTTTCAATTTAGATTCCAAAACTAAGGCCCCAAACATTATTTTTGACCTCCACGAGGTCAAAAATGCTATTAATAGATCAAGGCAGGGAAAAGCTCCCGGCCCCGATGGGGTTCCCGCTGATCTTTTTAAATCAGAAATTGATCTTTGGGGTCCGCTAGTTACAAATGTTTTGAATAGTGTGGTAAACAGTAACGTGCCCCTTTCATGGAAATCGGCCATTATTGTTCCTATCTTTAAAAAAGGTAATAGACAAGATCCTTCCTGTTACAGACCAATCTCTCTTATTGATTCGACGGCAAAGATTTTAGGTAGTGTGATCTTGTCCCGGTTAGAAGACTGGGTGTCCGAGGCCCAGATTTTATCCCCTATTCAATTTGGTTTTAGACCTGGTGTAGGCACAGTTGAGCAAGTTTTAAACTTGCAGCTGATACTCAGCAAATATGTGACAGTCAAAAAAGAGTCTATTCACATGGCTTTCATTGATCTAACCAGTGCCTTTGATATGGTTAATAGGTCAAAGTTATGGCAAATTTTGGAAGCCTTAGGCTGTGATCCGCCTCTATTGGAGCTTATTAAACGCCTACACACAGACCTAACAATTTCTGTTCAGGTCGGCTCACATGGGCAGAGAACCTCCCCCATCCCGTCAACTAGGGGCATAAGGCAGGGATGTATCTTAGCCCCTTTTCTCTTTCTGATTTATATAAATGGGCTCTATGATTCACTTTTAAAACATGCAAAGGACATACCGAAGATGGGTCAGAGACACCTTCCAGTTTTATTATACGCTGACGATGCAGTTTTAATTGCCCGTACTGCAAACGGTTTACAGGGACTACTGGATGTATTTTACAATTTTATGCTGAATCTGGATCTGAAAGTAAATTACCCAAAGACTTTTGTTATGACTTGTGGCCCACGCAATACAAAGTCTAAACTATTTTCTATGGGAGGGCACACTCTTAATAAGGTCAAAGAATTTTGTTATCTAGGCATGTACATGAGTTCTTCTTTGTCCTGGAAGACACACATTAATTTTAAGCTCCAACAGTTGATAAGGAACAATGAAGCAATTTTTCGCTTTTCAAATAAACTAGGTCACAGACCCCCTGCTCAGTTGAAAACTCTTTATAATTCCAAATGCACTGCATCAGTCCTTTATGGGGCAGGCGTCTGGGGCTATAATAAAATACCGTCTCTTCAGAGTGTAGAAAATAAATTCCTGCGCAGATTATTGTTGGTTCCAAAATGCACCGCAAACATAATCTGCCACGAAGAACTGGGTCAGTGCTTTTTGGAGGACAGGGTCTTTATGGCTCCCCTACTGCTGTGGATCAAATGTTGGTCAAACCCTATGGCAAGTTTGGTCCAAGACTGTATCACTGATTGTCTTCAATTGGAATACTCAAATAGGATTCCCTGGCTTATGTTTCTGCAAAACTCCTTTGAGAACCTAGGGCTTAGATATATGTTTGATGATCCCCATCTATTAACCACAAACTCTAGGTCTGTTTTGAAGTCTACTTATTCCAAGCACATATCAGAGCTGAGATTTTATAGTTCCCTGAAATTGAAATCTTTTGATTCTTATTCTCGGATTGTGACTGTTCCATGCCTTGAACCCTATTTGTCTTGGTTTTCAAGTTTTAAAATAATTTCCTTTTTAACACTTTTTAGACTTAATCTAATTCATTTTAAGGTAGCTTTCCCTGAACCATGTTTCTGGAAAAAGGATTTACCGCTTTGTCCCTGGGACTCCAAATCAACCCAGAGCACTTTGCATTTTTTTCTTTTTTGCCCTTTATATGCTGCACCTAGAGGGGCCTTTATTTTACCCACGTTACGTCTTTTTAGACCTATTCATTATAAGGAAGCCCTGCTATACCTTCAGAGATTGCCTAATATCCAAATTTGTCACCATGTATTAGACTTTGTCACAGCTTCTTTACGCATTAGGAAAAGGCCTACTCCTTTTTAAATATTTTATGTACGTATAGTATATCTTTTTAACGCTAACATTTGTACTTTTCTGACTTTGTGATTTTTAATCATGTCTAGTATATTTATCTATGTATGTCAAGGGGTTTCAGATTGGATGTTCATCTGGTACTTCCAGTAATGGTTTTAAAGTTTTATTTTACTATTTATAGATTGGGAAATGTGTCTTGGTTTGTACTTTTATGGCAATTGCCGAATAAAGTTATTTGACTGACTGATAGAGATGACATTTTTGTCATTCTTAAAAATTAAAATGTACAGGGTATTTTTCCAGCCTGGGTAATCTCTAGAATTCAAGCGGGAGTGGTATAATTGAAGTAGGAGGATTTCTTGTAAGAGCCCTATGGCTGCTCAGAGGAGGGCCAATTTCTGTAGGACAGATCGTCGTTTAGTAGGATTGTTGAGGACCCAGACATTGTAGGTGATAATTTAAAGGTCATTAGAACATGGTTATTCTGTATGAGGTGTTGACTTAGTGTTGCATATGGTATGGAGGGCCTAATATGGACACAGTCAGAGATGGATGGCTATTTGCATCATGAAACCCAAAGATCCCCCCTAAAAAATAAAAAATAAAAACAAACAGTATAAAAGCCTAGTATCAATTGAAATGGATGTCATTAGGTGAAGATACATCTTCGTGGGATCTTCAGTCAACGACGTTGATTCGGCAAGGATAAGGATGCCAAGTCTCTAGGGGAAAAGGATGCTGTTAATACAAATCAAGGGCATTGCATGCCTGGGCCAGCAGTGCCCAAATTCAAATCTCAAAGGGCATGTTTCCATTGTGGCCCTGGGTAGGCCCACCCATATGCTCAATTTATATGTGGGGTTACCCACATGGTTAGTTGGTTGTTGGCTCCTGCTCCAGTGTGTCAATCGGCAACAGCTGGGTGTTGGGCCTCTACGGGCCACTCAATCTGTGGACCTTTGCTATGGCTGATTTTCAGCCTGCTAATAATGCCTCTTGTTTATGGAGGTTTTTTTGCAGCCCTAATGCGCCTGAGTACACTCTTGATTCTGTTCCTGGTGGGGTTCTTTTGGCACTCTTGTCTTGCTCTCTGGGAGGTGGACATATAGTGCCAGAGAAGCCACTTTGAGGGACCTGAAGGACCAGTATTTGCCTTACCACTCAAACATGAAATGAAAGAGGTACCCCCACCAGTATCTGACCTTCTTTTCTGGCAGGACTGTGGTAACCAGGCAGAATGGCCCTCGCTTGATCAATGTGATCTAAGTCTTGGAATATGTAGAGGTCATCGTCATTTTACTATATTGTGCTGCCATGCCTTGCTGCCCCAGGATTGCCTTTTTATCCTCAACATGGTGGAAGCAGACCAGAATTGCCAGGGTTGTTTTCAATTCAGGGCTCTTGGCCCAGCTGTGTGAGCCCTGTTGATAAGCAAGTGCTCTGGTGCATGAACATTGAGGATTGCCTCTGCCAGGCTCTGCATGAAACCTTTAATATTTTTATCTTGAAGATGAAGCTATGGGGTGCAGCTGAAGCAATGCACCAGTGTTGAAATCCACAGCAGCGAAGATGCATTGATTTTCCCCATGCAAGCAGAGGAGGTGGGTCGATTTTCTCCACAGAGCTGCAGCGATGCAGCAGTTCCGAGAGGTGGCGGGTCCGAAGTCGATGCACCTGTTCTGATCCTGCAACAGCAGTAATGCATCAGAGTCAATCCCCGCAGCAGTGGTGTTGCGCTAGTTCTGATCCAGACAACAGGGGTTATGCGCCAGTTCCAATCCGTGCATCATCACTTTGGCTGCAGCAAGCACCTTAGGCTCACTTCCAAAAGTCCAGGACTGGGTTGACACCACTTGGCAAGGCAGACTAACAGATGGCAGAGTTCAGGGGACAGAAGTATGTTGGTTTAATGAATTTTAAGTCCCTGAGATTCAGAGATAAAGACCAGCCAGTTTACTTTTCAAGTTACTCTGGGTGGGAGAAGTGCAGGTCCAGTCCGTATCACTCCCAGGCAAGAGGGCAGCAGGCCCATCAGGTCACACTTAAGCTCCCATTGTGTATGGCTGTCTAGAGGGACTACACAAAGTCCGACTGTCACTCAGCCCAGATATGCAAACAGAGACAAGCTGCAGGCACACAGGGCTAAGAGCAGGAAAATACCATCTTTTTAAAAGTGGCATTTTCAAAAGCGTAATGACAAATTCAACCTTACTTCTAAAGAGGATTTATTATTACAATACTCATAGGTTTTAAACAAGACAGAACTACCGCCTTTCCATTAGGAATTACAGTTTATTAAATGTAATAAGAATGTTATTCTATGAGAGGGATTGGCCTCACAGTAGTGAACACTGAATTTGGGAGTTTTTCACTATGAGGACATGTAAAACCTGAAAGCGCATGTCCTACATTTTGAGTACATAGCACCTTATGGATCTCCTAGGTCCTACTTTAGGGGTGACTTATATGTAATAATAGGGGCTTTATGGCTTGTAAAGGGGTTGTAAATGCCAAATTAGCATGGCAGTATAACTCTGAATTCAGGCTGCCATGGCAGGCCTGGGGCATGTTTTAGGAGGCCAACTTAAGTGAGTGGCACAATAAGTGCTTGAGGCCCACTGGTAGCATTTAGGCCCGTATTTATACTCCGTTTGCGCCGAATTAGCGTCGTTTTTTTCGACGCAAATTCGGCGCAAAACGAACGCCATATTTATACTTTGGCGTTAGACGCGTCTAGCGCCAAAGTATGGGCAAATAGCATAATTTTTTTGCGTGAACGCCTTCCTTGCGTTAATGAGATGCAAGGAAGTCGTTCCCGTCTAAAAAAATGACGGCGACGCAAATGCGTCGTATTTATACTCCCGGGCAAAAATCACGCCCGGGAGTTGGCGGGTCAAAAAACCCCGCATTTGCGCCACTATTTAACGCCTGGGTCAGGGTAGGCGTTAAGGGGCCTGTGGGCTCAAAATGAGCCCACAGGTGCCCTCCCCTGCCCACAGGGACCCCCCCTGCCAGCCCTGCCCACCCCAGGAGGACACCCAAGGATGGAGGGACCCACCCCAGGGACATTCAGGTAAGTTCAGGTAAGTATAATTTTTTATATTTTTTAATTTTTTTGGGTGGCATAGGGGGGCCTTATTTGTGCCCCCCTACATGCCACTATGCTCAATGACCATGCCCAGGGGACATAAGTCCCCTGGGCATGGCCATTGGGCAAGGGGGCATGACTCCTGTCTTTACTAAGACAGGAGTCATTTAAATGGCGTCTGGGCGTCGAAAAAAATGGCGCAAATCGGGTTGAGGCGATTTTTTTGCCTCAACCTGACTTGCCCCATTTTAAGACGCCCTAACGCCATTTTCCCCCTACGCCGGCGCTGCCTGGTCTACGTGGTTTTTTTCCACGCACACCAGGCAGCGCCTGTCTGCTAGCGCCAGCTAACGCCATTCCATAAATACGGCGCCCGCATGGCGCTTCAGAATGGCGTTAGACGGCGCTAAATTTTTTGACGCTAAACTGCGTTAGCGCAGTTTAGCGTCAAAAAGTATAAATATGGGTCTTAATGTACAAACTATGGGTATATTCTATCCCACTCTATAAGGGACTTACACGTATTTCAAATATGCCAATTGGGTATATGACATTCAAAGCATGTCTCTAGGGAGAGAGCACAAGCACTGTAGCACTGGTTAGCAGTGGAAAAGGGCACAGAATCTTAAAGCCAGCAAAAATGAATTCAGCAAAATTGGAGGCAAGCAGTGAAAGTACCATCTTTCTTGGCATGTTACCCCTAATTTCTACCTGGTTGTCAGTGTTATTTGACTGTTTCACTGGGATCCTGCTAGTCAGGACTCCAGTGCTTATGGTTTGTGGCCTACATGCCAGTATGTTTTACTGTTTTGTCAGTATGCTTGACTGTGTCACCGGAATCCTGCTAATCAGAGCTCCAGTGTTATGCTCTCTCTGTTTCCAAAATTGTCACTACAGTCTAGTCACTACATATTTTACTCTAAATTGGCATACTGGACCCCCCTCATAAGTCCCTAGTATATGGTACCTAGGTACCCAGGGCATTTGGGTTCCAGGAGATCCTTATGGGCTGAAGCATTTCGTTTTCTAATCATAAGGAGCTCATTCAAACACTTCTTCAGGAGTACTATTTCACAGCCATTTTCACTGCACCAGGTCACTTATAAGTCACATATATATCTAATCTTCAGGCCCTGAAGGTTAAGTGCATAGTACCTGTGTGTGAGAGCAACCATGCACTAGCAGAGGTGCCCCCACGTCATCCAGTCCCACTTTGCCAGACTTTGTGAGTGTGGGGACGTCATTATAAGTGTGCACTACATATAGGTCAATACCTATATGTAGCTTCACAATGGTAACCCCGAATATGTGAGGTGTCTAGGAACTGGAAATTGTACCCCCCAATCTGATTCTGGTATCGATGGGGGCAATTCCATGCACCCTGGGGGTTCTACCATGGACCTCCAGTACTGCCAAACCAGCTCTTTGAGGTTTCCACTGCAGCCCCAGCTGCTGCCACCTCACAGACAGGCTTATGCCCTCCTCGGGCTTGAGCAGCTCAATCCCAGGAAGGCGGAACAATGCATCACCTTTAGGAGAGGGGTGTTACACCCTCTCCCTTTGGAAATAGGTGTTACAGGCATGGAAGGGGTATCATCTCAGGGCCTCTGAAAATGCTTTGAAGGTCACAGATGGTGCCCTCCTTGCATAAGCCAGTCTACACTGGTTCAGGGACCCCCAGTGCCTGCTCTGGTGCAAAACTGGACAAAGGAAAATGGAGTGACCATTCCCCTGTCCATCACCACCCCAGGGGTGGTGCCGTCCCTGGATTCTGTCATCTTGTTTTCAGGATGCTCAGGGAACTCTGGGAGCATCTGAGTGGCCAGTGCCAGCAGGTGACGTCAGAGACCCCTCCTGATAGGTGCTAACCTGGTTAGGTGACCAATCCCCCTCTCAGGGCTATTTAGGGTCTCTCCTCTGGGTGCTTCCTCAGATTCGGTTTTGCAAGACTCCAGCAGGAATCCTCTGCAAACTCTGCTTCACCTTCTACTGACGAATCAACCACATAACTGCTCCAGGAACTCTACAACTGCAACAAAGTATCCAAGAAGGCTACTGCAACTCTGTAACATCAGCTCCTGCCAGCAACTGCAACAGTTTAGAGGTCATGCACGCTTGTCTTCATCCTGCACCAGAAGGACCGAAGGAATCTCCTGTGGAGTGACAGAGTCACTTCCCTGCTTCAGCAGGCACCTCTCTGCATCGACAACCAGTACTCTGGATCCCCTCTCCTGACAATGAGTGTGGATCCTGGACAACAGATGGTGGACTGAAGTGACCCAGACTGTCCAAAGGTCCAACTATACAAATTTGGTGGAGGTAAGAGCTTGCCTCCCCGAGCCAGACAGTATGCTTCACGTGTTTTGCAGCTCCTATGGCTTTTGTATGACTCTCCAAGGAATTGTGCACCGCATAGCCCAAGTCCCAGCAGTTTATCCTGCGATGCTCAGCTCCCTGAGTTGTTCTCCGGCGGCGTGGGATCCCTTTGTGTAGTACTGTGACGACTGTGATTTGACACTCCTTTGTCCCCGTGTCCTGGGACCCCTGTGGGTGCTGCCTGGTCTTCTGAGGGCTCTCTGAAGTGCTGAGAGCCTCCTCTGTCTCCTCAGTTTTAGTTGAGACCTCCCAGGTCCCTCCTCGGCCCAGGTAGTGCCTTTTCCCGCTGCACGCCTCTTTTGCGTGAGCCAAGGCTTGTTGACAGAATCCAATTACGAAAACCAGCCTACATTCTTCTACTCGACATGGGACATATCTTGCACCAAGCAGGAACCCACAGCTGTCATCTTTGGTGCATCTCTGACTTTTTCTTCCAACCGAGAATCCACTTTTGCACCTTCTTCTGGGTTAGCAGGGGTTCCTGTTCTTCCTGGACTCTTCAGCTGTTCTTGGACTTGGTCTCCTCTCTCCACAGGTCCTCAAGTCCAGGAATCCATTGTTAGTGTCTTGCGGGTTTGCTTGGTGTTTGCATAATTCTTCATCACAGTTTCTAGTGTGTTCTGAGGAAACTTGCTATAATTTACTCCTATTTTCCTGGGCTCTGGGGTGGGGTACTTTAGTTACCTTTGGTGTTTTCTTACACTCCCAGCACCCCTCTACACACTACTCTTGCCTAGGTGGGAAACTGATGTTCACATTCACTATTTTTGTATATGGTTTGTGTTCCCCCTAGGCCCATTGTACCCTATGGTGATTTTCACTATTTGCACTATTTTATGACTGTTTACTTACCTGATTTTGGTTACTAGTGTATATTTTGTTTATAATACTTACCTCCTAAAGGAGTATAGCCTCTAAGATATATTTGGCATTGTGTCACTAAAAGAAAGTACCTTTATTTTTGGTAAAAATGAGTATTGTCTTTCTTGTGTGTAAGTACTGTGTGACTACAGTGGTATTTCAAGAGCTTTGCATGTCTCCTAGTTCAGCCTTGACTGCTCTGACTATAGCTACCTCTAGACAGCCTGGCTTCTAGACACTGACTACATTTTACTAGTAAGGGATAACTGGACCTGGTATGAGGTGTAAGTATTTTAAGTACCCACTACAAACCAGAACAAGCCTCCTACAAGCAGGCAAACGTTTGGGGGAAGATCTCTCCAAGGCTGATAGGTCTAACATCGGGATGCCATTTTAGGATTAGGGAGCCTGAACCAGTTCCTTGACAGTTGACTCTCTTTTTGGTCATGTGGCGGCCACGGTGTTTGCATTATTGGCTGTGATATTCCTTGATGCATCTGCTCAGGCCTCAGGTAGTGCAAGCTGGATACCTCTTCCTATGTGGAGGAAATGCATGTGTCAGAGGTGGCTGCTGAGTTCTACCCATGTACAGATCGCGAGGAGGCAAAGTGGAGCGATGGGGTGATTAGGTTTCTCTGCCGCCGTGGTGAACTCTCCTATCTGGCAGTTTGCTGGTCACCTCATCTTGCTCAGAGAAGTTTACTCACCTAGTGAGGAGGAGAGGCATGAATTGTCTTTGTTGGTTCTCCCACCTGACAGGACTGCGATGGGGGACCCTAAATTTGCTGGTCCTTCCAACTGTAGGTGGCTGTGTCCGCAAGCGGGTATCCCACAGTATGTTTATCTATGCCACCAGCAGCTGCTGATCTCTGTTCAAGCATTGTCTTGACATGTCACCACTTGAGAGGGAGGGCACCAGGACCTCTCACTGAGATGGGTTGTGGTGTGCCATGTCCTGTGTCAGGCACTCACACCTGGTCTCCCCGGAATGCCTCTCTGTGGTTCCAGAGGCTTGCAGGCTGGGACAGAAGACACTAGTCAGATGCATTGCAGTGTGGAGGTCACCATCCCAGTGGGGCCTCCAGCCTCACACTGTCCCAAGCGGGCGCTCCCTATTGCCATGGGGTGTTGCTCTGTGGTGTCAGGTGCTCGCCAAATGGGACTGAGCCTTCGTTCAGCTGGGTTTGCCTGCTGCAGGTGACACATTTGGTTATGCTTCTTCTACCTAGTGATCCACCATCTTGCCTGCATCATGGTTGGGTTGCTTGGCTCATACTGAATCTGGGACACAGCCTTCTTGGGGACTCATGAGGCCTCCATGCCCTCAGGGTCCCCCACCATGACTGCACTCATCTCCAAAGGCTGGAAAAGTCTCATGAAATGCCGTGAACCTGGTGTGCACTCCAATCCCATATGTGCGTAGGCATCCTGCGGCATCTTGGGCTTGGCCAAGCCCCCTGCTGTGTCTTGATAAAGTGTGTTTCCTGGCTTTTGCTAACTAGGCCTTAAGTAATGCCTCAACACTAATCTGTTCAAAATGATATATCCTCCTTCATGCTCACTGTTCATTATTTCTGCAGTAAGCAGTAAAGCAGAATCATGCTTGTTTATTTCCATTGACATGGCTGTTGCTGTCCTCAAAGAAAATCTTCCTGTAAGGACAGAGTAATGTTGCACTTTTCCAGAGCTCTTCTACTAGCACACTATATTACATTCATTTACAATGGTTTGCTGTTGCTCATATAACTAGTGTGTCCTGCAATCTCTGGATGATATTAGCAGAGAGTGGGTAAAATCAATATTCAGGTAGAGGGATAGTGCTTACAAGATAAGACAATATAATGATTCATGAAACCACAATGAGAGTATAAGGGGCTGATTATGAGTCTGGTGGGTGAAAACATCTGTCCACCAAACTCCAGATGAGGAGGTCACTGTGGTACTTGTGACCTTCCCACCAGCCCCATTACAATTTTCCCGGGAAAACCAAGTTACCACAAGTCAGTCCAGTGGGAAAGGTTTCGTAGCATTGCTGTTCACTCAAAATAGAGACGGTGGCAATGTTGCTGCATACAGGGGGCACCAACACAGGAGACAGTGTGCATTTCAAGGGTACTGGGCAGGGGGACACCTGCACTTCCCGTGCCACAGAGAACAAGGTTGTAACTAGCAGGGCGGCAGTGAGTTCAGCTCTGCCCTAGTTGATTACAACCAGCACTGCCGTCAACCCATCAGGATCTAGGCTCCTGGCAGGGACAGCAGCAGGTTGGCGGGTCTGCTTACCAACCTTGTAATGTGGCATTTGGACCGCCACAGCTGATCGGTCTGACTGCCACCATGAGTCTGGAGGTACTAGGACTGCCAGACTCATAATCAGTCCCTAAGTCTTTTGGTCACACTATGATGATTTTGCAGAAACTGGTGATTTTCTATGAAAGAAAACTTTATTCAAACCCTAGAAGTTTGGGGGGTGAGCCAAATTAATTTTTAATGCCTTTTTTCTTACTGATATTGCTGCTTATGTGAAACATAGAATTTTTCTCTATTGTCTTATTTACTGAGAGCATTTGTGGAAATCATTTGCATTGACAATTTCAGTACTGTACTTTTTGATTTTTCTCTAATAAAACTTTAACATTTCTACTCCTACTCTAGATCTCAATTATTACATCTGTCATTCTTAATTGACTTATCTGACACGGTGTAAGACACCTTATCTCTGGGACACCTTGCCTCATCAAAAAGAGCTTTAACACCATCTCTGATTCATCCACCCGTGGCATGCTTTTGAGGTAATATTTTGGGGTGTACAATTTTAGGGGTTTCCCATGCCCAAAACACTTAAGAGCACTCAAATCAAAATCTGTTTTTTGCATTATCTGATCAGAAAATCTTTGTTTAAATTGTATAGTCCAACTGCAATCTCAGATCCAAATATTTTTCTTCATTGACATTTTGTGCCCTTATGTTTGCAAATGTTTAAAATTAATTGTAATTTAGACTCCCATCCTGTGTACAACTCAGATTGGAATTAGGGCTGATGATCTAGAGATGCATTTTTGATTTGTTTTAAATCAATCACTGTTTTTTCCTATGAATGGTTGCACAATGTTCATTTAAATCACACTAATGTGTTAAATAGTGCATCTCCCTTGACATGATTTTTCTTCTTTTTATAGCAATTTTTATGCAACCTGAGGCAGAGGCAGTTTATGTAACAGTCATTATTTATTGAAGTCTTTAAGAACACTGCCAAGACAAAGACATAAGAATATTCCTAATTGAAGCATCTGTTCAAAGTAGTCACATTGAAAAGGGACTAGTGTAGGCATGACACCTCATTGATTATGAACTGAAAACAGTAAACTCCAGAATAACATTTTTAGGATTTAAGGCCAGATGTATCAAAGCTTTTTGCATTCGCAAACGGTGCAAATCACAAAATTCCACCTTTTGCAAAAGCAAAAATGCCTTTCAGAATGTATGAAAGGCATTCACAGTTCAATTTCAAGGAATCGCTAAAATAGCGATTCCCTGAAATTGTGACTCCATTTAGGAAATCACAAATTGTGATTCCCTAAATAGGTAATCGCAAATAATGAATACCTATCTGCAATTACCAGTGCACATGTATCATGCATTTCCTAAATGCAAATTTGGCATTTAGGAAATGCAATTACCACAAATTGAAGTTTGGTGATAAGCATGTGAAGTTTTTTAAAATGCATTAAAAATGTATTTTTCCCAATGACATGTAGCGCACACATGCCCCTAGGGTATGTGTGTGCTTTACATGTCCAAAAATATTTTTGGGGATTCTTTAAAGGGGGCCTTAGGCCCCCAGCACCCTGGGATTTGCATTACCTAATTTCTTATGAATTCCTAACAGGATTCGCAAATTCAGAAATGTGAAACCATTCGCACATATGGGCCTACAGGCCCATAGGGATGAATGAAGTCCCATTCCCCAATTGCGATTCGCTAATAGCGGTTCTGATTTTTAAGAAATCAATATTACCGAATCGTACTTTTCATACATCCCATTTTGCATTTCTCAAATAGCGATTTCTTAAAATTCGCTATTTAAGAAATGCAAACTAAGAGCTTGATACATCTGGCCCATACATTGTTTATTTTGCCAATAGCAGAATTCAGACATAAGTAGTTAAACACATCCATCTATAGTTGTCATTGCTATCTGGACTAGGCTTCACATCTATTATGCACAGGAAAGTTCTTAGAAAGTTCAGGCTTAAATTAACTGGGATAAGGAATGTTGATCATTCTATTATGTTTTGCTTCATGGGGCATAGCTGTCAATTTGTATAATGTTGATTAAAATTTTAAACATATTTATTTAAATACTACATATCTCAGTCACTGCACATGTATATAACTTATATAAGTAAGTTACATATTTAAGATTGTTATTAAAGTTAACCTTTTATTTTGTATATCAGCTGTGAGTTTGAATGAAAAAAGAAATTGAAGGAGACATTATTGTATTATTATGTTAACCTACTTAATTAATGAACATTGACAATGTCCTGCTCATGGTGTGATCTACAAAACCTAAACCCTCAACACCCTTGTATACTGCAGAACGTATCAGACAGCTTAAGGCTAATTTGCAAACAGGAAAATAAATAATGCAAATTCCTGATTTCAAGTAACGTGTCCCTTCTGAAAGAAACCTCGCAGCTGCCCTCAACGAAGCCTCCAACAGAACAAATCTCTATCAAAAACTGTGAAACACTGAAAAATGCAACTGCCTGACCCCACACCACATCGTTTTCTGACACAATATAGTAGTAAAATCTATCAATGCCAAAGGAATTGTGCCAAAAATAGTTTACAACAATATTTTGTTTCTTTACATATGATTTGAAACATAAACATTGAAACATTTCAAATTGATATAATATAAAATAAAAACGTTTACATTAATTGTTTCATTATATACACACACACATGCATATATAGTTACTTTTTTTAAAGCGAAAAATATCCACTTTTAAAATAGATTTAATATAAAATATTAAGACTGAACAAATAAAAGTAGTAAATGTGTACAACTAACAAAAAATAGAACCTCATGTAAATGTTTACAGAAAATTATGAAAAATATATTTAACATTGTTAAATATATAGATTAAAAATGAAATGAATTGTATAAAAATACATATATAAATATCTGTCTATCAATATGTATTTATATGAGTATATGATTTAAACAATATATTTGCATTTAAAAGAAAGTACACAAGTAATATTCACAATTAAAGAAACTGTAAAGAATTATATTATAAAATGCATTATTTATTTTGACCAAAATACTACACAGTAAAATATTAAACATTCCCTAAACATATTTTACGAAAAATAGTATATACAATCCAAAATAAAAAAAATATATATAATAAAAGCAAGCAAAATCATTAATAATAACAACAATGGCAACAATAGTTATAATACTAATAATGATGATGATAATAATAATAATAATAATAATAATAATAATAATAATAATAATAATAATAATCATCATCATCATCATCATCATCATCATAATAATCCAATTTCACCAACAGTATGGAAAATTTTGGACTTTAGAGGGGATACATTTACTCTTCCCAATCCAGTCTAAGCAACGGTATGGAAAGTGTTGAACTTCAAAAGATTTTGAATTCTTATTTTTGCTCCTGTCTAAGCAACCATATTGGACTTCAGAAGGGGTAGATTTATTGTTCCCACCTCAGTGTAACCAAAAGTAGGGTAAGTGATAGACTTCAGCAAGATTAAATGTATTATTCCCACTCTAGCATTTGATTTCAAAGGGGTGAAATTTCCTATTCCCGTGCCAGTCAGCGTGACAGTATAGAAAGTGTTAGACTTCAGAGGGCTAACATTTACTATTCCCACGCCAGTCTAAGCAACAGTAGGGAAAGTTTAGGGCGTTATGGTGTTAGATGTGATATTCCCATTCTGAGCAAAAGTAGGGAAAGTGCTGCACTTTGGAGGAAATGGATTTACTATTGCCAGTTCAGTCCTAGCAACAGTAGGGAAAGTGCTGGACTTTGGAGAGGTAAGATTTACCACTCTCACACATGTCTAAGCAACAGTATTGAACGTCATGCACTTCAGAGGGATTACATATAATAAAATTCCTAGTTAATTATTAAAAATATTTAAATATGCAATAAAAGAAAAGTATTAAATGATATTAAAAGGAGAAATGCATACTAGGTTGCATAAAAATAATTTAAACTGTAAAAGAAAAAGAAATAAAAGGAAAATATAAAACTATTAAACAAGTTACATAATTAATAGTCAATTAAATGATTATTTACAACAACAATCTAATTCTAATTCAGTACAAATTAATTATAAGCCAATGGCTCTTACAGGATAAAGTTGTTACCCAACTCTGAATGGCAACAATCAGTACACATTTGACACTTGTACTTTTTTAAATAATAATTCCTGTTTACTATGTGCAACACAAGACAATGCCCTCCTGACCATAGAAGAAGATGATCCCTGCCTCCTGATATTGCTAGACCTCTCAGCTGCCTGTGACACAATTGCACATGCCACCATAATACACACCATAAAGTCTCATATAGGCTTTATGGGCAATGGCTTTAATTGGTTTTCCTTCTACCTTTCCAACAGTTACCAGTTTGTTTACATTGGCACAACAAGGCCCACAAAGATCTCTATCACCCACATAGACTCCTAGGGTTCAATACTGTCCCCTGTCATCTTAAACCTCTACACAGAACACTCTGTTGCTTTTCGTACAGATAACAGCATCAACACTTAACAATCTGCTGATGAAATACAACTCTGTTTGAAAGTCTCCTTTGCTCGAAACACCCAACACCTCAAAAACTGACTGCCTTTCATCCAAACCTGTGAGCTCATTACCTACATGAAGCACAATGCACACAGGACATAATTTCTGTTATTTTCTAAGAATAGCTAGCCAACACAACAGTACAAATCTGGCTGTACTTCATGACCGTGATAGCTTTTGAACCATAACTTTCACCTGATATCAAGTCTCTTGTATTCACACTGGACTCCAGCCGTATCCTCACCCTCAAGGACATCATTGTCAAAAAACAAAAATAGCTCGCTTTCTTCTAAAAATAAATTAAACTGATTCTTCTAGAAAACAACTTTGAAACTGTTTTCAAACCATGGTACTCTCATGTCTGGATGGTGGTAATCTCCTGTCCATGGCCTCTCATACTCCATAATGGCCCACCAAAGGGCCTTCCTAGATGCAGCAGCATGTCCATCCAGGGTCTGAAGAAATATGAAGACATTACCCTCATCCTCATGAACTTCATTGGTTAACCTTGCCAGTCCAGACCATCTTCAAAACTAGCTGTATCATTTACGAAAGCAAACACTATCAATACCTCCACTTATTTTGAAGACAAGGTCACCATCTCTGAAAGTTACCTGCTCATCCACAGCCAGGACCCTTTCAGACTGCACACTAAAAAAAGAAAAAGCAAGGATGAGGGCCTTTTCATCCATGCACCCAGGATCTGGAGCAACATCCCTATATACATCAGGACAGCTGTGGTTTCTCTGCAAGGGCATCAGGGCTTACCTCCCTTTACATACACCATCAAAAAACAAAGAAATGCTAAATCTTCTTTTTTTAAAAAAAATAAAAAATGCTTATCAAAACTTGTGAGAACAGATGACTGATGTACAACATTGTCTGTCACTTACTGTACTTCTATTGTTGTTGGTGTGATGAGTGATGGCGCTTTCCCTAAACTTGCTTCTTTGGGTGATCTGAAAGTTTTGAGTATTTGCTGGGCTAACAGTCTCACAGCCCTGAGAGCTGTGATGTCATCAGCTTCGCAAAGACATAGCATCAAGGACCAGTCTCCACCCCCAGGTGATGTAGGGGTAAAGTTAGCCTTGGGTGTTTCAAACTCAAGCCCTGTAATGCTAAGTCAGTGAACGCAGAGTATTATCACCCCACCCTTTGCCAACTCGTCTTAAGGTGGGGTGGGACCCAACCTGTGCTTAGTTGGGAAAGGGTGTGGCAGAGGCTGCAGACAGGAAGCCAAGAAATCAAGTCTGTGCACTTTGTCATCAGGACTTTATGACTGTGCTCAGACTTGACCCAAGGTTTCTGCTTCCCACACTTAATTTGGTGTGTGTCCGTTGACAGATTTACTGCCAGCTAGATTTGTGGAGGTGATGGAGGAGGGAAAGACAAGATATTGCTGCACACTGCAGGTTTGTGCTGTGTGTCTGACTTTGAAGGAGTCATTGTTCTCTCACTTGGCTGGAAGGCAGCTTCCCTCCAGTTCACCAGGTGAGGTAGAAAAGTCCATGCTTGGCCTGGCCCTGGCCCATTTGGTTACTAGTGTGTTGGAAAGGGATATATGGCATCTGTGCACCACAATGTGCACCAATTCTAGTAATACTGTACGAGGGTTATAAAGTGATGCAGCATGAGTTCTGGACTTTTCCCCTTCCACACCAGGCTGGGTCAGTCTTAGGTCTTGCCTGCTGCAGGCAGGTCATGCACATGTTATCCCCCTCCATGCTTTACCTTCCAGGTGGGGTGCCACTGCTGCCTTTGCCCCGCTTTCCTCTGAAAGTGTTTGTTAATGGAGCCTAAACTCTGCTAAACATATTTGCTGGAGAGTTCTGTGTTTTGACTAGTCCCAGTTTTGTATCAAAGTATCATAGAGGGTTAAGGTGTTTCCTGCAAAGTGCATCAAGTAACAAGCAGATGACAGATTTTTATTTGAGGTAGATAGGAAAGTGGGTTACTGCTTTTCACATAGAGATCCTTTGTTACTTGCAGTTCATAAATTGCAATCATTCTAACATAGCACTGTGAGCTATGAAGGGCATGTGACTCCTACAACTTGTAACCATCAATGCCTGATGTAACACATCTCGTACATTGATTTGCATACTTGTATGATCTACTGTCAGTGTATAATATGCAAGAGTGATGTAAAGTGATGCTGCATTTGACCCCCTGGAACCATCACTGCCCCTCCCCTGCATCCAATCATTACATGCCAATTTCATATCGATTTTTACCACACCCCATGAAAAGAGCAAAAAATCCAAGCTGTAGGCACTGCAAAATCCTCAAGCTCTTGTTTTGTTTTCTTTGGTCTAGGTTTACCTTTGGTCTCGATTTCTTCTACAATTTTATGGTTACTCTCCTGTCCTCGACTGTCCTGTGTCCTTCAAGTGATTGCTTGTGTCTGATTTTGATGACTTGAAGAGGTAGGGTGTTTCAAAACTGTCCCCAAAAGATAGGCGTTGACAGCTTGCATAACACGGATGCATGCAGTACATCTCTGACCCAGCCTGTCCTCTACCTTTCTCCCGCATCTGAGTGGATACAGATGAGGGAGGGAATTTTATAATGTCCAGGTCTGAGCTTGCTGTTGTCCCACTCAGCAGGCCTAGCTCTGACAGTATGTGAGTCAGGCCTCCAGAAATATTTTGTCTATAAAGCCTGAACCTTGAGTAGAATGAAGCCACGGTTGAAGCATTCATGCGTGCAATGACAGTTTTGCATGTTACCTTTCTTTATTTCCAGATTCACATTACCTGGTGCGACATTGACATTTTTCACAGCAGTAACAAAAATGGCATATGGCACTTGAGAGCTGGCAATGTGTTTACAACCTCACATTTCACAGAGGCTCTCTCAGACCACACAGTGAGTTGGCTTTCTGCCATGACAAAGGTCTGTTTCAGAAGTTATCATGTTATATGTGATTTTATATTACTGAGAAACCTACACACCAGAGTCCTTGCTGGCTGTACAGTGGGCATCTGGTTTCGTTGAAAAATGTGGAATTTAGAGACTTACGGCCAAGGTCTGAAGTTCTCTTAGCATCCTTATGAGTTTCTAATAACTGCCTGTTTCAGCTTTTCACTGCCAACCTGTGCCAGCCACTAACCACTGATGCCAGCTTCTCACACTACCCACAACCCACCAGAACATTGGGTGAAGAATGGACCAAGGCTGCATGTCCATTCAATACATGACCTATTTGCTTGAATTAAGAATGCTCAATGCTGTAATTGTAGTGGTTTTCTGGAGAAATTTCAACTGTGTCACATAATCACCGACAACAATTTTAGCCAATCTGTAGTAAAGTATTTAATATGTTTTTTCTTTGTTCCCTAAAATTTGTATTTGATCTTGAACAGGGCACAAGAGCCTATCTTTGTTTGTACTGTACTGGTCCTATACATTTCTAGCACTCAATGTACCTTTAGCAGCTTTGTATTGAGACACATTATTAAAGGAAATTAATTGTGTGGCAGTACATTTTAAGCAGCAGGATATTGTTATCAGATGATGTTTGTCTTTCTCTGATGGGCAATTGCACACAGCTCAGAAAGTAACTATGATTATTTCTATCTGTTGCTTAGCTCTATTTGTTTACAGGCACCGAGGATGGAGAACTCCAATAGCAAGGAATGTTTTCTGGGGGTAGGCTTGGGTGTCACTGCTCACCAGCTGTGTGAATGCAGGACCCCTGTTGGGACACTGGGCTCGATCTGAATGCAGAAGCAATGTTTGACCTATGCTGCTTATGGTACATTGAGCCAGTAGAGTGTAGACTGTCTCAATGCTGCATCCTCCCTTACCCACTGAGCATAATCAGACCAGCCAGTTGCATGCTGGTCTGTAACCAAGCACTGTTCACAATTGGGTATTTTTAGTAATGGACTAATCACAATGTTACCATGTTTAAAATATATACATTTATGTTGCAGTCCTTTATAGATATATATCAGGGCACTGCATTTATCAGTTATCTGCCTAGAGCCCTTATGGCCAACAAGGCTCAGTGAAAAACATGCACTTTTAAAGACCAGCTTAAGAATTTCATTGTTTATCGTTCAAAAGTAAGGAGAACAGTGGGTGGCACCCTTTAGCAAAGTTTCAAACATGTCATTTATATCCTCAAGTTAGTGGTTTAAAGATTGTTTAAAACTGGATAAGCCCTGCACACTTTAGATCCTGGGCATATTACTGATTTCACATGTTCAAGATGATCTGTGGTTTCTGCTGTATCCCACGGATCCTAGTCCCAAAGCTTACATCATATTTAATTATCCACAGGCACCAGGGAGGAAGTCAGCAGAAACTTTAATGACAGGCAGCTGAGAGGAACCCAGCAGAAAGGTTTTCTTCAGGCACCAATGGAAATCAGTAGATGTTTGGCAAGTGCCAGGGAGGAAATCAGCAGACAGCTTATGAACAGGAACCACATAGTAACTCAGCAGGAAAGTTAGCTCCATTTTCCAGAGGAACTCAGCAGATAGTTTAACAAGAAGTACTATTTAGTAAATCAGCAGAAGGTGTATCACCTATCATTACAAAGGAACTTTAAGTACAGTTGCAAGGCCATATCACAAGTGATAGATAAAAAATAACTGACTACTGCTACTTGTGTGTACTGGACGACATTTCTTGTTAGCATTTTTATGGTGTTTTAAGTAATATATGCTGGTGTTTTTATTTGGTGAACAATCTATAATCAGGTTTAGGTTTTATTTGACCTGTTAATTTTATTGTTTCCCAAAATGAACTCAGTTGACAGTTTACTCACAAAACCATTTTTGGAAATGACACACAAAGAAAAACGTTGGGTGAAAGCACTAGGACTGCCCAGACCCAAAATAAACATTGAACAATCTGCAAAAGATCGGGGTAAGGGTTACCCATGCAAGTTTACACAAACATGGTTTGATAAAATGGAGTGAGTTACTGCCAACACTACTAAAAACGCTGTGTTCTGTTCCCCCTGCTTGCTCTTGGGGGGTGCTGTTTAGAGGTAAAGTTAGCTAGCCTAGACTAGGAGCTACTGCCTTAAAGTATCTGACAGATATATAAAGAGGTATGATTCCAGTGAATCCCACTTGACCAATGTTTTAAAGCCATCTTTCTTCTGAAAATCAAATACTGCACTGCAGTCAAATGAAGCATACTGCAAGGAAGTAATCAAACATAGTGAGGAGGTTGAATAACATCATTATGTTATCAAAATTGATTCACTGTGTGGAATTTTGTGAGCCTTTCAATTGAGATTGCACTCTACAATGAAACATACGGCTCAGTAAATCCAGTTGTCTTTCAGGGGCTGGCTGATTTGTGTCCAGTATATGTAGCACAATGGAAGCAATTAAGAAGGACTGGTTACATAGCTAACCAGCCGACGACAACTGATGTCTCTACAAAGATGCAGTCAGTGCTAAGAAGGGGAAAGATTTTATTGAGTTTTATATCTTAAGGATGCATCTGTAGACACAATTGCAGCAGCTATTCTTAATGAAGTGAACCTTATTTTTCAGAGCGCCATGGTAAAGAGAAGGTAATTGCTCAGAGGTATTATGGAGCCCTTGGTGGAGTTAAAAAGAAATCAGAGATATCTACCCAAATGCACACTATGTATACTGCAATGCCCCCAACTAAATCTAATCATGGAACAGGCTGCATCCACAATATCCACAGTCAGAATTTTCTTTAAAAAGTTGGGTGACACTTCTGCTTTTTGTTCTTGTTCACCAAAGAGGACTGAGGTTCTTGAATACATAGCAGCAAGAAGAATACCAGAATTTTCTGCAACTCAGCGGAACTTCATCATTCAAGCTATCAATATAATTCACAAACACAGAAATGAACTTGTAAAATGCCTGAAATCTATTGCAGAAGACAGGACTTTTGATTCCACTTTTGCATGTGAAGCAAAGGGCTTTACGAAACTCTGGAAGACAGGGAGTTGTTTTTTTTCTTTTTTGTTTCACAGCATAATGCCCCATGTTAATAGTTTTTACAACCAGATGCACAAGCAAGATATTGATACTGTATTTGTACAAAAAGCCACTTTAGACTTTGTGATAAACATCAACAAGGTACAGGGGCTTTATATTTCCACATGATTCTCATTTTACAAACTGCATATAAGTATCTTGATACATGAGGGAGAAATAGTATGTGACATTATTGTGGTGTATGCCAGGGACAGCTTTGCATTTACAAGACATCTCATCAGTACAACACTACTGCATAGTGCCTGTTTTAAAGACATGGACAAGATTTTACTACTGCAGCACCCAATAAAACAGTGGAAGCATACCCAATGCCAAACAAGACATGCTGTCGTACTGAACCTTCAATCCTACATGGAAGGCAGGACTTTCATCACCTACAGGTGGTGCTACCGCTTTATATAGGTAAAAACAGCTTACAGAAACCTTTTTTTCTGAGACTCTTACGTTATTAGGAATTGTCATAACAACACCCATGACAATATCTGAAGCTGGAAGATGTTTTCCACACTGAAGAGGATAAAAACATTTTTAAGAAATACAATGACTCAAGCTCAGCTAAATGCATTGGTCATGCTGTTAATGGAAAAAGAACTAACAAATCAGCTTCCAGAATTCAACAAAAGAACTATTGAAAAGTTTGCTCATATTAAATACTGCATGCAGACTTTCTGGTTAAATAGAAACCATGGAAATGCACATAATGCTGTGAATCATTGTTCCAAGTGAATATAGTGTTGCTTTAGTATGTAGTGTAAGTAACTTTAAAGAATAGTGTAGAAACCTAGTTCAAAAGTAACTGCACCATGTATCTGTGATATTTTTCAGTATCTTGCATCACCTGGGAAGAATTCAGACTTACTTATCCTTACAAGGCCACATATGCTTGGCACTGCTTCAGGGTGTTAGTTAAGGCACCTTTCTCTGATGTTTTTTCAAAGTTTCCCAGCAAACACGGCCCAGTTTTGTAACGTACAAACTTGATCCAGAGAATCAGGCAGACTGTGAGCCTGTTCCTTCCATGACATACTTAAAGATGCTGATTACTGGGCAACAATCAATCTTGTAAGAAACTATAGGATTATATGTAATGGTCTCATCCTTCCTGAGAGTATTATAGTCTTGGTTTGTAAACTTTAGCTGTACAGCAATGTCCTTTAGGAGAAGGGATTTTCTTCTCGCTATCCGCCTGATGAAGCTGTAGTTGGGTGCTTTTTTCCTAATTGCAAAATCATAATGTTTTCTGTGCTGGTAGAGGTTTTTTGTAACCTTATTTATGACTTTGAGCATCATATAGACTGATACTGAGTGAAAATGTTAATAATATGTCTTACATCAGACTGGACTTCATTAGTGATTGGACATGGCTTAATATCCTTGCCCATTGAAGAGCAGACAAACTTAATTGAGACCATCGGATATCTTTAGACCTACACATGATGTGTTACCTTAAACTTGATGGTGCAAAATCAAAGTAAAAACAGTTTAAAAAATTAGAGACAGGTGGCAGCACTTTATGTTGATCAAGTGCATTTATTTAGCAGAATCTGATTCCTGTTGCCATCTGCAGTGATGCAAAAGCTATAATGGTGTGCCTATGTTTTCATGCAAGGCATCTTAATGTTGATTCATTTATGACTGATAAAAGATGATATACCAATGTTTGTTTGTATGTTGGCACATGTGGAATTACTTACTAGTTAGATTTTGTGATGGCTTCATGGGTGTCGGATATGTAAATGTGTAAATCCATACACCTTTGAGACAGTGCTATTTCTTCTTTGCTCCAATACATATTTAATTTTATTATTTATGTATGTTAACTAAAGTACTGGATAGTTTAAGTCAGAGAAATGCAAAGTATTTAGTTTTAAAGCATAAAAACATACTTTTTGATCTATTAAATTAAACCTCCCCTATACAAATAGTTTGGTCATTTTTCTCAAATATGATTTTGGCTATAGTTTGTTGCTTAAATGTGTATATATATATATATAGAGAGAGAGAGAGAGAGAGAGAGAGCGCGAGGGAGAGAGAGAGAGAGAGAGAGAGAAATAGAGAGATAAGAGAGTTATTTTTACAAACATGTTGTGAGAGTGATATCAACCCCCAAACTTCTTGACTACTGCAAACATCTCTGAAGAAGGAAGTCAGTCTTGCCCACCAAGTCAGGAATTTTCCAAAATATTTTGGGAGTTCTTGGAGAGAAGCCTATGAAAGCTATTGCTTTTTGTTCTTTTTATTTAAAAAAATTAGGCTGAAAAATGCATAATAATTTCATCCCATCTTATTAAATAATATTTGTACAGAAAATGGCTATTAGCCTCTCAGAAAAATGTTGTACAACGCTAACGTGCATCTCCCCTCTCGGACCAAGCCCAGCCCCACCACTCACAAAGTTCACCTGCCGCTACTGCATCAGTACCACCTCAACAGTGCTCCAAATTAGGAATGATTTGAGTCTCACATTTTTAACCCTTTGGGTGCCAAAGACGTAACCGTTACGTCGTGGTATGTGCCCCCAGGGGAAGCGCTAGCGCTCCCCCAGAGGGCCTCGCACCCCCCCTCCCATGGGCCGGGATGGAAGGGGAATAGCTTCCCCTTTCACCCCTGCCCAGGCCCTTCCTTTCCTTTGACGTCTCTCTCAGCATTTCTGCTGCCCGATCGCAATGCAGAAATGCCCACTAGACACAGAAACCCCCACTAGACACCAGGGAGTTTTTATTTTTTATTTATGCAATAAGGAGAGCAGCCCCTTGAGGAAGGGCCGCTGTCCAGGGTGGCAAATTATTTTTAGACTTTTTCTGCCCCCCTGGGGGGAAGAAACCACTAGACAAAACAGATTTATTTGTTTGTTTGTTTTATGTTTTTTTGGGGAGCGACCCCTTAGGCAAGGGTCACTCCTCTGGGGCAAGACTAACTTTAGGCTATTTCTGCCCCCAAGGGGGGGGGCAGATCAGCCTATTTTTATTAGACCAAGAGGGGCAGAAACCACTAGACACCAGGGATTTTTTTTTGGTCAGTTTCATGCAAGGGGAGCAGCCCCTTAGGCAAGGGTCATTCCCCTGGGAGGCAAATTCATTTTAGGCCATTTCTTCCCCCCTTGGGGGCTGATCTGGCCTAAAGTGGGGCAGAAACCACTAGGCACCAGGGATTTTTTTTTGTGCCAGTCAATTTCACGCAAGGGGAGAGACTCTTAGGCAAGGGTCGCTCTCCGGGGGGGGGGGTAATGTTTTAGCCCGTTTCTGCCCCCCTTCAGGGCAGATCAGCCTATTTCTCTTAGGCCGATCTGCCCCGGAGGGTCAGAAACCACTTACACACCAGGGATTGGTGTATGTGTATGTTTTGTTTGGGGGGCAGCCCCTTGGGCAAGGGTCGCTCCCCATGGAGGCACGTTACTGCTGACCATATCTTCCCCCCTTGGGGGCAGATCAACCTATTTTTGGAAGCACACCAGAGGCCGGGAAGATTTATTTTTTATTTTTAAAAGAGGGTGGAGGTATGTTCATACCCCCACCCCAAATAAATGGGGCCAAAGTTGTTCTGTCCACTGGTGGGTAGATGGGGCAATTACCCCTGATCCACTCCCGGGGAAGCCGAAAGCCTACTAGATGCCAGGGAATTTAAAATAACAATAATAATGAGGTGGTGGCTACCAAACATTATGGGCATGGTCATGCACCTACCCCAACTGAATGGGGTAACGGTCTTTCAGCTCTTCCCCGCACACTAAAACATCTTATGCCATTACAAGCAAGAGGACATTTGATGATTTTGGGTTTTGGTTTTACATTTGGGCCATGAGAGCTTGTCTAACTCTCAAAATCGTCCCACTTGGAATGGTGAGGGGTGCACCTTTTGGATTTTGGGACATGCCATGTAGAAAAATCCACAAGACCTAGACACATCGGAAAATTGATCCTCTGGGTGAGTCTAGGGTGGTGTGCTTCACATGCACCCGCACCATTTTCTTACCCACAATGCCCTGCAAACCTCCAACTTTGCTGGCAATCACACATTTTTACCACATTTTTGTGATGGAATCTGCAGGAATCTGCAGGAATCCACAAAATTCCTACCACCCAGCATTGTCACATCCATACCAATAAAAAAATCTGTCCCCATTGTAAGCATAATTTTTTTTTTTTTCAAACTGCCCTTTTGGACCTGCTTTGGTTCCCCCTCATGTTTGAACTTTTTGGTTCTCCCTTGTCACAGGCACTTGGCCCACCTACAAAAGTGAGGTATCATTTTTACCGGTAGACTGAGAGGAACGTTGAGTGGTGGAAAATTTGTGCCGGTGCAGTGATCTCACACAGAATTGTGGGGAAAATTTCATTTTTAGCTAAATTTGGGGTTTGCTGAGTAGTCTGGATAAGAAAACACTAAGGGATCCACGCAAGTCACACCTCCCTGGATTCCCTCGGGTGTCTAGTTTTCAGAAATGTTTGGGTTTGGTAGGTTTCCCCAGATGACTGCGGAGCCCAGGACCAAAAACGCAGGTGACCGCCCTGCAAAAACAGGTAGATTTGTATTTGATAATTGTATGTGTCCACATAGAGTTTTGGGCATTTCCTGTCGCGGGCACTAGGCCTACTCACACAAATGAGGTACCATTTTTATCAAGAGACTTGGGGGAGCGCTGGGTGGAAGGAAATTTGTGGCTCCTCTCAGATTCCAGAACTTTCTGTCACCGAAATGTGAGGAAAAAGGTTTTTTTTGCCAAATTGTTAGGTCTGCAACGGATTCTGGGTTACAGTACCTGGTGGGAGCCCCATGAGTCACACCATATTGTATTCCCCTAGTTGTCTAGCTTTCAAAAATGCACAGGTTTGGTAGGTGTCCATAGGTGTCGGCTGAGCTAGAGGCCACAATCCGCAACCAGGCACTTTGCAAAAAACACGTCAGATTTCAATGTAAAAATGTGATGTGTCCATGTTGCGTTTCCTGTCGCACGCACTAGGCCTACACACACAAGTAAGGTACTATTTTTATCGGGAGACTTGGGGGAAAACAGAATAGAATAACAAGTGTTATTGCCACTTGACTTTCTCAACATTTTTTCCTTCCAAATGTAAGACAGTGTGTGAAAAAGACATCTATTTGAGAAATGCCCTGTAATTCAGATGCTAATATGGGGACCCCAGAATTCAGAGATGTGCGAATAACCACTGCTTCTCAACACCTTATCTTGTGCCCACAAAGGTTTCCTTGATACCTATTTTTCACTCTTTATATTTCAGCAAATGAATTGCTGTTTACCCAGTACAGAATGAAAACCCATTGCAAGGTGCAGCTCATTTACCTAGGGTCCTTGATGAACTAACAAGCCCTATATATCCCCACAAGCAAAAGAGTCCAGCAGACGTAAAAGTATATAGCTTTCAAAAATCTGACATCACAGGAAAATGTTACAGAGTAAAATATGGAGAGGAATTTTCACCTCAATTTCAATATTTTTTTATTTCAGCTTTTATTTTCTGTAGGAAAACCTTGTGGGATCTACACAAATGACTCGTTGGTAAATTCAGAATTGTATCTACTTTTCAAAAATGTTTAACTTTCCAGGATCCAGCATTGGTTTCACACATATTTCTGTCACTAACTGGAAGGAGGCTAAAAGCACCAAAAAAGTAAAAATGGGATAAGTCCCCTAAAATGCCAAAATTGTGTTGAAAAATGTGGTTTTCTGATTCAAGTCTGCTTGTTCCTGAAAGCTGGGAAGCTGGCAATTTTAGCACCCAACCCCTTTGTTGATGCCATTTTCAGGGGGGAAAAACACAAGCCTTCATCTGCAGCCCTTTTTTCAATTTTTTTTTTTTCAAAAAGGATCTTTTCACTGTATTTTGGCTACTTTCTTGGTCTCCTTCAGGAGGACCACAAACTCTGGGTACCTCTAGAATCACTAGGATGTTGGGAAAAAGGAGGCAAATTTGGCGTGGGTAGCTTATGTGGACAAAAAGTTAAGCACAAACTGCCCGAAATAACCAAAAAAAGGCCGGGCACCTGAGGGGGAAAAGGCCGGGCAGCAAAGGGGTTAAAGAACACTACATCACAATGCACTAACCATGCACAACCCAGCTACCTTGCTTCTCACTTGTTGAGCATATGCATGCCTTTGACCCAATACAGCAATCCGCAATCTGCTGCCCTTTGTTTAGGTTTCCAAATACAAATACCAGGTACATACATGCAAACACCTGCTGAAGGAACTGTGCAATATCACAAAGTTTTGATCCAGCCGTGGGAATTCCCCCAAAAATGGATTTGGGCCTATCCTCCAGACACAGATGTTGGACAATCTCAGTAGCATTAACTAGTAGGATTCCAGAAATAAGCTTCATACTAAAAGAGCATCAGTAAATTAGCTCTAAAAAGGCATAATATAATAGTGGACCTACGCCTTTGATGTGCGAAGATGAACATTATATACAACAGGTAAATACGTTGATTCTTGTGGGAGCCAAAGGACAGAATCAGGATTAGGGGACACTGCCACAGCTAATGACCGGCTTGATAGAAAGAAACTGTGACACTTTAGTGTAGTGTCTCAGATGGAAGTTGATCAGAGATGGTCAATGAGAAAGGGATAATCAACTACAAAAAATGATGCAGTGAGTCGCAAGACAATAACTGCCATTGTTTTCTTTGTTTAACCTTCCATCTTAAATCATTCATTGCTGACATAACGGGGTTCAATGCATCTTTTTGGCTGAAAACCAGCCTGCTGATTCTCTAGGTTCTTGTGGTCTGAGAAATGACAAATGTTGATGTAACACTTTTTCATGCTGCTGAACTGCATCACATTTTGACAAATAATACAGCATGCGATCTAATATTCGGCGGAGACAATATAGATGTGTGTGTGTTTACAGCAAAATGGCCTCTTTGGGTTATTTGAATATTTAAATTGGCAGTCTCTTCTTTTCTAAGCTTTTTATCTTTACTTCAAGGCTGGGCTGGCATATAGGGAAATCTAGCACTGCCAAAGAAATTCTGTTCTGACACCCTAGTGTGCCTATTTTCTGTCCCTGTCTGACCCTGTAATTCTTCAATGCTGTGGGGATCTTTGGCCCTTTAACAGTTACTTCAATGTTTACTCAATTTTGCACACTGGAGCACTCGTCAAGAAAAGGCTTCACTGAATTTCTCAGTGTGCATCTTATGCTCATGATATGCTCAAGGAACAATGACTCCAAATCAAGATAAGTTTGAGATGGCATTGGCGCACACAGCAAGCATTCAATTACAGGTGTATGGGAATGGTATGCAAGTTAAACACTGTCAAATGTGTTTTAAATGCGTGTATAATGGAGATATAATTGGCATTGCTGAAACCCCAGGGCAGAGCGGTCACAATATACATTGAGTCGAGCCACTCTCTGATGCCCCCACCTTGATAGAGCTTTGAAAGCAAATATGCATTTCATTGTGGATGCAATACCCCTTTACAGTCAAATACTCCAGGGATATAAAGTGAAGTGATAGGGGCTCTCATGGGAAGTGGTAGAATGTGATGGAGTGGATATCAAAATCAGACTCGCAGAAATCTTAAAACGACACAAGGCAAGAAGTCACAACTAGAATCGGATCATGGGGCCCTTCATGGTTGAGTTATGGCAGCCACCCAGCTCTGAAAGCAGCTCCCTAGCCTGCAGTGCACAGGACAAATGCCTGTGTAGCAGAAAGGCTAGCCAGCGCTTTGAGTACAAGGTAGACACAAAGGCCCATATTTATACTTTTTGACGCTAAACTGCGCTAACGCAGTTTAGCGTCAAAAAATTTAGCGCCGTCTAACGCCATTCTGAAGCGCCATGCGGGCGCCGTATTTATGGAATGGCGTTAGCCGGCGCTAGCAGACCGGCGCTGCCTGGTGTGCGTGGAAAAAAAACACGTAGACCAGGCAGCGCCAGCGTAGGGGGAAAATGGCGTTAGGGCGTCTTAAAATGGGGCAAGTCAGGTTGAGGCAAAAAAATCGCCTCAACCCGATTTGCGCCATTTTTTTAGACGCCCAGACGCCATTTAAATGACTCCTGTCTTAGTAAAGACAGGAGTCATGCCCCCTTGCCCAATGGCCATGCCCAGGGGACTTATGTCCCCTGGGCATGGTCATTGGGCATAGTGGCATGTAGGGGGGCACAAATAAGGCCCCCCTATGCCACCAAAAAAAATTAAAAATATAAAAAATTATACTTACCTGAACTTACCTGAATGTCCCTGGGGTGGGTCCCTCCATCCTTGGGTGTCCTCCTGGGGTGGGCAGGGGTGGCAGGGGGGGTCCCTGGGGGCAGGGGAGGGCACCTGTGGGCTCATTTTGAGCCCACAGGCCCCTTAACGCCTACCCTGACCCAGGCGTTAAATAGTGGCGCAAATGCGGGGTTTTTTGACCCGCCAACTCCCGGGCGTGATTTTTGCCCGGGAGTATAAATACGACGCATTTGCGTCGCCGTCATTTTTTTAGACGGGAACGCCTTCCTTGCATCTCATTAACGCAAGGAAGGCGTTCACGCAAAAAAATGACGCTATTTGCCCATACTTTGGCGCTAGACGCGTCTAACGCCAAAGTATAAATATGGCGTTAGTTTTGCGCCGAATTTGCGTTGAAAAAAACAACGCTAATTCGGCGCAAACAGTGTATAAATACGGGCCCGAATGTTCAGAAAGAGTGACTGAATCAGAGTCGAATGCAGTGCAGGGGAATACAGTGTGCGGCAGGAGCAGATCCCATGGCATGCAATGTTAGGGTTAGCAAGTTCTTTATATTCAACATCCAGATTTGAGGTCTATTTAATACCAAACCACTGGGAACGCCTTGACATGCCGCTCTATACTGAATTATGTGTTGTCATGGTCCACTTAAGCTCTTCTCTTTCTAGGTTTAATATATTTCCTTTAGGAGGATGTCCATAGATGTTTATTTGGAATTATGGAATTTTCAAACCTAGTGCAATTAAAGTTTACCATGTGTACGTGATCTTTGTACTTAAAAATACTTATAGGAAATTTCAAAATGCTTGTTTTTCTGTATGTACAATGTCCTTAGAGGCTTGCTGTCTCAGCATGCTCTGTAAAACGTGATGCTTTCCCCGAGATTTCAAAACCTCCATTTCAGTTTTCTTGAATATGATTGCATTAACGAAGTGTCAGTTTTTCAATGTGATTAGTTTATTATCATTCATTTACATAAGTAGGTAATGAATTGTAATTATAGTGCTTATTTGGTGACTCTCAACAACCTTGCAGCCTATTTAAAGTTGGATATTTGTGTGTCTTGTCTTTCTTGGGAACTCCACAGGACTTTAAGTAACTGCTTTATTATAGAATGTTGCTGACTATCTTATTCAAACGATTATTTAAAAATGTAAAAGTGTTGGGGCACTAGTAAAACCAGTGCTTCATGCTGATACCTATAGTATTATATGTGCCGTAGAAAATTAGAAAGCATAACGCAGGCACATGATTCATATGTAATGCATCTTTAAAACTGAATTTCAGTCAAGTGCTAACTTTCACATATCGTTAAGTTTCACTGTTCACATAAAGCCATGTCTGTTTCAAGCTTATTTTTTGAAAAAGATATTCGACAAAGGATATTAAAAAGAAAAAAATCTGTTTAACCATCCAATACTTATTATTATTTAAAAAATAATAATAATAAAAAAAAAACTTTTCAGACGTTGACCGTAGGAAGTGGCAGCAAGACGGCAAGCCATTATATTGAATAATATGGAAATTGAATACATTGCTGCATGTAACCACTTACGCTCTGGCAAGAATCACACCTAATTTTCTTATTCTATTTCCATAGTGACAAAGAAAGGCGAACTACTATTAGAAGTTAAATTACATTCCTTTTCTCTTAGTAATTGCATTTGGTAATTGTGAAGCTAGTCTACGAGGCAACAAAAACCTCTACATAGCAACGGGGAAACAGTGAAGTAGGCTAGGCATGTTACATTGACAGAGGTTTACATAGGTCCAGCGGTGATGTTATCAATACTGGATTTACAACGTCAACACATAAAGCAATTAAGGAGGCCACGTATGTTACACGATGTCCCTATGTATACTGGATATACACTTCATTTATTTGGTGATCAATGTTCATGGACCGATCGTTACCATTTACAAAGACCATAGGCACGCGTTGTCAATGTTGCAGATAATGGCAGTCTATTTCGGTTGTATGTCTATGACGGCGTTTTACTTACCAAATTTTTACCTTATTCGTCATTATGTACCCTGTTTAAAAGTTTTTTTTTTTTGTGATGAAAATGGCTGTTTGTCATGTATCTATGCCAAAAACATCATCTATTATAGAAAGGGTGAATAATCTTTGCTCTAGGCATTTAGGTGGCTTACTTATTGTCTCCTAATTGAAGCCGGAGACAAAGCAAGAACCTGCCAGTAGTGTTTGCATTAATGCGACACATTTGCAGTCAAAAAATATATATTTTAACAAGAAATGGAAATTTAGTGAAAGTCTAATTAAAGTATGGCATTCAGCAAGATAAATCCTTGGATTTTTTTAAACAATTGTAACATTTCATATTTTAGGCCAGAGACACTGAAATTCATGTGTCACCAGGTCATATTAATATGATGCTGCCTCGGGGTTGGGCGGGCTTGTCATGCCAGCCGAAGTGCTGGCTTGACAGGTTAGTGTGTGAGCCGTTTTTAGGGTGTTTTGTTGGCCTGTTGTGAGGTCTAATGGGCTTGATTATACTGCTGATTTCTCTGATAGTAAAACAAACACTGCCTGCAGCAAGCTCAAATCCATGCAGACTTCCATTCCCTGCAAGACACTCAAATAACATGTTCTTACATGTTTAAAGCTGCATCGATGTGCAAACATGGACCACTTTTTAGCTATCTAATTTACTAGTGGACGCCACTTTTATTTTATTGCCCGCCCTTATTTTCTTTTCCAATCCGACCGTGGGTGTCAAATCAGTTTTATCTGTGCTGCTATTCAAATACTAATTAAACTCGGCAATGCCAATGTATCTTTTCTTTGTTTATTGGATGATACGTTATAGCATAAAACGATGCAAGTGTCCGTGACTTAAACCCCGGCAGACCAAACCCCTACTCTAATAACTACTGCAGCGTGTGGACGCAAGCAAGCAGTGTACAGCCGTACAAATATACACAATGAAGATGTAATACCTGAAAAAAGTCCAGAATAAAATATCCCATTCACATTGCACAGCTTCACATCACACATCTGATAGAATTCCCACTCAGCTGTTATATTCAGCCTTGGCAGGTGGAGATGCCCTTAATGCAAATTGGCTCACTCTGACAGCATGTTGGCAAAATAAAGTCGTGCATCTGCATCCAGTTGCTGATTTTATATGGAATGATGACTTCAACCATGGCCAATACAATCTCCATTTCAATGGTTTGTTACTCTCAATTTCACTAGCCTATGTGCATGCCCACACTTGGTTGGATTCAATAAAACTGAATGCATAACCTGTTGCATTTGATCACCCGCAGTCTTTCCATCAAGGTCACAAACATTCCAACTATAATAGCCTTGAATTGGGTTAATTTAGTGAAGAATGTAAACTACATACTGTCCTCTGTGCTCAGTTCCTCAGATACATTTCATATTTTTATCTAGAAAACTCTGCTTTTCATTTGAATATTAACAATGCTGAATTTTTAAGAAAAGACACTGAGGCTCACCATATATTTTTACCTGCAAGAATTCGGGGTTTAAGTTTCAAACAGACTTATAATGCCAATGTATGCATGTAGTGAGAAAGATTGCTAGACTTATAAGTAGGAACCATTGGCTAATGGTTTTGTTATTTACTCAGTGGATCTGAATGATATCAAATAAACCAAAGTGTGAAGCTGCAGTTTATGTTTAACGTCACACAGAATGCTGAGGTTAAAAGCATCTCAGCTATCTACCCACTTCAAGGAATAATCACACCCTTGTCAGGTTAAACTCCCAAAATCACTAAATGAGCTTGAGCTCAACCCCCTGCTATCTACTACACAGAGCAGGCAAAGTTAACTTAGGACAATGTGTAAAATATTTTGTAGTACCGAAACAGAAATAAAGAAAATGCAATATAAAAATCCCAACAGAATTATAAAAATAGAGTAAAATTCAATAAACAAAATGACAAAAAATTACAATGAAAGGGAAATAGAGATATGAGTTTTTAGATTTTGAACTACAATTAGCATTAAAAAGCACAGTGTACCAATGATAGCAAATGGTCACCTTAGAGTGAGACCCAGACTCAATTTGAGGCTCATCAAGTTAGAATGTGGGTCGGATACACTAACCAGGTTCATCCTGGTAAAACATTTTACCTCCTGACTTAGGGCCTGATTTAGATCTTGGTGGTATTACCTCCCAGCTGCATCAGAAGCAGGCCTGAAAGGTCTGTCACGTCGGCAGTCTGCTGCACACGATATTTAGATTATTGCAGCTAAGCCAAACAGCCATAACGTGAGTGTACTCAGTCGTGCCAGCTGCATCCAGCAGCTGATGCAGCGGATTCCAATACCAATTAGTAGGCCCTATTGATCTCAAGAACTCCAATGGACCTCCAAAATGAACTTGATGCTTTTTCCAATTTTTTTTACCAAGATGGGCCTTGAGATAAATCCCTCCAAGACCAAGTTTATGGCCTTTAATCCACACAAGTCTTTCAGGGGGAAAATGACTATAGCAGGACAATCTGTAGAGAGAGTTAGTCAATTTGACTATCTGGGGATCAGACTATCGGATGACCAACGGTGGTCGGCACAGATCGAGAAGAGTTTGTCTGTCCTCCGACAGAGCTCAGTAGTGATAGGGAGGAAAATTTCTAATAGCTCGGAAGTTGAAATCTCACCTGCCATTACAGTATATAAGGCAGCGGCAGTAGCCACTTCAATTTACGGTGCTGAGCTATGGGGGTATTGTAATTCTAGAGGTTTGACGACGGTGGAAAACCGCTTTCTGCGTAAATTTCTGCGTTTACCGATGAGTACTCCTCTTATACCCCTTAGATTTGACTTAGCTTTAAATGAGATTCACAACGAGATTGCCTTAAGACCTCTTATGTACTGGGTCCATCTTTGGACATCAGAATATTTGCCCACCTACCAAGTAGCAGTAGCTGAGCTTTTAGCGGATGGTGGTGTATCAAAAATTCCTTGGCTCAAATATATCAGAGATATGAGTCAATTCATCAAAATGGAGGAGGTGTGGAGAGATCCTTGTAATCTAACAAAGGAAGCAATGGCACGGATAAGTCGGTGCTATTGGGAGACTATTTTGGCGCAAACTTGGACCGATAAGGCCCAAGGTAGCCGGACACTACAGTTTTTAGATCATAAATGTAGCCCCAAGTTTGAGGCCTATATAGATAACATAAATCCCCCCTACGTCAAAGCCCTCTTTATCAAATTTAGGCTAGGGATACTGCCACTTAAGACATTTACTGTAAGGTGGAGCAAGGAGGATTACAACTCAAGCTTTTGTTATTTTTGCCCTGAGCAACCAGAGACATTTGCACACTTTATGTTTTTTTGTCCCAAATATTCGGCCCGAGGAAGAAGTGGATTATCCCTTTATGTAGATTAATGGGGATAAGGAAACACAACATATCCTTACGAATTCTGTCAAGTGACACAAGCGACAAGGTAGTTTTTGCAGTCGCAAGGTATCTACAAAGCACATGGGCTACAAGAATCAGAGGAAATTCTGCTGATTGATTGGCATAGCCATAATCACTCTAGGCTAAAGAAGATCATTAAATGTAATTAAGATAGGAAGGTTTAGCTTTTAAAAAAAAAAAAATTGTTGTCAGCTTTGTATTGCTGTTATAATTCTGTGTTTTAATAATTAATTTTAGACTAAATTACTTTAGGCAGAAACAGATTACCATGTGGAATTAAGATAGTTAGGTTTATAGGATTCTAAAATTTGATATCTGTCCTGTATTGTTTTTATAATTGTGTGCTTTAATAATTTAACTTAGAAGAAACTTTAGTGCTCTCTAATGCATGATGTGGAACGCTTCCTTTTATCTATTTATAATCTTACTGCATGATATGGTTTGCTGTCTATTGGATACTTTTATGGCTTTTAGCCGAAATAAAGTTATTTATTGATTGATAGTAGGCCCTCTGTCGGCATTTGGCAGTGGCATCCCACCAAGCCTATTTGTATTATACAGTTGTGCTGGTGGTGTGTCATGGCAGGCCTATGACGGCAGGAGTCCATAGTGGAACCCATTCAGTATAGTACTATGGCTGTGGCTACTGGTTGGGTGCTAGCAGCCCACACCTGTTGTATATTAGAAAGTTGTGAACATGTGCAAAACACACTAAATCACACCCCATTTCAGACCATGTACTTTGCATTCCACTGCAGCAGGGCATTTTGAAGCTGAGTCTCACAACAAATACACAGGTTATTCCCCATTCTGTGTGGCTCTCCCTCTGCTTTGTTTTAACCATTAAATTTTTTGATTTAACCATCCCCATCTGATCATTCTTTCAATGTCCACTATTTTCACAATTCCACTATTTTCACAATGTCAGGGAAGATGAATTCCTGTATTTCAGGAGGAGGAATCCCTGTTTTTTAGGGGGAGAGTTGTCTGTCATGGTGGATAAAATTATTAGAGTAGAGCCATAATTGTTTGGACGACAAGCCCAAAATAGTACCATATCCCAGAAGAAGCAAATGTGTACCAGAATAGTTGATAGAGTAAATGTTGTAACTAACAATCTGTGCACATCAGAGGAGATTAGGAAGAGGTAGAAGGACCTGTGGGGGAAAGTTTGTTCACTGGCCTCCAAGCGACATCTGGAGGCCCGGAGGACTGATGATAGTTCTCTCCTCCCACATTACATCTCTTTCCCTTTTATAAGAAGGTCTTGCAAATCCTCCATCCTGAAGGCTTGACAGGAATCCCTGGTGGAATGGACACTAGTACGTTACTCCTATGTCACTAATGGAGTCCTGCACTTAAGTTAGACTTTTAGAATGCTGCACCACCCTTAGCAATCAGATATAGCTAATTTTGACTACACAAAATGTATTGTGTCAAATCAATTGCAAGCAGCATGGTTGTAGGTCTCCTTTTAACAATGTGCAATATGTATAGTCAGAATGTGTGTAATTCTCCATGGATCATCCCTTGCATTGGCTCTGCTCATTACTTTCTATTAATGTATGTTTTTGTGCTTTCAATAACGGGTCCAATCTACATTAATTTTCACAGGAAAGTATAGTGGTTCTGAGTATATTCTTTCCTCCTTACATCACACCCATAGGTGTGTACATGTTGCAAATGTGTGTTTATCTCCTATGTAGTAATTGAAGGCGGTTTGTGCAACTTACTTTTCAAACAAGTATTGTCTATGGTGACAACAGAAGACTATAACTACCATGATGCACTGTGTTTGGATCTGAACAATAGTACAATGTAATGTTGTTCCATTGTCTCTTACTTCCAGGTGAAAAACCACTGCATTTGTAAGTCACCATGTAATGCTATGGATTCAAATGTCACTTCTTGTGCATCACAATCATGTTGACATCTTCTCATAGCTACAATGAATTGATGAAAATGCTTACAAAATGATTTGTCTAGTGAAACCAAGTTATCTTAAAATGTGTTTTGGCATGCTAAATAGGAGTAATAGTCACACACAAATTAATTTGCACTCTCCATATGCTGACCAAATACAGTGACATTTGTAAGTTGATTCACTTTGATATTAATTCTAGGCCTTGGAAAGAGCCCGTACTCCAATATACTCACCACTGCGGTGGGTTCAAGGTCTGCTACATGTAATGTACAATTCTGAAATAACAATTTTGCATTTCAGGACATCTCAACAACATCAGCACTGGAGTTGTACCATATGTATATGAGGCTGCATGTGTAAAATTATGAAAATAAAACTGAGGCCTAATCAGTCTATCTCTCTGTTCCTTCTTTTTTAGGTTGGTCCATTCATAGATATAGAGACATTAAATGCCAAATGATGTATTAATTGCATATTCATTGCAAACTTCACAGGTCCAACAATCAGGCCCACTGTACCACCATGTGGCAGCCCAGACACCACCACTCAAGACCAGGAGATAGACTTCAGTGAGGACTCCACCATTCCAAGTCTTGATGATCAGGAGCCAGCTGGTCCATATGGCCTGTCTGGCCACGCAGCACCAGTGAGCCAAACTCGGCCTACACCTACACCTCCCACCACATCTGCAACAACATCTCAGCATGAGGACACCCCCCCTTCCTGTGCATCGAGGAAGTACACACCAATCCTGTGCCCCCCAGTCTTGGCTGCCGATGAGACACCAACAACATAGCCTCCAGTTCTGCCAGGACCCCGTGAAATGGGGCCCACTTCCTCAAGGAAACAGGCAAGTGGGGGTAGGGATCATGTTGGCCAACCACGTGAGGCAACTGGGGTTTTTGTCAGCCAGACCACCATTAACCAAGTCTTGGAAAAAGTGCAACAGTCCCAAGGCATGATGGGCGAGGTTGTAACTGAGCTCAGGGAAATCAAGGAGGTGCAGAGGGAGCACATCTTAGAACTACAGAACAGCAATAAAAAAATGAGCTTTCTGGTGGGGGTGTTATTTGACAGTTAGCATAATATCTGCAGGACTTCTCCCATTCCATCTGCCCCTGTCTGTGTCCCACCACGTATGGGCAAAGTATACCACTGCCAGCCACAGACAGAGATGACCTGCCACATGAGGAGCATGATCCTCCCACCCCAGTCCCTGCACCGGTGCCCCCCCCTTTCGAGAGGAATTGGTTATCTGAACCAGCAGGAGAGGGTGGCAAGACCAACACCACCACCTCCAAGAGATGCAGATCCTAATTTCCTGCTGTGTGTCTCTACCGTGTGGACTATTTCATAGACACATTTCTGAGGACTTTTGGCTCTACTTCCATGTTTCCATCCACCATGCTAGACTCTATCTTGTTTATTTCATTTTTTTCTTCTGCTTACTCTTTTTCTGTGCCATGATAATAAATGTTATGGACACAAACTACAAGACCCGTGTTGGATTATTTGTGGCCTTTCATTTGTGATGTCTGTCTTACTACCTCATGTTGTCAAATTTTTTGAACATTGATTTGCCCAAAAAATGTTGAAACAACAAAGTGTTCAAATAAAACAAACTCAGCTCAGAATGTACTTGGAACATATATATGCTGGCAACAGGTCCTTGGAGAAATAAAATCTGTGTTTCAATAACCAGGCCTAACCCCAATAGTCTGTGCCATTCATGGTTATACACTCCCTGACTTTGACACCATGGAGGAAAGGGAATATGCGATGTTATCAAATAAAATAGGCAAACTGTCACTGATGCATACCTCAGTTGAAGCCATAAATCCCACCCTCACAATAGGAATCCTAGATCAATAACACATATTGTCTAAATCATGGCAGTACCAACATTTGAGGCTACATGACCATTACATGACACTGTGAAAGTATCTGTTGCATTTGCATAGTCACCATTCAGTGGTGTGCTAACAAAATATTCTATCAATTATGAAGAAAAACATCAACAGCTACCTCCACTGTCCAAAATTGAAGATTTAGCCAATATGAAGGAAGAACAGTATGCTAGGGCTTTACATACACATGTGGTTTGAGCAAGTCAAGTGGCACATATTGCCTAAATGGCACCATCACACAGAAAACATCTGATTGCTATCTTCTGAACTTTCATACTATCAGAGTGAAAGTTGTCTCTGGAAAAGATTGGTCCACACCAAGTGGGTGTCTGTCCCAAGATCAACACGTTTTGTCTTTGTACTTCCAAACGGCAACATATCGTGTCAAATGTCAACTTTGAAATGTCCAAATGAAAATGACATTGTGAAGGATCCTGTATCAGAAAAACAAGGGAAAATTATATTTACCACATATTAAATTGAACTCAGTTGACAAGTCATGGGGACGCACATACTTAGCACAAGCACAGTTAATCTATGTCTTTGACCACAGTAGTCAATATAGGGAAACTCTGATCCACTGACATATTTGCCTTGAACTTTCCTGCACTGACCATTCCTAACAAATTACCATAGCAGACAAATATGTTCCCTATGTCAGAAATTGTGCAGACATTGAAGGTTAACATATGTAAAGGTAAACCTACACTCAGGTGAAGAAGTAGTAATCACATCTTGACATAAGTCAACTCATTCTTCTTCACCACTTTGATCTTCTTTGGGCATTTCAAAATCCTCACTGGGGGGCTTATCATGACCTTTCTCCTCTGCAGTTATGGGGCTGTTTTTCCACAGGGCAATGTTATGGAGAAAGCAGCAGGCAACCATGATTTGCCACACCTCATCGGGTGCATAGAGGAAGGCTCCACTGGTCTTGTGCAACCACATACACCTGGCCTTGAGGAGCCTGAAAGCCTGCTCCACTGGCCTCCGTGTTCTTCCATGAGCCTCATTGAAGTAGACTTCCTCTGGCATTGTTGTATTTCTTAGCCGTGCCAATAACCACGGTTGGTTAGTATATGCTAAGTCTCCTACACGGAAGCAACACATCAATAGATAACTCTCATATAAAGTTCCTTCCTAAACTAGGAATCAGGAAAGAGATTATCAAGTCAGATTGTACTTCTCAACGTTCCTGGCCCTCTCTGGCCCAAGTTGTGACATCTACATGAGTATGTTGCTATTCCGTAGAATGAATGAATTATTTGTTGACCCAGGGATGTATAGGTCTGGTACGCAAAAAACTTGCACATTGAAGGAGTAGATGTTCTTCTGATTGTTGTAGACCTGTTCATTTGCGTGTGATGGCAACAAGGCATTCTATTGCTCCTACCAAATGTGATAGTTTACCCTAAACATGCAATTCTCCCTTCACTGTGGCCAATTCCCGTGGGCGTGGGAACTGGATGTTGCTGTTGATGGATTTCATGGAGAAAGCAAGGACGTCTTTTAGCATACCACTGAAAGTTGGTTGGGACATGCTCCCATAAACTGTCACAGTGTAATGAAAGGTGTCAGTAGCAGCACAATGCAGAACTGCCATGAGTTACACTATTAGTGTTATAGCTGTTGGATTCAAATTGTGAGGCAGGAGATCAGCCTCCAACTGCTGACACAAATCAGGGATAGTTTGACTATTTTGATGATATTGCTTGATGGTGTCCCTTTCCTCCATGGTGGCAAGGTCTGGTAAGGGCCAAAACACATAAGGCTGTCACTTTCTACCCGTGGCTGGGTTCTGATGTCTGTATGTATGGATAAGAAAATATCAGATGAAATGGTCACACTATGCTTTTAATGTTATCACACATCTGCCTTCTTGGTAACAGTAGAAATGTCATGGCGTAATGCATGTACACACATTAACATCAAATATTTGGACCTAAATTCTTTTTTTAAATCTTATTTTTATTCTTTTGGCATCACATGCAAAAAATGCATTTGAACTGTAGTATTTGCATATAATTTCTTTAAACATTTGTTTCCATAGTCCGTCAATGGAAATAGTACTTCCCCCACGGCACTACCGGAGTCAAAGACAGTCATGGTTCACAGTTTATTGTTTCATATCTTGTCAAGAAAAGTGTTGTTTGTATCTGGCATTTGTATATACACAATCCTCCATTTTGATTTCTAATGATGCACAAACAATTGAAAAGTGTGCAGCTGCGCACCCTAAAAGGGAGGCTGCCTGACCTTGCAGTTAGGACATTGGCTACCAGACTGTTCTCGGCAGAAGTTGATTGCATAATAGGTGGTAGCCTTCACAACGGGGCCTGCCACAGGCTAACGTGTGACGGCAACACACGAAAGTGAATGGCTGTGCCCGTCTTCATTGCGGATCGCGTTCACTGTGTACTTATATACTGCATTGTGAAAAAACACTCACTTGCCTTCTAACACTGCAGCCATAAAAGCCTCCTAATTTTTTGCTGCTGTTACCGACCTCTGGGAGCCAGGATGCCAGGCACAGCAGGTGAGATGGCCCCTGTCTTCAGCACGGAGAAGCTGGAGCTCCTTGCCGGGAGGTTCTGTCCCTGTACAGCCAGCTCTATGGATCCCAGAGGAACAAGTACAGGTCTGATTGGGGAATGTCTGACTGAGAAACCTCTTCCTTTCTGATACACAGGGTATTTTCCTCATTTCTGGTAATGGGGTAGTGTTGTGATTGGAGTAAAGAGAATGATGTCGCTGGGACAGATTTGTTTTGCCACTGTCTGAAATGTCTGTGCATGACAATGAATGTTAAGTCACCTGAAAGTAGAAGCTGTAATGTGTTTCCGTGTAACACACACATCTTATTTCATCACACAAATAGCAGGCACAGACTACCAGTGGCCACTAGACAGTGTATTACTAGTATGACTGACAACATACAGCCAATGTTGAAATGATGTTGCTGTTGAGCTAAACATATAGAGGGTCTGATGCTGTACTGTCACATGGGATTCCAGCACATTATTTGGACTAGGTTGCTCTGTATGGTTTATACCTGTCATGGAGCCACACATTAGTAAACTTATTTTAGGTTCAGTAAGTTTAGAAGACACTGGACCACAATCATTCATCCCAGTCTGTCCCATTCCAACACACACTTGTTCATACAACCAACAAATCCCTGCTCTCACTGACACATAGCAGACCTTCTATCTTGCCCTTAGTCACAGTATGTGAAGCAGACCCTGGGTTCTGACTTGTGGGAGTTTAGGCAGGAAGGCAGTTAAGCTGTGGGTGTGATTATGTGCAAGGATTTTACAAGTGGTTTGGGCACTGTAGCTCACAATGATTGTGAGTAATAAGGGGTGGCTCTCAGAACAGGATAGCATGCATTGATCAGGCCAAGATGGTGTTTAGGTAACATGACAAGTAGCAGGCATTGATGGTGCAAATAAGATAACTGAAAATCAGTATTTCTGAATTACCTGTAACATCTTGCTGGTAAAAAATCTAATAACTGTTTGGTGAATGTATGTGTGAGTACCCAAAATGTAATGTCACAACAGTACTGCCAAACAGAAACACAGAATTTTCTGTTCTTGCTCTTTTATGTCATCCATACATGTCAACGCCCATCAGAAGTGGGAGATCTGGAGGGCCATTGCAAAGAAGGTGCCGACCCTGGGGGTACACGAGTGGAATATCCTGCACTGTCAGAAGAGGTGGGAGGACCTGCCTCAGGCAACATGCAAGTCAGCCGAGAGCCAAGTTGGCCAGTCCTCTCAGCAATCCAGGCAGATGTGCCACAACCTAGCCTCGCTAATGGTCCGGATCCTTGTGGTGGCTTACCCAGACCTTGATGGGCAGTTGAGTGCCCAACAGCAGCAAGAAGGGGCTAAGTCATTTTCTGGAGATATACTTGTGTTTTGACCTCTTTACTTTCCAGCTATGTTTGAATGCCATCATCAATGAGGTTGACACACATCCAAAGCCCATGAGGATTTCTGGAGATGTAAGTTGATCAGACAGTGTCTAATGCTGAGTGTGGTCTATTGCTTTGTGCTGAACGATGTCAGTATATTCCTCCTCACAAGGCAAGTACTGTTGTGGGCAGACACATGCATGCAAACAAGGGGATTGTCAGCATTTTTGTAATGACATGAAGGACAGTTTCACAGAACCTGTCCCATGTCATAATTGGGTCAGTTGGGATAGTATGTCATAAATGTAGGCTCCATTACTGTTAACTGTGGTAAACTGCAAAACTAAAATTCAGCTGTTGTATCATAGTTTACATTGTTAAGTTGTTGCTATGGCAATATGAGAATGTGCACCTACACCAAAAATATTGGTATTCTGTGTCCAGTGGCATCATTCCTTATCTGACACATGTTTGAATGCAGTTTGTCCTGCAAACCTCTAGCATGTTAATGTGCACAGTAGCAGTTGCACCTGAGACCTTAGTCCTTCACAAATGTGCATGTAAGCCAGTCTGTGATTGTCAACATGAATTTGTCTACCAAACTGTATTGATTTCAACAGACAGGAATGTGTCCACATTGGTGTGAGAGTTGCACGTCCAGAAGACAAAAGTTTTCTCTCTTTAGTTCTGTCAAGAGAAGAAATTGATGACGGAGAGCAATGGGATACTGAAAGGGAAAATTTTCATATGGAAGTTTATATCACATAGATGCTGTGGTGTCACACCTTGAGCAGACAATTTCAATCCAAACACTTACCCTTTGGGGGAAGAGAATCAATTTTAGGTCTGTACTGCAGTGGTTTAGAGCTGTCTCCAGGCCTATGTGTTTACTCATTGTGAGAAAACACGGCTGATTGTGGAGGGCCCCTAACTTTTGCCCCCATTTTTAACTTTTGGCTGGTGTTTCCCTGACTCTGATGGTGCCCTGGGTACTGCTAACCAGTCTCAGGGCCTGTGCTCTGTGTAAAATGAGTATGAAAATGACACTAATTATAATTGACTGTATCAAATTATCTATAAGCCCTTAGTATATGCTAGGGCATGTAGGTTTAGGGACCACAGAAAAGGTGGTGCACCCATAGGTGCACTGCGGAGTTGCCAACTGTCATTTAAAGGCAGAACAGCCTTGCTGGCTGCTTTTAAACTAAAGTTAAATGCAAATTTGACTTAAACGTACTTTCATAGTCTTAAACTACCTTATTTTAATATGTGCCCCTAGGGTGGGTGCCATGTAACTATAAGCAGGGTCCTTATAAAATAGTTTTGTAAGCCCTGGTGAGGTAAAATATGCAACATCATGTTTTCCTCACTGTAGTGAATGGCCTCCATAGGCTAAAATGGGGAGACTTTATTTTAATTAACAAAGTCCCCTTATGAGTTTCGTATCAAATTGATTGTTATAAAAATCCCCAACTTACAATTGTTGGATTTTGTAGGAGGCTGGTACCAATAACAAACCAGGTCAAAAGTACTTACATCTTATATCAGGTCCAGTTATTTCTTATTAGTGAAATGTAGACAGTGTCTAGAAGCCATGCTCTCTAGGGGTAGTGCGGATGAACAGCCAAGGCCTATCTAGAAGCCATGCAAAGCTCATGCAATACCACTGTAGTCACACAGTACTCACACACATGACAGAAAATACTCAGTGTTACAAAAATAAAGGTACTTTAATTTTGGTGACACAAATGCCAAAAATACCTTAGAGACTATACTCCCTTAGGAGGTAATATACACAGTATATACATTAGAATGCAGTCATAGCTGTAAAAACAGTTAGAAAACAGTGTAAATAGTGAAACTCACAATGGTTAGAAATGGGCATAGAGGGGAATACAAACCATTTCCTAAAACAGTGGAATGAGAAACTTGGTTTCCCACCTAAGAAAGTGTAGTGTGTAGAGGGGCGCTAGGAGTGTAAGAGAACCGCAAAGGTAAGTAATAGAACCCATCCCAGAGCCCAGGAAAGCAGGAGTAAATCACAGTAACTTTCCTAGAACACACAAGAACACATGATAGAAGGTTATGCAAGAACCAGAAGCGATTGCAAGACACCAAAGATGGATTCCTGGACCTGAAGACCTGTGGAAGAAGGGGGCCAAAGTCCAAGAAGCACTGAAGAGTCCAGGGAGAACAGGAGACCCTGCTAACCCCGATGAAGGTGTAAAAAAGGAAGCATCAGTGAAGGAGAACAGTCAGTAATGCACCCAAGAAGATGGATGTGGGTTCCAGGTTGGTGCAGATGATGTCCTACGCCAGATGGATGATTGCAGTCTGGTATGAGTCTCTGGATTCTGCCAACAAGCCTGGGCACACGCAAAGCTTGCGGTTAGCAGAAAATGGTGCTGCCCGGGACCAGGAGGGACCTGCTGGCCTCAACCCAGGAGGGTAGTCAGAGGGGGCTCTCAGAAATGCAGATAACCCTCAGAAGCCCAGGCAGCATGCACAGGAGTCCCACAGGATGGGGACAAAGAAGGTGCAAAAGAAGACACACACAGCACTACACAAAGGGATCCCAAGCTGCCGGAGAATGACTCAGGATGCTGTGCATCACAGGATAGAGTGTTGGGGGCCAGAGCTGAACGGTGCATGAAGAACTTCATGGAAGGATGCAAACAAAATTTTGGCAACTGCAAAACACACGGTGCACAAGGGTACTGTCTTGCGTGGGGAGGCAAGCTCTTACTTCCACCAAAGTTGGACAGCTGGACTTCAGGACCATTGGGACCACTTCAGTCCACCACCCATGTTGCTGGACCCAAGCACTTCTTCAGGAGAAAGGACCCAAGATACCAGTTGTCACTGCAGATGGGTGTGTGCTGAAGCAGGGAAGTGACTCCTTCACTTCAATGGAGATTCCTTTGTTCTTCTGGTGCAGGCTGAAGACAGGAAGTCCTTGGAGGATGCACAACCTGGAAACAGTTGCAGTTGCTGGCAGGAGCTGAAGATACAATGTTGCAGAAGCCATCTTTGCTTCTTTGTTGTTGTTTGTAGAGTTCCTGTAGGGTCCAGAAGCAGTTCCATCTGTAGAAGGTGAAGTAAAGGATGGAGAGGATTCCTTCTACAGTCTTGCAAACCAAGTCTGAGGAAAGACCCAGGGGAGAGACCCTAAAGAGCCCTGTAAGGGGAATTGGTCAGCTACACAGATAAACACCTATCAGGGGAGGGCTCTGATGTCATCTGCTGGCACTGGCCATTCAGATGCTCCCAGAGTGCCCTACCACCTTGGAATCCAAGATGGCAAAACCCAGGGACACTCTTGAGGAGCTCTGGGCACCACCCATGGGGTGGTGGTGGACAGGGGAGTGGTCACTCCTCTTTCCGTTGTCCAGTTTCATGCCAGAGCAGGGACTGGGGGTCGCTGACCTGGTGTAGACTGGACTTTGCAAAGAAGGCATCATCTGTGCCCTTCAAAGCATTTCAAGAGGCTCTGGGAGGCTACCCCTTCCATGCCTGCAACACCTATTTCCATAGGGAGAGGGTGTAACAAATATGGCCATATTCGGAGTTACCATTGTGAAGCTGTACATAGATAATGATCTATGTCCAGTGCACACGTAAAATGGCGTCCTTGCACTCACAAAGTCTGGGAAATTGGTCCTCAATGCTTGTGCAGGGGTGCCTTCACACACAGGTACTTTGCACCCAGCCTTCAGGTTTGGAAGGCCTACTATATGGTTGACTTATAAGTAACCTGGTGCAGTGCAAATGGCTGTGAAATGGAGCATGCACCATTTCACACAGGCTGCAATATCAGTCCTGTAAAAGCCTTTGCATTGGCTCTCTATGGGTGGCAAAAGTAAGACTTCAGCCCACAGGGATCCCCTGGAACTCCAATGCCCTAGGTACCTAAGTACTATATACTAGGGAGTTATAAGGAGGGACCAGTATGCCCAGCGGCCAAACTGGTCTTCAAAGGCAGGAAAGGACATTTGGAGCAGCCCAGCACCTCCCTCACATCCTGCAACCCCAAGCAATTAGGTTCCCTCTTGATTAGATTAGGAGAGGTCAGGATTGGAGTGTGTTTAGGATTTTTAGCCACACCAGTGGGTGAGTTCAGCCAAGTATAACCCCAAAACTCACTTTCAGCCATGTTGGGTTTTTGAGGAATATTGCTCCCTTGGATTGACTTTTATCACACTTTACCGGAAGTGGTCATCAAAGAAGGAAGGAGCCTTCCTGGGATTGGATACCCAGGACCCCCCTGCTTTCCACCCAGGAGCAAGAATAAATATGGCAGAGCTATACCCACACCTCAGATCCCTACAAGGAACAAGACAAAAAAGAAGAAGGACTGCCCTACTAGACCCCTGACCTGCACCTGGACACTGTACTCTGAAGGACTGCACCAGCTGCACACTTGGGCTTCACCACAAAAATAACTTTGCCTGTCTTCTACTGCTTCAAAAAGGGACTCCCTGTTTGCTACAGGTACAAAGTAGCTGCCCAGTGTCCCCTGCATCAAGTCCTGCAAGCAGAGCCCAGCTGGCCAGCATCCAGTGGCCATTTGGGAAGTCTGAACAGGTGCATTCTGGGAATTGTAGTCCCAACTCCCAAGGAGCAACTCAGGGCTTCTGGAACCTTCGATCAAGTTGTGGGCACTTCAAGGACCCAAACTGGACCTCTGGAAGAAGATCCAGAAGTTTAGAGATGTTTGGAGCAACTCCATAAGTTGAAGAGGTGTGGAGTTCTAATCCCAGACCCCAAGAGGCAAACCACAGCCTCTGAACCCTTGGCATGTGCTGTGGACCACTCTCCTGAATCAATAATCACTTCTGAAAGGACACAGTGTTGCTGTATGGGTGGCATGAACTCTGTACTTTGTCCTGCTTCAGTGTCACTTTTTTAACCCTTTGAGCACTAGTTGCTTCTATGCGCTAAAAAACATTAATTGATTTAAAATGTTTATCTCAAGTTCCCCTTGTCCGATTTTAATCATTTCGGCTTCATTTTAAAGATACAAATATAATCTATACACATTTTTATTGTGTTTTGTGTTTTACTTATTTACTGTTTTGTGATTTTTAAATGCTTTACACATTTATTTCCTAAGATAACTCTTGTCATTCGCTGCCAAGCTATTAAAGGTTGAGCTGGGTTTAATTTATTGAGAGCTAACTGGACCTAAATGGAGGTTACTGGCCTGTTGCTAAGTGTAGGTACTTACCTGCCCTTACTAATAATCCACTTTCCAACACTCATGCTGTTGGAACCCTTTGTCATGGGGTGAACTACTAGTGTAGAAGTGACAAAGGCATATATGATATGGGAGCTGAGATGGGGGATTGCTGTACTTGTTGCAGATGTTGTGGATGAACATTGATGTCCAGTTGTATTCTCACAGATACCCTAAAACTGTTGTATCATTTTTTTCTGGGATCAACTAGGCAAGGCAAAGGTGTCAGTGGCCACATCAGCAGGGATGAAGCTGGCCACTGGGAATCAGGAGTGGACACCACCAACACCGAGAAACCCAGTGGCATGGAGGGTGGGGGGACTGGCCAGGAGGCAACCAATGATTCTACATCTTTCTCATTGAAGCACCAGCCCCTAGTGGGGGCAGACCCTGTAGAGAGTGTGACACCTGCATCTTTATCCACCCCCTCATTCCAATCTTTACCCATCCCTTGCTCACCCCAGCTGGCCGTAGCCACCCCACTAAAAGGGCCAGCATCACCTTTGCTGCAAGCACCTCTGCCCCTGCCCTGGTGTCACAGGCTGTGCTCACTGAGGAGGCTATAGACCTATTATAGATGGTCGCCATAAGCCAGACTGCCCTTCTGAAGGCCATCCAGGGGCTGGCCAGAACACCCAGATGCTGGCTGGCTTACCTGTATGGCATCGGTGGTGCCCTGTCTGGCCTACAGCGGTCATTCCAGGGTCTTGCCTTCTCATTGGCTGCATACTCCCACCCACCCCAATTTCGTACCCACACTCCCACCCTTCCCCATCCCAAATCCCTCAACCCAGTCCTATCCAAAGCACAAGCAAACATATACACCCCCCACAACAACCCAAAGCAGCACATCCAAACACCAACCCAGCAAAAACACAGGTACAGACAAACATTTGCAGACACCACACATACAAACACCATTAGCATACCCACAAGCATCACACCCACCATGACACAACCACAAACCCTACCACCAGCACACCCACAGACACAACACACACCACTACATTAAAACCCACACACACATCACAAGTATACCCCCAGTCAGCGCATCTACCACCACAAAAGCAGGCATCAGCATACCCACAGACCCCACACCAAATGCATACTGCATCCACTGCACACACATCCACATAGAAGATGCAAACACCCACAATCACCCACCTAAAAGACAATCTGTAAGAGAGACAAATCTAAAGATACAACACATACACCAGACCCTCAAGCACCCACACTTTCAGCACATGCACACCAGGCACAGCCACTCTATCTTCCAAACCCAACTACCTAAAGGCAATCCTACACTTTTGCCAACGGATGACCTACTTCTTTCCCTGGCCTTGGCACCTCCCAAACCCAGGACCCACCACCGAATAACATCATTGAGGTACCTGTTCTCTGTCCCATAGATGCCCCTTCCAGAGGAGGTTTATTCTGACAGTGACTTTAGAAGGCAAGTGATAGGCCTGAATGCCTTTGTGGCCTAAATGGGCTAACAAAGCAGGCAGTTCACTAACACTCACCGGCAGGCCTAAATCTACTGCCAGGCCAAAGGTAGCCACCGTCGACCCAGCGGTGGAGTCTACACTTCCCGTGGGAAAATGATCCCGTTTCCACCAGGGATTAATCCCTGGCGGAAAGCACATTGGTGACATAAATACTCATTCCTGTCACCAGTATGTGACACATTAGCCCCCCGACTGCCACAACCCCCCAAAAAAACCATCCCCTGAACCCTGAAATCCTAAACCCTACACCTACTCCCCGATCTCCCTGTAGGTCCTCACTAACCCCCCTCGCCATCCCCTTCCTCGGTTTAGGCCCCTCCAACCCCCAACATACACATGCACACATATGTAGACATACACACACACATTCATACATGCAGACACACATCCCTCCTTCACAAACACACCCCCACACCCCTATGAACACACTCCCTCCTCCCCTTTCCCTCTCAGGCAGCACTTACCTGTTACGTGGTGCTGCTCCGGGAGGTAACGCGCTCCTAGGATGCTACTTCACCGGCATCGCTGCGTCTCCATACACCCCACGTCTACGACTGCATCATTATCGGCGTGGCGGTGTCTGGCTGTCGTGGCGGTGAGGGTGGAGCAGCATCCACCACCCACCGATCCGCCATCAATGGTGGTAAGGCTCCAGGCATCATTATATGGTGGGGTGCCTGCCGCCGCCACTGGCGGTCTTCCGTCAAACGTTAGCACGATTTTCGGTGGTGCATCCTGCCAAATTCATAATGACCACATTTGACAGCAAAACCTTGTTGATAGGTATAGAAACAATGTCAGTGTACACCATGAAATGTGCCAGCATAACAACAAACTCATGCTGCTATTGTTGATTCCATCCCACATGACCTCCCAGTCAACCCTGAGCCAGAAGTATGTGGTTATGCAGACCCTGCAACCTAGGCCTGAAGCAATTGATTGACAGATCACAGGTGGGGTGACACGTAGCTAATAGAAAAACAGGTCAAACAGGAAAGATCCATATTGATTCAATACATTGGCAGGAATACCACAAAGGTCCTAGGAAATTGGCCCCCAATAAAACACATTGGCTGGAGGGGTACACATTCCCAAAACAACATAAAGTTAGATGCAAAATGAGGTTAGGAATGCACAGCCAATCAGAACACACCACATACTCTACATGCAGTGATCTTGTGCTCCCCATGCTGGGAATCTGGATATGTTGCCTAATGGCCCACACTATGCCCATGCAAGGTCGAGACCCACAAGCACACTTTATCATATTGTGGGATTTATGGCCTTGTGACTAGGCCTGATTCCTTTTTTCAAATAATGTACTCACTCGTTTTAGTGAACATCTAGACAACGTATAAAAAGACACTCAAAACTCTGTAACTTTGGGAAACACTAATCAGCCCCAGACTCTGTACTGTCCTCTTATGGCCATTGTGTTTAATTAAACATACTGTCTTTCATTTATTTAACATAAATCAGTATTTGAGCAACAACCTCTATGCTGCCTTAGTGCTGTGAGATATGTGTTTTGCTCTATCACTACTGTGAGGGCACTTTCTGCACCCCGGCTCATGCAGTGGTTACACAGCCCTAATGTGTAGAGCTGTTTATCACTGGTATCTAAGGTGATGGATAATATTGCACTTTGATCAGATAGCTTGTTTATGTATTTATTTATTACTTACTTATTTGGTTTTGCATTTATTTATTTATTTGTTATCAAATGCGAAGCAGTAACATTTCAATTAAAATAAGGGATGTAAAGATACCATGATCAGGATCAAATTTAGATGTGGTGTAATCAGTGATTTTGTAATGTTCATATAGCAAAGGAACAAATACCAAACATTGAAACAGCTGACATTTGGCAATAAGTGGGTGCATTCAAGTATTAAGGATGTTCTGGAATAAAGAAGCTGGGACAATTGCCGATGGAACACTTGAGACTTAAAAGCTGAATAGCTGTAATGTGGTTGAACTCAAGAAGGCATAAGGCTGGCAAGTAGATTATGACTGTCAGGCTGAATGGAAGGAAAAGGACAGCATATTTGTGCATTAGGAAGGAGAAGTAGAATTGGATCTTTTAAAGGTAAGGCTCAAACACACAAAAGGTGATGGAGGAATATTTGAAATAAATCTAACCACTGGCAATCGCTCATGGTGGCATTCCCATTATAGTTTTTTTGCCCACCATGCCACCTCAGATAAGACACACAAATACATGCAAATCAGTCTTGACTTGCTGCATAATAAGCAATCCAGCTCATATCGCCAAACCAGGAACTCTCAGAACTGGAACAGAAGCACCCCAAAACTGGAGTGCAACACCTGGAAATGTCTAAGGATGGTTTAGAAGTATGAGGGATACCTAAAATTTCCACAGGTGATGACTATTGAGTGTGGAAGAGATTACTGACATTGCATAATTTATATATATTTTTTTCGTCCTCATACACCTCAGAGCTTCTGTCACACCTCCACACCGCAACCTTCTCACTTTCCCAAAAAAAGGCATGGAAGTGGACATCAAGCTCATGAAGACCAATCTCACCCACTCAGCCTTCCTGGGAGCACCCCTCGTGGCTGGCACGGGTGGATACGGATTTAATCAATAGATTGTATCCGTAACATTTACCTTCCATGAGCAGCTCACCAAGGTCTCTATGTCATGACATTACGCTATTAAGGGAAGAGAGAGGGGGGAGAGGCAGGGGGAGGAGGAGGTTATTGAAATCCCCCTCAATCCAAGAGGGGAGCCAATAGCTTCTTCTTTTTCAATCTCTGCTCGGGCTGCCCACCTTTGTATCTAATTTTGCCATATACAGAAGAGCTTCAAGCCAACTCCTGTATGTGGGAGGGAACACTGCAACCCATTTTAAGCAAATCTCCCTTCTTGCCAGAAGAATAGCTTGAAACAGCAGGTTCCTCTTCTCTTTAGTCCAGTCCTTCAGATCTTGTGGCTTCCCGAAAATAATAAGGGAGAGATTTACCAAAATGTCCCTTCCCAGCATCTCGGACAGTGCTCCCACCACCTCAGTCCAAAAGGGATCGATTGTCAGACATTCCATAAACATTTGAATATCAGTGGCATTTGCGGACCAATATTTAGCACAATTCATCACTTCCCCTTTCTTTATTTTAGTGAGCTTTGCCAGGGTAATATATGCTCTATGTATAGTGTACAAATGGTTTTTCCTCAACTGAGCGGATTTTACTACGTCAAGACACATTGGGGGTGATTCTAACTTCGGCGGGCGGCGGAGGCCGCCCGCCAAAGTTCCCCCACCAAAATACCGCTCCGCGGTCGAAAGACCGCTGAGGGTATTTTGGGATTTGCCCTGGGCTGGCGGGCGGCCGCCAAAAGCCCGCCCGCCAGCCCAGGGCAAATCAACCTTCCCACGAGGACGCCGGCTCAGAATTGAGCCGGCGTAGTGGGAAGGTGCGACGGGTGCAGTGGCACCCGTCGTGTATTTCAGTGTCTGCATAGCAGACACTGAAATACTTTGTGGGGCCCTCTTACGGGGGCCCCTGCAGTGCCCATGCCATTGGCATGGGCACTGCAGGTGCCCCCAGGGGCCCCGCGGCACCCCCTACCGCCATCCTGTTCCTGGCGGGAGATCCGCCAGGAACAGGATGGCGGTAGGGGGTGTCAGAATCCCCATGGCGGCGGAGCACGCTCCGCCGCCATGGAGGATTCTGCAGGGCAGCGGGAAACCGGCGGGAGATCGCCGGTTTCCCGCATCTGACCGCGGCCGAACCGCCGCGTCAGAATGCCCTGCGGGGCACCGCCGGTCTGTCGGCGGTGCTCCCGCCGACCCTGGCCCCGGCGGTCTCTGACCGCCGGGGTCAGAATGACCCCCATTGTCATTGATTCTTACTATCCCATCTGTATCTGTTCCCTCGTCATAGTGCCTTCCCATAGCTCCTCGGCCAGATTGAATTCTCCATCTATTAGCTCCAGAATCTCCCAATAGCAAGTTGAGACCTTATTGCTACTAGGGGAGCCTCTGAGTAGATTTTCTGCCAAGGGATTTTCCCCCTGTCGACTTAGTTGAATAGTCTGTGCCCAACCTTCCAATTGAATATATTTAAACCTAGTCAGAGCACCCCCAGTTTTATCCCTTAATTCTTCCAAGGGGAGTAGCGCTCCTTCCCTTAAGAGTTAGCCCCAATATTCCAAACCTGCTTCTCTTATTGGTTTAGCCAATACATCTTTCAAGCATTCTGGTGTACCTGGGGAGTCCCATAATGGAGCACACTGGTTGTAATAAGCTATCTTAGTAATCGTTTTAACCTGGTGCTAACACTTTGTTGCATCTTTCAATGTCTTTAATTTTATTTTCTTGAAAAACTTTAGGTCGCCAAACTTTAAAAGAAAGTGATTTGCAGCTCCAGGGACTATTCGTATCAGAGCCCTAAACATAGCACCATATGCTGTAGCATCCGGTGAGGCGAACAGCATCCTTGCATTCCTCAGTTGGAAAGGCCATGCATAAACTTGTAGATCCGGCAGTGACAGGACTGCCTTCTCTCTCCTCCTTCGCAACTTTTTCCATGCAATTCTGGCACCCTTAAATGCCCAAATAAATGAATTTATAGCTTGTTGAATCTTATTGAGGTACCTTCCATTCATCTGAAGCAGGGTAGTGTTATGGATAAAATGTATTTTGGGTAAAATTATCATCTTAACCAGGTTGACTCTCCCCAGTATCATCAATGGGAGATAAGCCCATCCCCTCATTAGCTTAGTACAATCCTCTAAAAGCTTTCCCTGATTTCTCACTACTAGTTTCTCAATGTCTTGGGTTCTCTCTAGACCTAAGTACCTAATTTCCACCTTCCCCTGCCATACATCCCACTCTTGATTCCAAGACATTATGGGGGTCATTACAACATTGGCGGTAAATGCCGCTTACCGCCGTGCAGAAGACCGCCAACACACCACAGCGGCCGCTGAATTCCACACAGCTATTACGACCCACAGCTCGGAATCTGCCAAAATCCAGACACCAACACAAGTCCGCCACACCAAAGGTCAGTGATAAACTGGCGATAACAAAACCTCCACGTCACGCCAACAGGAATACGCCCACACTATCGCAATCCACGCGGCGGTCTTTCAACCGCGGTATTCCATTGGCGGTACACACCGCTGCGCTCAAAATACACACACATTTACAAAACACAACCACATAGGACAATTCCAAATACACACACCTGATACACATACACACACCACTCCCACACACTCAATACAATATAAAACACACATCCACATCACCCACAAACCCTTACAACCACAAATTTAGACGAAGGCCAGAGAGACAGCACAGCAAAGACAACTCCACCATACAGAGGCACACAACACCATCACACATACACATTCACGCACAAAACACCACACACCTCTAAACATCACCCCACACATCACAACATAAACCACCTCACACATCACCCACACCACCCCATGGCACCACAAAGACACCCCAGGTTTTCTGAGGAGGAGCTCAGGGTCATGGTGGAGGAAATCATCCGGGTAGAGCCACAGCTATTCGGATCACAGGTGCAGCACACCACCATAGCTAGGAATATGGAGCTATGGCGCAGAATCGTGGACAGGGTCAACGCAGTTGGACAGCACCCAAGAATTAGGGATGACATCAGGAAAAGGTGGAACGACCTACAGGGGACGGCACGTTCCGTGGTCTCAAGACACCACATCGCGGTTCAGAGGACTGGCGGCGGACCCCCAGCTCCTCCCCCACAACTAACAACATGGGAGGAGCAGGTCTTGGCTATACTGCATCCTGAGGGCCTCGCAGGAATAGCTGGAGGAATGGACTCTGGTAAGTCAAATCTTTAACTACTTCATCCCCCACACTACCTGCGTGTTATCACATACACCAACCCTCACCCCATCACTCCAACTCCTCACATATGTCCCACTATCACAAACTACCCAAGCCCTGCATGCAACACCAAAGCATGGCAACCCATCACCAATGCATGGCCACTGCACATACCCACACACACCCCTAAACAATTAGCACACAAGGTCCTATACAAGAATGCAAGCACTGGAGTACAGGGTCATCCACCCATTGCACACCATGGCACACACAGATGCAATAATTATGCCTTTACACCCCTGCAGGACCCCTACCCAACGTCACCGGACAGGAGGTTCCAGACATGTCCACTCCCCCCACAGAAGAGGCCCACAGTGATGACAGCAGCTCTGTCCAACTGGATCTAGATAACCAGCCCGGCCCATCTGGGACCTTGGGACAGTCGGTTCCCCTCACACTGGCTCAAGCCACAACAGAGCCTCCCCCCTCTGGAAACACCAGCACAGCACCCACCCAGCGGGCCCATCCCTCTGTCCCCAGGACACGTCAAGCAGCAGTGTGTCCACCACTACAGGGAACCCAGGCTAAACCACCACCCCAACAACAACAGGGACCTGGGGACAGTGGCAGTTGGCACACAGTTCAGTGGACAGAGGCCCAGGAACACAGGGAAACTGGGAGGGCTGCTGTGCAACAGGGGAAGGACAGGCCCAGGGAACCCACTCTCCACGAGGCCCTCTCCAACATCATGGGAGCCTACCACCATTCCCAGGAGACAATGGCAACGGTACTGGCCAATTTTCAGGAGACCCAACGGCTGCAGGAGGAACAGTATTTGGGGTTCAGGGAGGAACTCAAAGCCATCAATACCACCCTGGGAACCATTGTAGGGGTGCTGAAGGAACTCGTAAACACCAGGAGGGAAACTGTGGCACAACAAGGGGACCCTGATACTAGCCTGGACGATTAACTGCCCACCACCTCCGCCGGCTCTAGTGGACAGGAGGCACCACCACAGGACCACGACATCAGCACCCCACCCCCTGCAGATGGAGAACCACCCCGCAAGCGGTCCCTGAGATCCAGGACAAAGACAGAGAGCAAGGCCAAGACCCCCGCCAAGAAATGGGACCACCCTGATTGTCATCCTTATGTTCCTCTTTGTCACCCTGTCCATCAATCAACTGCCCCAGCTCCACTTCCTGCGCCCCTTTGGACAATGCACCTGTGAGACTAATAGACTGGACTCTGCCATGGACATTCCTCCACCATCACCCCTGACCATTTGTCAACCCCCTCCACTATTTAGCACTTAAATACTTAAATAAACACCTTAAATCACAAAACTATCTGGAGTCAGTCTGTGCTTTCGAAAATGTGTATTTGCAATAACTAAGGTAAAATGCAATATCCATTGTATTGTCAACATACCTATGTCACACAGATCTAGTCCATGAGGAAAAGCGGCAGATGTCACACAGTGGAACCCACATCTGTGAAATCTAAATCGAAAGTGACAACTCAGGGTCCACACACTGGGTGAAAGTGACAGACATATGAGAGGTAGAACAAATGTATCAGATGTAGCAGGCAGTGATGTCTTCTTACCTGTGTCTCACTGGAAGTATTGATGAATCACCGTGTTTCTGTTGTTGATATCCTCTTCTTCTGCTTCCTCGTCTTCACTGTCCACAGGCTCCACAGCTGCCACAAGACCTCCATCTGGACCATCCTCCTGCAGAAAAGGCACCTGTTGTCGCAAAGCCAAGTTGTGAAGCATACAGCAGGCCACGATGATCTGGCGCACCTTCTTTGGTGAGTAGAATAGGGAACCACCTGTCATATGGAGGCACCTTATCTGGCCTTCAGGAGGCCGAAGGTCCTTTCTATAACCCTCCTAGTTTGCCCATGGGCCTCATTGTAGCGCTCCTCTGCCCTTGTCCTGGGATTTCTGACTGGGGTCAGTAGCCATGACAGGTTGGGGTACCCAGAGTCATCTGCAAATGTTGAGGGACAACTGTTAGACACACACTAACCCTTAGGAACAACCCCGCACCCAGACACCTAGTCACACTGTATAGTGTTCATGTCCTCTCCTAATAGCCACACACGGTGCCTCTGGAGTTGCCCCATCACATAAGGGATGCTGCTATTCCTCAGAATGTAAGCGTCATGCACTAAGCCTGGATACTTGGCATTCACATGGGAGATGTACTGGTCTGCCAAACACACCATCTGCACATTCATAGAATGGTAACTCTTCCGGTTTCTGTACACCTGTTCACTCCAGTGAGGGGGGGAACCAAGGCCACATGCGTCCCATCAATGGCACCAATGATGCTGGGGATATGTCCCAGGGCATAGAAATCATCTTTCACTGTAGGCAAATCCTCCACCTGAGGGAAAACGATGTAGCTGCGCATGTGTTTCAGCATGGCAGACAACACTCTGGACAACACGTTGGAGAACATAGGCTGGGTCATCCCTGATTCTATGGCCACTGTCGTCTGAAAAGACCCACTTGCCAGGAAATGGAGTACTGACAGCACCTGCACTAGAGGGGGGATATCCGTGGGATGGCGGATAGCTGACATCAGGTCCGGCTCCAACTGGGCACACAGTTCCTGGATTGTGGCACCGTCCAGTCTGTAGGTGACAATTACATGTCGCTCTTTCATTGTCGACAGGTCCACCAGCGGTCTGTACACCAGAGGATACCGCCATCTCCTCACCTGCCCCAGCGGATGTGCTCCATGGAGGAGAACAGCGAGCAGAGGGTCAGCCAAAACTTAGGTACGAAACCACAACTTTATTGCACACATTTTTCAATCAGCTATGTCCCTCTCTTAATGTGTATACAAGGCCTAGATATGTGTGTCGCATTTAAAAATAATGCCATGTGGCCCCCTGAAATGGCGGCTGCCTGACCTGTGATGTGGGACAAGGGTATATGAGGTAATTGCTCTGGCGTTGTACACCGTTGCGGTAGGCGGTCAAAGACCACGGCGCAATCCTGCATTGGTTAACATTGGACCCTATGGGTCCCAGGAGCCAATGACGATGTACGCCGGCGGTGACGGTACGCACCACTGTGGACGTGACCGCCATTTTCTATCTGTTCACTCACTTGATACCTGATCTTCGACAGGAGAGGACCTACACTGCAAGTGCTGCTGTGACCTTAGTCTGGAAGAGACAATGGCTCATGTGTCTGGGGAAAGGGCCCCTGCCTTCACCACAGAGGATTTGGAGAAACTAGTGGATGGGGTCCTCCCCCAGTACACGCTACTCTACGGTCCTCCAGACAAACAGGTAAGTACACTCTGAGCATGCTGTATGGGCAATGCCTGTGTGGAGTGGTGTGGATGGAAGATGGGGGGGAGAATGAGGCGAGCATGAAACAACGGTGAGTGCATGTGCGTCATGGCAAGGGTAGGAACGCGGGTCAATGACTGTGACGGTCCGGACGGTTAGATCTTCGTCTTTTCCCCTGTACTATTCCTGTAGGTCAGCGCCCACCAGAAGAAGGATATTTGGCGTGCCATTGCCAAGGACGTCCGGACCTTGGGGGTCCACCACAGACGGAGCACCCACTGCCGGAAAAGATGGGAGGACTTTCGCCGCTGGAGCAAGAAGATGGTGGAAGACTAGCTGGGGATGGCCTCCCAACGTGGGAGGGATGCCCGTCGCACCATGACCCCCCTGATGTTCCGGATCCTGGCGGTGGCGTATCCGGAGTTGGATGGGCGCTTGAGAGCATCACAGCAGCTTCAAGGGGGTGAGTACACTCTCATTCAACTGGATCAGCGCGCATTACGAGGTGTCTGGGTGGGGGAGGTGGGCTGTCGGTTCCCCTGGGCCAGGGTGAGTTTAGTAGGCAAAGTCCCTTCGTAAGGCAGGCCATGTGGCACCCCACCCCACCAGTGTTCAGAGCCAACTACACCTAGTCAGGCTTGTGTGACTTCCACGTGTGCAGCAATCAGGCATAGGCCTTGTACCCCATGTCCCTGTGATTAATTAGGGAACTAGGGATTCTAAGTGCACGGCGTAGTGCAGAGGTCTTCTGTGTCAGTAGTGTCCGCCAACGGTAGCGCTATTGCATGCACTCAACATGTCTTTCTTCTGTCTTTCCCCCCCTTTTTTTGGTCTCCCTGTTCTTGTGTACAATAGCATCATCAGGCAGAGGAGCAGTGGCACCGGAGCAGGAGGGAGCTGCATCCTACATGGCCCTGGAGGGCGAGACAACGGAGTCTGAAGCCACCAGTGGGACGGAGGGCGAGGGGAGCTCCACGGCAGGGACAGGAACTGAGACCAGCGACACAGACACATCCTCTGATGGGAGCTCCCTTGCGGTGGAGGGCCCCTCTGTGCCCCCCACATCTACAGGTACATCTGCCACCCCCCTACCAGCACCGCGCTCCCAGCAGCCCCTCAGCGTGTGGCCTGTGCCCGTTCACCCAGGAGGGTGGGCATCTCCTTTGCACCAGGCACCTCAGCCCCTGCCCCTGTGAGGGGCCATTGACCTCCACAGATCCCTCACTGTTGGGCAGTCTACCATTCTGAATGCCATCAAGGGTGTAGAGGGGAAGTTGCAACAGACCAATGCATACCTGGAGGGCATTCATTCTGGTCAGGCAGCCCAACAGAGAGCTTTTCAGACTCTGGCCTCAGCACTGATGGCAGCCATTGTCCCTGTGTCCAGCCTCCCCCCTCCAACTTCCTCCACTCAGACCCAAACCTCTCTACCTCAGCCTATCCCAAGCACACCATCAGACCAGCATGCACACACCTCAACACACAAGGGAAACTCTGGCAAAAATAAGCACCACACATCCCACTGGCACTCACACAAGCATAATACCCATGCAGACATACCAACAGCCACTGCCTCCACTGTGTCCCCCTCCTCCTCGTCTCCCTCCTCCCTCCCTGTCACGTCCCCACTCACACCTGCATGCACTATATCTTCAGCCACTACGTCCATCACCAGCCCACCAATCACTACACACCGCTCACGCGCACTCACCACCCCACTACCATTCACACTTCCCCTCTGTCCTCTCACAGTGTGTCTGTGAGCCCACCTCCCAAGGTACACAAACGCAGTCACACACCCACCCAACAGCCATCCACCTCACGACAGCCTCCAGCCCATGCACCTTCACCCAAAGTCAGCAAACGTACACCTCCTACAACCACTACCTCTTCCTCCACTCCCAAATCCCCTCCATCTACCCGTCCCAGTGTGTCTAAAAAATGTATCCTGTCCAACCTTGACCTTTTCCCCTCACCTCCCCCACCCCTTCAGTCCCATAGGGCACGCCTTTCCAGGTCCCAACCCAGCACCTCAGCCACCACATCAGTGGGAACAGTGGTGCCAGCAGTAACTGGCTTCTGGAGTGCGCCAAGCAGCAGGGCAGCCAGTGTGCCAAGGAGCCAGACCATGGGCAGTCCCCCACCTCAGAACCATAAGAAGTTGGCCACTGCCCGGAGGGAGAAGGGCAAAACACCTGCCACCAAGGGCTCTCCCAGGACTACAGTTGGGAGTGGGAAGACAGCTGCGCCACCATCCAAGGTGGGGAAAGGGCACAAAAAGAAAGGGAAGTCGCTGCCAACCTGCACGGCGGACAAGACCGCCACCAGCACCGCTGCCAAGGACACCGCTGCCACCAGCACCGCTGCCCAGGACGCCGTCAGCACCGCTGCCCAGGACACCGCCGCATCCAGCACCGCTGCCCACGACACCGCCGCCACCAACACTGCTGCCCAGGACACCACCGCCACCAGCACCGCTGCCAAGGACACCGCCCCCACCACCACCGCTGCCCAGGACACCACCGCCACCAGCACCGCTGCCAAGGACACAGCCGCCACCAGCACCGCTGCCCAGGACACCGCCACACCAGCACCGCTGCCCAGGACACCGGGCCACCAGCACCGCTGCCCAGGACACCGCCGCCAGCAGCACCGCTGCCCAGGACACCGCCGCCAGCAGCACGCTCACTGAGCCACCCACCAGCACCGCAGGCCAATGAGCACCGCAAGCACCGCCGCTACTGAGGCCGCCACGAGCTGGATGAAGCACTCTGGGCACAAAGCCCCCTCCAGAACCAGTGGAGAAAGGCATCCACTACCTCTGTCCTTGGCAGGATGAAGCACTCTGGGCACAAAGCCCCCTCCAGAACCAGTGGAGACTGTTATCCACTTGTGAGACTGTGGCTTTGCACTCCCCACAATAAAACAGTGGGCAACCCACCCACTGGAGAGACTTGAGAGACTGTGGCTTTGTACTCCCCAGGATAAAGCAGTGGGCAAACCACCCACTGGAGAGACTTGAGAGACTGTGGCTTTGCACTCCCCAGGATAAAGCAGTGGGCAACCCACCCACTGGAGAGACTTGAGAGACTGTGGCTTTGCACTCCCCAGGATACAGCAGTGGGCATGGAGCCCCCTCGTGGATCTGGCGTCGTGCACTCATCCGGCTGAGGTGCCCCCCCTTCCCTTCCCCCTGAGGTGCCTGTTGTATTTCTATCTGATGCCCCTGCAGTGTTCTCTCTGTTTTGATTGGGTATCTTGTGTGGGCTTTGCCCATGCATTTTGGGCCCAGTGGTCCACGGACTATCAATGGTGCAGTACCTTGACTTGTATTCTTGGTGTTTATATTTGTTAATAGTTATATATTTTTGAGTACTGGATTTTAATTGATTACAATTGTTTCAATAATTTGCTTTTGTCTTTGCATTCTTCCAGGAGGCTTGGGGGGTGTAACTGTAATGTTTCAGCATTTATTAGTGTGTGTGTTGTCGTGGGTGAGGGTGGGGGTGTTGCGTGTTGCGTGTGTGTGCCACTCTCTTTTCTCTCCCCCCTCCCCTGTGTCGTAGGTGTAGTACTTACTGTGGTCTTCGCCGCCGGCGTTCGTGCTCCTGGTAGAGGAGCAGGAAGACAAAGGCAGGTAGAATATGGAGTTCTGGCTCCATGGCGTCCTGGTTCCTCGTGGGTTGAGGTGAGCGTTTTCCCTTCCAAGTCCTGTTTCTGCAGTGTTTTTGTTCGGGGTGAATCCGCCCCGGAAAAGGTGGTGGATTGGCCAGTTGTAATACTGTGGGCGGTACATTGTCTTCCGCCTGTCTGTTGACGGTTACCGGCGCGGTGTTTGTTTGTACCGCCGTGGCGGTCGGAGTGTTAAATTGGCTGTCTATGTTGGCGGTTTCCGCCATGGTCGTGATTCCATAATTTTTTCCGCTGGCCTGTTGGCTGTCTTACCGCCACTTTAACACCGACCGCCAGGGTTGTAATGAGGGCCTATTTCTATCTTATCTGAGTTCACCTGATACCCAGAGACAGCACCAAAATCCTTAGCTAACCTCTACAATGCTGGAAGTAGGGTAGACAGACCTGTGGTATACACCATTAGATTGTCCGCATAGAGTGCTACGTTCCTCTCCCAGTGCTCCCACTTAAAAGGAACTATTTCAGCATCCTGCCTTATTTTCCTAGCAAAAGGTTAAAAGTACAGATCAAGCAGCAGTGGAGATAAAGGGCAACCCTGCCTGGTGCCCCTAGATGTCCTAAAGGACTTTGTTGATTTCCCGTTTCTCAAAATTCTAGCTGATGGAGCATGATAAATCTGTCTGATTGCCCTACAAAAATGATCGCCTAAGTTGCAATATCTCAAAATCAGAGTTAAATAATCCCAATTGACCCTATTGAAGGCCTTCATAGCGTCCAAAGTTATAATGCCTAAAGGGGTCTTATAATTAGTTGCCAGATCTATTGCCCCAATTACGGTGTGAGTAAGCTCATGTAAGTATCTGCCCCTAATAAAACCCTTCTGATCTACATTGATCAGGCCTTTTACTACCGCATTTAGTCTATCTGCTAATATTTGTGCATACAGCTTCTAATCACACTTCAGCAAATATATGGGTCTATATGACTCACACCTGGCTGGGTTTTTGCCTGGTTTCAAAATCAAGGAAATACTTGCCTCATTTCAGGAAGCTGGAATGAGACAGCCATTCCCAAAAACCAAAATAGTTCTAACAAAAAGGGGGTTAATACCTCCTCGAATACCTTATACAATTCCACCGGGAGACCATCTGGACCTGGGGTATTTCCTCCTTTACTACCACTTAAAGTTTCTGTTATTTCACTTAACGTGATTGGTCTGTTCAGCCAGAGCTGCTGCTCTTGTGATAAAGTGGGAAATATATCCTTCCCTAACCATGTTCGAATCTGTTTCCACAACACTTGCCTTTTCAGTATAAAGTTGGGAGAAAAATTGTAAAAAGGCACTATTTATTTTTTCACTATCTGTGGACAATTCCCCATGATCTAACTCAACTTCCTTGATGTAATTCCTCACTTGGTCCTTTTTATCTTTCCAAGCTAGTAGCTTCCCTGGACTTTCCCCATATTCATAGTGGGTCAACTTGCTTATCTCCCACCGATTTGCAACTCTTGATTGTAGAAGGCCTTCAAATTACTGTTTTATGATGTCCAGCTTTTGTTACCATATCACCTTCTCACTTTCCTCCATACTCTTCATTAACTGATCTCTGCACCCCCTCATCTCTGTTTCCAAATTTCCTATTTCAGCCCTGTACTACTTATTCTTATAACTGGCTATGTTTACAATTATCCCTCATATAACTGCTTTAAAGGTGTCCCAGACCACATTGAGTGACGCTGACTCTAAATTCACCTTGAAAAACTCCTCAGCCTCTACACCCAACTTTGTTACAACTTCCTTATTTAACAATAATGTACGATCTAGCTCACTCTCCTTTAATAAATCAATTTAAAATTTTTACTACAGCCGCATGGTCCGATAGGTGAGGAGGGAAATATACAGGGGCATATTTATACTCCGTTTGTGCCGGAATTGCGTCGTTTTTTTTTACGCAATTTCGACGCAAAACTAACTCCATATTTATACTTTGGCGTTAGACGCATCTAGCGCCAAAGTCCATGGAGTTAGCATCATTTTTTAGCGTGAACACCTACTTTGCGTTAATTATATGCAAGGTAGGCGTTCCCGTCTAAAAAATCGACTCCGAGGCATGTGCGTCGGATTAATACTCCCGGGCAAAAATCACGCCCGGGAGTGGGCGGGTCAAAAAAAATTACATACGCCCTCTTTTGCGCCGTTTTTTAGCGCCTGCAAAAGGCAGGCGTTAAGGGACCTGTGGGCTCTGAAGGAGCCCAGAGGTGCCCTCCCATTCCCCCAGGGACACCCCCTGTCACCCTTGGCCACCCCAGGAGGACACCCAAGGCTGGAGGGACCCATCCCAGGGACATTAAGGTAAGTTCAGGTAAGTGTTTTTTTTTTTTTTAAATGTGGCATAGGGGGGCCTGATTTGTGCCCCCCTACATGCCACTATGCCCAATGACCATGCCCAGGGGACAGAAGTCCCCTGGGCATGGCCATTGGGCAAGGGGGCATGACTCCTGTCTTTGCTAAGACAGGAGTCATTTCTATGGGGGTTGGTAGTGAAAAAAAAAGGGCGCAAATCGGGTTGAGGCGAAAAAATTGCTTAAACCTGACTTGCCCCATTTCTTGACGCCCAAGCCCCATATCCCCCTACGCCGGCGCTGCCTGGTGTACGTCGTTTTTTTTAACGCACACCAGACGGCGCCGCCGGCTGACGCCGGCTAACGTCATTCAATAAATACGGCGCCCGCATGGTGCTTCAGAATGGCGTTAGCCGGCGCAAATTTTTTGGACGCAAAACTGCGTTAGCGCAGTTTTGCGTCAAAAAGTATAAATATGGGCCACAATATCTTCTACCACATCGCACCACAACTGATCGACCAAAAAATAATCAATACGTGAAGAATGGCTGTATTTTTTGTTATTATATGAAAAGACCTACTTCAAACCTGCTCTCTCCCTCCACATATCACACAAAGCCCTCTACCTCGTCATACCTCTCAAAAATTGCTGGGATTTCAAACTGACTACTGAGCTGCTTTTTGTTGATCTGTCAAGTTTACTATCTAAAACTACATTCAAATCCCCTGCCATTAAAACGGGATCAGGGAACTCCAAAAGCTGACCAAACATTTTCCTAAGTTGTTCTGTATCATCACAATTGGGGCCAAAGTATTCAAACAACGTAATATATCTTTCGAGTATCTGTGCCTTCACTATTACCCACCTACCTGTATTATCTGTATTAACCTTTAGTATTACTGCATCTGCCTGATGCTTAAACAGAATTGCCACCCCCTTGGTATTAAAATCATGTTCAGTATATACACAGTGACAAACACATTTCCGTTCCTTAAAAAGTTCCTTACATTCATCTCTAGTTAAATGTGTTTCTTGCACTATCAGCACCTGAGCGGGAGAGTCCCTCAAGTACTGTAGAATCCTATCCCTTCTACCTCTCGACCTAAAAAAATTCACATTGCAAGACAATATTTGAATACCTTGTTTACCACTTGTCCCCTGGTCCATCCCCTTGCTCTCCATTTATTGTGGTTGATTTAATCATTTCTGAGGTGCACAGGACTTTTTTCCCATATTTTCTCCCATCTCCTTGCTACCCAGTGCTCCCCAACCCCTCCCAACCCCACCTCACACCCCACCCCTCCCTTAGAGAACCCCTCCTTCATAAGGAATGATGTAGGGGCAATTCTAGAGCACTTTGGGTCTTCCTCAATGGGCGCGGCACACTCAATCTCAAATTTTTCTCAATATTCCTGCATTTGATAGCCTTTAATAGCTCATCTCCTGCTTTTATTTCTCTTATATTATACATTTTGTTAATATACATGATTCTAAGGGCCGCTGGGAATCTCAACCGCACAGATGCACCCAACTTTTTAAACTCATCCATCTTCCTCCCAAGCCCCCACTCTTTATTTATAGTTACACTGGACAAATCTGACCTGACCTCAAATGTAAAACAACCTCCCTTTAAAGTTTTCTGCCTAAGCACCATGGTCAAGAGTTTTTCTTTCAATAAATATGTCTGAAAATTTATCAGAACTCTCTGTGGTTTAGCACTATCAGGTTTTTTCTTAAATGGATCCCTATGAATCCTCTGGATATCGCTCGCTATTTCTTCCGGGCTTTCCTCCTGCGAGAGCGAAGCTTTTAATAGAGAACTCAAGAACATTTTAAGATTTTCCCCTTCCACCCCTTCCGAACATTCAAAACTCTCAGATTATTCCTCCTAGAGATGTTTTCTAACTGCTCTAACCTGTTTGCAAAGCCTGCTCATTTTTTTTTTTATGTATTGATTTCTTCTTTATGTACTCTAATTTCCTCCTTCATTATTTCCAGACTCTTCTAACGCTTGTGTTCTTTACACCAGTAGGTCCAGTTTTTCTAGGGCACCACAAGCCTCCCTTATTTCTCCTTGGTTTGTTTCAGAAATCGCAACTCCCCTTTTGATGTCCTTTGACAATGCCAAAAACACCTTCTCAATAGAAGAGTCCAAGATATTTGCAGACATGGCAGAACCTGGGGTAGGGACCAGAGACAGGGAGGTAGGAATAGCTGACACCTCACTCTCTGTTAATGCAGGTACTGACAGATCTGAAGTGTCAGTTGGTAAATCCTTGTTATTTATATTCTCCCGGCTCCCTTTATAAAGGTCAGCATATTCCTGGGATTCTGTCAGTGACTGTTGTCGCAGTTTGTGTAAACAACTTTCTGCTTGGTGGCCCCCCTCTCCCTCCATGCCGAATTATCCTTGAACGCTAACACTCATTTCTTCTTGTTCATCAAAAAGCTACAGTGCATAATATTGCTCAGTTGTCAAGCAGAATAAAAATCGATGACAGATGCTAACATTATAAAAATAGGAAAAGAAAGGCTAAGATGAATGAAGGGCATTGATGTTAGACTAGAGGCTGAGTTACATTTTTCCAGTCTTGGAAAAAAGTGAAGTTAAGTAATCAGGGTTATAACAGAAGGAGGGTGACATGGAGGACAAAAGACCCATGGAGAGATTTTCAGTAATGGCATGACTTTATCAGTTTTAAATGTGGATGGCAGAAGGTTAGTAGAAGAAATAGCCCAAATAGGGAGGTGAGACTTAAGAGAGCTTGAGTTGAGAGCTACTTGACTGGGGGTTGAAGGGTTACTTATTGCACTGCAGGGATGACCAATCTTAGGTACGTGAATAAGCTTTGTAGGAGCAGTGGTAAAGAGAGACGTGATTCGGACAGAATGAGGAAAAGAAGTACAGAGGTAGAAGGCATAGCGTCGTCCACAGCCTGTGTAACCGCCAATTACTATGCCACAGAGCTGTAAACTACGAGCCTTTAATCTTCTGCATGTACCTCTGAACTTAAAATTCTAAATTATGCTTTTATTACATTCTATTCTTAACGATTATGTCACACTGCTATGGAGTCTGTTTGGAGCCAAAATGGTTCTGTTATAAAACTCACAAGCTATTACATATCCCATAGTATAAATAAAAACTGCACAATTATTTCAAAATGTGTATAGTTATATGTATATAAACATGTACGGCTATATCTTTTTGATCATCCTTCTTAGCTTAGCACTTTGATCATTCGACCTGATCTGGTTAGTGGTAGCTGGGAACTATCATCTTCAGGGTCAGACATTTTTAAAGATGGTAAAGAGGTGGAAGCAGTCATTGAGTATTCATGTTCAATCTTTCCTTCACCCTCTCAATTTGAAGACAGTTGAATCAAAGGCCTAAAGTGAGAAGAGTCTCTAGTAACTGACTTACCAGGGTGCTGAGCAGACAACATCCATCTCTTGGAAGACACCTCATTGAAAGGGTCAGCATCATATTTCCTTCTACTCATCTATCACTAAATCTCCTCTATTAAATGTAATGGTCTTTGCATGTCACGTCTTATCAGCATAAGCTTTCATTTTCTCCTTTTTAACCAAGTCCCTCATATGAATCATATTCTCATTTTTTTCTCTCTTGGTGGTCCATTGAGGTAACTTGTTTGTCATTGTCCTTCCGAACATCAAGGTCACAGGACTTTCATGTGTAGTCGAGTCAGGTGTTGAACAATGAGCTTGTAGGGTATAATTTAATACAGATTTAGAACTGAGCTTCTCAAGTGTTGCATGCTGTACTTCTTTCTTTTGCATACTCCTAAAAAGCTCAACAAGACCATTAGTCTGCAGCCATAAAGGTGTAATGTTTGAAGCTTTATGTTCAGATGCTGCAGAAATTCTTTGAACTCTCAACTGTTAAAATGTGAGCCGTTAACAGACTTCAGAATGGCTGGAATGCCGCATGTTGAAAACATGTTATCTATTTTTTCAATGACTCATTTATGAGTCATGGGCAAGAGATCTTCAACCAAAGGAAACAGTAGTATTTATACACAATCATAATCAGGTGATATCCATTTTCCAACAGACCAAAGAAGTTGATGGCGTTTCTCCCCATGCATGCTTAGGTAGTTCTGACATATTCAGAGTATGTGAAGTGACCTTGGTACAGGGACTGCACTGGGACATATACCACCTCAAACAGTCGCCTCAAACAACATGTGCACAGGAAATGGCCCTACATGGGTCCCAGGGACAAACAATACTAAATCCAAATGTCATGCACATCTGCACAATGGGGAAAGGCATGTCATCAAAGCTCATACAACTCCTACTGCATGGGACATACCACTACAGGAACGAGCTGCAAGAGACACATACCTAAATGGGTACATGCACTGGCATATTCAAACACAGCAAGTACATCTGAATTCACTCCGTGTCTGCACAAGCAAAAATCAAGATGACACAAATCAGATACATACAGAATACATTCCAGGGGGACAAGATGAACACCATCCAAGCTCACATTGCACAACACAAAACAAAATACTTACCATACCAAATACTACACAAGGCCATGACACCAACATTGCATTTACACACACATACGTATACACACAACATATACCCTTCTCTCGGAGGACACCAGAACTGCCCGAAAACTCATATACTACAAACAACATCACATGGAGCAGCATGCAGGCTCAAAAACAAACAGCTGCAGGCACACAGCAAAATTAGTCAGGAAAAACATAATGGTATTAAAGGAAATGCAGGATAAAACTGTACCCAAAAAAAAAAAACTGTTTGGGTTTATTAACTTTAAAAGTTTTTAAAGTCCATAGGCCATTAGCCAGTCCAAAATAGTACAGAAATCATGCATTGTTATGCCTAAGCTTGACTCCCAACTGCTTTGGAACCTCCACAGGAAGAGGCATCAAGGGGGCAGGCAGGTAACTTAGGGATTATATAGGATGGGGGGTCAGAATTGGGAGAGGGGTTTGGGCTTTGGAGGGGTGGCCTTCTTCAGAAGGGTAGACTTCTTCTTGGGAGGGGTGCACTTCTTCTCGGCCAGTGGAGGGATATGGGTGCTTGCAAGGGGGGGCAGGAGAAGCCTTAGAGGTAGAAGGGATGGTCTTGATGCTAGGTGGGGTCCTTTTGGGTGTGGTACAAGGGGAAAACAGGTGTAAGATCAAGGTTACATAAGAACACTTTTTTGGATACATGGGGATGGTCATCAGAAGGGGGTCAGAATTTGGAGGTTGAGGGAGTGGTTGTAGGTTGTAGGTGTGGATGTCGTGGGTGTGTGCTCATGCGAGGTACGCTTGTGTGTGGTGATTTCATTTTGGGTGGGTGAGTGTGAGCATTTGTGGGCCTTTGGGGGATGGGAGGTAGTGCTGCTGGGGGATGCAGTGGTGGGTGTTTGCCTGTAATGGTGGTGACTGTGGGTTGGCTGTATATGATGGATATCTGTTTATCTGTAGTTGTGGTATCTGCAGGTGTGGTGCTTGTGTTGGATGTCTGTGGTTCTGCAGGGGTGGTGTCTAGGTAGGATGGGTGTGGTGGCTGTGTCAGTGGCTGTTGTGGTGGGGTCTATAGGTATGTTTGATGTTGTGTGTGTGATGCTGGCGGTAGTGGGGTTATCAAGGAAAGTTGTGACTGTTATTGTGTCTGTAGGTGGATGTTGTTTATGTGTGTGCCAGTGTGTGTTGCGTTGCTTGTGTTTGTGTGCGGTTCATTTGTCAGTTGAGGTGGATCTGTTTGTGTGCTTTGGGTAGGTTGGGGAAAGGGAATTTGGACTGGGAAAGAGGAGGTGGAGGGGGGGACGGAAGGTGGGGGGTGACTGGCTGTCATACGTATGGAGGATAGAGCTTGAAAAGATCTCTGTAGGAAAGCGATTGCAGCATGAATGTCTTCCTGGAACACGTTTGTTTGTTGCAGTTGGGTCGCCAGTCCCTGGCTGGCATTCACAATGGCTGACTGACTGACAGAGATTGTTCTCAAAAGGTCAATAGCCTCCTCCCTGAAGTCAGCAGGGATAACAGAGCCTGGGACAGAGGTGCCTGAGGCAAAGGAGACACCCACCCTCTTGGGTGAGTGAGCACAGCCACCTGGGTGGGGAGCAACAGGGAGGGCAGTGATAGAACAGGATTGCAGGCAAATAGGGTGTTGAGGGATGCCCTGATGGGTCTGCCACCACTAGGGAGTGGCCACTGGAGGAGGAATACGAGGATGATGATGATGTAGATCCGGCCTCTGTCGTGGAACTCCACTAGCCCTCTGGGACACTGGGTCTCTCCATGTTAGTTGTCTCTTGCTCCGAGGTCCTGTGGCTAGATGTGTCCTCATTTGGCTGGACCCTGTCTCCTCCACTTGCCTGTGCTGATGCTTCAAGGTCAAAGAGGAATATGCTCATCACATGCCCATGATAACATCTGAACTACAACTCAGATTGACTAACAATACCATGTCAAGTAGGCCCAAGCAAAACTTCTCATCTAAGTGGTACATGGATGTGCAATGAAATAGGCATGCATGCTATCTGGATTTACTAGTGGCCCACAGTAAAATAAGGACCTCAGACAATTACAATTGCCTGGGTGAAGTCTTGGAACTACACTAACCATACAACTAGGGGTCTTATTCATCTTCAAAGCTGTCCCACATGCAGCAGACCTCAGTTAACTAATGGCAAACAACAGCATCCCATTGTAAATCCCATTCCTACATATCCCACACAAGGTCATGCACACATCTGTTTGGCACATACACAATGAGCCAACAATTAGAAATGATGCCCTGAAATCTTGCTAAGTGGATTACAAAAGTTCAATATCCTAGAGTAGATGACATGGAAATTACCATGTATACTTCACCAAGTGAAGCTGGGGTTCCCCACCCACATTGTGAGGACAACCCCAGCTGGTCCTCCATAAACTTCTGGTACCAGCATCTCACGTCCTCCCACCTCTTGCGACAGTGGGCACTCCGTCGGCTGTGGACTCCCAGGGTTGGCACCTTCTTGGCGATGGCTCTCCAAATCCCTTTCTTCAGATGGACATTGACCTGAATGGATGCAAATGACAAGACAATAAATTAGGTCAACAAGTCCCATCAAAAATGGCTGAGTCACAAACATACATGTTAGTATACCAAGATAAGAACATCCTGTCTTGCTCAAACTGCCCAAGTATGGCACATAGCAATCATTAGATATAGGGAGATGACTACAAACACTTCCCGATATGCAGACCAACCTACCACCCAGCTCAGGCCCTGAACTGACTAAGTAGGACAACTGATATCTTCTGGGACATGATCTAGCAATCTGACAGATCAGAAACACTGAGACACATCACACCTATATGGCTTCTGGAAGGTAAACTCCTCAACCATGAATGCATCAAAACACTCACAATCTGTGAGAATGATCCTCTGCATACAATTCTTACAGGCTACTGCCAGGGTACAAGCTCTAACATGACACATGGGTAATGATGAAGGGATTGGCATGGTGGGCATAGAAAGAATAAAGCCTGCCCATGTGTGGACATGTGCAAATACAGATGCAGACTCATGCCACTTCAGGGGGTGGAGGTCTGTGTGTCTCATCATCAACACAAAATACACTTTTTGACCTCTGTATCCATAATACAGAGATTACTTTCAGAATAACATAAGCATACATTGTAAATTTTCTGCAATGTGACCAGACAACTGAGTCACATATCATGGGTTATCAGTAAACAGCAATTATGTAGTGCCAGAAATGCAATGAGCATGCACAGGTCACATGCAACGTACATGAAGGTGAAAACAAGACTGTGGGATCAAGTGAGCTGTCAAGGCTCTGAAAGACACATTGACAAAGATATCAAGTGGACATCAGTCACAGATCATCAGCGCTCCCCTAGTACCATTTAAATTCTTACCAGAGGATAGAGCCTCAATACACTGTATATTGGGACTGAGGCACAATTTGGCCCCAATAACATCATGTGCTGGGATACAAGGAGTGGGCAAAGTGCCACAGTTGCATGGCAAAAGATATTCGACACCAGCACAGACTTAAAAAACTACAGTGAGATACTATGACAGGCCCCAGTCGCTGGAGGCTGAGCAGACAGACCTACCTAAAACTCAATTTTCAACACCTCCATGCATGACAGTGCATCATGTAGCAAAAAGTTAGTTGACATGTGGTGTTTTTGTGCCAACCTGCGGGGCAGAGTAAATCAGGATATGCCTTCCAAACAACAGTTTAGCAAGGGCAGATGTGGTTTGAAATGTCTGTGGCACCATACACATAGCTCACATTACACACAACTGACACATACATTGTACATACACAGATCATGCTGTCATGCAAATACGTGTGCTCTCACTTTGATAAAATCCATGACGTAAGAGATGTCTGGGGATGGCTATAATGTCACCACACCTAGTTATGTGCATCCAACACAAGGTGGATCAGGGAACACTCAAAACACACAACCACAATGTATCTGAACTCACCACCTGGCTCTGAACAGAAATACAAGCACATTGACTCTCCCACTGATGCACACTGACTGGCTTTGAGTTCACATTCTGCCACACACGGACACACTCTAGCCTGTAAGGAGGGAATATATGTCAACGTACATAGAAAAATGTGCACATGAGGCACTTACCTGCTCCTATGGTGCTCTATAGAGTAGTCCATACAAGGGTAGGACCTCAGACACCAGCTTCTCCAACTTCTCATGCATCCGGTATGTTGGAAGGGATGCACTTAATAATGGCAATTCTTATTTCTTGTCATACATAGGTACCCAGGGAGGGGAAGGTTCAGATGATCTCCTGTTGAAATGTCCACTGCTAGACCTTCAGACAATGAAAGAAAGCCACATAATTCAGATCTATCATCTGATTCAGATAACTATTGTGGACCTATTTAGCCCTGGATTGAGTGGGCAGAGCCCTAAGTGGAATTTCGCTAGTGGGCAGAGTTATCCGCTGCACCCGTTTGCCTTGCTTTTGGCATAAAACACAACGCAAAGTACATACTTGAATTCAACATTGCATGTGATCTGAGCGCAGCCATCTTGTTTTTCACTCTGTTTATGGTGGTGGGACTATGCTTCATCTGCCCTCAATCTTTGGAATCCTCCACCCCATACTTGATTTACCCCAATTTTTTATTGATTGTATTAGTGTCTCTGTTTCTGTTTGTGTCTCATTATTTTTACAGTGTTTTCATTTGTTGTGTTTTTTGTGACGTTCTGTATTTTTGTTTACTGTTTCCTTTATTTCCTTCCTTTCCCTAGTGTTTTTTTCCTACTTAACCCACCCAGCACAATGTCAGAGCAGTGGAGCAACAGTGGCCACCTGCCTTGTGGGCGGTGCCACCCTCAAGGACTGCAGCCTTGTCCGATCATCAGCGAAGAGGAGGTGGCAGCACTGTTTTGTTATGTTCAGTGCCACCTCTCCTCCATGCTGGCAGCAGGCAGCAGGCCTGGAAGTGGTTCTCCCCTGCAGGGGCATCTGCAGAGCTGGCCTGGGGTGTGCTGGTTGGCCAGGGCTACCACCCAAGTCCAGTTCACCACCCAGCAGCTGACTTACCGCTGGGCAGATATCATCAACCATAAGCAGGACCTGCTCGACTTGCTAGGCGTGGAGATCCCGGGCCAGGTGAGTATGATATTTTTATTGTGTTTGTGTTCTACAATGCTAAGGTTTTTTTCTGAATAGCATGCAGCTCCCACTCAGAGGTAAGTAACGCATAGTTTACATTAAGATTATTATTTATTATGTGATCCAGTTGGAGCTAGGCAGGTGCTAATTACACGTGTAGGTAGGCACTAGCTTTGGCTGATTATTTATGATATCAGTGAGTTAGAGTTCCTTGTGACTTTATGTAGCTCATACAGTCTCAAGCAATTTCCAATGATGCTAGTATGCATGTATTGCAAAAAAGGGAAACTGAGTTGGTCCATCAAGGGTCTTGTGAAATGAGAATAGAATGAATGGTCATTCATTGTACTGCATTAGTTCTAAGTGTAGATTTTCTTAAGGAAATTTGGAATAGGGATTTTAGGAGCAGAGCCAACTCAACTGTAGTTGATCATACTAGCATACTTCCATAAGCGATATGATTTAAGCACAATGTTTTTGTATTTGCCTGTTATATAATAATTTTGTGGAGATTAACAGTATCACAAATGTATTTCTTTATCTTCTTTCTAATTTGACATCAGCACCCAAGAACCAGAAAAAGGGCACTGCACTGGCCAGTTGTTATTATTAGTTCCCTAACTTTTACCTCTCTCCACTTTTATACTACTTTAAAGTTTGCCTTGTTTACTTTTTTTAAATTCTGTTTTCCTTTTTTCCCCCAACTCCTCTATCCAAGTTTTAATTCCCGTCATCAATGCATTATCTTTTTTCTGTCTTTTATAGACCATTTTGTATTTCCTCCCTCTGTTGCTCTTCAAGGATTCCAAGCCATAGTCAATCATAGGTTATAGCTCTGCCCCTTTATGAAGCAAAGCTTTTGGTTGGTTTGTCTACTTGGCTACTCTAACATTCCAACAATATGCCCAGAGTGATATTTTTGACAGACGATACTGTAGTGCTAACTGAATTGTAACAATTGTGGTTGCATTTTTTATTTTAAAAATTAAGAATGGGATCTGACAACTAAAAACTGTATACTGCTTTTTATAGCCACACCAGCCACCAGTGGAGGAGCCGGCTCAAGTTCGACTGCTGCAGGAGCAGATGGAGTAGGGGGAGACGTGGCCGCAGGGACAAGTGCTGGTAGGTCATATTGCTTGCTTATTGACAATTAATCTTACTCACTAGCTAAAAGGGCTTTTTCTGATCGGATTCATGAACCACCTGCATTACAGCTACAGTGGTGGTTGGTTTACTTATGGCCTCTTCTATCTGAAACTCAGAAAAGGCACACATCATTTATGCTACTAAAGATGGCTTTATGGAAATGGGAAAGAACAGAAGGTTGGGTGAAAAAAGTAATAGGAAAATATGTGTCAGTATATGAAAAAAGATGCGTCAGTTAGTATTGGTATTGTGTAAATGGATGGATGGGTGAAAGGATGATTGAAAGAAAGGGTGGATATTGTGGGTACTGGATGGATGGATAAAGGATTGTGAATTTGGTATAAAACTGGATGTGAAAAAATAAAGCTTAAATCATGGTGGCTATGGGTGTATATGGGAGAAGAATGAAAGGATGACCGAATAATTGCTTGGATGAATAAAGAAGGGGACTCTGCATCTGTAGATAGATCTGTGACACCCCTCTATTATTTTATGGCAAAAGCTCTACCTTCCCGCCCAATCCATCAAGTTTCTTTACTTTCCTTACTGCCCAGCAAGTCATTTTTTTGGAAAGAATGTGTGATGGTAAGTGAGAGCAGTGAGTAAAGTGGGACTAATAAGTTCCCAATTAGATTTCAAGTTTCGCATAAGGGATACTCTGTGACGAATGTGCCAAATACAATCTGTATAGGCCTATTCCTTTCCCTGTAGTGTCGTGCATTGTTCCCCCCATCAAATTATGATCAGACAGGATAAACTATATCTGCATTTTTGTACATGACATGTGTGATGTATCTTACATTTGTTCATCTGCCTCTATGGAGTCAGGGTAGAAACTAAACAAAGTGAAAGGCATGTGGGGAAGAGCAGGGCCATCGGAGTAAAGATAGATAATTGTCAGCTATAGCTGTCTGAGTTGCAGAAAGTAGCAATGTACTTGAAGCGCTAGCTGGCATGCCTCCAATAGTTAGGCACAACAACTTGTACTCCATAGTGCATAAAGTCTTACTCTGTCTTAATGAGAGGTAATTATCTTTTATTTTTCATCTAAATATGTCTATGTATTTACTAGAAGAACATTTGTAAAAAAAAATGAAATCTCCAGCTTTTTAATCTGGTCTTATTCCGCCTTAATTCTTTTCTAGCAGACAGTTAGTGTGTCTTTTATGAGGCAAGTGTAGATAAACAAAGACAATATTGGCCCCGTGACTCTCTTAATCATAAATAATAATCACTTCAAATCCCATTGTCTCTAGGGGACCAGCAATGTAGTGCTACTGTGCCACCCACTATCTATCATTTGAAGAAGTGTTTGTTCAGAGCACTGTTTACAATCTGTCTTTTGTTATTCTTCTTTTTCCCTATATAGCTAATCCTCCCTGATGACCACACCAACTAGGCAGGGGACAGTGGCCGGTCTTTCACAGCAGAGGCTGGGGAACATTCAGGTGGAATACCAGTGCCTGGTGATCCTGGAGGAGGAAGAGGTTGGAACAGCTGCTTCGGACGAAGGGACCAGCGGAACAGCATGCCAGGCCCCAGACTCCTCACCAGTACACCGCTGGCCCTGCTGTCAGAAGTCAGACTCCCTGACTGCACCTGCTGCTGCACCCCCGCTCTATCAGAGCATTGCTCCGATGCACCCTGTAGCGGATGGACTGGCTGGGGAGCTGGCTCACCAACATAAAGCAGAGCATCGACCAGCTCCACACCCATATAGACAGTGCCCTTTTTTAAGACCTTAGTAATTTTTTTGTTTTGGTGGAAGGGAATTGTTGTGGGTGGAGATGGTGGGGAGGGATTTAGGCTGGACTTCACTTTGGATTTTTTTTTTGGGGGTGGGGGGCTGGGTTATATTTGTTCGTGGAGGGGGTGGGACTGTACCGGGTAGAGATGGAGAGTTTAATATTTGTAAATAATAAAGGGGATTTTTTTTTTCATTTGTGTACCAAATCTTTATTTTGGTGTTGTAGACTTTTCGGGCCAGATGTAACAAAAAAGGAATTTGCGATTCGGAACTAGCGATTTTTAAGAAATTGCTATTTCTGATTTGCAAAATGCACAGTATCATATTTGCGATTCGGTAAGAAAGATTTCTTAAAAATTGCAAATGCTATTAGCGAATCACAATTTGCGATACAGCTCCCATTAGCACCTATGTGCCTGTAGGCCCAAATTTGTGCATTTCTTGCATTTCCCAAATTGCGAATTCCTAAATGGATTCCTAACAGGGTGCTGGGGGCCTAAGGCCCCATCTGCTGCACCCCAAAAAAATATTTCAGGACATGTAAGGCGCACACATGCCAAAATGGCATGTGTGCGTTACATGTCAATTTTAAAAATGCATTTTTAATGCAATTTTTAAAATTTGCACATGGTTACCACCAAGTTCAACTTGCGATTCCTTAATGCCCAATTCACATTAAGGAATTGCTTGTTACATCTGGTTTAGAAATCGCAAATAAGGATTCCTTATTTGCGATTTCTTATTTAGAGAATCGCAATTTGCGATTCTCTAAACAGTCTTGCAAATTTAAGGAATCGCTATTTTAGCGATTCCTTAAATTTGCGTTGCGAATTCCTTTCAGAAATACTGAAAGGCATTTTTGCAGTCGCAAATAGGCATTTACATTGTTTGCGAATGCAAAATTGCTTAATATATCTGGCCCTTAGTTTGCACTGCTGTCTTTTAGTGTAGTCTATTATTTTTAATCTGCTAAAAAAAGTGTATGTCATTTCCTTAGACCCTTGTTCTATTTCCTTTTGCAACTATTATCGAGCTCCAGGGGATGATCGCCCTTGCCTATTTTGCTTACAAAAACCCAGTATACACAGACAATGTTTTATTCAGTAGGAGTAAAAAATAACTAAACAGGTTCACTTCAATACCTAGTTCAAGCATTCTCTAACTTCAGCATTAATCAAAGGTTATCCATCACTGTCAACTCCATTGAAAGTAAACAGAGAGTTAGTGGGTCATCATCAAAAATCACAATAGTAGAAATATTGAGACCAGACTACCACAATGACAGTATTGACACACAGCAAAGAAGACCTGATATGATAATGAGATATAGCAATAAAAAAAAAATTCTGAGCAGTGGTGTGAAGCTACAGTATAAGACTAAACTTAGGAAATTAGATCATGGAGTATGAAGTGGGCTCAGACTTAACTAAGAGTGTTTGGACCAGATTAAGCTTTTACGGAATACACACACACAAGGCATGAATGAAGATGTCTAAATGGCCGGTGTGGAATATTGCTCAGGGAATAGAAAGTAGAAAGTCATGCAGCAAGTTGGTGTTGCTTTCACCTCATACACCCTAGCAAGTGTGTGATTCATTTATGGTGTAAAATTAGGTCACCCCTCAATGAATTACACAGCCTGAGGGAAGAGGGTTAGGGGCTCAATGAATGGATGGGAAAGGAGATTTGGGAAAAGGTGTGACAAAGACAAACACTACACAAAAGAAATACAACATTATTTGTTTGGGCACTGGGCAGCACACCATCATCAATCTGTTGTGAAGGAAACAAAGAGGTAAGTAAGAAAGTATGACACAGCTCCGTAAATTCACTGGAAACAGTCCTTCTGCCACTGTGAGACCCTAGATAGTATATCCTAAGTGTTATGTCTTCTAGTTTTGAAATATGGAAGATAGAATGTAACCCATTCAATTCTTAAAATTATGATTGTTAAAAGGAAAATGATATATATTGTCAAATTGGGTCATGTATCTCCATTCTTTTTGGAATGTCCGTCACTCTGGTGCCTCTCTTTACCTGTCTGGTAGGTAAGCTGTTGTCTTGAGCTTTCCAAGTTTTGTTTGTGCAGGAGAGGAATAGGAGAAGGCCTGTGTTTTGGAAAAAAACAGTAACAGTAATATAGAGTAAAGGAAAAGAACAAAAGAAAGCAAGGTAAGCACTTTTGAGCTTGCATTGCAGTGACCACATACTCAGCAACATTTCCAAATTAATGCACCTCTCTCCAGTTTACAGAGCTGAGTGAGTACTAGGCCTCAGATTCTTCGCCATCATCATGAGTTCTCTTTGAAGTCCAAAACTTTCTCCTTTCTAGCTGTTGAGGAAGTCCCGCCCTGAGTCCTTCCACCATCCTCTTTCATTCTCAGAGAAACTCCGACCCAGTCCCAAACCGAGCAAGATGGACTTATGAAGTGCACTACTGTTGAAGAACAAATAGAGAAGCAGAGCTGGCATATTTTTGTGTAGAGTTGTGTTTGGTAACTAAAGTGGCTGGTTTGTTACTAGGAACCAGAAAAAAGGAGTCGCCTCTGCAAGTGAATTTCACTACTTTTGAAAGGCCATTGACTTTCAGAAAAAAATTATCACCCAACAGTCCCCAAACATTGTAAATCATCGGAAACAAGTTTACAATTTGGTTGAACTCCCTTCCCTCACTGTCAGTCATCACTCACAAATTTGGAATCACAATCAATCAATCTATGATATCACCACTCATTGGTGCAATAGTTACCTGTTCCAATGCATGCATGGTGGTTGAATAAAATACCTCAAATTTGATGTTATCCACCCATTGGAATTAGATATTGGCTGTCGTTTAATCAATTATATTTTAGAGCAGCCTTGATAAATAATGTAAACATTGGATAGGCAATGGCATGTGAGGGAGGGAGGAAGCATCTCCAATGTCCTGAAGGGTATGTTGGGTCTTCTTCAATGTACACAAATCCAACTCCAATCGTGGCTTGTATGTGACTATAAAATCAATGGTGGGGCAGCATAAATCCTACACAAACATAGGGGGTGATTCTAAGTCTGGCGGGCGGCGGAGGCCGCCCGCCAGACTTCCCCCCTCCAGAATACCGCACCGCGGTCGGAAGACCGCTGCGGCTATTCTGTGTTTTACACTGGGCTGGCGGGCGACCACCAAAAGGCCGCCCGCCAGCCCAGTATAAAACTACCTTCCCACGAGGACGCCGGCTCAGAATTGAGCCGGCGGAGTGGGAAGGTGCGACGGGTGCAGTTGCACCCGTCGCGAATTTCAGTGTCTGCAAAGCAGACACTGAAATTCTTTTTGGGGCCCTCTTATGGGGGCCCCGCGACACCCCATACCGCCATCCTGTTCCTGGCGGGAGAACCGCCAGGAACAGGATGGCGGTATGGGGTGTCAGAATCCTCCATGGCGGCGCAGCTTGCTGCGCCGCCATGGAGGATTCATTTGGGCAGCGGAAAACCGGCGGGAGACCGCCGGTTTTCCACTTCTGACCACGGCCGAACCGCCGCGGTCAGAATGCCCAGCGGGGCACCGCAGGCCTGTTGGCGGTGCCCCCGTCATTTTAGCCCTGGCGGTCTTGGACCGCCAGGGTTAGAATGACCCCCATAATGTTGCACTAGCACATAGAAACTGAAAGAGAAATAATTAAAAAGTTCTGCGATGACACTGGCAAACTCAATCCGGGAAGTAGAGTTCATCCTGAAACACTGGTGGTTCATTGAGAAGTTGTCAGCTAACATGCTTGATTCAGACCAATCATCCTCTTCCTCCTCCTTTGGTGTTTCAGGAATGGTGTAATCAGGTGTTATAAAATGGTGGTTCTTTGTGATCATGGTCAATCTCTCCACGTTTTGAGGAGAGAGACTTGTCCTTCTCACTGTAACAATTGAACCAGCTGCACTGAACACACGTTCAGGAGACACACTGCCTACAGGACAAGCCAAAAACTTAATTACCAGCCTGCTGAGCTCTGGCCAATGGGCAACTTCCCATACCAATACACCAATGGGTTATGATCCACATATACCTCTTTTGGCTCATCCAGATACTCCTAGAACATCCTCTGAATGGTCATTGATCTGCCAACTGCTCGACTGCTATTTCCTTCGCCTCTGCACTAGACTTAAGACCTGTCACTTGAAATCAAGTCAATGCAGAGGTTGGGTTTGATTCTTCTGTTCCTGTTGTTGCTGGTTTTCTTGTTTGTAGGGTTATTCGATGTGAAACAAGACTGCCCTCTCTGGAAGTTGAAGGTGGCACCCAATTACTTCAGAGAGGGACTCTAAGTTCCAGTCATTCATCTTCCAGTTTTCCTGCTTGCTCAACAATCCATCTCCTTTATTTTGAAACATCTGCTTTAGAAAAAGGAATGATAGTGAGAAGAATTTTTTGGTAGCATGGATCCAGTAGGATGGCATAGATGTACTCTTTGGAAGAGATTATGTAATTTTGCAGTCTTGCATTACAAGTCAGGCGATAGTCAAGGCTAGTAACCAAGACATGCGTGTATAGGTTTTCGTTCGCACACCCAAATACAAACCTTTCAGATACCTTCTTTAGCTGATCCTGTATCAGATGCAATAAAGGGATAGCTTAGCCCATTGTACTGTCCTTCTTGCCAACGTCCCACGTTAAAAACCTCAAAAGGGAGAAGCATCTGTGTGAGGCATTTGACTAGGCCCCATTTGTCCGCATCCATGATCATTGCTTTCCCAATTGCATCAGCTCCACTTTGAATGACATAATCATTGATCTGTTTGTTCTGCTCAAAGTTGTAACATATAAGAGCTTGTGTTCCAATATGTTGGCAGCTTCTGTATCAGGCTTTAACTGGTACTCCTTTACCATCTTGAATAATCAACAACTGTTTCTGGGATTTAAAAGAATGGCTGAAATGAGTGCAGATGCGTCTGCAGGTGGTCAGCATGTTCTGGACTATGTCTTCTTTTTTAAGAACGTCTTGCACAACCAGGTTGATGCAGTGCGCCAAACACAGAGCCCTGAAATAGCCACAATTTTCTGTGGCCTTAACTATGTTACTGCCAATGACTATGGCAACAAATCTAGCAAAAAGACCTCTGGGTCACAGCCATTCAGACACCTTCCTCTTAATTTCCTTCATGATGTTTGCAGCTGTTTGTGATTTCTCCATGGTGAACATGGCTATTGTTGCATGCCGCTGAACGCTCTTAAAAAATTCTTCAGGGCCACGACCTGTAGATCGCTTTTGCTTTTCCTCCAGAAAGAGATCTAGTGTGTAGTGATGCACATGTAATCAGTTGCCTGACAACTGGTCCACATGCCTGTCATCAGGTGGATAGTGTGGACAACACTTTGGTGCAAAGGTTGTCCAACCAATTGCAGCACATAGTGATGCAGCGCTGAACAGCAACTGTGGCAAAATAGGTCTGGCTTGGAACTTTGCATTTCAGGGAGAGGGCTGCCATAAACTCTAACAATCCCACTCTATCCACAAACGAAAAAGGGAGGAAGTCTAGCTCCAACAATTCTGCCAACTTACCATTGTATAAATGTTCATTTGAGTGTTTGCGGTTACAGGGCACCTCCTACCTAAACATGTCCATAATTGTACCCTGGATTTTCTTCTTTTGTGGGGCCACTGGCGCAGGTGACTTTTCAGATGGAGGTGGTGGTAGACTCAATGCGCGTCATGGTGGTACAGTCACCATATGCTGTGGTGTCTCCATTTGACTGTGAGTCTTCCTGTCCCACTGTGAGGTCGCTGAGTTGTGTGATTCTGGTGCTCTGCTGGGGACAGGCCTGCTTTGCATGAAGATGGTGTCACCCTCTTCTTCCTCACCTTCTACCATGATTTGACCAGATGTGCCTGCTCTCACCAGATTGCCTGATGTTTTCTCACATGGGTCGTCTGGTCTCCAGTTCCATAATGTGAACCATAATGTTACCTTAACCCCTTCGCTGCCAGGCCTTTTCCCCCTCCTGTGCCAGGCCTTTTTTTGCCTATTTGGGGCAGTTCGCGCTTAGGCCCTCATAACTTTTTGTCCACATAAGCTAACCAATCCAAATTTGCGTCCTTTTTTTCCAACATCCTAGGGATTCTAGAGGTACCCAGACTTTGTGTGTTCCCTTGAAGGAGGTCAAGAAATTGGCCAAAATACAGTGAAAATTTCGTTTTTTTTTTAAAAAAATGGAAAAAGTGGCTGCAGAAGAAGGCTTGTGGATTTCCCCCTGAAAATGGCATCAACAAAGGGTTTGTAGTGCTAAACTCAGCAGCTTCCTAGCTTTCAGGAACAGGCAGACTTGAATCAGAAAACCCAATTTTTCAACACAATTTTGTCATTTTACTGGGGCATACCCCATTTTTACAATTTTTTGTGCTTTCAGCCTCCTTCCAGTCAGTGACAGGAATGGGCATGAAACCAATGCTGGATCCCAGAAACCTAACCATTTCTGAAAAGTAGACAAAATTCTGAATTCAGCAAGGGGTCATTTGTGTAGATCCTACAAGGGTGTCCTACAGAAAATAACAGCTGAAAAAGAAAAATATTGAAATTGAGGTGAAAAAAACATCAATTTTTCTCTACGTTTTACTCTGTAACTTTTCCCTGCAATGACAGATTATGGAAAGCAATATACCGTTACGTCGGCTGGACTCCTCTGGTTGCGGGGATATATGAGGCTTGTAGGTTCATCAAGAACCCGAGGAACCCAGAGCCAATAAATGAGCTGCACCCTGCAGTGCGTTTTCATTCTATACCGGGTATACAGCAATTCATTTGCTGAAATATAAAGAGTAAAAAATTGCTATCAAGAAAACCTTTGCATTTCCAAAAAGGGCACAAGATAAGGTGCTGAGGAGCAGTGGTTATTTGCACATCTCTGAATTCCGGGGTGACCATACAAGCATGTGAATTATAGGGAATTTCTCAAATAGATGTCTTTTTTACACACTCTCCTATATTTGGAAGGAAAAAATGTAGAGAAAGACAAGGGGCAATAGCACTTGTTTTGCTAATCTATGTTCCCCCAAGTCTCCCGATAAAAATGATACCTCACTTGTGTGGGTAGGCCTAGCGCCGGCGACAGGAAACACCCCAAAGCGCAACGTGGACACATCCTAAATTTTGGAAAAAAACTGAGGTGTTTTTTGCGAAGTGCCTACCTGTAGATTTTGGCCTCTAGCTCAGCCGGCACCTAAGGAAACCTAACAAACCTGTGCATTTCTGAAAACTAGAGACCTAGGGGAATCCAAGGAGGGGTGACTTGCGGGGCTCGGACCAGGTTCTGTTACCCAGAATCCTTTGCAAACCTCAAAATTTGGCTAAAAAAACACATGTCCCTCACATTTTTGTGGCAGAAAGTTCTGGAATCTGAGAGGAGCTACAAATTTCCTTCCACCCAGCGTTCCTCCAAGTCTCCCGATAAAAATGATACCGCACTTGCGTGGGTAGGCCTAGCGCCGGTGACAGGAAACACCCCAAAGCGCAACGTGGACACATCCTAAATTTTGGAAAAAAACAGAGGTGTTTTTTGCGAAGTGCCTACCTGTAGATTTTGGCCTCTAGCTCAGCCGGCACCTAGGGAAACCTACCAAACCTGTGCATTTCTGAAAACTAGAGACCTAGGGGAATCCAAGAACGGGTGACTTGCGGGGCTCGGACTAGGTTCTGTTATCCAGAATCCTTTGCAAACCTCAAAATTTGGCTAAAAAAACACATGTTCCTCACATTTCTGTGGCAGAAAGTTCTGGAATCTGAGAGGAGCTACAAATTTCCTTCCACCCAGCGTTCCCCCAAGTCTCCCGATAAAAATGATACCTCACTTGCGTGGGTAGGCCTAGCGCCGGCGACAGGAAACACCCCAAAGCGCAAAGTGGACACATCTTAAATTTTGGAAAAAAACAGAGGTGTTTTTTGCGAAGAGCCTACCTGTAGATTTTGGCCTCTAGCTCAGCCGGCACCTAGGGAAACCTACCAAACCTGTGCATTTCTGAAAACTAGAGACCTAGGGGAATCCAAGGAGGGGTGACTTGCGGGGCTCGGACCAGGTTCTGTTACACAGAATCCTTTGCAAACCTCAAAATTTGGCTAAAAAAACAAATTTTCCTCACATTTCTGTGGCAGAAAGTTCTGGAATCTGATAGAAGCCACAAATTTCCTTCCACCCAGCGTTCCCCCAAGTCTCCCGATAAAAATGATACCTCACTTGTGTGGGTGGGCCAGGTGCCTGCAACAGAATAAGGCCCAAAACCTGAAGGGATAGAAGGGATAGCACAGCAAGTTTTTAAGGGCATATTCTTTTATACATCTTTAGACGGACTCTGCTTTGGGGACCCACATAAGTGAGGTGTCATTTTACTTGGGAGACTGAGGGGAAAACTGGGGAGTAGGAATTTTGTGCTGGGGCGGTGATCCTACTAAGAAAAATCAGGAAAATATGCTTTTTTATGCAAATTTTGAGGTTTACAGAGGAGTCTGGGTAAGAAAATGTTGGGGGAGCCACACAAGCCACAGCTCCCTAGACTCCTTGGGGTGCCTAGTTTTAAAAGGTTTCTGGGTTTTGTAGGTTTCCCTACATGACGGCCGCACCCAGGACCAAAAACATAGGTGGGCCCTCCCCCCCAAACACAGGTATTTTTGGAATATATCACTTTGATGTGTGCACATACGTCCGTGATGTGCCAAACACTAAAATTGTGAAAAGAAACACACTTTGGTTATGTGAAGAAGACCCCTCACCCACCAACCAAGTTGGTGGCATGCTTCATCATCGGGGTCCCACCCCAGGCACCTAGCGTGTCTCAAGTGTGCTGCGACGCCTGATTACAGCGGAGCAGGTTTTGTCATTTGTACCACACATACTGGTTGGATTTGGCACAAGGGTGAGTGATGGTTCAATAGATCAAATTTTATTAACAAGAGATTTCACAAAAGTGAAATGCACTGGTAATAACTGAAAGGCCAAAAAACTGAACCAATGACTCACAGCTCGTGAGCTGTAAAGCCACGACAAGGCACCAACCGCTTTACAGTCCATTCACACACCTTTCATACATGACATGCACTAGACCATTCACGCCGCCAGCCACGGGCCCAGCACATTACAAGACTCGCATCCACAGACAGCGCCAGTCAAGGGCCCATCACTTTCATACGCCCACATGCCTGATACAGCAATCACACCAGCTGATGAGTGTGTGGACTGGAGTTTGGCCGGCACTGCCAGCCAAGCGCCACCCCACCCACACCACCAGCCAAGCGCCACCCCACACACACCGCCAGCCCAGCGCCACCCCACACACACCGCCAGCCAAGCGCCACCCCACACACACCGCCAGCCAAGCGCCACCCCACACACACCGCCAGCCAAGCGCCACCCCACCCACGCCGCCAGCCAAGCGCCACTCTACACATGCCATCCCCTTTTTTTTGTTTTTAAACAACAAAGAAACAACTAATCATAAATTAGTACAAAACTACAAACACAAAAGCTCTAACTGAATACATGACTAATGCCAACCGTGAAACCGAACATATAAAAATATAAAACACCAGTTTTCGCTCACGGAATTTCCCAATAATTCTTCTGTGTGTGGTAGCTCCTGAAACAGCCACCCACACACAGCCCAGGCTTTGAAGGACAATCAGGGCAGTACATCCTAGTCTCCTTCCTGATACCTCTTCGAGCACAGACTCTACATCTCTTAGCAGGAAAGTTTTTTTTGGCCGTGGGAGGAATGTGCTCAGCAAAGTGACGATCTTTCAATCTAGCCACATCCTCCACCACTGCTTCTCTATGAACTCTTGACTGTTCCAGCACAACAAGGCTAGCTATGATAGACTCCTGAAATTTCACAAATGTCATCCTTGACTCTGGAGAACTATCCTTACACACAACAAAAGCATTAAAAGTTGCCAAGTGGAACAAGTGAAGCGCTAATTTCTTATACCACACATAAGACTTACGAGCAGCAGTGTAAGGTTCTAACCTCTGATCTACTCTATCAACACCACCCATGTGCTTATTATAGTCTAAGATGCACACAGGTTTGCGCACTTCGGCAACCTGACCCCAAACAGCCACAGGTGAAGTACTCTCATCATGGATGGTGCTTAGCATGTATACATCCCTCTTGTCTACAAATTTCAGAGCTAGCAGCTCATCATTCCGCAAGGCACTGCACTGTCCCTTCTCAAGTTTTTTACAGACAAGCTCTTTTGGATAGCCTTTCCGATTAGAGCGGATTGTGCCACAAGCAACAGTGTCCACTCTGAACAACTCCTTGAACAACCGAACTCCAGTGTAGAAGTTATCTACATATAAATGGTGACCTTTGTTAAACAGTCGTCTACCAAGTTCCCACACAATTTTCTCACTAACTCCAAAAGTGGGAGGACAACCAGGGGGGTCAATATTGGAATCCCTACCAGTGTAGACCCGGAAATTATAAACATATCCTGTACTACTTTCTGACAGCATATACAATTTAATTCCATACCGTGCCCTCTTGCTAGGAATGTACTGCCTAAAAACCAAACGACCCTTGAACAGGACCAAAGACTCATCTACAGATATTTCTTTCCCTGGAACATAGATCTCTGAAAACCGATCTACCAAATGATGAAGGACAGGTCTAATCTTAAAAAGACGGTCAGAATCAGGATGATCTCGTGGCAAGGCTAAAGCATTATCTACAAAATGCAACATCCGAAGAAGAAGCTCATACCGGTTACGACTCATGATGGCAGGAAATATAGCAGTTGCCATCAAGGGACTAGTAGACCAATATGAAGACAGCGACGGCTTCCTTATCAGCCCCATCAAAAAAGTTAAACCCAAGAACTTTTTCAACTCTTCCAGATTTGTGGGAATCCACCGGCTAGCTCTAGAGTGTGGCCTAAGTCTGGCAGCGTTGTCCCTCAAAAACTGCTCTGCATACAAATTAGTCTGCTCAACAATCTCTTCCAAAAATATATCGTCCATAAACAACTCAAAAAAGTTGACGGGCAAAAAGTTTTCCGTATTAACTCGACACCCTGGAAAACCAGTAAATGCAGGCAACTGTGGCTGCTCCATGTTTGGTGCAACCCATGAGTCAGGTCTTCCAATGGGAAGCTTTTCAGCCGCTGGCTCCTGCACCATTGGCACATCACTGTCCTCCTCTAAAACAGGCCCTTCATCAGCACTGAGAGTGGCTTCATCATCAGATGATTCATCTCTGACAGAAAATTCACTTCCAGAATCCTCCACTTCCTCCTCTGCCTCAGATGCAGAGTCAGTCTCATATTCATGGTCAGAAGATGACTCAAAAAGCACACTAACAACATGCTGAGCGGTCATCCTACGGCTGGCCATGATCCTTCCTACAAAAATTAACTGGACAAATACACCACCAACAACCAGCACTGTGTAAGATAAGTAACAAAGTATAGGTTTATCACTAAGAATTATAAACTCAAAAACTATACTGCTCACTTGCCTGAAAAAGCTTGACTCACCAGCAACTACTCTGCACAGCCACAGCAATCACCAACGATATCCCACTAAAAAGAAAAAAAAAAAAGCAAATTAGACATAAGACAACACAATAATCATTGTGCATAACTCTAAGGACAATTTCACACACAATCCTGCATTCAGTACACCACCTACAAACATGTCATTCATGCATTGCAACAATACTCACTTGGAGTAAATTTATTTACTTACCTAAAACATGCAACTACGCAAACCGCAGGACAACTACTGCCAAAACTGCAACAAGCCACAGCAAAGTTAGCAAAAGCTTTGAACTAGAACAAAAAGGAGAAAAACTGTTATTATCATAAAAGCAAATACTTCGCCAGTTGACAAACACTCCGCCACTAACCATTTTTTCATTTTCCCTTGTGTCTAGTCTTCTCTGCTTGGGGGAAGATGGGCCTAAAAAAAAATAGGCCAATCTACCCCCAAGGGGAGGGGGCAGAAATCTCCCAGATTACATTGCATCCTTTGGGGGGGGTGACCCTTGCCCAAGGGGCCACACCCCCACACAAAGCACACACACACACACACATATAGTATCCCTGGCGCTATGGGGATTCTGCCCCCCTTGTGGACAGAAAGGCCTAAAAAATAGGCATATCTGCCCCCAAGGGGGGGCAGAACTGCCCAAAAATACATGTGGGCCCCTGGGGGCGACCCTTGCCCAAGGGGCCGCCCCCAACACAAAAAATAAAAACCAACAATAAAATCCCTGGTGTCTAGTGGCTTTCTGCCCCCCTTGGGGGCAGATCGGCGTAAAAATAGGGCCAATCTGCCCCCAAGGGGGGCAGAAACGACGATAAATACATTGCGCCCCCGGGGGGAGCGACCCTTGCCCAAGGGGCCACCCCCCAACACAAAGCACACATACAAACATATCTTTCTGGCGCTATTGGGATTCTGCCCCCCTTGGGGGCAGAAAGGCCTAAAAAAAATAGGCCTCTCTGCCCCCAAGGGGGGCAGAACTGCCCAAAAATACATGAGGGCCCCTGGGGGCGACCCTTGCCCAAGGGGCCGCCCCCCAACACAAAAAATAAAAATCAACAATAAAATCCCTGGTGTCTAGTAGCTTTCTGCCCCCAGGGGGGGCAGAAACGACGTAAAATACATTTGCCCCCAAAGGGGAGCGACCCTTGTCCAAGGGGTTGCTCCCCTACACTAATAAGCACTCAACAGAGAAATCCCTGGTGTCTAGTGGGCATTCCTGCTGCCCGATCGCAGGAATGCTCAAAGAGACATTGAGGGAAAGGAAAACCCTTTCCTTTCCCTCGATGCCTCTCTCAGAGCACCCCCACCCCGCACGAAGGTGAAATACTCACGTTCTTCCTTGACGCGCTGGAAGCAAATGTCTTCCAGCGCGTCTTTCCCCCTTTCCAGGAAATCAGCGCGCGATCGCGCGCTGACGTCATGGGGGGGGTGGAGGGGGGGTGGGCGTGAAAGGGGAAGGGATTCCCCTTTCAGCCCTGGCCTGGGGGTGTTGGGGGGCGCTTCCCCCGACTGCCAGTCCCAGGACGTAATGGTTACGTCCATGGCGCCACACGGGCGCTGCCATGGACGTAACCATTACGTCCCTGGCGGGGAAGGGGTTAATGAACACCTGCATGGCAATTGGAACATATGGCAATGTCCTCCTGTTTGCTAATCGTAAAAATGTCCAAACTGGGGAAGAGTTTCTTATTGGGCCAATGCCTGAACAACTGGATGTAGGTGGTCGTGGGTTTGCTGATTTCATCTCTGCAGTGCATACTTGTACTAAGGTAGGAGTTGGTGCAGGTCTCCGCTGGGGCCTAGCAAGTATGGGAGCTGGTGGTGCTGTCTGTGCCACATCCCAGGGAGCAGGTTGGATAGTAATGTCATACTCTGTGCCAGCCTCCACAATGACCGTGTTGTCGGCATCATCCTTGTCATTATCCCCTTCCATGATTCTAAGGCTTTCTTGAATATTTATTTTCCCTTGCTTCTCCTGGCATCTCCCGGACTCTGCCAGGGTCCACTCCATGTCCCTATCATCATCATCAGAAGTGGTGCTTGGAGAACATTGTGAAGTAGTACCCTTCCTTCTTCTTTGTAGGAGACTTGGGAGCCCTTGATTCTAAAAAAGGAGGTTCTTGCTTGACAGAAATCTCAGCCTCCTGTTCTGCTCCAACTTCGAGATGATCTGGCTGTGGCTGCTGTCCACTTTGCTCTGTTTCCTGAAATGATGTGGTACTACTTTGAGAAAGGGACAAATCCAATTCAACATCACTGCTCATCGGCGTCGCTATGATTGCAGTGGCTGCTTCACTGACAGACATGATTTTGGGTTGGGTTGGGGTGGTGCTGTTGATGTGGGAGTGCTCCCAGGTTCCTCCACAGAGGCCGGTGTGGCAGGCACACGTCTTCCAAAAAGGTTTGCAGTTGACATGCCACTGACGGAAACCTACTTCTTCTCACTGGTCACTTTCTTTGAAGCTACTTTCTTGGGGGGTTTCTTAGCTAGCTCTGGGTTGGCAGTGGCACTAAGATGCACAAGTAAAGGAGTTTGTTGCCTTTGGACCAAAGTAACTGTAAGGCTTTCTCTGTGTGCACGAAAGTACCACTTTCTTGGCATAGTTACCCTCTTTTTCTGCCTGATGTCAGTGTGCTTGACTGTATTCACTGGGATCCTGCTAACCAGGATCCAAGTGATTATGTTCTCTCTCCCAAAACTCTGTATTTCACCCACAATTGGCAGACTAGTGCCCCATTGTAAGTCTCCAGTATATGGTACATAGGTACACAGGGCATCCGGGTTCCATGGGATCCCCATGGGCTGCACCATATATTTTGCCACACATCGGGAGCCCAAGCAAAGGCTTCTGCAGGACTGCCATTGCAGCCTGCGTGAAAAGGTGCAAGCACCCTTTCACTGCCATTTTTTACTACACCAGGTCACTTATATGTCACCTCCATGGTGGGCCTTCTAGCCCAGAGGGCAGGGTACAAAGTACCTGTGTGTGAGGGCACCCCTGCAACTACAACATTTACCCAGTTGTGCATCCTCTGAGGACAGTCCGTCTTCAGCCTCGTCAGAAGAAAGAAGGAATCTCCCTTGGAGTGAAGGAGTCACTCCCCTGCTTTTGGAGGCACCAATTGTGACGATGACCAGCTACATGGATCCCCTTTCCTGCTGAGCTGCATGGATCCTGACAGTCCTCCCTTCCAACTTTCCAACTTAGGTGAAAGTAAGCCATTGCCTGCCCACGCAAGACAGTACCCCTGTGCACCACATCATTTGTAGCTCCCAAGGCTTGTTGGAATCCTTCCCCCAAGATCTTTGTGCATCTTGAAGCCTTGGCCCCCAGCACTCATCCCTGCAATGCACAGCTCCCTGAGTCATTCTCTGGCAGCGTGGGAGCCTTTTTTGTAGTGCTGCATGGGCCTCTTCTGCCACTTTCCTGTCCCCACCCAGTGGGACTCCTGTGGGTGCTGCCTGGTCTTCTGTGTGGTCTCTGTTTTGTTGCGGTCCCCCTCTGACTTCCCCCTCCTGTTGACTTTTCTTCTTCACTGGTAGCTCACCTTTTGCACCTTCATCCGGGTTAGAAGGGGCTCCTGCCATTCCTGGACTCTTCTGTGCTTCTTGGACTTGGTCCCCTTCTTTTACAGGTCTTATTGTCCAGGAATCCACTGTAGGTGTCTTGCAGTCTCTTCTGGGTCTTGCAATATTCTTCTTTACTTCTCTGTGTGTGCTCTGGGAAACTTACTCTGATTTACTCCTGTTTTCCTGCTCGCTGAGGTGGGTTGTGGTACTTACCTTTGGGCTTTCCTACTGGTCCCACCTCCCCTCTACACACTACACTTGCCTGGGTGGGGGACCGAATTTCGCATTCCACTTTCTTAGAATATGGTTTGTGCTCCCCATAGACCCATTTCTAACTATTGTGATTTTCACTAATTGCACTGTTTTCTAACTGTGTTTATGCCGATTTCTGCATACTAGTGTATAAAATTTGTGTATTACTTACGTCCTAAGGGAGCACAGTCTCTACGTATTTTTGGTATTTGGGTCGCCTAAGTAAGGTACCTTTATTTTTATGACACTTTCCTTCATGTGTGCAAGTACTAAGTGTGACTACAGTGGTATTGCATGAGCATTGCATGTCTCCTAGATAAACCTTGGCTGCTCATCCATAGCTACCTCTAGGGAGCCTGGCTTTTAGACCCTGACTACACTACACTAATAAGGGATACCTGGACCTGGTATAAGTTATAAGTACTGTAGGTACCCACCACACACCAGCCAGCCTCCTACACTTTGGCAGCACTGCAGGTTATGTGCGGTGTCTTCTCTTCTATACCTAAAAACATCCAAGCAAGAAAAACATGTAGTTAGTGAAACATGGCATTGTTGCAGCAGGTTGAAAATAGTAAAGAGAAATGCAATCTTAGTACAGTTGGTTGCTTGTGTAATATACCTAGTATTTAATCAAACATTTGAAAGGCAAACCACATCATAAAGAATTTACATTTCAAATCAGACAGCACAACAGGCAGATATCGTTTTTTACTTTATCTCCACCTGTTTCAGAAGACACCTGGGGTAGTCAGAGAGATCCTTTAAATAAAATAACCTATGGCAGCAAGGTGGCCCAGGGAAAAAGAAATAATTACTAACAAAATAAATTATGCTGCTGATTTGTCTGCCCTGCTCCACAGTCTGGGTGTCCTGGAGGAAATGGAATTACACCTAAGAAACTGAATGCTATACTGCAGCTGTGCATCTTTGGTGGATGAACGGATGTGGGAGTGGAATGGATCAGATGGCTAGATCAAGGCAAAATGCAGAATTGAATAAAAATGTAAATCAAACTCAAAAAGTAAAAAAAAAATACAAAAAAGTATAAAAAATAAAATAATAAAGAAATTGAAAAAGTAAAAATATATAAAAAATATCACTAAAATATTAAAATTAAAAATAAATTTTAAGAATGAAGTAAAAAATGGCATACAAATTGAATTAAAATTAAAAATAAAAATGTGAAAAATAAAATAGAAAAACATGAAAATAGAAACCTAAAAAACAATTGAGCAATAATTAATGATGTTTGTATGTAAGCCTATGTCAAAGACAGACTGGCTGCACAGTGTGCACACAAAATGGCTGCCAGCCAGCCACATGGCCAAACAACAACGGCGAGCAAGGAGGAAACATGGAGAACAAAGAACACTTGCAAGCCTATGGCAAGGGACACTGACTGAATAAACAAAATGGCTGCCCGCCAGCCACATGGTCAAACAACAACAACAAGGAGCAAGGAGGAAGCATGGAGGACAAAGAACACATGCAAGCCTATGGCAATGGACACTGGCTGGGCGGACATATTGAGTGCCAGCCAGCCACATGGCAAAACAACAACAACAAGGAGGAAGCGTTGAGAACAAAGAACACAAGCAAGCTTACGGCAAGGGACAGTGACCTTATAGACAGCCACATGGTCAAACAACGACAAGGTGTAAGGAGGAACCATGCAGAACAAAGAACACATGCAAGCCTATGGCAAGAGACACTGGCTGTATGCACAAAATGGCTGCCAGACAGTCACATGGTCAAATAACAACAACAAGGATCAAAGGGAACAGACAGAGAAGAGCACATGTAAGCCTATGGCCAAGGGACACTGGCTGCATGTACATAATGCCTGCCGGCCCCATGGTCAAACAACTGCTCCTATGCCATCAGATGTTATAACCCCACAGTAGAAACACTTTTTGCAACAAAAAAAGAAATGCAAACAATAGCCAACATTTTAAATTTAATCCAATGCCATCCTTGCCCTAAAATAAGTTCTTAAAACATATACCACTAAATCATTTATTTCATGCCCTGATGACTACTAGTATTGGCCTAGGCCGACTGGCTTCAATGGCCCTTTGGAAATTTAGGCCACATACTAAAATAATATTGCAAATATTACAAACATGTAAAAAACTGAACTGTGCAACAGTTTTCCTTTACAAAAGGTGAAAAATCAATAAAATGCAAAATAAATCATAACTAGACCCATACTTAAACTCCGAGCCACCCACCAACATAAATTTGTAATATCAAATTAAAGTACAAAGAAATATAGGTGCATGCCCAAGCAAACACACAACAAAACCCTTTATTCAATCATTTTAGAACTTGCTTGAGTGATTTCACAAAACAAAGTCCTTAAATCCAAAGGTATATCTAGGAGACAAAGAGAGTGATTCTACCACCTCGAAACCCAGTGAAAAGTGACCAGGGAATGAACAAAGCACTGGGAGGAGGCTGCTGGACAAGGACAGGAAGTTGGAGTCTCTGACACAGTTCCTTCCTGTTTGCAAAAGAAAAGTATCTCAATCTGAAAAACAAATTGCAGGGTCCATTGGAGAAGAGAAATGAGTCAGAAAGCTCTGTTTGACTAGATTTAGAGGCTCTGGAGTAGAAAATCTGCTTCAGAAGTGAGTTTGCACTTGCAAGCGGCCCATTTGGCCACCGGCACGACTGGGAGCAACCAGAGAGAACGCAAAGTCTTTCGTGTGCTCACTAGCCGCGCCCAGGAAAATTGTCCCGCTCACAAGAGAGTACCAAAACCCAATCTTACGAGGTGAACAAACTCTGCTTTACACTTGAGAGTAGAATTCGGGAACTCTGCATTACTCGGTGTTGCGCAAAGTGCCCATATTCTGCGAACTCCACTGGTGAACAAAGTTCTATGCCCAGGCCCAGACCTATGTTGTCAGTTGGAGCCAGATCTGATGCCTGCCACTAGTCATCCAAATAGCATATCATCCATTGCACAAATTATGGCAGTTTTGCACTTCCTGACTACAGGGTCCTCCCAAAATAAAGTGGCCCTATCTACTAGGATGTCCTAGCCTATGTTCAGTCTGGTGTTGAAGGATGTACTCACAGCAATCTTGAAACACCTGGAGAGCTGTATCCACTTTACCCAAAGTGAGGATTTGACCCATGTGAAGGCTGACGTCTGTGGTTTGGCATACATCCCTCATGTGGTGGGAGCCATTGATGGTACACATGTTGCCTTGGTCCTACCACGACAATGAACAAGGGTACCACAACAGAAAGAGCTACCATTCCATCAAAGTCCAAGGGGTTTGTTTGGGGGATCTCTACATTTCACAAGTCTGTGCCCATAATCAGGGATTGTTGTACTACATTCTGTCTGTACCATGGCTTATTTATGTTGGAAAACCATATTTTGGTATGTGATAAGGCTCAAGCTGGTGACAACATCCACCAATCTGTTAGCCTATTGTACAGGACAAGGTCTGACAAAGCACTTTCTTCAGTGGTCTGTGGAATGGTACCTTGGCATATCTAGCCTGATTCAATATGGTTCAGACCTTCTTGACTATGACAATCCAGACATTTTGACAGCCTATGTCCTGCACAGTGCAATAAAGTATTTGGTGTGACCAGACACTTATATCCATGTGTTGCTATTAATGACACTACTTGTGACATATCCCTCCTTCCAACCTACCTATAAGTATCTAGTACATGGTAGAGCATGTAGGTATATGGACCCCAGTATAGATATGGCAACCTTGGGTGCACTGCTGTGGTGTCTGGTGTTAGTATAAAGGCAGGTCTGTCTTGGTGAGTGCTTTTAAGTTTAAATGAACTCCAATTACGACTTTGGAAGTAAAATACTTCCAAAGTCCCCAACTACCTATGTATGTCACCCCTAAGGTCTGCCCTAGGTGCCCGAAGGGTTAGAAGCAGTGTAAATATAAGCAGGGACCTTGTAAAAGATGTTTTATAAGCCCTGTCGAGGGAAAACAGCCAAATTCATTTTCCCCATTGTAGTCAATTGGCTCCATGGGCTAACATTAGGAGACTTTCATTTAATATAAGAAAGTCTTATTTTCATTAGAGATGAAGTAAATATATCAAGTGTGGCACCAAATGAAATGGTATAATAAATCCAACAACTTGCCAATGTTGAATTTAATATAACTAGCACAGGTAAAGAGTTTTAGAACTCTTTCTGAAAGCTACCAAATTCAGCCCTGTAGTCCCCTTTTCTAATTGGTCAGCCTCTGAGCCAGGCTACCTTAAAGAGGTGTGAAGTGGCCTGGTCTGAGCCAAAGGAAGCATCTGGTGGGGGAAGAACTACTGCAGCAGATGGCAGAGCAGGATAGGAGAAGAGTAGCCAAACTGGTTTTCAAAGGAGGGAAAGCTACTTGGGACAGAAACTGGATCTCCCCATTTCCTGCTCCACCAGAAAGATGGAAGCCCCAAATATTAGATTAGGAGGGGGGCTGAAAGGGTTGCATTAAGGAAGACTTAGCCACACCAGTGGGTGGACTCAGCCAGATCTAGCCTCCAAGGATTAACTTTCTTCATGTTGGAGTTTTGGAGAATGTTGCTTTCTTGGATTGATTTTTGTCACACTTCACAAGAAGTGGTCACCCCAGAGGGTATCGCTCTGCACCCCATTGGACAGGAGCACCCCCCTGATTCCCAACCCAGGAGCAAGGAGAAATATGGCAGAGCTGCCCCACAATTGAGACCCCTGATGGAAGAAGATACTGGAGAAGAAGGACTACAATGCTGAACCCTAGATGTGCACCTGAAGAACTGCACTCAGAAGGACTGCACCAGCTGCACACTTTGGGCTTCACCAAGAAAATACCTTGCCTTGTTTCTACAACTCCAGGAGTGGACTCCCTGTAAGCTACAGGTACAAAAGAACTGACCAGAGTCCCCTGCATCAAGTCCTGCAAGAAGAGCACAGCTGACCAGCATCCAGTGGCCGTTTGAGGATCCAGACCCGGTGCATTTTGGGAACTGTAGTCTCAACTCTCAAGAAGCAATTCAGAGATTCTGGAAGCATGGATAAAGTTTGTGGACACTTCAAGGACCCAAAAATGATCTCTGAAGAAGATCCAGAAGTTTGTAGAAGTTTTGAGCAACCGTTGTAAAAAGCTCCATAAGTTGAAGAGGTGCATTGTGGGAGTTGTAGTGTCAGACCCCGAGACAAACCAGTGCCTCCAAACCCTTGTTTGCTACTGCGGACCACTTTCCTGAATTAAGAAACACTTCTGAAAGTAAATGTAACAGTGTTACATAGTAGGTGGTCGGAACTCTGGACATTGTCCCTGTCCAGTGCAATCTTTTTTAACGCTTTGAGCGCTTTTTGCTTCTAAGCACTAGTTTTACTTTAAGGGCCTCATTAGGAACTTTGCAGTTGAATGGGCCAACCACCAAACTTGTGGGGAGGATGCCACCATCATTCAGGTGGTGCCCCCCTGGAGCGTATTACAATGTTCCCGCCGGGTTGACCAGAAGGAACAGTGCTACGATATTGGCCTCAGCTCCGTTAAGGGAGCAGAGGCCAATACTGCAGCACACCACCATTATCCGAATGCGTATTGTCTGCACTATACACAGTACACATTCTAATGGTGCTGGGCAGGGGGGGCCCTGCACTGCCCATCCCGTGAACCTGGGCAGGGCAGGAGCCCCCTATGGCCCACAGCACTGACTTTTCTTTAGCCCTTCCATTGTGTGATGCCCGCCATGGAAAGGTTGGAGGAAAGCTGAGTTATAATCAGCCAGGCAGCCGTAGTTCAGTGCCACCCTGGCTGAGCACAATTCTGACTGCCGTCACCCTGTCAGGAACTATGTTCCTGACTGGTCCACCCACCAGCGGTGTAATGTGGAGGTCCGATCACCACAGTTGTGGAGGTTCAACCGTCACCACAAGGCTGGTGGTCCTTGGACCACCAGCCTCGTAATGTGCCCCTTAATCTTTCAGAAATTCATATCTCTGGTTCCCTACATTGTATTGTTGTTATTTTGGTGTGATGTTAAAGATAAAACTATTTCCTATTGTTCTAAATTGTATTCAGATTTGTATTGTGTGTTCTGTTTTACTTATTTACTGTCTTGGTGAAATTAAATGCTTTACACACCTGTCTCCTAAATTAAGCCTAACTGTTTGTGTGCCAATCTACCAAGGGATGAGCAAGGATTAATTTATGGAGAACTTGACTGGGCCTAGTGAGGGATTGTGGCCCATTGTTAAGTGTAGGTACCTACCTGCCATTACCAATAACCCACTTTCCAACAATCATTAATATTAATTCAGCAATGCAAAACACAAAATTGTACATAAATTTCACACCAACAGTACACACATCTTTCTATGGCATCAAAACAACTACACAACATATATACTTTTTGCAAAAAAAATTGAATGCATACAATTGCCAGCATTTTTAATTTAATCCACTGCCACCCCTGCCCTAATTGAAGTTTCATAAACAAATACCACTAAAATATTTTTTTGCAGAATTCGGGAACTCCATGCTACTCCGTAATGAGGAGTACCCAAATTCTGCAAACACTGCCAGTGCAGTGGAGTTCTACGCCTGGCTCTAGTAAAAATAAGGTAATTTAGGACTTTGGAAGTACTTGTAATTTCAAAGTCAAATTTTGGGTTCACTTTAAATTGAAGCAGCCTGCGAGGTAGGCCTGCTTTTACAATGACACCAGAGACTACAGCAGTATACCATGGATGCCCTAATTAAACTATGGTCCCTAATCTACATACCCTACCATATACTAGGGACATATATGTACATTGTCAGATCCAATTATAATTATGCCTACATTGCATACACCATTTTAAACAGAGCACTAGCCCTAGGACTGGTTAGCAGTGCCCAGGGCACAACCAGGGTCAGAAAACACAAGTATCAGGTTACAAATGGGGTAAACAAAATGAGGGAGCTTAGGCAATCAGCCCCATTTTCTCACATAGCTGAATAGGCAAGTACAAGGCACGGTGAAGGACACCTGCTTTGCTCCCAGCTATGCCAATCTGTTGATGGGGTGGTGGGAGCAGCAGATGTCAGAGACCCTAGAGGAATATGCCACACATGTTATACTGTGGCTGCTGTACATAGATAACCTGTTCCAGATATGGAGAGGTGAGAAGGAAGAGGCATCTGTATTTGTTGGCAAATTGAATGACAATAGTTAGAAATTGAAGTTGATGGGAATATCAGTAAAACTGGTGTAGACTTTCTAGATGTGAAAGTATCAGTTGATGATGGCAAATTAATATCTATGTTATACAGGAAAGCCATGGTGGGTAATACTTCACTGCACACAATAAGCAGTCACCCCAAGAACCTGATGAACAGTATTCCCTATGGTGAATTCTGATGGGCTCGTATGAGCGGTAGCGCTGACCTTGCTTTTGAGGAGGAAAGTGATGATTTCCAGATCTAGGGAAATGGGGTACAAAGAATGCGTGTTCATACAAAGGGCTCAAGATATGAGCAGAGACACCCTTTTGGCCCTTAGACCAGCTCAGAATGTTGGGTTGCCACAAGTAGCTAGATCTATAAACCCTTTAGCAACAAAGCCAAAAATGTAAGGAATATACTGGATAAACACTGGGTTATGCGCAGCAGAGAGGAATCATTATCTGATCTAGTGGGAGATCATTCAGTATCACCTCTAGAAAGGGGAGTTCTCTTAAAGATAAACTGGGCAAGAATAATATTACTAGTAAAAAAAGAGCAAACCTGTAAAGACAATTATTGTTTTTATAGTTGTGGCAGCTGCCAAGCCTGCAAGTTCAGTTGCAATGTTGAACAATTCTGTTCCCCTTTGGATAACACACTTAAGTGCATTGATAAACATCTGACTTGTCATTCAGAGTTTTGTGTATACACCTCAGTGTGCTTTTGTGGGAAATTCTACATAGGGAGCACTACTTTTCCAATGAAGAAACACATATTGGAACACATTGGGGCCATACAGAATAGGGACAAACAATATCCTGTAGCGTACTGTTAGAAATGAAGTGTCTGATTGGAAGTCAGTTTGTACTCTGTCCAAGTAGGGACCCTCACTGTAGCCAGGGTAAGGGAGATACACAGCTCAGATAACCCCTGCTCATCCTCTTTGGGGCTTGGCACAAGCAGTCAGGCTTATCTCAGAGGCAATGTGTGAAGTATTGGTACAAACACACAGAGTAAGACAGTGAAAACACCACAAAATCACTCGGCACCAGTTTAGAAAAATAGTTTTATCTTAGTAAAATAAGACCAAAATGGTAAAAATCCAACATACACAGACAAAGATATGAATTTTCAAAAATCAAACTTCAATATAACGCTTAGAAACAATAGATCCAACTGGGGCTATTGCAACATAATTGACGGAACCATTCCCAACAATCTGATGCCACTCGCGAGTAGGGCAGCACCAGTCACGAAGTCACACAGACCACTAGGTAGAGTAAGTTTTGCAAACGATGAAATGAGCACAGAGTCAGGGAGGTAAGGTTTCGCTGGATCTAGGAGGCATCAGTTCCTTACTGCAGAGTAAGGAAGGTGATGCTGTGTCAGTCGGAGGAGTCATTTCCTGGTGATTCGGCAGGGCTGATGAATTTGGCAGGACAAGATGCGATGGGCGACCTCACACGGTCATGCCATGGGGCTATAGGCGCTGCAGTTGAGTTTGATGTCACGGACGTTGGTGACACGGCATTCAGGACTGACAAAGTCATTAGACGTCAGTGGGACTGCAGCTGCATCTGGCCTGCGAGGTCTGTCATGGTTGTCGCAGGGACCACAGCTTTATGTTGCAGGCAGCAGCGCAAAGTCATGCAGCAGTGCCGGTTCTGGAGTCGTCGGAGTCGATGTGCCTGGATCTTCTTGTTTCTCACCAGAACTCACTTCCATAGGTACAGGAACTTTCTAAAAGTGGCAATTTCAAACTGGCAATCTAAAAACCAACTCTACCACAAGATGTATTTTTAAATTGTAAGTTCAGAGACCCTAAACTCCATACCTTTCTGCTAGGAAACTTCACTTAAAAAAAACTTTTAAAGGCAGCCCCCATGTTAACCTGTCAGAGAGATAGGCCTTGCAATAGTGAAAAACAATTTTGGTAGTACTTCACCATGAGGCCATCTAAAACACACCAGTACATATCCTACCTTTCAAATAGACATGTACATTACATGTAGAAAATTAGAAGGCTTGGGCCTGGCAAGTGGGTACACTTGCCAGGTTAAATTGGCAGTGGCAGGTCTGAGCCATGTTTACAGGGCTATTCATGTGGGTGGCACATTCAGTGATGCAGGCTCACTAATAGCATTTGATTTACAGGCCCTCGGCATTCAGGGTGCACTTTACTAGGGACTTACGAGTAAACCGAATGTGCCAATCAAGGAAAACCAATTACCAACATCTTTTTAGACAGAGAGCACTTGCACTTTTAGCATCATTTAGCAGTGGAAAAGTGCCTAGAGTATCAAAACAAGCAAATACGAATTACAGCACAGGATCCAAAAACAGGAGGTCAGAAGCAAAAAGTACAGGGAAACCACACCAAGAGCTCACAGGTCTAACACGCGCCATTGGAGCACATACACAATGGTAATAGGGATCTATGATATTATTTTGCACTGGGCACGGTACTGATCTCCAGGAGAGGCGGTAATCGTATACAAAAAGTGAGAAGAATTGGAGTCTAGACACATATTGGAACTACACAATAAAGTTCTGAAAGTTTTGAAAATGGATGAGGAGATGTAAATTTATCTGGGGGATTAAAGTTGATCCAATTCTGCATTTCTTATTGATATGTACCATCCACTCCGTTTTTATGTACTAACAGGGGTCTAGGATCATTGTACAAAGAACATTTTGTCTTTATTACTGATATCCACTCATTTTGTAGTCTTTATGTTGCTTTTGTGCTGATTTTAACACCGTCTTGCTTATGTTTTGTTAATACAGGGAGGGGCAAACCATGGACATATGGAGACTATTATATCTTTGCTCACTGGATGATCATTTGTAGAACCCTTTGCATTTCCAAGAAGCCTCAGGAAGCAAAACAGCTAATATATCTGACTTTTGGAATGTCTTACAACTTTTCAAAATGGATTTCATGTGTTATGTATGGAACCTGATATCGGATATGTTGACATGCTGCTTGGTTATGTGCCCACTTATCAGAGTACCGTGGTTAGATCTTCTCAGTAGCAGAAGATACATCCTCAGTCCCAACCCAGACTACTCGCAACAAAATAGAATCTCCATTTTGAGCACCCTGGAGGAAGAAATGGGAATGGGATTTAGAGAGACTGCCTCAGAGATGGTGTTTCTTCTAATACTCAGTCTGCTATTCACTTCTTATCTGAACTGGATAACAGCAGCTGCAGAATTATAATAACAATTACTAGGGACACACTATTGTAAATACATCTTTCATTTACATTTGCTAATGATTAGGTTCACTTAACAATTATTTCTCACTCTCTTACCCTGAGCTCCCTGAGGATTGTGCCTCTCTCTTTCTCTATTACTCTTGAATGTTAAATAATAGACATTTTTAGTAAATACATTTCTTAGAAGTTGTTCTCCATTTTTTCTAAGTGAAGATTAGCTTACTTCTCAGTCTTCATGCTAATATATATTTTGAGTTTGTTTGCCTGCACCGTCTTAAATAGTTTTCAATTGTTGATATATATATCTATACATAGATATATATAGATGAAAGTCAAGTATGATAGTATAATGTGTGAAGATTGTATTTCCTGTTGTCTATTTTATGTTTATCTTTTTTGTTAAGAATAATCTGTAGACTTCTTTAACTCGTCATGTTTATATTCTCCAGTAAACCCTTCAAACACTGAGTGATAATATTTTTATATTCTTTGGATGATCACAAGAAATACTTCCAGCTGGAAACTCATTTATAAGCTGCGAAAACTTTCTGTCACTGCCTCTGTTTCTAAGCAATTAAATATTATCTGTATTTAAATTGAATAGTCCGTTAAATGCATGAGAAGCCAAGTTTGCATCAGAAAACATTTACCTCACAATGAGAACTCTCTCAACACATCTGGATTCCTGTCAGGTCACAGTTGAATCGTGCGTGTATCATAGCAACGAAATTCAGTGTAACACTAAAACTTAATGTTTTAACTTTTCGTCGGCCATCTTGTATTTCTTTTTTCCACATTTTCCTTGCAATGTGAGTAGCACGACTCGACAAACCTTTCTCCAAGAAGGACATCGCTTTTTACACTGTGGATACTTCTTCACCAGCACTCCTATAACTTTTCCTGTACATTTCGCTATTATTACATGGCAAGTTTGAGGGTTCTTGACATTACTCCCACTCAAGGAACAGTTCTCCAATGTAGGTTTGTTTGGATAAGTTCTGTGGAAGTTATTTATTAATCATGAGGCATGCACATTATCATGAGATTCCCAGGATCATTCTTCAGGACCATAACCTTTCCAGTCAATTAAATAGTAGAACTTGTCTTTTCTTATCTTAGAATCAAAAATTTGACTAACCTCATACTCATCTGCAGAGTTAATCTGGATAGTATTCAGAGGAGTGTTTATACGCAAATTTGAAGGACTGTTCTTTAGCAATGAAGCATGGAAGACTAGATGTATTTTTAGATATGATGGTAACTGCAACTTAACTGCCACGGGATTTATCATCTTGTCTATCTTAAATGGACCAATAAATCGTGGCTGAAATTTTTGGTTTCCTTTGAGATGTAAATGTCGTGTGGACAACCAGACTCTGGCCCTCATTCTGACCCTGGCGGTCGGTGATAAAGCGGCGGCCAAGCCGCCAACAGGCCGGCGGTCTAAAATATGCAATTCTGACCCTGGCGGGAACCGCCAACACAGCCCGCCGTATTAACACTCCGCCCGCCACGGCGGTACAAACAAACAGCGCGGCGGTTCCCGCCAACAGCCAGGCGGCAGACAATGTACCGCCCACCCTATTACGACCCACCAATCCGCCACCTTTTCCGGGGCGGGAGCACCGCCGATAAGAACACGGCGGAAACAGACTACGAACGGGAAAACGCTCACCTCTAAGCACTCCACGCGAGATTCCGGCAGTATGGAACCAGAGTTGCAGGTCATCCCCGCACTCCTATACCTGCTCATATACCAGGAGCACGCCCGGCGGCGCGGAAGACATCGGTGAGTACTGCACCTACGACACAGGGGAGGGAAAAGATTACCGGCACACACCCACCCACCCACACCCACTACAACACACACATCAATGCATTCCCACAGATCACTGTCACAACCCACAAACCACCCCCCTCCGAAATAATGCAAAGACCAAAAGAAGAGATCATAAACGGGCAGATATATTGAAATATGTACACCAGTAATCCCAATAAATAAATAAACTATGTACAAAATATATACAGCTACTAAATGTAGTCCAACCACTGTCCGTGGATCACAGGGGTCCTGTGCAAAGGGGCAAGGCCCAGTCCCACGACAAGAACTCCACGGAGAGAACACTGCAGGGGCATCAGAAAGAAAATAGGACAGGCACCTCAGGGGGAAGGGAAGGGGGGGGCACCTCAGCCACTTGAGTACACAACGCCAGATCCACGAGGGGACTCCATGACCAGTGGCCCATCCTGGGGAGAGCAAAGCCACAGTCCAAACAGTCCATACAGTGGGTGGCCTGCCCACTGGCCCATCCTGGGGAGAGCAAAGCCACAGTCCATACAGTCCATACAGTGGGTGGCCTGCCCACTGGGCCATCCTGGGGAGAGCAAAGCCACAGTCCAAACAGTCCATACAGTGGGTGGCCTGCCCACTGGGCCATCCTGGGGAGAGCAAAGCCACAGTCCAAACAGTCCATACAGTGGGTGGCCTGCCCACTGGGCCATCCTGGGGAGAGCAAAGCCACAGTCCATACAGTCCATACAGTGGGTGGCCTGCCCACTGGGCCATCCTGGGGAGAGCAAAGCCACAGTCCAAACAGTCCATACAGTGGGTGGCCTGCCCACTGGCCCATCCTGGGGAGAGCAAAGCCACAGTCCATACAGTCCATACAGTGGGTGGCCTGCCCACTGGGCCATCCTGGGGAGAGCAAAGCCACAGTCCAAACAGTCCATACAGTGGGTGGCCTGCCCACTGGGCCATCCTGGGGAGAGCAAAGCCACAGTCCAAACAGTCCATACAGTGGGTGGCCTGCCCACTGGGCCATCCTGGGGAGAGCAAAGCCACAGTCCAAACAGTCCATACAGTGGGTGGCCTGCCCACTGGGCCATCCTGGGGAGAGCAAAGCCACAGTCCATACAGTCCATACAGTGGGTGGCCTGCCCACTGGGCCATCCTGGGGAGAGCAAAGCCACAGTCCATACAGTCCATAACAGACCCCACTGCCACTGGAGGAGGCAAGTTGGCCAGAGGACATCCTGCAGCCCTGCCCGAGATAGATCCTGCCCTGCCACGTCTGCCAAAGGGCCAGCGGTTCTTGCCTTGAAGGGCCCAGTTCAGCGCTCCTTGCCTTGAAGGGCCCAGTTCAGCGGTTCTTGAGACGGCGGGGCCCAGTTCAGCGGTTCTTGAGACGGCGGGGCCCAGCGGAGCGGTTCTTGAGACGGCGGGCCCAGTTCAGCGGTTCTTGAGACGGCGGGGCCCAGCGGAGCGGTTCTTGAGACGGCAGGGCCCAGTTCAGCGGTTCTGGAGACGGCGGGGCCCAGTTCAGCGCTCCTTGCCTTGAAGGGCCCAGTTCAGTGGTTCTTGAGATGGCGGGGCCCAGCGGAGCGGTTCTTGAGACGGCGGGGCCCAGCGGAGCGGTTCTTGAGACGGCGGGCCCAGTTTAGCGGTTCTGGAGACGGCGGCCGGTCTATGGCCAACTGCTAATTGCCTGGTGGTGCCCTCCTGGGCAGCGGGGATGGTGCTCCTTCAATGCCCACCTGGGCTGTGGGTGGTGGGGCCCTCCTGGCCAGCTGGGCTGGGTCCTCCCTGGGCAGCGGCTATGGGGGTGGTGGGCTCTCCCGGGGCAGCTGTTCCGGTTCCTCCCGGGGCAGCGGCTATGGGGGTTGTGGGCTCCTCCTGGGCAGCAGGCCTGCTGCCTGACCTCTCCGACTTGCTGCCCTTGCCCTCCTTAGTCGTGGGCCTGTGGCCCTTTCCTCCCTTTGGAGCTGTGGCTGGTGACTGTCTCTGGGTGGTGTCCAGGGGGGATGTAGAAGGCGGGCTCCTGCGGCGCCCCTTCCGCCTTCTGCTCCTCTTCCCAGGGGGTGGGCTGGCTGTCCCCTTGCTGCTGGGCGAAGATCCAGACATGCGGGCTGGCGGGCTCCAATACCCCTGCACCCTTGTCAAGGGGGCTGCAGGGCTGGTGGTGGCTGAGGTGCTCTTCTTACCCCGACGAGAAGGAGGGGGGGGCTCAGGGTCAGGAAAGAAGTTAGTAGTGGCGAGGAAGAGCTTCTTGGGACAATGGAGAGTGGTAGGTACAGTGGGAATGGGAGTGGAGGGAGAGGATGTGGTTGTAGGTGAGTCACGTTTGCTGTCTTTGGGTGCAGGTGCAGGAGGGATAGGCTGTCGTGAGGTGGATGGCTGTTGGGTGGGTGGGTGGCTGCGTTTGTGTGGTGTGGAAGAGGGGGTGACAGACACAGTGGGAGAGGACACAGGGGACGTGTAAATGGCAGTGGGGGTGGTGACTGCACGTGTGCGGACTGGAGTGGAGGGTGTGCTGGTGATGGAAACACTGGCTGATGGTGAGGTGAATGGAGGTGTGAGTGTAGACGTCACAGGGAGGGAGGAGGGAGACGAGGAGGTGGGGGTCACAGAGGTGGTAGTGACTGTTGGCATGTCTGCATCGGAATGTTGCGTGTGTGAATGTCTGCGTGATCTGTGGTGCTTATGTTTGGATGAGCTTCTCTTGGGTGTTGAGGTGTGTGCAGGCTGGTCTGATGGTGTGGGTGGGACAGGCAGAGGAACAGGAGACTGGGAGGAGGGAGTTAGTAGAGGGAGGCAGGAGACAGGGACAATGGCTGCCGTCAGTGCTGAGGCCAGAGCCTGGAACGATCGCTGATGGGCAGCCTGACCCGAATGAATGCCCTCCAGGTACGCATTGCTGCGATGAACCTCCCTCTCCACCCCCTGGATGGCTTTCAAAAGGGTAGTTTGCCCAACAATGAGCGTTCGGAGGAGGTCAATGACCTCCTCACTAAGGGCAGCGGGGGTAACAGGGGCAGGGCCTGAGGTGCCTGGGGCGAAGGAGATGCCCGGCTTCCTGGCAGAGCGGGCACGGGGCGAACGCTGAGGGGCTGCTGGGAGGGCGGAGATGGTGCGCTGGGTGGCGGCTGTACCTGTAATGGCGGGGGGCACGGATGGTGCCACCCCCGCAAGGGAGCCCCCTTCCGAGGACGTGTCCGTGTCGCTGCAGGGTCCAGTCGTCCCCGTCGTAGAGCTCCCCTCGCCCTCCGTCTCACTGGTCCAGTCTGACTCTGTGGCATGGCCCTCCTGGGCCATGTGAGATGCAGCTCCCTCCTGCCCCGATGCCACTTCTCCTCCGCCTGATGATGCTGATGCACACAAGCACAGAAAGACAAACAAAAAGGGGGGGGGAGAGAGAAATAAAGGGATATTGAGTACATGGATCTCCGGTACAGTTAGCGGACATGACAGACACAGATGCCCCCTGCACTAAGTTGCGCACTTGGGGTCCGCTACGCATTCCGTGGAACATGCCCTACATGCCTAGAGTTGACAACTGCACCCATGGATGACACGGCCCAGGGATGGCTGTACTGACAAACTACTGAGGGTGGTGGCTGGGGACACAGGGGCTTACGGGGGTGCCCAGCCTACAGATATCGCCCTGGCCTAGGGGGACCCCCAGCCCTCCTCCCCCACCCAGACACCTCCACTGCGCGACAACAGAGTAGATAATGCTTGTACTCACCCCCTTGTGTCTGCTGTGCTGCCCTCACGCGCCCATCCAAATCAGGGTAGGCCACCGCCAGGATCCGGAACATCAGGGGGCTCAGTTGACGGCAGGCACCCCGCCTACGTTGGGAGGCCATCCCCAGCAGAGACTCGGCGGTCTTCTTGGTCCCGCGGCGGATGTCCTCCCACCTCTTGCGGCAGTGGGTGCCCCGTCGATGGTGGACCCCCAGGGTCCGGACTTCCTTGGCGATGGCACGCCAAATCCCGATCTTCTCATGGGCGCGGACCTATGTGACACGTACAGGGAGGGAGAAATACCACGTTCAAGTTTGTCAGCATTTTCCTTGCCAGTGGCCCAACGCCCCCCATCCCCGCCAGGCCCCCCGCCATGCCCCCCGCCATGCCCACAATGCCCCCCATCCCCGCCAGGCCCCCCGCCATGCCCCCCGCCAGGCCCAACATGCCCCCCATCCCCGCCATGCCCCCCGCCATGGCCAACATGCCCCCCATCCCCGCCATGCCCCCCGCCATGCCCCGCCAGGCCCAACATGCCCCCCATCCCCGCCAGGCCCCCCGCCATGCCCCCCGCCAGGCCCAACATGCCCCCCATCCCCGCCAGGCCCCCCGCCATGCCCCCCGCCAGGCCCAACATGCCCCCCATCCCCGCCATGCCCCCGCCAGGCCCAACATGCCCCCCATCCCCGCCAGGCCCCCCGCCATGCCCCCCGCCAGGCCCAACATGCCCCCCATCCCCGCCATGCCCCCCGCCAGGCCCAACATGCCCCCCATCCCCGCCATGCCCACGCCAGGCCCAACATGCCCCCCATCCCCGCCAGGCCCCCCGCCATGCCCCCCGCCAGGCCCAACATGCCCCCCATCCCCGCCATGCCCCCCGCCAGGCCCAACATGCCCCCCATCCCCGCCAGGCCCCCCGCCATGCCCCCCGCCAGGCCCAACATGCCCCCCATCCCCGCCAGGCCCCCGCCAGGCCCAACATGCCCCCCATCCCCGCCAGGCCCCCCGCCATGCCCCCCGCCAGGCCCAACATGCCCCCCATCCCCGCCAGGCCCCCCGCCATGCCCCCCGCCAGGCCCAACATGCCCCCCATCCCCGCCATGCCCCCGCCAGGCCCAACATGCCCCCCATCCCCGCCAGGCCCCCCGCCATGCCCCCCGCCAGGCCCAACATGCCCCCCATCCCCGCCAGGCCCCCCGCCATGCCCCCCGCCAGGCCCAACATGCCCCCCATCCCCGCCAGGCCCCCCGCCAGGCCCCAAAGCCAGCCAGTGGCCCCAAATCCAGATTGAATTAAACTCACTTGTTGGTCTGGAGGACCGTAGAGTAGCGCATACTGGGGGAGGACCCCATCCACAAGTTTCTCCAACTCCTCTCCAGTGAAGGCAGGGGCCCTTTCCCCAGGTGCAGCAGCCATTGTCCCTTCCAGACCGAGGTCACAGCAACACTTGCAGTATAGGTCCTCTCCTGTGAAAGTTCAAGTCGCAAGTGGATAAGTAGATAGAAAATGGCGGTCACGTCCGCGGCGGTGCGTACCGCGGCGGTGCGTCCCGCCACCGCCGGCGCCCTTCGCCATTGGCTCCTGAAACCCATAGGCTTCAATGTTAACCAATGCGGCTTGGCGCCGCGGTCTTCGCCCGCCGCCCGCCGCGGTGTGCCACGCCAGCGCATTGACCTCACATCCCATTGTCACACTTCACAGGTCAGGCAGCCGCCATTTCCAGGGCCCACATGGCTCAATTTCAACTGCGTCACACAGGCCTAGGCCTTGCATAGCCACTCAGACACGCCATTCACTGCATAGAGAATCGTATACTGTGCTAGCTGTGAGTACGTACCTGTGGGTTGCTTGACTGTGTGCTCCATGTTGTCCTTCCTAGGCACCGTCCGCTGGGTTGGGCGAGGAGACGGATGAATCCTCCCGTGTACCGACCGCTGGTGGACCTGTCGACAATGGAAGAACGCCACATTATCCTGACCTACCGTCTTAACCGTGCCACTATCCATGAACTGTGTGCCCAGCTGGAGCCCGACCTGATGTCCCCCATCCGCCAACCCACAGGGATTCCCCCTCTGGTGCAGGTCATGTCAGTACTCCATTTCTTGGCAAGTGGGTCATTTCAGACAACCGTGGGAATTGCTTCTGGGATGTCTCAGCCCATGTTTTCGAAGGTGTTATCCAGAGTGTTGTCTGCCCTGATGAAATCCGTGAGGAGCTACATCATTTTCCCTGAGGTGGGCGAATTGGCTACAGTGAAGAGTGATTTCTACGCCCTTGGACATATTCCCAACGTCATTGGTGCCATTGATGGGACCCATGTGGCTTTGGTTCCCCCAAGAGACAGGGAGCAGGTGTACAGGAACAGAAAAAATTACCATTCAATGAACATCCAGGTGGTGTGTTTGGCTGACCAGTACATCTCGCATGTAAATGCCAAATTCCCAGGGTCAGTGCATGACGCCTACATCCTCAGGAATAGCAGCATCCCTTACGTGATGGAACAGCTACAGAGACACCGTGTATGGCTAGTGGGGGACTCTGGGTACCCCAACCTGTCGTGGCTACTGACCCCAGTAAGGAATCCCCGGACCAGGGCAGAGGAACGGTACAATGAGGCCCATGGGCGTACTAGGAGGGTGATCGAACGCACCTTTGGCCTCCTAAAGGCCAGGTTTAGGTGCCTGCATATGACAGGTGGATCCCTAATGTACTCACCTAAGAAGGTGTGTCACATCATCGTGGCCTGCTGCATGCTTCACAACCTGGCTTTGCGCCGCCAGGTGCCTTTCCTGCAGGAGGATGGTCGAGACGGTGGTGTTGTGGCAGCGGTGGAACCTGAGGAGAGTGACGAGGAGGAAGACGACGGGGCTGAAACAGACAACAGGGACAGAATCATTGAACAGTACTTCCAATAGGACACAGGTAACATTTCAAAGATAATTTAGTAAATGTTAACTACTCTCCTGCATCTCTGCTGCCTGTCTATTTGCCCCAGTGTATGATGACTGAGTTGTGGCTTTTCCCTCCCTATTTCAGATCTGGGGTCCCCACTACGAGTCCTGTGCTTCGTTTCCCCATGGACTACAGCTTTGTGGCAGCTGTTTGTTGACTTCACCATGTACAAGGACATATTTGCACTGTCATGTCAATTACAATATATTGAAATCACAGCCAAACTCCAGATATTTTGGTGCAAAATAGGTGTTTATTTAAGTGCTCAAAATGGGATGGGTGGTTTCAAGTGGGTGGGGGCTATGGTGAAGGAATGTCCATGGCAGAGTCCAGAGTAACAGTCACACAGGTGCATTGTCCAGAGGCCTGTGGAGAGATGGAGCATGGGCAGTTCAAGGATGGACAGGGTGACAATGTGGGACAGTGGGATGACATCAGGTGGTATCCATTGCTGGCGGGGGTCTTGACATCCTACTCTGTCTTCTTGTGAGATCTCAGGGCCCTCTTGCGGGGTGGTTCTTCTCCTGCAGGAGGTGGGGGTCTGGTGGGCTGCTGCTGTGCGGGGGCCTCCTGTCCACTAGCGCCGGCGGAGGTGGTTGGCTGTTCTTGGTCCAGGCTAGTGGCAGGGGCCCTTGGGTGTTGTTGAGTGTCCGCCCTGGTGTTGACGAGGTCCTGCAGCAGCCCTACCATGGTAACCAGGGTGGTGTTGATGGCTCTGATGTCCTCCCTGTACCCCCGATAGTGTTCCTCCTGCAGTACCTGGATCTCCTGGAACCGGGCCAGTACCGTCGCCATCGTCTCCTGGGAGCGGTTGTATGCTCCCATGATGGTGGTGAGGACCTCGTGGAGAGTGGGTTCCCTGGGCCTCTCCTCCCCCCCCTGTCGCACAGCTGCCCTCCGAGTTGCCCTGTTTCCCTGGGCCTCTGCCCCCTGGCCGGTGTGCCCACTACCACTGCCCCCAGGTCCCTGTTGTTGTTGGGGTGGTGGGTTATCCTGGGTGCCCTGTAGTGGTAGACACACCGCAGATTGACGCGCCCTGGAGACAGAGGCATGGGCCCGCTGGGTGGGAGCTGTGCTGGTGTTCCCAGAGGGGTTTGGGTCTGTAGTGGCCTGGGCCTGTGTGAGGGGAACCGACTGTCCAGAGGTCCCCAATGGTCTGGGCTGGTCATCGGTGTCCAGGTCGACAGAGCTGCTGTCATCGCTGACGGCCTCTTGGGTAGGGGGTGTGGAGAATTCTGGCCCCTCCGCCGCGGTGTGTTGACGGTCGGGTCCTGCAGGGGTATAGAGGTATGGTTATAGTTTCAATGTGTGGCATATGGGTGTATCTATCGGTTCTCGTGTCCCCAAGTGCTGGCATTCGTGTGTGGGGGCTTTGGTGAGGGTGGCTTGTGGGGGGGATGTGTATATGCATTGGGCATGCTTTGGTGATGGGTGTCCATGCTTAGTGGACGCATGCAGGCCTAGCTTTTGGGATGTGTGGGTTGTGATGGTGAGACATTGGCGGGGAATAGGTGTGCTGGTGGTGGGGGTGAGGATGGTGGTGGGGTGGTGAGGATGGTGGTGGGGGTGAGGGTGGGGGTGAGGATGGGGGTGGGGGTGAGGGTGGGGTTGGAGGATGGGGGTGAGGGTTGGGGTATGATTTGGCATGCAGGTGGGGGGGAAGCAGTATTGAAGCTTCAACTTACCAGTATCCATTCCTCCGCCGACTCCTGCGAGGCCGTCAGGATGCAGGATGTTCAAGACTTCCTCCTCCCATGATGTGAATTGTGGGGGTTGAGGTGGGGGTCCTCCGCCAGTCTTCTGCACGGCGATGTTGTGCCTGGATACCATGGAACGCACCTTCCCCCGTAGGTCGTTCCATCGCTTCCTGATGTCTTCCCGATTTCTGGGGTGCTGTCCCACTGCGTTCACCCTGTCGACAATCCTCTGCCATAGCTCCGTCCTCCGGGCAATGCTGGTGTATTGTATCTGTGTGCCGAACAGCTGGGGCTCTACCCGAACGATTTCCTCCACCATGACCCTGAGTTCTTCGTCTGTGAAGCGGGGTTGTCTTTGGGGTGCCATGGGGTGGTGTGTATGATGTGTGGGGTGGAGTATGTGTATTTAAGTGAGTTGAGTGTGGTGGTGTGTGTTGTTTTGTGTGTGGATAGTGTGTGGGTGATGGTGTTGAGTGGCTGTGGCTGTTAGTTTGTGGATGCTGGTGTCTCGCTCTGGCCTTCTTTCAGAATTTTTTAGTGTAGGGGTTTGTGGGTGATGTGGGTGGGTGTTTTATATTGTATTGTGTGTGTGGGAGTGGTGTGTGTATGTGTATCAGGTGTGTGGGATTCAAATCGTCCAATGTGGCTGAGTTTTGTTCGTTTGTGTGTATTCTGACCGCGGCGGTGTGTCCCGCCAATGGAATACCGCGTTTGAATGACCGCCGCGTGGATTCGTGGGTCGTAATGGCATGGGCGTATTTCTGTTGGCATGACGGTGGAGGTTTTGTCACCTCCACTTTTCCGCCGACCGCTGGTCTGGCGGTCTGTTGTGGCGGTCGGATTTTCGGAGGTTTGCCTTCTGCGGGTCAGAATGACCGTGGCGGGTTTCCGCGACCGCGGCGGGATTATGGAGGATTTCTGACCGGCGGTAGGCGCCTTTTACCGCCGAGGTCAGAATGACCACCTCTGTCTCCTACTGTAACAATTGGACTCTCTCTTCTTTTCTTATCTGCCTGAGCTTTATTTGAGTTTTTTGCTCAAGTTAAGTTTCTTTCTAGCGCTGGTTTGTAATCTCTTTATTATTTAATCTACTGCGGTAACTGTGTCATCTTCTTTACCTAAAATTACATTAGGATGTCTGCCTTGATTTAGGTAAAAAGAAGTGAACCCAGTGGTGGAATGCACAGCATTATTATAAGCAAATTCAGCTGCCCAAACCAACTCCAGCCATTCTTTCTCTTGATCAAATAAATATAATCTTAAATATTGCGCTAATTCTTGATTCACACTCTCTGTTTGCCCATCTGTTTCTGGATGATAACTTGTAGAGAAACTTGACCCAATCCCTAATCGATTAGTAAAAGCCTTCCAAAAGTGGGAAACAAATTGGGATCCACTGTCAGAAACAAGAATTTTTGGAATCCCAGGAGCTTGTACTATATGTTGTGTAAACAATTTGGCAACTTGTGGGGCTCGAGGAATTTCTTTTAAAGGAATGAAATGTGCCATCTTGGTGAAAGTGTTCACAAAAACTAATATAGTATTAAAACTTTGACTACTAGGGAAATCTACAATGATGCCATAGTGACAGTATGCCAAGGCTGGGGTGTTGTGGGTAATGGTCTTAAAAGACCTTGTGGAGCTGTTCTGTTGGATTTTCCTTTTTGACACCTTTCGCAAGTTGACACATAGGTGGTCATTCTGACCTCGGCGGTAAAAGGCGCCTACCGCCGGTCAGAAATCCTCCATAATCCCGCCGCGGTCGCGGAAACCCGCCACGGTCATTCTGACCCGCAGAAGGCAAACCTCCGAAAATCCGACCGCCACAACAGACCGCCAGACCAGCGGTCGGCGGAAAGGTGGAGGTGACAAAACCTCCACCGTCACGCCAACAGAAATACGCCCATGCCATTACGACCCACGAATCCACGCGGCGGTCATTTAAACGCGGTATTCCATTGGCGGGACACACCGCCGCGGTCAGAATACACACAAACGAACAAAACTCAGCCACATTGGACGATTTGAATCCCACACACCTGATACACATACACACACCACTCCCACACACACAATACAATATAAAACACCCACCCACATCACCCACAAACCCCTACGCTAAAAAATTCGTAAAGAAGGCAAGAGCGAGACACCAGCATCCAAAAAATAACAGCCACAGCCACTCAACACCATCACCCACACACTATCCACACACAAAACAACACACACCACCACACTCAACTCACTTAAATACACATACTCCACCCCACACATCATACACACCACCCCATGGCACCCCAAAGACAACCCCGCTTCACAGACGAAGAACTCAGGGTCATGGTGGAGGAAATCGTTCGGGTAGAGCCCCAGCTGTTCGGCACACAGATACAATACACCAGCATTGCCCGGAGGACGGAGCTATGGCAGAGGATTGTCGACAGGGTGAACGCAGTGGGACAGCACCCCAGAAATCGGGAAGACATCAGGAAGCGATGGAACGACCTACGGGGGAAGGTGCGTTCCATGGTATCCAGGCACAACATCGCCGTGCAGAAGACTGGCGGAGGACCCCCACCTCAACCCCCACAATTCACATCATGGGAGGAGGAAGTCTTGAACATCCTGCATCCTGACGGCCTCGCAGGAGTCGGCGGAGGAATGGATACTGGTAAGTTGAAGCTTCAATACTGCTTCCCCCCCACCTGCATGCCAAATCAGACCCCAACCCTCACCCCCATCCTCGAACCCCACCCTCACCCCCACCCCCATCCTCACCCCCACCCTCACCCCCACCACCATCCTCACCCCCACCACCATCCTCACCCCCACCACCATCCTCACCCCCACCCCCAGCACACCTATTCCCCGCCAATGTCTCACCATCACAACCCACACATCCCAAAACCTAGGCCTGCATGCGTCCACTAAGCATGGACACCCATCACCAAAGCATGCCCAATGCATATACACATCCCCCCCACAAGCCACCCTCACCAAAGCCCCCACACACGAATGCCAGCACTTGGGGACACGAGAACCCACAGATACACCCATATGCCACACATTGAAACTATAACCATACCTCTATACCCCTGCAGGACCCGACTGTCAACACACTGCCGCGGAGGGGCCAGAATTCTCCACACCCCCCACCCAAGAGGCCGTCAGCGATGACAGCAGCTCTGTCGACCTGGACACCGATGACCAGCCCGGACCATCGGGGACCTCTGGACAGTCGGTTCCCCTCACACAGGCCCAGGCCACTACAGACCCAAACCCCTCTGGGAACACCAGCACAGCTCCCACCCAGCGGGCCCATGCCTCTGTCTCCAGGGCGCGTCAATCTGCGGTGTGTCTACCACTACAGGGCACCCAGGATAACCCACCACCCCAACAACAACAGGGACCTGGGGGCAGTGGTAGTGGGCACACCGGCCAGGGGGCAGAGGCCCAGGGAAACAGGGCAACTCGGAGGGCAGCTGTGCGACAGGGGGGGGAGGAGAGGCCCAGGGAACCCACTCTCCACGAGGTCCTCACCACCATCATGGGAGCATACAACCGCTCCCAGGAGACGATGGCGACGGTACTGGCCCGGTTCCAGGAGATCCAGGTACTGCAGGAGGAACACTATCGGGGGTACAGGGAGGACATCAGAGCCATCAACACCACCCTGGTTACCATGGTAGGGCTGCTGCAGGACCTCATCAACAACAGGGCGGACACTGAACAACACCCAAGGGCCCCTGCCACTAGCCTGGACCAAGAACAGCCAACCACCTCCGCCGGCGCTAGTGGACAGGAGGCCCCCGCACAGCAGCAGCCCACCAGACCCCCACCTCCTGCAGGAGAAGAACCACCCCGCAAGAGGGCCCTGAGATCTCGCAAGAAGACAGAGTAGGATGTCAAGACCCCCGCCAGCAATGGATACCACCTGATGTCATCCCACTGTCCCACATTGTCACCCTGTCCATCCTTGAACTGCCCATGCTCCATCTCTCCACAGGCCTCTGGACAATGCACCTGTGTGACTGTGACTCTGGACTCTGCCATAGACATTCCTTCACCATAGCCCCCACCCACTTGAAACCACCCATCCCATTTTGGGCACTTCAATAAACACCTATTTTGCACCAAAATATCTGGAGTCTGGCTGTGATTTCAATATATTGTAATTGACATGACAGTGCAAATATGTCCTTGTACATGGTGAAGTCAACAAACAGCTGCCACAAAGCTGTAGTCCATGGGGAAACGAAGCACAGGACTCGTAGTGGGGACCCCAGATCTGAAATAGGGAGGGAAAAGCCAAAACTCAGTCATCATACACTGGGGCAAATAGACAGGCAGCAGAGATGCTGGAGAGTAGTTAACATTTACTAAATTATCTTTGAAATGTTACCTGTGTCCTACTGGAAGTACTGTTCAATGATTCTGTCCCTGTTGTCTGTTTCAGCCCCGTCGTCTTCCTCCTCGTCACTCTCCTCAGGTTCCACCGCTGCCACAACACCACCGTCTCGACCATCCTCCTGCAGGAAAGGCACCTGGCGGCGCAAAGCCAGGTTGTGAAGCATGCAGCAGGCCACGATGATGTGACACACCTTCTTAGGTGAGTACATTAGGGATCCACCTGTCATATGCAGGCACCTAAACCTGGCCTTTAGGAGGCCAAAGGTGCGTTCGATCACCCTCCTAGTACGCCCATGGGCCTCATTGTACCGTTCCTCTGCCCTGGTCCGGGGATTCCTTACTGGGGTCAGTAGCCACGACAGGTTGGGGTACCCAGAGTCCCCCACTAGCCATACACGGTGTCTCTGTAGCTGTTCCATCACGTAAGGGATGCTGCTATTCCTGAGGATGTAGGCGTCATGCACTGACCCTGGGAATTTGGCATTTACATGCGAGATGTACTGGTCAGCCAAACACACCACCTGGATGTTCATTGAATGGTAATTTTTTCTGTTCCTGTACACCTGCTCCCTGTCTCTTGGGGGAACCAAAGCCACATGGGTCCCATCAATGGCACCAATTACGTTGGGAATATGTCAAAGGGCGTAGAAATCACCCTTCACTGTAGCCAATTCGCCCACCTCAGGGAAAATGATGTAGTTCCTCACGGATTTCATCAGGGCAGACAACACTCTGGATAACACCTTCGAAAACATGGGCTGAGACATCCCAGAAGCAATTCCCACGGTTGTCTGAAATGACCCACTTGCCAAGAAATGGAGTACTGACATGACCTGCACCAGAGGGGGAATCCCTGTGGGTTGGCGGATGGGGGACATCAGGTCGGGCTCCAGCTGGGCACACAGTTCATGGATAGTGGCACGGTTAAGACGGTAGGTCAGGATAATGTGGCGTTCTTCCATTGTCGACAGGTCCACCAGCGGTCGGTACACGGGAGGATTCATCCGTCTCCTCGCCCAACCCAGCGGACGGTGCCTAGGAAGGACAACATGGAGCACACAGTCAAGCAACCCACAGGTACGTACTCACAGCTAGCACAGTATACGATTCTCTATGCAGTGAATGGCGTGTCTGAGTGGCTATGCAAGGCCTAGGCCTGTGTGACGCAGTTGAAATTGAGCCATGTGGGCCCTGGAAATGGCGGCTGCCTGACCTGTGAAGTGTGACAATGGGATGTGAGGTCAATGTGCTGGCGTGGCACACCGCGGCGGGCGGCGGGCGAAGACCGCGGCGCAAAGCCGCATTGGTTAACATTGAAGCCTATGGGTTTCAGGAGCCAATGGCGAAGGGCGCCGGCGGTGGCGGGACGCACCGCCGCGGTACGCACCGCCGCGGACGTCACCGCCATTTTCTATCTACTTATCCACTTGCGACTTGAACTTTCACAGGAGAGGACCTATACTGCAAGTGTTGCTGTGACCTCGGTCTGGAAGGGACAATGGCTGCTGCGCCTGGGGAAAGGGCCCCTGCCTTCACTGGAGAGGAGTTGGAGAAACTTGTGGATGGGGTCCTCCCCCAGTATGCGCTACTCTACGGTCCTCCAGACCAACAAGTGAGTTTAATTCAATATGGATTTGGGGCCACTGGCTGGCTTGGGGGCCTGGCGGGGGGCCTGGCGGGAATGGGGGGGCATGTTGGGCCTGGCGGGGGGCATGGCGGGGGGCCTGGCGGGGATAGGGGGGCATGTTGGGCCTGGCGGGGGGCATGGCGGGGGGCCTGGCGGGGATGGGGGGGCATGTTGGGCCTGGCGGGGGGCATGGCGGGGGGCCTGGCGGGGATGGGGGGCATGTTGGGGCTGGCGGGGGGCATGGCGGGGGGCCTGGCGGGGATGGGGGGCATGTTGGGGCTGGCGGGGGGCCTGGCGGGGGGCCTGGCGGGGATGGGGGGCATGTTGGGGCTGGCGGGGGGCATGGCGGGGGGCCTGGCGGGGATGGGGGGCGTTGGGCCACTGGCAACGAAAATGCAGACAAACTTGAACGTGGTATTTCTCCCTCCCTGTACGTGTCACATAGGTCCGCGCCCATGAGAAGATCGGGATTTGGCGTGCCATCGCCAAGGAAGTCCGGACCCTGGGGGTCCACCATCGACGGGGCACCCACTGCCGCAAGAGGTGGGAGGACATCCGCCGCGGGACCAAGAAGACCGCCGAGTCTCTGCTGGGGATGGCCTCCCAACGTAGTCGGGGTGCCTGCCGTCAACTGAGCCCCCTGATGTTCCGGATCCTGGCGGTGGCCTACCCTGAATTGGATGGGCGCGTGAGGGCAGCACAGCAGACACAAGGGGGTGAGTACAAGCATTATCTACTCTGTTGTCGCGCAGTGGAGGTGTCTGGTTGGGGGAGGAGGGCTGGGGGTCCCCCTAGGCCAGGGCGATATCTGTTGGCTGGGCACCCCCGTAAGCCCCTGTGTCCCCAGCCACCACCCTCAGTAGTTTGTCAGTACAGCCATCCCTGGGCCGTGTCATCCATGGGTGCAGTTGTCAACTCTAGGCGTGAAGGGCATGTTCCACGGAATGCGTAGCGGACCCCAAGTGCGCAACTTAGTGCAGGGGGCATCTGTGTCTGTCATGTCCGCTAACTGTACCGGAGATCCATGTACTCAATATCCCTTTATTTCTCTCTCCCCCCCCCTTTTTGTTTGTCTTTCTGTGCTTGTGTGCATCAGCATCATCAGGCGGAGGAGAAGTGGCATCGGGGCAGGAGGGAGCTGCATCTCACATGGCCCAGGAGGGCCATGCCACAGAGTCAGACTGGACCAGTGAGACGGAGGGCGAGGGGAGCTCCACGACGGGGACGACTGGACCCTGCAGCGACACGGACACGTCCTCGGAAGGGGGCTCCCTTGCGGGGGTGGCACCATCCGTGCCCCCCGCCATTACAGGTACAGCCGCCACCCAGCGCACCATCTCCACCCTCCCAGCAGCCCCTCAGCGTTCACCCCGTGCCCGCTCTGCCAGGAAGCCGGGCATCTCCTTCGCCCCAGGCACCTCAGGCCCTGCCCCTGTTACCCCCGCTGCCCTCAGTGAGGAGGTCATTGACCTCCTCCGAACGCTCATTGTTGGGCAGACTACCCTTTTGAATGCCATCCAGGGGGTGGAGAGGGAGGTTCATCGCAGCAATCCGTACCTGGAGGGCATTCATTCGGGTCAGGCTGCCCATCAGCGATCGTTCCAGGCTCTGGCCTCAGCACTGACGGCAGCCATTGTCCCTGTCTCCTGCCTGCCTATACTAACTCCCTCCTCCCAGTCTCCTGTTCCTCTGCCTGTCCCACCCACACCATCAGACCAGCCTGCACACACCTCAACACCCAAGAGAAGCTCATCCAAACATAAGCACCACAGATCACGCAGACATTCACACACGCAACATTCCGATGCAGACATGCCAACAGTCACTACCACCTCTGTGACCCCCACCTCCTCGTCTCCCTCCTCCCTCCCTGTGACGTCTACACTCACACCTCCATTCACCTCACCATCAGCCAGTGTTTCCATCACCAGCACACCCTCCACTCCAGTCCGCACACGTGCAGTCACCACCCCCACTGCCATTTACACGTCCCCTGTGTCCTCTCCCACTGTGTCTGTCACCCCCTCTTCCACACCACACAAACGCAAACACCCACCCACCCAACAGCCATCCACCTCACGACAGCCTATCCCTCCTGCACCTGCACCCAAAGACAGCAAACGTGACTCACCTACAACCACATCCTCTCCCTCCACTCCCATTCCCACTGTACCTACCACTCTCCATTGTCCCAAGAAGCTCTTCCTCGCCACTACTAACTTCTTTCCTGACCCTGAGCCCCCCCCTCCTTCTCGTCGGGGTAAGAAGAGCACCTCAGCCACCACCAGCCCTGCAGCCCCCTTGACAAGGGTGCAGGGGTATTGGAGCCCGCCAGCCCGCATGTCTGGTTCTTCGCCCAGCAGCAAGGGGACAGCCAGCCCACCCCCTGGGAAGAGGAGCAGAAGGCGGAAGGGGCGCCGCAGGAGCCCGCCTTCTACATCCCCCCCGGACACCACCCAGAGACAGTCACCAGCCACAGCTCCAAAGGGAGGAAAGGGCCACAGCCCCACGACTAAGGAGGGCAAGGGCAGCAAGTCGGAGAGGTCAGGCAGCAGGCCTGCTGCCCAGGAGGAGCCCACAACCCCCATAGCCGCTGCCCCGGGAGGAACCGGCACAGCTGCCCCGGGAGAGCCCACCATCCCCATAGCCGCTGCCCAGGGAGGACCCAGCCCAGCTGGCCAGGAGGGCCCCACCACCACAGCCCAGGTGGGCAGTGAAGGAGCACCATCCCCGCTGCCCAGGAGGGCACCACCAGGCAATTAGCAGTTGGCCATAGACCGGCCGCCGTCTCAAGAACTGCTGAACTGGGCCCTTCAAGGCAAGAACCGCTGAACTGGGCCCCGCCGTCTCACGCACCGCTCCGCTGGGCCCCGCCGTCTCAAGAACCGCTGAACTGGGCCCTTCAAGGCAAGGAGCGCTGAACTGGGCCCCGCCGTCTCAAGAACCGCTGAACTGGGCCCTTCAAGGCAAGGAGCGCTGAACTGGGCCCCGCCGTCTCAAGAACCGCTGAACTGGGCCCCGCCGTCTCACGCACCGCTCCGCTGGGCCCCGCCGTCTCAAGAACCGCTGAACTGGGCCCCGCCATCTCAAGAACCGCTTAACTGGGCCCTTCAGGGCAAGGACCGCTGAACTGGGCCCCGCCGTCTCAAGCACCGCTCCGCTGGGCCCCGCCGTCTCAAGAACCGCTGAACTGGGCCTTTCAAGACAAGAACCGCTGAACTGGGCCCCGCCGTCTCACGCACCGCTCCGCTGGGCCCCGCCGTCTCAAGAACCGCTGAACTGGGCCCTTCAAGGCAAGAACCGCTGAACTGGGCCCCGCCGTCTCACGCACCGCTCCGCTGGGCCCCGCCGTCTCAAGAACCGCTGAACTGGGCCCTTCAAGGCAAGGAGCGATGAACTGGGCCCCGCCGTCTCAAGAACCGCTGAACTGGGCCCCGCCGTCTCACGCACCGCTCCGCTGGGCCCCGCCGTCTCAAGAACCGCTGAACTGGGCCCCGCCGTCTCAAGAACCGCTTAACTGGGCCCTTCAGGGCAAGGACCGCTGAACTGGGCCCCGCCGTCTCAAGCACCGCTCCGCTGGGCCCCGCCGTCTCAAGAACCGCTGAACTGGGCCCTTCAAGGCAAGAACCGCTGAACAGGGCCCCGCCGTCTCACGCACCGCTCCGCTGGGCCCCGCCGTCTCAAGAACCGCTGAACTGGGCCCTTCAAGGCAAGGAGCGCTGAACTGGGCCCCGCCGTCTCAAGAACCGCTTAACTGGGCCCTTCAGGGCAAGGACCGCTGAACTGGGCCCCGCCGTCTCAAGAACCGCTCCGCTGGGCCCCGCCGTCTCACGCACCGCTCCGCTGGGCCCCGCCGTCTCAAGAACCGCTGAACTGGGCCCCGCCGTCTCAGGAACCGCTGAACTGGGCCCTTCAAGGCAAGAACCGCTGGCCCTTTGGCAGACGTGGCAGGGCAGGATCTATCTCGGGCAGGGCTGCAGGATGTCCTCTGGCCAACTTGCCTCCTCCAGTGGCAGTGGGGTCTGTTATGGACTGTATGGACTGTGGCTTTGCTCTCCCCAGGATGGCCCAGTGGGCAGGCCACCCACTGTATGGACTGTTTGGACTGTGGCTTTGCTCTCCCCAGGATGGCCCAGTGGGCAGGCCACCCACTGTATGGACTGTTTGGACTGTGGCTTTGCTCTCCCCAGGATGGCCCAGTGGGCAGGCCACCCACTGTATGGACTGTTTGGACTGTGGCTTTGCTCTCCCCAGGATGGCCCAGTGGGCAGGCCACCCACTGTATGGACTGTATGGACTGTGGCTTTGCTCTCCCCAGGATGGCCCAGTGGGCAGGCCACCCACTGTATGGACTGTTTGGACTGTGGCTTTGCTCTCCCCAGGATGGCCCAGTGGGCAGGCCACCCACTGTATGGACTGTTTGGACTGTGGCTTTTCTCTCCCCAGGATGGCCCAGTGGGCAGGCCACCCACTGTATGGACTGTTTGGACTGTGGCTTTGCTCTCCCCAGGATGGGCCAGTGGTCATGGAGTCCCCTCGTGGATCTGGCGTCGTGTACTCAAGTGGCTGAGGTGCCCCCCCTTCCCTTCCCCCTGAGGTGCCTGTCCTATTTTCTTTCTGATGCCCCTGCAGTGTTCTCTCCGTGGAGTTCTTGTCGTGGGACTGGGCCTTGCCCCTTTGCACAGGACCCCTGTGATCCACGGACAGTGGTTGGACTACATTTAGTAGCTGTATATATTTTGTACATAGTTTATTTATTTATTGGGATTACTGGTGTACATATTTCAATATATCTGCCCGTTTATGATCTCTTCTTTTGGTCTTTGCATTATTTCGGAGGGGGGTGGTTTGTGGGTTGTGACAGTGATCTGTGGGAATGCATTGATGTGTGTGTTGTAGTGGGTGTGGGTGGGTGGGTGTGTGCCGGTAATCTTTTCCCTCCCCTGTGTCGTAGGTGCAGTACTCACCGATGTCTTCCGCGCCGCCGGGCGTACTCCTGGTATATGAGCAGGAATAGGAGTGCGGGGATGACCTGCAACTCTGGTTCCATACTGCCGGAATCTCGCGTGGAGTGCGTAGAGGTGAGCGTTTTCCCGTTCGTAGTCTGTTTCCGCCGTGTTCTTATCGGCGGTGCTCCCGCCCCGGAAAAGGTGGCAGATTGGTGGGTCGTAATAGGGTGGGCGGTACATTGTCTGCCGCCTGGCTGTTGGCGGGAACCGCCGCGCTGTTTGTTTGTACCGCTGTGGCGGGCGGAGTGTTAAGTTGGCGGGCTGTGTTGGCGGTTCCCGCCAGGGTCAGAATTGCATATTTTTGACCGCCGGCCTGTTGGCGGCTTGGCCGCCGCTTTATCACCGACCGCCAGGGTCAGAATGAGGGCCATATTGTCTTATCTGAGTGTTCATTAGTGGCCACCAAGAACTTCGCTGTATCAAATCTTGAGTCTTTCAAACCCCTTTGTGTCCAGCCAGTTGATCATCATGGCAAGCCTGAAGAACCTTTTCTTGTAATTCTAAAGCTGGAATATGCAATGCATCTTTATAATATGGTAATCCATCCTTAATCACTCTTTCTGGAGCTTCTTTGGACCACTTCAACATGTGTTCTGGTGTTAAGGTTTCTTGAATTTCTTTGGTTAAATCTGCATGATGAATGGTTCATATAAACTTCTCTTTTGGAATGATCAGACCTTTTTCTAGAGGTTCTTTGGATGTATCAACATCAATTTGTGACAGAGCATCTGCCTTGCCGTTAGCTTTTCCAGGTCGAAAGGTGATGACAAAATCAAAGCCTGCAAAATAAAGGGACCAACGCAATTGTCTTGCTGTTAATGTACGAGATGATTTTAAAAACTGTACATTTTGATGGTCAGTGTAAACAGTTACTTTATGTCTAGCTCCCAAAATGTATTGTCTCTATTCACAAAAGGTTTATATATAAATTCACTTTAAGAACCAAAGGTTAGAGGGATGTTAAAGTTAGGGTCACATTTTAAATGTACAAAACCATAGGAATTCAGCAGTTATAGTTATAGTTATTTCAAGTAACTATTGGGGTCATTACAAGTTTGGGGGTCTCAGGACCACCATGTTGGCGGTCGTACTACCAACAGGCTGGAGGAGAAGACCGCTAAATTATGACCATGGCGGTATTCACAACAGAATACAGCCAAAGCACTTCCAGCGTCACCACTACAGTCTTAACTGGCACTGACAACGGTTGTCACCTGCAGGACGGCAGAGACCATGTTTTTGCTTGACAGATTATGAGGTTGCACACTGCCAAGGATTCCTCCACAGTTGTACCACCTTGGAAACCCTGGTGGAAGCCAACTTCATGAAAAGAGAGACTCACCTTCAGGAAGCCATGCTCATCCCAAGCTACCCTGGAACCAGAACAATGTGTCTTCCTGCTTCTCCTGCTCACCCAAAGACTTCGGAACGGAATTTACGACGATGACAGTAACCCTAAGTACACACTCTTACATGTTACTGTTGTAGATTGTCAATTTATGCACACTCACACAACAGACATTTGAGATGGGCGGTGCAATTGTGACACTCATACATAGCTGCACACCAATACTCATATACACTCACATACATACTCGCATATACACAACAAACATGCCACAGCCACCAAACATACACACACATCACAAACCCACACAGAAACACTTCAGATGCCCACACTCAGATAGTACCACACAACACCACAACAGGTCACAACCACAACACAACCACACCATATCCAGTCTCTTGGCAGGGTCCCACAGGGAACACTACCAAGCAACACATCACACATGCATCACAATGTAACACCAGCAAGCAAACAATACATACAAATGCACAATCATACTGCTTACCAATCAACTTACAAAGAACACCATATCCAACATTGCATGCACATAACACACACACATTCAAAGCACACAAAGCCACACAACACACCAACAAACACATCTCAACACAAACAACACATAATACCAATACAACAAAACCTCTTGAACACACAAAAATGTCCATTACATACCAAATATCCAACCACTTTCAGACAAAAGCTCTGCACACATCCTCACATACTGCCTAAACAACACACGTAGCTCAAGCAGAATACAGACACACACACACATACATACAGTCACACAACTATCAGCCAGGAACAACTACATACTAGGGAAAGAAATGCATGACAAAGATGTAACTAGGAAACCAACAACTGTTTGGTTTAAATAATTATTAGAACCATACATTTGAAAAACAAAGGCAGTAGGCCAGTCCATCAATAAAAGTCTCAATGCACACAGTGCACACATGTGTGCCCCAAATTTGGTTCTTGACTGCCATGTATCCTCTATAGGTAGGGGCATCTCTGGGGCAGGTAGGCACCTCAGGGGTTATCCGGTGGGGGGTAGGAGGGAGTTTTGGTTTAGGTCTTGGAGTGGGGCCTTTGGGATCTGGCTTGGGAGGAGAGTTAGGGCTTGGCCTTAGTTTTAGGTGAGGGTTGAATTTTAGGCAGAGGGGTTGATTTCTTGGCAGGGGGAGGGGCATGGAGGTGGAAGGGCCAGACTTGGGGAGGGGCACAAACCATTTTGGAGTATAACAGGTTGGGAGAAGAGTGGGGAAAGGGGCAAACTCCGAAAGGAAAGCTTTTTTCGACACATGGGGACGGTCATAGCAAAAGGGTTTGGGTGTGGAGGGAGAGGGAGTGGTTGTCTGAGGTGTTGGTGTGGATGTCTTGGGTGCTTGTTTGTGCAAGTTAGGCTTGTTGGTGAGTGAGAGTATTTATGTGTCTTGGGAGGAAAAGGGTGGAAGAGCTGTGGGATGCCATGGTGGGTGGGTGAGTGTCTGTTAGGGTGGTGACTGCAGGTATGGTGGAGGTACTGCATGTAGGCATGTCTGTGGTTGTGATGTCTGCGGATGTGGTGACTGGGGTAGATGTCTTAGGGTCTGCTCTGTTCCTGTCTGTGGGTAGGATAGGTATAGTGGCTAGATCTGTGAATGTTGGTGCAGTGTCTGCAAGTGTGTCAAGTATGCTGTCAGTGATGCAGGAGTAACTTGCTTATGTGCATGTTGGTAGCGTGTCTTGTGGTTTTTATGTTTGTAGAGCTCCCCTTAGATGTTGAAGAGGATACATGCTTGTTTGTCTGAGTACTTTGGATGAGTCAGAGAAGAGTGATTTGGGATTGGGAAGATGAAGGTGGAGGGAGGACGGGAGACAGAGGATGACTGGCTGCCATAAGTGTGGAGGCAAGAGCGTGAAGGGATCTCTGTAGGCCAGGCAGTGCATTGTGAATGTACTACAGGAGCGCATTACTCTGTAGGTCTTGACTTGCCAGCCCCTAGGTGGTATTCAGGATGGTCAACTGACCAACAGAGATGGACCTCAGGAGGTCAATAGCCTCCTCACTGAGTGCAGCAGGGCTGACAGGGGCAGAGGTGGCTATGGCAAAGGAGACACCCACCCTCCTGGGTGAGTGGGCACTGCCAACTGGGTGGGGACCTACAGGGAGGGAGGTGGTAGCAATGGGGGTGGCAGACTGAGATGGTGCTGAGGTAGTCCCAGATGGGTCTGCCACCACCCAGGAATGTCTACTGGAAGAGGATTGTGAATATGACAACATGGATCCTATCTCCCCCGTGGCAGTCCCACTCCCTCCGAGTCTATCACAGTCATGGTATCAGCACTCTGGGTCCCGTGGCCAGCAGCTTTCCCACTCAGCTGTGTCCCGCCTCCTTCACCTGCCAATGCTGATACAAAGAAACAGAGGGAGAGAGGGTCATCACATTCTTAATATACACATACATTACATCATACACAAATTAACATTACATCTATGTTTTAGAAAGCCCCAGGTAGGAACCATTTAGTGCTTACATCATGTCACAACTACATACTTCCAACAATCCTATATGACAAAAGTCTTACACACAAGATAAGCTAACCATCTGACCACTACATCACCATCCCATCAATTGAGCTGGAACACAAATTATTTATGCACAAGCTGAACTGGCAACATAAAAAGTATCTCCCAATACAGGTCATCACTGTGTATCAACAAATCATCCTTAGTAAATACTGTTAACTGACATCACAATATCATGCCTACCCCTAAACCATACTTGTGCAGTCCATCACCAATACTCATGTTCCATGAAGTAAACTCATTTCACTTCAACTACAACAAAGCATGTTGCTTTGCAATCTTATACCTAACATGTGACTCTGTCCATAACATTCTCAATGTCAAACAACTAAAATGAAATCACTACATATGGCATACCCAAATAGTGAAATCATACAATTATATAGCATGTTATTAAAACATCTATCAAAAGTGTTTTACAAATGTTTTTATAGTGTTTCTGGACCCACTTATTTTACTCATTGACACATAGACAACAAAGTCATGTTCAGCAATAGGGGCCTACTTAGCACACAAACCCACAGGCAACCAAAGGGAGCATATCAAAACCTCTAATACAATGAACACTAATCGTGTGCATTAAGCCCACATACTATTCCATTATTCATGCTGAGTAGAAAACTCTACATGACTACATCACTAACATCTGTCCAGACATTTGCAACCTGACACCTTAGGACTGAAGTACCACTGACATAACCCACTTCTAATATAACCATGATGGACACATACACCTAGAGTCCAGCAAATTGACTGACAACATGTTCCATTCCACCAACATATTTATGTCAAATGGAACACCTGCTACACTATTAAGTCAGTCTGAAACAAGCTGATCCATTACAAAATCTGTCTTTGCCTCAGATTAGCAAAGGTAAGTATGGCAAAGTAGAGGCCTCAACATAACAAAAGGTACGAAGTACCAATTGACACATGATGTAGGCATAAAACAATGTATGTTGCATCCATATAGGTATGGTACTGATCTATGTAGCATAGACATGATACCCAGCCTAAGGGATCAGCGGCTAGCCCCTTACCTTCTCAATACCATATACATGGTACAAGATTATTTAAAACATGTCAATTAAATGTCTTGTACTGTTAATGTATTATTACCAACATCCTTTTCACTATGTAGTGTGTCCACCCTGATCAAACATAGCATTAGCTAATGTTTAGTTCAAACAAAACTATGGTGACACCTCAAACCTCAGAGGGAGTGTAGTAGGTATGCCATGTCAAATGCCTGCTTGGGATGACAGCCTGACATGAAGTTTCCATCTATTTCAGAACACAGGATTATTTGGCCCTGTTACTTAACTGTCAGACCCTATGTATCACAAATAGCTAGATCCAGTGGAATAGAATTGGTCAGAGACTAAAGAGCTGGACAACATACCAACTGACCAACTTGGTATGTGGACTGTGGATCAGTAGGTGGGAAGAATGACACAGCAGGTAACACATATGTATAGCAGTGTCATATTGTCATATGTGCATCACCACATGTTGTCATATGATTTGGTTAACATAGGGAACATGTCCCTTTACATAATACAATGTCCACATCTGTGCATCAATGGTGCTAACTGTAGTACTATCTCTCTAGAAGATCCTTTACCTGTAACACTTACCACATATTCTCAGCTGAAATACTTAGACATCATATACTGGCAGAGGCATGTACATGTGTTTAGTTAGTACTTACCCCCTTGTGGCTGCTGTGTTGCCCTCAAACGCCCATTAACCTCAGGGTGGGCCACCACCAAAATACGAGCCATTAGATGGGTCAAGGTCCGATGGACACCCTTCCCTCTTTGGGAGGGTATCCCCAGCTAGGCCGCTGCGGGCTTCTGGGCCCCGAGTCTGAGGTCCTCCCACCACTGTCCTATAGGTGCGCTGCTGGCTGTGGACCCCAAGGGGCTGCACTTGCTTGGTGATTGTATGCTAGATTCCCTTTTTTTAATGGCCATTGACCTGCATCGATGACACAGACAAAAGCAAAAAGTCATGTCCACATGCACCATACCAACACAAGTGAACAGAACACTTCAGTGACAGCAAGCAGGTAAACATTATCATCCTCTCAGTTCATATTCATGCACGATTTAGCATCTGCATGCATCAACACCTTCACAGTTTTACATTTCAGCTACACCATCATACAGCCCACCTTTCACACACTGATATGTCATTGGACTCATCTGCTCCTCTGGTGTACCATACAGCTGTTCATACAGGGGTAGGACCTCCTCCACGAGCTTGCCCAGACCTTCTAGGATGCAGGCTGGGGTCCTATCACCTACAGGACGTGGCACAATAGCTCGCAAAGGCAGTACACAGCAGCTCAGGTAGTGGAGGTCTTGCTGGCAGCAGTGTCAAGAGTCAAGTGAGCAATACTGTAGAAGATGGCGTTCACGTTCGCCACATACAGGACCGTCACCGCAGGCAGACATTGCCATTGGCCTAAGTCCACCGAAGGCAGCAATGTGTTCCAATGGCAATTTCCACTGCGGTTGTGACCGCCTACCGCCATGACGACATATGCCGGTGGACTTAGGCCAGTTCCACATGCCCAGTACAGTAGGTCAAGTGGCTGCCATTTGAGCACATTTAATACATGGAAAAGTCTTTGAATCTGAGTCACTAGCAAATCACTATATTGTGCTAAATATCAATTACAGCCTTCATGTTTAGTAGTTTATTTGTGCACGTGTGTAGTAAAAGCTGTGTGAATGAGGGATTTGTGGTGATAGCAATACACCTATTCTCAGGATCCTATGTACGTTGTTAATGTAGATAATGTGCTAGAATATATGTATGAGATGTATACTTAGTTGGACTAACAAACACTAACAGTCAAAGAAAAATATGAACGTATAGTACATTAGACAATTGAGGGAATGTGCTCCAAGGGGAGTGTCACAGGATGCATAGAAATATGCTTACAATAGATGTCAGATGTTGTCAACAACCTCGACTGCAGATATGTGTGAGATGTATATATACATATTCATTGTGGGTGCCTTGTTTATGTCACATACAAAATTTATATGTTTCAACATAGTTACCCTGGCATGAGGAAAGGAAGACATCCTCCATTGTACCGCCCACTAGTAGACCTGCACACCATGGAGGCGAAACATACCAGACAGACATATTTTCTGAATAGGGATACAATCATGGATCTTTGTGATCAGTTGGAGCCTGATCTGATGTCTACAATTTGCAATCCCTATAGCATACCTCCCATAGTTCAAGTAATGTCAGTGTTACACTTTCTGGCCACTGGGTCCTTTCAGAATACAGTGGCCCTAATTGAAGGGATGTCTCAGCCCATGTTCAGTCTGGTTCTAAAGGATGTGCTCTCTGCATTGTTGAAACTCCTTGACAGCTACATCAGGTTTCCCCAATGTGTGGATTTGGCCTATGTGAAGGCAGCGATTTATGCAATGGGACACATTCCACATGTATGGAGCCACAGATGGCACCCATGTTGTCTTGTTTCCCCCCAGTGCTAATGAACAGGTGTAGGAAAGTCCTCCTTTTTGCCCTGGTCACCCCCAAACGTTTTGGACAGGTACTGGTGGTTACTGACTCTTGGCTGTGCCCTGGGTACTGCTTACCAGTCCCAGTGCTCTTTGTAACGTGGATATATAAATTAGGCTAATTATAATTGGCAAAGTTAACCTACCTATAAGCCCCTAGTATATGGTAGGGCATGGAGGTTTAGGGACCCCAGCATAGGTAGTGCCCCCATAGGTGCACTGCTGATGTGCCCAGTGTAATTTTAAAGGCAGGCCTTAAATTAAAGTTACATACAAATTTGACTTTGGAATTAAAAGTAGTTCCAAAGTCTTAAACTACCTTCTTTTTACAGATAAGTCACCCCTAAGGTGTGCCCTATGTGCCCCAGGGCTGGGTGCCATGTAACTATAAGCAGGGACCTTGTAAAAATAGTTTTATAATCCCTGGTGAGTTAAAACAGCCAATTGCATTTTTCCCTCATTGTAGTGACTGGCCTCCATAGGCTAGAATGGGGAGACTTTATTTTAATTTTAAAAGTCCCCTTAAGTAACAGATTCCAGAAATTTGGTATCAAATGAATTGTTATAATAAATCCCACAACTTCCAGTTGTGGGTTTTAGTATAACTTGTTCAGGTAAAGAGTTTTAAACTTTACCTGAAAAGTTGCCAACTTCAGCCCTGAAGTGTTTTTGATGCTGCCCTTTGATTGGCCAGCCTCTGGCGGACTTACCAGGCTTCCTTGATGAGGTGTGAAGTGGCCTGGCTCAGCACAATGAGATGTGCTTGGGGGGGAGATCTCCCCTCAGCAGATGGTGAAGCAGAAAGGGGGAGGTCACCCAAACTGGTCTTCAAAGGCAGGGAAGGACATTTGGAGCAACCCAGCAACATCCTCACATCCTGCAAACCCATACAATTAGGTGCCCCCTTGATTAGATTAGGAGAGGGCATGATAGGGGTGTGTTTAGGATTTTTAGCCACACCAGTGGGTGGGCTCAACCAGATGTAACCTCCAAAAATCACTTTCAGCCATGATGGATTTTTTAGGAATGTTGCTTCCTGGGATTGATTTTTGCCACACTTCCCAGGAAGTTTTAAGTTATACAAATTAAAAATCCTTTAAATTGTCCTAGTGTAAAAAAAAAAAAAAAAAATTTTAATTTGGATTAATTTCAATTATTAAATGTTTTTGATTTTTCTAAATTCTTGTTTCCAATGTTTGCAAAAAGTTTTTGGTGACACAAAGCTAGGGAACCATGGAGCTTGATCTGGCTAGCCTACCCACACTGACAGTAGTCCAGATTAGGGTGTTGTGTACTGCAAGGGGGTTGCATGCAACCACTGACCTCAGGAAACATGTCCTGATTAAATCCCTGACAGCATGGGCTGAGGCCCAAGAAGTGGGCTCAGAGGAAGCTCCAGAGGAGGAAGAAGCAGGGGAGGATGCTAGCTCCAACCACCCAGGGGAGGAAGGGCATCTGAGCATAGGTGAAGAGGAGGAAGACCGGTCCTCACTGCACACAGTCACTAAGGGGCATACCCAAAGCTAGTTGGGGGAAGGGGGTCCCTTCAGGAGGAGAGAACCTGTTCCTCAGGGAAAGAGAGCTGGAGGCCCAGCTAGCCTTTATAGCTTTGGAAGCACAGAAGCTGTCCCTAGAAGAGAAAAAGTGGGCAAGGGAAGAGAAAAGAGATGGTGGCAGCGACAGAGAAGCTGAGGTGTCCCTGGGTGGGGGATTTTGCCCTAGATTACCCAAGGGGGTGTTTCCTGCCTATGTAGAGGGGGATAACATAGATAAGAGGCTGGGGCCCTCCAGATAAGGAGAGTTAAGCCTCAGTACTGGGTTCACTTTTTTGGGAGTTGGTTCCCACCTCTAGGAGGGATAGGCTCCTAACCTTGAGGGGGGATGAGCCAGATTCATACCCCAGTATGAAGAGATGCTTAACTAAGAAGTTTTGTCTGACCCCAGAGCAGTATAGGCTCAAGTTTAGGGACACCCAAAAGATAAAAGACAAGTACCCAGTCCTGGGTGGACTTTGTAGATATCTCAGTTAAAGCACTAGCGGGCTGGATACAGGGCAACAAGGTAAGTACCTCTGAGGGGCTGTACAATTTGATTATGAGGGAGCACCTTCTAACCAATTGTGTCCAAGAGACGCTCCGCCAGCATCTAGTTGATTCTAAGTTGACCAGCCCCAGAGAGCTGGGGTGGCAGCAGATGACTGGTTAAGAACTAGTGTTAACCAGAAACCCCTGGGGTGATCAGAAAAAGGGAGGACATGGTTCTTCTCAGGGGAAGAACTGAGGGAAAGATGACAAAAAGCCCAAAGAGTCCTCACAAGAGTCCCCAAAAACTTCTCAGGGTGGGGGAGCCCGAGCCATTCCACTTCTAAGGGGAAAGGGTATCAGGGGAAGCATTATGATCCTGTTAAAGCAGGAAAGTTTCAGGAGCTTGCTAAGGCCGGCAAGTGCTTCAAGTGTCATCAACCTGGACACAAAAGAGGAGATGCTATCTGCTCCAAGAAGCCCTCCACTGGTGGGCAATCCCAGGTGATTGCTAGTGTAGGAATGGGGGTGGAAGTTGGCCCAGGGCTGGGATCAGGGTACACAGAGGTCACCTTAGTATCCGTGGGTGGGGTGGACATTGCAACTATGGCCACCTTACCTCCCAGCATGGAGAGGTATAGGCAGAGGCCTAAAGTCAATGCGAATGAGGTGGAAGCTCTGAGAGATATAGGAGCCAGTGTGACAATTGGGACAGAGAAGCTGGTTTCTCCAGAACAGGCCTTACCTGGTGTCTTCCATCAAGGGACTTATGCAGCTAGCAGAACCAAACTCAATCCCATGGCTATGGTGAGCCTGGAATGGGGAGATGTGACTGGCCCTAAGAAGGTAGCTGTAGAGCCTGCCCTCCCAGTAGAGTGTATGCTGGGAAATGATCTTGAAGCATCTGAATGGTCAGAGGGGGAGAGAAAGGTCCATGCCCAGATGCTGGACCTCCCTGAATGGGTGTGTGCTGTGACCAGTTCAGGGAAGTGCTGGACACTTGGACCCTGGAACAATGGGCCAAGCCTCCAAGAAGAAGAGAAAGGGCACTGGGCCTGGCTTGCCAGCCCCCACAAGTACAGAGGGTCAGGAAGAATCCAAACCTGAGGGGGAGGACCTGACCTCTGAGGGAGGGCCACTTCCCCTGCAAGCTCTGCCTGGCTTGGAAGAACTTCAAGGGGCAGCTAGGCCCACCAGAGGAGAGCTGTGCTAGGGACAAAGAGAGTGTCCCACTTTTGAGGGCCTAAGGCAAACTGCTGACAGGCAAGAACAAGGGGATACCAGTGGAACCCACAGAGTTTACTGGGAGGATGGAGTTCTCTACACCAAAGCAAGGGACCCCAAATCAGGGGCAACCAGGAGAGTGGTGGTCCCCCAGAAGTATAGAGAATTTCTCCTCACTTTAAGCCATGATATTCCCTTAGCTGGACATTTGGGACAGATCAAGACCTGGAACAGGCTGGTCAACCATTTTTATTGGCTCCAAATGTCAGAAAAAGTCAGGGAGTTTTGCAGCTCCTGTGTTATCTGCCAGGCCAGTGGCAAGGCAGGGGGCAAGCCAAAGGCTCCCTTGATACCACTGCCAGTGATTAGGGCTCCCTTTAAGAGGGTGGGGATTGGCATTGTTGGTCCCCTAGACCCACCAACTGCCTCAGGCAACAGGTGCATTTTGGTGGTTGTGGACCATGCCACCAGGTACCCTGAGGTAATACCCCTCCGGACAGTCACTGCTCCCACAGTGGCTAGGGCCCTACTTGGTGTGTTCACCAGAGTGGGATTCCCAAAGGAGGTGGTCTCAGATAGGGGCACACATTTTAAGTCTGCCTATCTGAAAGCCATGTGGGATGAGTGTGGTGTTACTTATAAGTTCACCACCCCCTATCATCCACAGACCAATGGTCTGGTGGAAGGATTTAATAAGACCCTGAAGGGCATGATCATAGGTTTGTCTGACAAACTCAGGAGGAGATGGGAAGTTCTCCTCCCATGCCTGCTGTTTGCCTACAGAGAGGTGCCACAGAAGGGGGTTGTATTCAGCACCTTTGAATTACTGTTTGGGCACCCTGTAAGAGGCCCATTGTGCATGGTGAAAGAGTCTTGGGAGAAGCTTCTCAAAGAGTCCAAGGAGAATGTGCTGGATTATGTGCTGGGCCTGTGATCAAGCATGGCTGACTACATGAAGAAGTCAAGCAGAAACCTGAAGGCCAGTCATGAGCTCATGAAGCTCTGGCATGATCAGAAGGCTACCATGTCTGAGTATCACCCAGGACAGCTGGTGTGGGTTTTGGAGCCCATGGCTCCTAGGGCACTTGAGGCCAAATGGACTGGGCCCTATCCAGTTGTGGAGAAAAAGGGGGAGGTCAACTACTAGTGGATCTTGGCACCCCCAGGAATCCTCATAGGATCCTGCATGTCAACAGATTGAAACCCCACCAGGACAGGGCAGACATGACTATACTGATGGTCACTGATGAAGGGAAGGAGGAGGAGAGTGAACCTCTGCCAGACCTCCTATCCTCAAATAAACAAGATGGGTCATTGGAGGGAGTGGTATTCCCTGCCAAGTTGACAAACCAGCAACAAAAAGACTGCAGAAAAGTTTTGGAGCGGTTTGCTAGTCTGTGCTCCCTGACCCCTGGACTCACCAATTGGTGTGTCCATGACGTTGACACTGGTGACAGCTTACCTGTCAAAAACAAGCTGTACAGGCTGTTTTACCAGGTCAAGGCCCACATCAAAGTTAAAGTGGCTAAGATGTTGGAGCTCAAGGTAATTGAGCCCTCTGACAGTCCTTGGTCCAGTCCAGTGGTACTGGTGCCCAAACCTAAACCCCAAGGTGGGAAGAAGGAATTGAGATTCTGTGTGGACTACAGAGGTCTAAATGCAGTCACTAGGTCTGATGCTGACCCCATAACTAGAGCTGGTGAGCTCATTGATAGGTTGGGGGCTGCCAAATTCCTGAGCACATTTGATCTGACCTCAGGATACTGGCAGATTGCCTTAAGTCCAGGAGCTAAGCAGAGGCCAGCATTTTCCACACCAGAGGGCCACTTTCAGTTCAAGGTGATGCCCTTTGGCCTGAAAAATGCTCCTGCCACCTTCCAACGGTTGGTGAATAGAGTCCTGTCTGGGTTGGACTTTTTCAGTGCAGCTTATCTGGATGACATAGCTGTATTTAGTTCCACCTGGGAGGACCACCTGGTCCACCTGAAGGAAGTGCTTTAAGCCCTGCTTCAAGCAGGCCTGACTATCAAGGCAAGCAAGTGCCAGATAGGGCAAAGCTCAGTTGTATACCTGGGCCATCTTGTTGGTGGAGGCCATGTAGAACCTCTCCAGCCCAAGATCCAGACTATCCTGGATTGGGAGGCTCCTAAATCCCAGACTCAGGTCAGGGCCTTTCTTGGCCTGACTGGGTACTACAGGAGGTTTGTTCAGATTTATGGGGCCATAGTGGCCCCTCTGACTGAGCTTACATCCAAGAAACAGCCCAAGAAGGTCATTTGGACCCCAGAGTGTCAGAAAGCTTTTGACACCCTAAAACAGGCTGTAGGAAGTTGGCTCTGTATGTGCTATTTCAAAGTAAAGAATAGCATGCACAGAGTCCAAGGGTTCCCCTTAGAGGTAAGATAGTGGCAAAAGAGATAATACTAATGCTCTATTTTGTGGTAGTGTGGTCGAGCAGTAGGCTTATCAAAGGAGTAGTGTTAAGCATTTGTTGTACATACACACCGGCAATAAATGAGGAACACACACTCAGAGACAATTCCAGGCTAATAGGTTTTGTTATAGAAAAATATATTTTCTTAGTTTATTTTAAGAACCACAGGTTCAAATTCTACATATAATATCTCATTTGAAAGGTATTGCAGGTAAGTACTTTAGGAACTTTGATAAATCACAATAGTATATATACTTTTTACATAAAACACATTTAGCTGTTTTAAAAGTGGACACAGTGCAATTTTCACAGTTCCTGGGGGAGGTAAAGTAATGTTAGTTCTTGCAGGTAAGTAAACCACCTACGGGGTTCAAATTGGGGTCCACGGTAGCCCACCGTTGGGGGTTCAGAGCAACCCCAAAGTCACCACACCAGCAGCTCAGGGCCGGTCAGGTGCAGAGTTCAAAGTGGTGCCCAAAACGCATAGGCTTCAATGGAGAAGGGGGTGCCCCGGTTCCAGTCTGCCAGCAGGTAAGTACCCGCGTCTTCGGAGGGCAGACCAGGGGGTTTTGTAGGGCATCGGGGGGACACAAGTCCACACAGAAAGTACACCCTCAGCAGCGCGGGGGCGGCCGGGTGCAGTGTGCAAACAAGCGTCAGGTTTGTAATAGGATTCAAGGGGAGACCAAGGGGTCTCTTCAGCGGTGCAGGCAGGCAAGAGGGGGGGTCCTCGGGGTAGCCACCACCTAGGCAAGGTAGAGGCCCTCCTGGGGGTCACTCCTGCACTGAAGTTCCGATCCTTCAGGTGCTGGGGGCTGCGGGTGCAGGGTCTTTTCCAGCCGTCGGGATTTTAGAGTCAGGCAGTCGCGGTCAGGGGGAGCCTCGGGATTCGCTCTGCAGGCGTCGCTGTGGGGGCTCAGGGGGGACAACTTTGGTTACTCACAGTCTCGGAGTCGCCGGAGGGTCCTCCCTGATGTGTTGTTTCTCCACCAGTCGAGTCGGGGTCGCCGGGTGCAGTGTTGCAAGTCTCACGCTTCTTGCGGGGATTGCAGGGGTCTTTAAATCTGCTCCTCTGGATACAAAGTTCCAGTCTTTGTTGAACAGGGCCGCTGTTCTCGGGAGTTTCTTGGTCTATTGGAAGCAGGGCAGTCCTCTGAGGATTCAGAGGTCGCTGGTCCTGGAGAAAGCGTTGCTGGAGCAGGTTTCTTTAGAAGGCAGGAGACAGGCCGGTAGGACTTGGGCCAAAGCAGTTGGTGTCTTCTTTCTTCTTCTGCAGGGGTTTTCAGCTCAGCAGTCTTCTTCTTTGGTAAGTTGCAGGAATCTAATCTCTTAGGTTCAGGGGAGCCCTTAAATACTAATTTAAGGGCGTGTTTAGGTCTGGGGGGTTAGTAGCCAATGGCTACTAGCCCTGAGGGTGGGTACACCCTCTTTGTGCCTCCTCCCAAGGGGAGGGGGTCACATTCCTAACCCTATTGGGGGAATCCTCCTTCTACAAGATGGAGGATTTTTAAAAGTCAGAGTCACCTCAGCTCAGGACACCTTAGGGGCTGTCCTGACTGACCAGTGACTCCTCCTTGTTTTTCTCATTATCTCTCCTGGACTTGCTGCCAAAAGTGGGGGCTGTGTCCAGGGGGCGGGCATCTCCACTAGCTGGAGTGCCCTGGGGCATTGTAACACGAAGCTTGAGCCTTTGAAGCTCACTGCTAGGTGTTACAGTTCCTGCAGGGGGGAGGTGTGAAGCACCTCCACCCAGAGCAGGCTTTGTTTCTGTCCTCAGAGAGCACAAAGGCTCTCACCGCATGGGGTCAGAAACTCGTCTCTCAGCAGCAGGCTGGCAAAGACCAGTCAGTCCTGCACTGAACAATTGGGTAACATACAGGGGGCATCTCTAAGATGCCCTCTGTGTGCATTTTTTAATAAATCCAACACTGGCATCAGTGTGGGTTTATTATTCTGAGAAGTTTGATACTAAACTTCCCAGTATTCAGTGTAGCCATTATGGAGCTGTGGAGTTCGTTTTTGACAGACTCCCAGACCATATACTCTTATGGCTACCCTGCACTTACAATGTCTAAGGTTTTGCTTAGACACTGTAGGGGCATAGTGCTCATGCACCTATGCCCTCACCTGTGGTATAGTGCACCCTGCCTTAGGGCTGTAAGGCCTGCCAGAGGGGTGACTTACCTATGCCACAAGCAGTGTGAGGTTGGCATGGCACCCTGAGGGGAGTGCCATGTCGACTTAGTCATTTTCTCCCCACCAGCACACACAAGCTGGCAAGCAGTGTGTCTGTGCTGAGTGAGGGGTCCCTAGGGTGGCATAAGACATGCTGCAGCCCTTAGAGACCTTCCCTGGCATCATGGCCCTTGGTACCAGGGGTACCAGTTACAAGGGACTTACCTGGGTGCCAGGGTTGTGCCAATTGTGGAGACAATGGTACATTTTAGGTGAAAGAACACTGGTGCTGGGGCCTGGTTAGCAGGGTCCCAGCACACTTCTCAGTCAAGTCAGCATCAGTATCAGGCAAAAAGTGGGGGGTAACTGCAACAGGGAGCCATTTCTTTACACAAGCCCCCCCCAGCCCACAGGCCAGGAGACTCAGCCAAAGCTGGGAGAGTCTTCCTAGTCTGTCAGGCGAGGAAGAGTAGAGGAAATAGGCTGGTTTGATGCAGTGCCTACTCTGCCTTACATTCTCCTGTTCAGGTCATTCCCTCTGGGGAAGTGACCCACTTCCACAGTGATAGGACCCAATCTGAAGTGCCTCTTGTCTGTGCTTTTAATGCCTTCACCCATTCTCTATTTTGGGGTTAGAGGTATCCACCTCTGCTAATCTTATGTTAGCCAGGGTCACCCCTAGCTTACCCAAAGAGGTTACCCAGAGCTGGAGTAACCCCACCATGACCAACAGGGTCAGGGGGCCTAACTTGCTATTTGGCATGGGGTCAGACCACCATGCCAAGGATAGTGCAGCCATAAAGGCTAACACCCAGCAGAGGCCACTGACAGCTGTCAATGCCCAGAACTACACCTTTAGCTCTTCACCTACAAGGGAAGGGGCTAAGTTACAGGCTTCTTTGGGTTCAGGGTGCCTGTCTGCTGTATTAAAGTGGGGGGTTACCACATCTTGTAGTAAACACCCTTCTTCCACTCTTTCTTCTGTTAGCTGAGGAGCCACCCACTCAGGCTTAACAGTTGCCAGACTAGCCAGGACTTCTTGTGGGTCAGGTTGGACGTTACCAGTGCCACTTTTGGAGTTCTCCCCTACTGGAGCAGAATCTCCTTGGCTTGCTGGAACCTTGGCTAAAGGTTGTCCACCCTTCCTACACTGTTTTCTTTTCTTTTTCTTCCGGGGCCTACTTGCAGTTAGTGCAGAAGCAGCACCTCCAGAATCCTTGGGAGAGGACTGGCACTGGACCAGTTCCTCTCTTGGGCTCTGACTAACCTCTGGGTAGTCATTTCCAAGGAGACAATCAAGGGGGAGGTCTGTACTGACTACCACCCTTCTCCAGCTAAAAGTCCCACCCACTTGTATGGGCACAAAAGCCACAGGCCTATCAGTGACCCTGTCTGGGCTAACTCTTACTCTGGCAGTCTCACCTGGGATGTACTGGTTTGAGAACACCAGCCTGTCATGCACAATAGTGTGACTGGCACAAGTGTCTCTCAGGGCAGTGGCTGGGATTCCATTCACCAGTAGGTGGTGGAAGTGTCTACTTCCCTCTGGAATCTCCAACTCACCTGTGGGGCCCTTTTTCCAGTTGAAGGCTATGAAGACCTCCTCATCTGAGGAGTCATCCCCAATGGCTAAACTGGTCACCCCTGGGATTTTGCTAGGGGGTTTGTTTTTGGGACAAGAAGTGTCCTTGGTGTGGTGCCCTGTCTGTCTACAGTTATGGCACCATGCCTTAGTGGCATCCCAGTTCTTACCCTGGTACCCACTTTTGTTTTGGGTTGTGTCTCGGGGCCCACCCACCTGGTCTGGTTTTTGGGGGCCTACAGAGGACTCTTTTTCTTTGTTTCTAGTGTCACCCACTTTCTCCTGAGGAGGTTTTGTAACCCCTTTCTTTTGGTCACCCCCAGTGGAAGTTTTGGTTACCCTAGTCTTGACCCAGTGGTCTGCTTTCTTTCCCAATTCTTGGGGAGAAATTGGACCTAGGTCTACCAGATACTGATGCAACTTTTCATTGAAGCAGTTACTTAAAATGTGTTCTTTCATAAACAAATTATAAAGCCCAACATAGTCATGCACTTCATTTCCAGTTACCCAACCATCCAGTGTTTTCACTGAGTAGTCTACAAAATCAACCCAGGTCTGGCTCGAGGATTTTTGAGCCCCCCCTGAACCTAATTCTATACTCCTCAGTGGAGAATCCAAAGCCCTCAATCAGGGTACCCTTCATGAGGTCATAAGATTCTGCATCTTTTCCAGAGAGTGTGAGGAGTCTATCCCTACACTTTCCAGTGAACATTTCCCAAAGGAGAGCACCCCAGTGAGATCTGCTTACTTTTCTGGTTACACAAGCCCTCTCAAAAGCTGTGAACCATTTGGTGATGTCATCACCATCTTCATATTTAGTTACAATCCCTTTAGGGATTTTCAACATGTCAGGAGAATCTCTGACCCTATTTATGTTGCTGCCACCATTGATGGGTCCTAGGCCCATCTCTTGTCTTTCCCTTTCTATGGCTAGGATCTGTCTTTCCAAAGCCAATCTTTTGGCCATCCTGGCTAACTGGATGTCCTCTTCACTGGAGTTATCCTCAGTGATTTCAGAGGTGCTGGTCCCTCCTGTGAGGGAAACAGCATCTCTGACTAGTATAGTTGGAGACAGGGCTAGAGTAGCCCTGTTCTCCCTAAGTAGGACTGGAGGGGGGGAATTCTCCTCCAAGTCACTATCTTCATCCTCTGTGTTGCCATCCTCAGAGGGGTTGGCTCTTTCAAACTCTGCCAAAAGCTCCTGGAGCTGTAGTTTGGAAGGTCTGGGGCCCATTGCTATTTTCTTTATTTTGCAGAGTGACCTTAGCTCCCTCATCTTAAGATGGAGGTAAGGTGTGAGGTCGAGTTCCTCCACATTCATCTCTGCACTAGACATTATGGCCCTCATTCTGACCTTGGCGGTCTTTTCGCAAGACCGCCGAGTTACCGCCGCGGTAAAGACCGCCGACCGCGGCGGTATGCCGCTGCGCGTATTCCGACCGCTGTGAGCGTTCCGCCGGAATACCGCCAGCAGCCACACTGGCGGTCGGCGGGAAAGTGGAGACTGGTCAACCTCCACCGCCACGCCAGCAGAACACCGCCCCCAGAATTACGACCCACATTTCTGTGTGGCGGTCTTCTGTTGGCGGTCTTCTGTTGGCGGTCACGTCCCTATGGCTCCCGTCGCCTCCCGGAGGACCAACGCACAAGGTAAGTTGATCGTCCGTGAGGGGAGGGGGTGGGGGGGTGTTGTGTGATGTGTGCGTGCATGGGGGTGTGCGTGTGAGTGTGTAGAGGGGGTGTGTGAGTGCGTGCATGCGGGCGGGGAGTGCTGCTGTGCCTATGGGCGATGTGTGTATTTCGGCGGGTGCGCATGTCGGCATGTATGTGTGCGGGTATGTGTCCCCGTTGTGTATGTGTGTGTGTAGGGGGTGTGTATATCTGCATGTTGGGGGTGTGTGCATGTCGGGGTGCGTGTATGTGCATGTCGGGGTGGGGGTGGGGAGGGGGTTCGTACCACCTCTGGGGGGTGGCAGGGGGGTGGAGGGTGTGGGGGGAGGACTCGGGGGGGCAGTGGGGGGTGGGGGAGACCCCTATCAGTGCCAGGGAAGGAATTCCCTGGCCCCGATAGTGCCTACCGCCATGGTTCGCATGGCGGTTCCCGAACGCCAGAAACCGCGGCGGTAAGCAGGGTCATGATACCGTTGGCGGTCTTGGGTCGACCGCCGGACCGGAGTGCGCAGACTCCAGCCCGTCGGTCATGACCGCCGTGGCTGTCGGAGTGGGGAAGTGGCGGTCGGTCGCGGTGGTGACCGCCGCGGTCAGAATGCCATTTTTAATACCGCCGGTCTGTTCGCGGTCCGACCGCCGCCTCTCCGCCGACCGCCAAGGTCAGAATGAGGGCCTATGCTTCTAAAAGTTGGAATACTTTTTAAGAATCTAAAACTAGTTCTAGGTTCTAATTCAAACTTTCACAAAACTTTTAAACTCTAAAAGAAATGCTAACAGGGACTAACACAAGGCCCTAGCAGGACTTTTAAAAATTTAGAAAAACAGTTCAAATTGCAAAAAATCTATTTCTAATGACAATTTTGGGAATTTGTCATGTGATCAGGTATTGGCTGAGTAGTCAAGCAAATGCAAAGTCTTGTACCCCACGGCTGATCCACCAATGTAGGAAGTTATCTCTGTATGTGCTATTTCAAAGTAAGGAATAGCATGGTTCCCCTTAGAGGTACGATAGTGGCAAAAGAGATAATACTAATGCTCTATTTTGTGGTAGTGTGGTCGAGCAGTAGGCTTATCAAAGGAGTAGTGTTAAGCATTTGTTGTACATACACACAGGCAATAAATGAGGAACACACACTCAGAGACAATTCCAGGCCAATAGGTTTTGTTATAGAAACATATATTTTCTTAGTTTATTTTAAGAACCACAGGTTCAAATTCTACATATAATATCTCATTTGAAAGGTATTGCAGGTAAGTACTTTAGGAACTTTGAATAATCACAATAGTATATATACTTTTTACATAAAACACATTTAGCTGTTTTAAAAGTGGACACAGTGCAATTTTCACAGTTCCTGAGGGAGGTAAAGTAATGTTAGTTCTTGCAGGTAAGTAAACCACCTACGGGGTTCAAATTGGGGTCCAAGGTAGCCCACCGTTGGGGGTTCAGAGCAACCCCAAAGTCACCACACCAGCAGCTCAGGGCCGGTCAGGTGCAGAGTTCAAAGTGGTGCCCAAAACGCATAGGCTTCAATGGAGAAGAGGGTTCCCCGGTTCCAGTCTGCCAGCAGGTAAGTACCCGCGTCTTCGGAGGGCAGACCAGGGGGGTTTTGTAGGGCACCGGGGGGGACACAAGTCCACACAGAAAGTACAACCTCAGCAGCGCGGGGGTGGCCGGGTGCAGTGTGCAAACAAGCGTTGGGTTTGTAATAGGATTCAATGGGAGACCAAGGGGTCTCTTCAGCGGTGCAGGCAGGCAAGGGGGGGCTCCTCGGGGTAGCCACCACCTAGGCAAGAGAGAGGGCCTCCTGGGGGTCACTCCTGCACTGAAGTTCCGATCCTTCAGGTGCTGGGGGCTGCGGGTGCAGGGTCTTTTCCAGCCGTCGGGATTTTAGAGTCAGGCAGTCGCGGTCAGGGGGAGCCTCGGGATTCCCTCTGCAGGCGTCGCTGTGGGGGCTCAGGGGGGACAACTTTGGTTACTTACAGTCTCGGAGTCGCCGGAGGGTCCTCCCTGAGGTGTTGTTTCTCCACCAGTCGAGTCGGGGTCGCCGGGTGCAGTGTTGCAAGTCTCACGCTTCTTGCGGGGATTGCAGGGGTCTTTAAATCTGCTCCTCTGGATACAAAGTTGCAGTCTTTGTTGAACAGGGCCGCTGTTCTCGGGAGTTTCTTGGTCTCTTGGAAGCAGGGCAGTCCTCTGAGGATTCAGAGGTCGCTGGTCCTGGAGAAAGCGTCGCTGGAGCAGGTTTCTTTAGAAGGCAGGAGACAGGCCGGTAGGACTGGGGCCAAAGCAGTTGGTGTCTTCTTTCTTCTTCTGCAGGGGTTTTCAGCTCAGCAGTCTTCTTCTTCTGTAAGTTGCAGGAATCTAATCTCTTAGGTTCAGGGGAGCCCTTAAATACTAATTTAAGGGCGTGTTTAGGTCTGGGGGGTTAGTAGCCAATGGCTACTAGCCCTGAGGGTGGGTACACCCTCTTTGTGCCTCCTCCCAAGGGGAGGGGGCCACATTCCTATCCCTATTGGGGGAATCCTCCTTCTACAAGATGGAGGATTTCTAAAAGTCAGAGTCACCTCAGCTCAGGACACCTTAGGGGCTGTCCTGACTGGTCAGTGACTCCTCCTTGTTTTTCTCATTATCTCTCCTGGACTTGTCGCCAAAAGTGGGGGCTGTGTCCAGGGGGCGGGCATCTCCACTAGCTGGAGTGCCCTGGGGCATTGTAACACGAAGCTTGAGCCTTTGAAGCTCACTGCTAGGTGTTACAGTTCCTGCAGGGGGGAGGTGTGAAGCACCTCCACCCTGAGCAGGCTTTGTTTCTGTCCTCAGAGAGCACAAAGGCTCTCACCGCATGGGGTCAGAAACTCGTCTCTCAGCAGCAGGCTGGCAGAGACCAGTCAGTCCTGCACTGAACAATTGGGTAAAATACAGGGGGCATCTCTAAGATGCCCTCTGTGTGCATTTTTTAATAAATCCAACACTGGCATCAGTGTGGGTTTATTATTCTGAGAAGTTTGATACTAAACTTCCCAGTATTCAGTGTAGCCATTATGGAGCTGTGGAGTTCGTTTTTGACAGACTCCCAGACCATATACTCTTATGGCTACCCTGCACTTACAATGTCTAAGGTTTTGCTTAGACACTGTAGGGGCATAGTGCTCATGCACCTATGCCCTCACCTGTGGTATAGTGCACCCTGCCTTAGGGCTGTAAGGCCTGCTAGAGGGGTGACTTACCTATGCCACAAGCAGTGTGAGGTTGGCATGGCACCCTGAGGGGAGTGTCATGTCGACTTAGTCATTTTCTCCCCACCAGCACACACAAGCTGGCAAGCAGTGTGTCTGTGCTGAGTGAGGGGTCCCTAGGGTGGCATAAGACATGCTGCAGCCCTTAGAGACCTCCCCTGGCATCAGGGCCCTTGGTACCAGGGGTACCAGTTACAAGGGACTTACCTGGGTGCCAGGGTTGTGCCAATTGTGGAGACAATGGTACATTTTAGGTGAAAGAACACTGGTGCTGGGGCCTGGTTAGCAGGGTCCCAGCACACTTCTCAGTCAAGTCAGCATCAGTATCAGGCAAAAAGTGGGGGGTAACTGCAACAGGGAGCCATTTCTTTACACAGGCTAAGTGTTCAGCACCAGTGTTACTGGCCCCTGACTGTAGCAAGGGTTTATAGTGCAAACAGATGCTTCACATGAAGGGATTGGGGCAGTGTCAGCACAAGTTAATGAAGAGGGCCAAGATCAACCAGTTGCCTTCATCAGCAGGCGTCTACTCCCCAGAGAGAAAAGATGGATTGCCATTGAGAGGTAGGCCTTTGCTGTGGTCTTGTCACTGAAGAAGTTGAGGCCATACCTGTTTGGCACTCACTTCCATGTTCAAACTGACCACAGACCTCTCAGATGGTTGATGCAAATGAGGGGGGAGAACCCAAAACTGTTAAGGTGGTCCATTTCCCTACAGGGGATGGACTTCACAGTGGAGCACAGACCTGGGACTGCCCATGCCAGTGCAGATGGCCTTTCAAGGTTTTTCCACTTAGCTGATGAGGTCTACCAGGGTGTAGGTTAGTACCCATCACCTTTCATTTGGTGGGGCAGTGTAGGAAAGTCCTCCTTTTTGCCCTGGTCACCCCCAACTTTTTGGACAGGTACTGGTGGTTACTGACTCTTGGCTGTGCCCTGGGTACTGCTTACCAGTCCCAGGGCCAGTGCTCTGTGTAAAGTGGATATGCAAATTAGGCTAGTTCTAATTGGCAAGGTTAACCTACCTATAAGCCCTAGTATATTGTAGGGCATGGAGGTTTAGGGACCCCAGCATAGGTAGTGTCCCCATAGGTGCACTGCTGAGGTGCCCAGTGTCATTTTAAAGGCAGGCCTGCCTTGCTGGCTGCTTTTAAATTAAAGTTACATGCAAATTCGACTTTGGAATTAAAAGTAGTTCCAAAGTCTTAAATTACCTTATTTATTACATAGAAGTCACCCCTAATGTGTGCCCCATGTGCCCCTAGGGCTGAATGCCATGTAACTATAAGCAGGGACCTTGTAAAATAGTTTTATAATCCCTGGTGAGGTAAAACAGCCAAATTAGTTCTCCCCTCATTGTAGTGACTGGCCTTCATAGGCTAGAATGGGTAGATTTGATTTTAATTTTAAAAGTCCCCTTGAGTAACAGATAGAAGAGGTTTGGTATCAAATGAATTGTTATAATAAATCCCATAACGCCCAGTTGTGGGATTTAATATAACTTGTTCAGGTAAAGAGTTTTAAACTTTACCAGAAAACTTGCCAACTTCAGCCCTGAAGTGTTTTTGCTGCTGACCTCTGATTGGCCAGTGTCTGGCAGCCTGGTCAGTCTGCCTTGATGAGGTGTGAAGTGGCCTGTCTCAGCACAAAGAGATGTGCCTGGGGGAGGAGATATCCCCTCAGCAGATGGTTAAGCAGGAAGGGGGAGGGCTGCCAAACTGGTCTTCAAAGGCAGAGAAGAACATTTGGAGCAACCCAGCAACACCCTCACATTCTGCAAACCCAGACAATTAGGTGTCCCCTTGATTAGACTAGGAGAGGGCAGGAGAGGGGTGTGTTTAGGATTTTCAGCCACACCAGTGGGTGGGCTCAGCCAGATGTAACCTCCAAAAATCACTTTCAGCCATGATGGATTTTTGAGGAATGTTGATCCCTGGGATTGATTTTTGCCACACTTCCCAGGAAGTGGTCATCACAGGGGGAAGGACCCTGCACCTGATTGGAGAACCAGGACCCCCCTGTTTTTCACCCCTGAGCAAGGTTAAAACTGGCAGACCTGCATCCACACCTCAGATCCCCTTCATGCAATGGCCCACTCACACTATCATCACTGTCAAAACACAGTTATAGCTGAGTGCCCAATCACAGTATCCTTAGATTAAAAATTCCTAAGATTGAAAAGTACCTGGGGTGGAAATCTAGATGCCAAAGTGGATGCACTTGCAGTACATCCAGTTTCAAGTCAATGTCTATTGCTTACGCTAATACTGTGTCACTACTCTGACACTATTGTACATTGTACACCTTTTTTTGTGCCATGTATCATGTCAGACACTTCAGTAGGCAATAAAGATGAACACCCATGTCAATAATCAGACAACATAAGATGGCATCAGCAGCCCACTCACTACCGACATTGTTTGACAGCTTCAAGCATGGTATATGATATTAAAATCTCATGTTGTACAAAGCAAGATTGTGCAGCAGCTTTCACTGTCATTTCTGGGGATCATGTTAAGGCACTGTCTGCACCTCACACAACATCAATAATACCCCAAATGTAACAGCAACTCTGTGTTCCACTTGTCCTACAGGTGTTGGCTTAATTCTTCATGTGACCAAGATCATCAATGCGGTTGAATAATTGATTGCATATTATGAAGAGTTATATATTGCTGTTTATGTGTTTATTGTATGTACAGTAAAGATTTGAAAATTCTTTTGTTGTAATTGTTGGATTCCTTCATGCTATTTTGTGCAGCAATTTACATTTTCCATTATTATATTTAATATTATGATATGTTCTTGGTGCATCATGTACTGATCATTCATTATAAGGGTTAGGAGTGCTCCGCTACGCTTTCTGTTCCAACATTAAATATATGTATTTAGTGGGGGCCGTAAAGGCCCCTCTGGGCCCCAATGACCACAGTGTCTGTGGGGCTGTATAATAAAAAAAATATTGGGGTGCGCATAGACCACCTCCAAGTCCTAGGGACCACCACCTCCCTCGGACAACAGTACAACAATATATGGGGGGCACACTCTTCCCTGGTCCCCAAGGGCCACCGCCTCCCTGGCTTCACATTAGAAATAATCAGGGGGCCCTTACATAATGTCCCTGTGTTCTAGGGACCACCACCTCCCTAGGAGAACATTTAAAAAATATATGAGGGGGCAGCACAGACCCCCCAAGGACCACTATCTCCCCTGTGACTAAATAATAAAAAAGAAAACTTAGGGGCGCTGCACATACCACCTCCCAGTCCCGAGGATAACCATCTCCCTTTACAGTGGTAACAAAAATATATTGGAGGCTGCACGTATGTGTGGATATAATGCATACACATTAAAACCATAAATTATATAAACAATTCAACAAGAAACACTTAGATGTAGACAATAAATAAAATATTATGGCCATCATTACAACCCTGGCGGTCGGTGTTAAAGTGGCGGTAATACCGCCAACAGACCAGCGGTAAAAAAAAATTAATCACGACCATGGTGGAAACCGCCAACATAGACAGCCACTTTAACAGTCTGACTGCCACGGCGGTAGCAACAAACACCGCGGCGGTAACCTCCAACAGACAGGAGGAAGACAATGTACCGCCCACCCCATCACAACACACCAATCTGCCAGCTTTTCCGGGGTGGTACCAACGACATTAAAAGCTCGGTGGAAACAGGACTCTGAAGATAATCCACTCACCGCTCGACAAGAAACGATGAACCAGGACACCATGGAGCCCGAGCTGCAGGTCCTCCTCATGCTGGTGTATCTTCTCATACATGACGGATATCAAAGGCGACGACCACGGTGAGTACTGCACCTAGCACACAGGAGAAGGGCAGTGGAAAAAGGGAGTGACACACACATGCAATACCCCCACCCTCACCCACAACACCATACACAGAAAAACATGCAGCAACATTACATTTACACCCCGTTACCCCCTAGAAGAACGCACGGACAAAAGGAATTGAGTTAAGTCAGTGATATATTAGAAATAGGCAGACATTGTAAATGATTAGCAAAATAGTATATACAAATATTTACGATATGTACAGAAGGCCGTACACTGTACTTTACAAATGTCCATGGCCCACTGGGCCAAAAAATCATGGGCGAAGCCCACACTTGACTCCTGCCTTAAAACGAAGAGAACACTCCAGGGGCATCATGTCGAAAACACATAGGCACCTCAGGGGGATGGGGGGCTCCTCAGCTGGAAGATGGTACTACGCCACTGGTCCTGGAGGGGGCTACATGCCCACAGCAATGTCCTGGGGAGTGCAAAGCCACAGTCTCTCAAGTGGGTGGTTTGCCCACAGCGATGTCCTGGGGAGTGCAAAGCCACAGTCTCTCAAGTGGATGATTTGCCCACTGCTTGGTCCTCGGAAGTTCAAGGCCACAGTCTCTCAAGTGGGTGGTTTGCTCACAGCAATGTCCTGGGGAGTGCAAAGCCACAGTCTCTCAAGTTGGTGCTTAGCCCACTGCTTGGTCCTGGGGAGTGCAAGGCCACAGTCTCTCAAGTGGGTGGTTTGCCCACTGCTTGGTCCTGGGGAGTGCAAGGCCACAGTCTCTCAAGTGGGTGGTTTGCTCACAGCGATGTCCTGGGGAGTGCAAAGCCACAGTCTCTCAAGTGGGTGCTTTGCCCACTGTTTGGTCCTGGGGAGTTCAACGCCAGTCTCTATAGTGGGTGGTTTGCCCACTGCTTGGTCCTGGGGAGTTTAAGGCCACAGTCTCTCAAGTAGGTGGTTTGCCCACTGCTTGGTCCTGGGGAGTGCAAGGCCACAGTCTCTCAAGTGGGTAGTTTGCCCACAGCGATGTCCTGGGGAGTGCAAAGCCACAGTCTCTCAAGTGGATGATTTGCCCACTGCTTAGTCCTGGGAGGTGCAAGGTCACAGTCTCTCAAGTGGGTGGTTTGCTCACAGCGATGTCCTGGGGAGTGCAAAGCCACAGTCTCTCAAGTTGGTGCTTAGCCCACTGCTTGGTCCTGGGGAGTGCAAGGCCACAGTCTCTCAAGTGGGTGGTTTGCCCACTGCTTGGTCCTGGGGAGTGCAAGGCCACAGTCTCTCAAGTGGGTGGTTTGCCCACTGCTTGGTCCTGGGGAGTTCAACACCACAGTCTCTCTAGTGGGTGGTTTGCCCACTGCTTGGTCCTGGGGAGTGCAATGCCACAGTCTCTCAAGTAGGTGGTTTGCCCACTGCTTGGTCCTGGGGAGTGCAAGGCCACAGTCTCTCAAGTGGGTGGTTTGCCCACAGCGATGTCCTGGGGAGTGCAAAGCCACAGTCTCTGTAGTGGATGGCTTCTTCCACTGGTCCTGGAGGGGGCATGGTGCTCAGTGTGCTTCATCCTGCCAAGGCAAGGGTGAGTGGATGCCTTTCTCAACTGGTTCTGGAGATGGCATGTTGCCCAGTGTGTTTCATCCTGCCAAGGATAGGGTGAGTGGATGCCTTTCTCCACTGGTTCTGGAGGGGGCATGGTGCCTGTCGTGCTTCATCCTGACAAGGATAGGGTGAGTGGATGCCTTTCTCCACTGGTTCTGGAGGGAGCATGGTGCCCAGTCTGATTCATCCTGCCAAGGATTGGGTAAGTGGATGCCTTTCTCCACTGGTTCTGGAGGGGGCATTGTGCCCAGTGATGCTGCACTTGGAGTGTGGCAGTTCACATTCCCTCACCTGGGTGTCTGAGGCATGAGATTTTCAAGGAACAGGTATCATGATACCCCATGGAGGCAGAGCCAGACTCCTTCCTGAGGCAACTAAGCTGCAAACTGGTGGTGTTGCCGGTGCTGGTGGGGGTGCTTCAAGTTGTGGTGGGAGGGTCCTGGCAGTCTCTTGCAGCCCCGGACGCCTGCCCACTGGGGATGATGCTGCTCACAGTTGTAGTGGCACCAGCTATGCATGTGGCGGTGCTAATGGCAGTGCAGGTGGTGGTGCTTGCGGCGGGGTCTGCAGCGGGATGCTGCTGGTGCTGGCCGTGGTGCAGGTGCTGGTAGTGGTGGAGGGAGACACCAGGCCGTCTCCTGCAGCCTCTGACGGCTGCCCACTTGGGATGATGCTGCTCACAGTTGGTGTGGCAGCGGCAGTGCAGGTGGCGGTGCAGGGGGCGGTGCAGGTGGCGAGGGAGGTGGCGGTGCAGGTGGCCGTGACTGCGGCAGTGCATTCCGCAGTACAGGTTGCGGGGCTGTCGGTACTGATGGTGGGCACTAGTAACTCACCTGGAGCCTCTGAGGCCTGAAGTGGCTTGCCTTGGGTTTTCTTCCCCTTCCCCACCTTGGCTGATGCTGCTGGGACCTTAGCACTGGCAGCTTGACTTTTGGAGGAGGCCTTGCTGGGTGGGTCGTCCTTCTTGCCGTGCTGCATGCCGGCCCCTTCTTCACCTTGGTAGGTGGTGGGATGGCTTGGTCCTTAGCAGGGGTTGGTGGCACACTGGCTGTCCTGATGGGCACCCCCTTTGATCCTCTGGGACTTGCAGGTACCACAGCGGACACCGACTTGGTGGCTGAGGTACTGGCCTGGGATCTGGACACCCTGGCCCAAGGGGAGGGACGGGGTGGGGGAGGGGGAGGGAAAAGGTCAAAGTTAGCAAGGAAAAGTTTTTTTTGACACACTGGGACAGGAAGATTGAGAGGGTTTGGGAGTGTAGGAAGAGGGAGTGGTTGTAGGAGGTGTACTTCTGCTGAGTTTGGGTGAAGGTGCATGGGTTGGATGCTGTTGTGAGGTGGATGGCTCTTGGGTGGGAGGGTGCTTGCATTTGTGCACTTTGGGAGAAGGGATACACAGGCACACTGGGAGAGGACACAGGGGATGTTTGTGGGGGTGGTGACTGCCAGTGAGGGGCGTGTAGTGATGGGCGTGCTGGTGATGGAGGTAGTGAATGAAGATGTAGTGCATGCAGGTGGAGTGGAGATGAAACTGGGAGGGAGGTGGAGCAGGAAGAGGAGGGGGACACAGTGGAGGCAGTGGATGTTGGTGTGTTTGCATGGGCAGGGTGCTTATGTGAGTGCCTGTGAGATGAAGAGTGGTGCTTATGTTTGCCTGATCCACTTTTATGTGGTGATTGGGGTGCATGCTGGTCTGAAGGTGTGCTTGGAATAGGCTGAGGTAGAGGGGATTTGGTTTGGGTGGTGGAAGTTGGAGGGGGGAGGCTGGACACAGGGACAATGGCTTCCATCAGTGCTGAGGCCAGAGCCTGAAATGTTCTCTGTTGGGCCACCACGCCAGAGTGAATGCCCTCCAGGTATGCATTTGTTTGTTGCAAATGCCCTACTACACCCTGAATGGCATTCACTATGGTTGACTGCCCTGAGGGCAGCAGGGCTGACTGGGGCAGGGCCTGAGGTGCCTGAGGCGAAAGAGATGCCCACCTTTCTGGGTGAGCGGGCACAGGAAACACGGTGTGGGGCTGCTGGGAGGGTGGTGCTGGAAGTGGGGGTGGCGGCTGTACCTGTTGTTGGTGTGGGCACAGACATGTCCGCCACCACCAGGGAGCTTACATCTGAGGAGGAGTCGCTGTCAGTGGTCTCCCCTCCTGTTCCCGTCGTGGTGCTCCCCTCTGTCCCACTGGTGCCTTCACCCTTGGTGGATTGGGCCTCTAGGCCCATGTGGGATGCAGCTACCCCCGTCGCTGGTGCCTCTGCTCCTCTGCCAGATTATGCTAATGCACACAAGGACAGGGCGACAAAACAAAAAGGGGGGGAGAGACAGAGGATATACTTGGTCAATGCCAGCAACACTGTTTGTGTACATAACACACAGGGAGATGCCCTATGCACTAGGCCATGCCCAACCAGTCACTAAGATAGTCACCAGCCCATGGTGTACAATGCCTAATGCCAGCATCTTCACACCTGACACCCACAGGACCCTGCCCAGTAGTAGATGGCCTCTTACACCATTGGGGTAGGAGTGCGCCAGAGCCTGCACACAAGGGACCTACCCTGCCATGAATGCCCTGGCCTAGGGGCACCCACAGCCCACATCCCCCACCGAGCTACCTCCTAAAGTGCACAATGTCAGCTTTCTTAATCTGCAGTCACTCCCTTGTGGCTGCTGTGATGCCCTCAAGTGCCCATCCAACTCCGGTTAGGCCTCCGTTAGGATGCGGAAAATCAGGGGGTCATGGTGCGATGGGCACCCCTTCCACATTGGGAGGCCAGCCACAGCTGGGCCTCCGCTGTTTTCTTGGTCCAGCTGCGCAGGTCCTCCCATCTCTGGCGGCAGTGGGTGCTCCGCCTGTGATAGACCCCCAGGGTCTGCACCTCCTTGGCGATGGCACGCCAAATACCCTTTTTTTGGTGGGCGCTGACCTGGAGGGAAAAGACAGCAGAAAAGGAAATCACTCACACGTCCGGACCGGCATACCCATTGCCCACCAGTTCCCACCCATGCCCTTAAGCAAATACACTGACCACCTCTCATGCATCACTCAGGCCAGGACGCATCAGCACCCCCCAACATGTGGCTTACATCTACACCACTCCAAGAACTGTGTGCCTAATTGGAGCCAGACCTGATGTCAGCTATCCGCCAGCCCACAGGTATCCCGCCCTCTAGTGGAGGTCCTGTCTGTGCTCCATTTCCTGGCAAGTGGTTCCTTTGAAACTACAGTGGCCATGGCATCAGGGATGTCTCAGCCAATGTTCTCCAACGTGTTGACCAGAGTGTTGCCTGCCCTGCAGAAACATATGCGCAGCTACATCATATTCCTCCAGGTGGAGGATTTGGCCACAGCGAAGGCTGACTTTTATGCCCTGGGACATATCCCCAACATCATAGGTGCCATTGATGGTACACATGTGGCATTTTCCCCCCCTGGAGAAATGAACAGGTTTACAGGAATAGAAATCACTCGATGAATGTGCAGATGGTGTGTTTGGCGGACCAGTACATCTGTCATGTGAATGCCAAATATCCTGTCTCTGTGCATGATGCCTATATTTTGAGAAATAGCAGCATCCCATATGTGAGGGGCCAACTCTAGAGGCACTGGGTGTGGCTAATAGGTGAGCCCAGTCTAAGTAGGTCCCTGATTATGCGGTTGTCCCTAAGGGTTGGTGTGTGTCCAACAAACAGTTGTCCCTCAATATTTACAGGTGACTCTGGTTACCCCAACCTGTCATGGCTACTGACCCCAGTAAGGAATGCCAGGACAAGGGCAGAGGAATGTTACAATGAGGCACATGGGCGTACAAGGAGGATAATTGAGAGAACCTTCAGCCTACTGAAGGCCAGGTTCCGGTGCCTCCATCTGACTGGTGGATCCCTGTACTACTCACCCAGAGTGCCAAATCATCGTGGCATGCTGTATGTTGCACAACCTGGTCTTGAGATGCCGGGTGCCTTTACTGCAGGAGGACGAGCCTGGGGATGGTCTTGTGGAAGCGGTGGAGCCTGTGGACAGTGACGGAGAGGAGGCAGAGGAAGAAGATGTTGACAACAGAACAAACATAATACAGCAGTACTTCCAGTGACCACAGGTAAGAGACTGTAACTCCACTTAACATTTCAGTGATCTGTTGGACATTGTACATGGCAGCCTCTTACTCTATGTCTATGGCCACTGACTGTTCCCTTTGGACTCTCTATTTTCAGATCTCTGTGCCCCATTCTGGCTCTTGCTATATGTACTGCTGCCCACCAAAGGTCATCCTGTAGTATATGTCACTGTACATATATGTTGCAATGCTTTGAGAATGTTGTACTAATACATTTCAGATTCATTACACTAACTCCAGATTAGTATTTGTTTCAAGGGTGTTTATTTAGGTGCTAAGTATAGGGGTATGTGCAATGGGCTGGGGTGATGATGGAGGAAAGTCCATGGTAGAGTCCAGTCTCTTGGTATCACAGGTGCATTGTCCAAGGTGGAGTAGGAAGGTGAGCAATGGGAGTTCAAGGTGGACAGGGGAACTGAGTGGGACAGAACGGTGACTATCAGGAGAGTCCTATTTTCTGGTGGGGTTCTTGGCAATGTTCTCCGTCTTCTGGCTGGATCACAGGGACCATTTGCAGGGTGGTTTTCCTCCTGCAGGGGGTAGAGTGCTGGTGGTCTGTTGGTCCTGCGGCGGTGCCTCCAGTCCACTAGCGCCAGCAGAGGTGGAAGGCTGTTCCTCGGTTTGGCTAGTGTCAGGCGCCCTTTGTTGTGCCACTGCTTCCCTCATGGTCTTGCCCATGTCAGCCAGCACCCCTGCAATGGTGACCAGTATGGTGTAGATTTTGGTCAAGTCCTCCATGATCCCCAGGTACTGTCCCTCCTGCAGTAGCTGTGTCTCCTGAAACTTGGCCAGTACTTGGCCCATGGTCTCCTGGGAATGGTGGTATGCTCCCAGGGTCCCTGCAAGTGTCTCGTGGAGAGTGGGTTCCCTGGGCCTGTCCTCCCCCTGGTGCACAGCGGTCTTCCCAGCTTCCCTGTAGTCCTGTGCCTCTGTCCCCTGAACCGTGTGCCCACTGCCACTGACCCCAGGTCCCGGATCGTCCTGGGTCGGTGGGGTTGCCTGGGGTCCCTGTAGTGGTGGACACACTGCTGACTGATGTGTCCTGGTGACAGTGGCATGGGCCCGCTGGGTGGGTGCTGTGCTGGTGTTTCCAGAGGGTGGAGGCTCTGTGGTGGGTTGGGAATATGGCAGGGTAACCGACTGTTCAGAGGTCCCTGATGGGCCAGGTTGTTCATCCTGATCCAGGTGTGCAGAGCTGCTGTAATCACTGTGGGCCTCTTTTGTGGGGCGACTGGATGTAGCTGGCACCTCCTCTTCGGGGACGTTGGGTAGGAGTCCTGTTGGGATGCAAATGCATTGTTAATGTATCTGCGTGTGCCATCTTATGCATGGGTGTGTTTCCCTGTATGATTGTGATTTCTCTTTCAGCTTGGCCTTGTGTGAGTGGAAATTTTGTGGGCTGGGTGAGTCTCTCCAATGGGCATGCTGGGGTGATGGCTGTCCATGCAGGTCTGTGAGTGATGTCCATGCATTGTTGTTGCATGCAGGGCTTGGTATTGGGATGGGTGGGTTGTGCTAGTGGGGTATATGTGAAGTGTTGGAGTGATGGGGGTGAGGGTAGGGATAGGAGTTTGTGATGGCATGCAGGTAGGGTAGGGGGAATAAGGTAGTTAAGATTTGACTTACCAGAGTCCAGTCCTCCTACTACTCCTGCAAGGCCCTCGGGATGCATGATCACCAAGACTTGCTCCTCCCATGTTGTTAGTTGTGGGGGAGCAGGTGGGGGTCCACCGCCAGTCCTCTGTACAGTAATCTTTTGTCTTGATACCACGGAACGCACCTTCCCCCGTAGGTTGTTCCACCTCTTCCTGATGTCATCCCTGGGTGCTGTCCGACGACATTGACCCTGTCCACTATTCTCCACCATAGCTCCATCTTCCTTGCAATGGACGTCTGCTGCACCTGTGATCTGAATAGCTGTGACTCTACCCAGATTATTTCCTCCACCATGACCCTTAGCTCCTCCTCAGAAAACCTGGGGTGTCTTTGGGGTGCCATGGATGTGGTGTGAGTGATGTGTAGGTTGATGTGTGGGGTGATGTGTTGTTGTGTATCCTGTGATGTGCGTGAATGGTGTATGGATGATAGTGTTCTGTGCCTCTGATTGGGTGGGTGCTCCTGGCTTGTCTCTATCTTTTTTTTTCATTGTAAGGGGTTGTGGGTATTGTGGGTGTGTGTTTTATAGTGCTGTGAGTGTGTGGGTGTGGTATGTGTATGTGTGTCAGGTTTGTGTAGTTTGAATTGTCCGATGTGGTGGTGTTTTGTAAGTGTGTGTGTATTTTCAGTGCGGCGGTGTGTACCACCAATGGTTTACAGCAGTTGAAAGACCGCCACGTTGATTAGTGGGTCATGATACTGTGGGCGTATTCCTGTTGGCGTAACGGTGTTGGTTTTGCTATCGCCAGTTTATCACTGACCTTTGGTGTGGCGGACTTGTGTGGGTGTCTGTGTATTGGCGGTATTCTCTGTGTGGGTGATAATACCCATAGTGGAATACTGCTGCAGTAACCCAGTAATACAGTACAATTAACGCAGTAATCATGCAGTAATCACAACAATTGTAGGGAAAGTAATGGACTTCAGAGGAGTTAGAATTACTATTCCTACTCTAGTCTGTGCAACAGTAGGGAATGTACTGGACTTTGGAGGTGTTTAATTTACTATCCCCACTATAGTCTAAGCAACAGTAAGGAAAGCATTGGACTTCAGAAGAGGGGTGAAATGTACTATTCCCAATCCTCTCTAATCAACAGTAAGGAAAGTATTGGAATTTGGGGGGTTACATATACTATTTCCACTCTAAACCGTGCAACAGTAAGGAAAGCGTTGGATTTCAGAGGGGTAAAATGTATTATTCCTACTCCAAACACTGCAACATTAGGGAAAGTGTTGGATTTTACATGGGTTAAATGTATTATTCCAACTCCAAACGGCTCTCCAGTAATGAAATGTGTTGGACTTCAGAGGGGTAAAATTTACTATACCCACTCCCATCTGTGCAACAGTAAGAGGGGGAGATTTACTATTTCCACTCAAAACCAAGCAACAGTAGGGATTAATTTTACTATTTCTATTGCAGTCTAAGCCAGAGTAGAGAAAGTTCTTCACTTCAAACACATTACATATATGAGTAAGCCAATGAATCTAGAAGAAAAATTCAACTCAATTTAAAAATGACTAATTTACATGAAAACAAGCTAAAACCAATTAGTCAATTACCATATGTACTATTCAATAATGATCTCTTAATAAATGTTTTTCATAAATTAATAACTAATTTCCCACCCTACAATACTACAAATCCAGCAGCCTGTACCTATATTATAGCTAAATAATAACATATTTAAAATCAATTAAATAATCCCCAACTAATAATTAATTCTTAATTCATTAAATTCCGATCCAAGATCCCTACACATCTAGCAAGCCACAACTAAAAAAGAATTTTAAAAAGTGAATATTCCATTAGTTACATATTTAAAATTACACTAAATAATTAGTTTACAAGTAATAATTAATAGTTATTTAACCATTAATTAATTAAATTCCCACCCTAAACCCCTACAAATATAGAATCCTGCAACTAAAATATAAGTAAACAATAAGTATTCCATGAATTACATCATTTAAAATAATTTAAATAACCATCAATTATTAATTAATTGTTACTTAATAATTACTTAATTAACCCTATACCATACAAACATCCTGCAAACATCATATAACAAAAATAAATCATAATTTAAATAACAAATATTAAATCATATAATTAGATCAAATTTAATAATTAATTTATCATTATTACCAAATTAACATCCTAGCCTCTCCCACTAAAGCCCACCTAAAAACACTACAACCCTATAAATTGCTATCAGAAATTAAATATAAAATTCTTACTCACTTAGAATGTTATGCTATATTTGTAAAAAAGAATAATATTTATATAAACAATAATAACATATAAAATTAACATATCAAATAAAATGTTTAAACATTTACAAATCAGTAATTTAACCACTATATTATTGAAAAGAAAATTAAAAACATTGATATTATTTACAACAATATTACTTAACTCAAAAAATTATTTTCTTATCAATGATATTATTGCATCACAATATTTATTTAACATGGCATTTTATTTCAGTTATTACTGTGTTCCGATATTTCAACTCAATATTTTGTCCAAATACCCTGAAAGGGATCCTTTGGTAAGACGTAGCCAAGATAGGCTTGTATAAAAGAGTGGTGTGCTCTAACTTAACCATCATTAGACATTATTCATCACAGATTTAGTGCCCGACTACGAGTTTGTTGGTCGGACTGCCAGACCGCAGTATTGGCAGTCCCAAGAAGATAGCTGCACTGGAAATCTCCAGACCATTGTATCCTGATGCATGCGGGTTGAACTACCAACTGCCATGACAAATGGCACCCTGTCAGCTACACAGTTGTCAGCAACTTTGGCACTGCACACTCTCTTGCCGTCTTTGCGCGTGGAACCGCCAAGCTCATTACAAAAACACAGTCGATGTGGAAGTCCACTAGTTGGGTCAGCTGAAGATGGTCAGCCAAGTTCAAAAACAACAGACAAGTTCCCATTGGATAGATTCAAAACCAACACAGCTGACCTACATTGGCCCAGTGGACACACCTGCAAATTAAACCTTTCCAGACTTTGATACTTTGGCACTTCACTGCAGCACAGCAAGAAAGACACCAGAGACCACTACTGCATACTACAGATAGATTAGCCACCCCTTTTTTCATAATTCCATTTCACACATCGCACACACTTGTTTCCATTTACCACGGACTCCCTATTTCACTTTTTCTATTTCACTTTCCCTGTCAAGTAAGTCCCTGTCACCCACTTAAATTTGCATCTAAGTCAGGAATAGCTAGGGGAGCGGAGTCTGGTAAGTCACACCACAAAAACTGTCACAAATCCTCATTGTCTTGTATGCTCACATCTCACCTTTTAACACTAGGTTGTTCAACTACTTTCTCAACATTCAACACCCAAAGTAGCAGAGATGTAAGCTTGTCAATGTGTATTGTAACTGAGAACATCACATGCATCAATCCTCCTTACATGCCATATGTTGGAAGTGGGTCTCTAATTGTTTCAACATCAAATGTTCCTCCCAGGACATATGGAATGTGTCAATATGTAAATGTATGGTGACACCTAACTGCAACAGATATGTAGGAATAAATATTTGTCAAGTGTTGGGAAGTTGTGAGAGTGACATCCCTACACTTACCAGGAGACCCTGTTTCGGTAACTCAAACCAACAGGCCATAATGCACTTGTGTGCCATCTTTCAAGTAATGTACCCTTCCCTGGGAGTTTAGCATTTGTGTAGTGTTGGGAGCCAGCAGGTGACATGCCTACAACTGCCAGGAGGCCCTGCTTCTATAGCTCAAACCAACAGGCCATACTGACCAAATACACCTGTGTGCTATCTTTCAAATGATATACCATCCCCTAAGAATTTAGTATTAGTGTATTGTGGGAGCCAGCAAGTGACATGCCTTCAACTACCCAGAGGCCCTGTTGCTGTAACTCAATCCAACAGGCCATACTGCCTTGAAAACAATATACCTGTATGCCATTTTTCAAATGATGTGCCCACCACTGGGAGTTTAGTGTGTGTGTAGTGTTGGGAGCCAGCAAGTGACATGTCTACAACTATCATGGGGCCCTGATTCTATAACACAAACCAACAGGCCATACTGCACTTGATCAAATACACCTGTTTTCCATCTCTCAAATAATGTTCACTCACAAGGGAGTGAGCAATCTACATATCATGCTCAACTCAGAGATGTGTCTACCTACGTAGCTTGTTCTTTTCCTGGTATCCCAAAATGAAACTAGTAAAGGCCACCAATGCATAAAGCTACTCCAGGAGATTGGTAATGGCAGCTAACACATTGACTCAGCACATGCTCATATGATGGGTACAGCTACATATACAACAAAGTTGTATGTTTGGCCTATATCTCACACAACTAGGTCTTGGAAGGATCAAATACACATGTCACCTCTCCACTGTGTTGGCTTAAATGTTTGTAAGATGTCATGTTCATTCCCTCATATAAAGTGCAACTCACTAGCACAGCTAATGAGCTGCATGAGTTTAATAGTTTCTGCAAGCTCACACATCTCAGTTCAACAACTTCAGTACCATGGTAAAATAGCACAATCAGCTAATCTATCATTTAAGATTGTCCAAGGTCTCTACTTACAGTGACACAAAATCTTAGGATGTAGATTACACATTTCAACCAATAACAATGTACTTTATTTCTTAACAGGTGGAGCTGACAAAGCACCTGCCCAGACATTGCCCACTGATGAAACTCCCAACCCACCTCTGGATTAAGCCCTCAGTGATGACACTCCTGGACATTTGGACCTGGATGATGGTCCTGGCCCATTTGAGCAGCCTGGACAGAAGGCTGCAGTGAGTCTCACTGTGCCTGCAATGGCAGCTCCCATCCCAGCTGCATCAACATCAAAGTGAGGCCACTAGGCCCGCTCCTGACCAGGATAGTGTTAAACATGACATCCTTGGTGTGGTTTCTCCTATCTTTTTCTCTCTGCTTCTTATGTTTTTGACTGTGTGCTGGATTTAGTTTTTTGCTGGTTTTGGTACTCAGGGCACATTACCACTGCTGACCAGTGCTAAAGTGCAAGTGCTCCCTCTGTAAACTGCATGTGTAATTGGCTTTTCCATGATTGGCATATCTGATTTAATAGTAAGTCTCTAGTAAAGTACACTAGATGTGCCTAGGGCTGGTAAATCGAATGATACTAGTGGGCCTGCAACACTGGTTGTGCCACCCACATGAATAGCCCTGTAAACATGGCCCAGACCTTTCACTGGAGTGTCTGTGTGTGCAGTTTTAACATCCCAATTCGATCTGGCAAGTGTACCCACTTGCCAGGGTCAAACCTTCCCTTTTTATACATGTAAGGTACCCCTAAGGTAGGCCATAGGTTGTCCCATGGGCAGGGTGCAGTGTATGTTAATGGTGGGACATGTACTGATGTGTTTTATACGCCCTAACAGTGAAAAACTGCCAAATTTGTTTTTCACTGTTGCAAGGCCTATCGCTCTCTTAGACAAACACAGGGCTACCTTTACATATCCTTAAAGTGTAGTTTCCCTTTGAGAGCAGATAGAGATTTGTAGTTTGGGATTTATAAACTCACAATTTATAAATACATATTTTAGTGAAGGTGGATTTTAGATTGTTAGTTTGAAAATGCCACTTTTAGAAAGTGTGCATTTTCTTGCTTAAACCATTTTGTGACTCTGCCTGCTTTTGTATTCCCTGTCGGGGTCAGACTGACAGTGAGGCTGTTTTTGAATCCTCTCTAGACAGTGACACAAAGTGAGCTGGGGTATAGCCTGCATATCGTGATGAGCTATCTGAGTTAGAGTGAAGGGAGGAGTGGTCGCTTACACCTGAATGGGCTATGTCTGTCCTCACACAATGCAGTCTCCAACTCCCTGTTGTGTCTGGGTCCAGGCCTGGGCAAGGCAGAATCTTGTGAACAACAGAGACTTTCCATTGAAATTTGCCTACTTCAAAGGTAGAAAGGGGTATAAGTAGTGGACCGAAACCCCCTGATTTTTAGATCACCTCTGGATTTAAGAGGAATCTCTTGCAAGGGGAAGATCTTAAGAGCTGAGGAGGAGTGCTGTCCCTGCCTGTGACTGTGCTTTGTTGGGCTGTCCTGCAGTTGCTGCATCTACTTGTGAAAGGGGACAAAGAACTGGACTTTGTGATCTATTCCTGTGGGAGAAGAATCTCCCAGGGTTTGGATTGAGTTTGCCTCCTCTTCTGAAGTCTCAAGGCCATCAAAGACTTCCTCTGCCAGCACCTGGACTCTCTGCTGAGACTCCTGCCCTCTAAGTGGTGCCCCATCCAGTCCCTTAGTCATTGAAAGATGAAGCTGGTGGAAAAAGGAGGGCAATCCATGCAGAGGAGACTGTACAGGGAAAACTTCAATGACCACCTGCAACGTGGCTGAAAAACAACGCACCACCCACTTTGTGGCTGAAATGGATGCCCCATCTGCATTGCAGCTGTGAGATCGACGCATCGTGGCTGGAGAAATGATGCAACACCTCCTTGCGGCTGCTGATAATGACGCAAACCCCACGCAGAGCAGTTTTCCAACACTGTGCGACTGGATTTCTCTTGCATTGTCACTGGGCATCAAAGTCATCGTGATTCTGCACGGATCTGAGTTGCCCTGTCCGGAAATCGACACATCGCTCTCTTGCAGGAAAAGAAAATGATGCAGCGCCTACACAACTGGGAAAAAATGACGCACAGGAATCAACGCATCGCTGACTTTTCAGATGCACGGTCAACGGTGCAGCTTTATTTAGGATGCAAACCAGGTACTTTGTGTAAAATCAACATTTCCATTGTTTTCTATGGAGTAGGACTTTTATTCTTTTGATAATTCTTATCTTGACTTGTGTGTGTTGGATTTTGTCGTCTTGTTTGATTTAGATTAATGTTGCCTATTGTTCTAAACTGGTGTGGTGTTCATTTTGTAGTGTTTACACTGTATTACTGTATGTGTTGGTACAAATACTTTACACATTGCCTTTGAGATAAGCCTGACTGCCTGTGCAAAGCTACCAAGAGGATGAGAAGGGGTTATCTATGTGTGTATCTCCATTGCTCTGACTAGAGTAAGGGTCCCTTCTTGGACAGAGTGAAAACTGACTGACAACTAGAGACTCCATTTCTAACACCTACTGTATCTAACTGTATGACCCATGCTGTTACTTTTGTATTTGCTGTTCAGACTTGCACCTAACATTTGCCACTTGGGCATGGCACTTGGTAATGCTAGTGGTTATCCCTGATATTCATTAGGCCACAGTTCCTGTGCAAATGGTCATTTAGAGGCATGTGCAAAGTGGAATGCATCCCAGGGCAGCAGCCTTCCTGGGTTCCCCCTTATGCCGCCATACCGATTGTGCAGAGATTTTTTACATTGTGTGCTCTGGATGTTTGTCATACAAATTATTCTGCATACCACTTACCTCACATTCTCTTGCAATTTGGGTGATATGTGAGTCCATTACAAGAATTTTGCAGGGGAGGTGTGTTTTGGTTCAATGACATAATTATACAGATGTATCTGTTATGTCACGACAGGCCATCACATGTGAACAATGTTAGGGTGCCACTTCACCTTGAAGGTTTGAGACTGATGAGGATTTGGTGTTGTGTGACACAATGTAATGAATACATCACTATTCTTGTGACCGGGATGTGCATGCATTAAAGGTTTTGTAGTGTGTGGTGGTACGGTATCAGTAGCCTGGCCAAAGGGGGTGCCAGGGGGCTGTGATGGTGACCTACGCTGTGTATGACTCCGAACCGGGGCATAGACAATCTTTTGAACCATGGAGCATAGCCCAGAAACCAGTTCAATGGTGGCCCGTCAAGAGCTGTTGGCTCCACACCGGTGACGTTTTTGTGCACCATCAATCAGCACATACAATGGCAGGGCATGTAGGATCAGCTCCATGTGTGAAGCTGAGTACAAGTGACTTTTGGCCTTTTATACCTCACTTTCCACCAACTCAGTTGTGGTGGTTGGACCACCACAGTCACGTCAGCATACAGCAACATAATGATTGGACTGGCAGCTGCACTGGTGGTCCGCCTACCGACAGACCCATTGGCTTCTCTTGCCAACAATGGGTCTATTTTTGCTGGCAATGTGGGTGGTCTTTTGTCTACACCACCACATGCATCGTAATACGGTGGTATGTCACCACCATCGCAGTCCCTGGACCACCAAACTAATAATCAGGCCCCTAGTGTCCTCTTATTTTATGTTATTTGTTTTTTGTGATTATGTGTTTTTCTTTCCTGAGTTTGTTTTTTATTAATTTAGGCATATTGCTCTTTGTGAGTTTTTTTTCCTTTGGGATTAATACTATTCCATGAAAAAAAAATATATATATATATATATATATATATATATATATATATATTATTTTTTTTAACAGGGGCAACTAACCTTGTAGGTTGTATTTGCCCTCACCTGAATGTTGTTTTGTTATGTAGGTCATTTTTTATTCTATATAGTAGGTCTCCTACTAGAAATGTCTTTTCATTGGTCATTTTACATTATATAAACAAAGAACTATGACTTAATCTGTTCTTTTTTCCACGTTGACCATCCTTGATTTCATTAGCTGTTGTCACAAGATCTATTCTTGTCAGTAATTTAGGGCCATATGTACGAACACTTTTTCCCATAGACACAGAATAGGTAGAAACCTTTCCTACATCTGGCTCTAACTCTCTAATCTCTTTGTATTTCCTTTTTTCAGAGACCTTCCTTGCTCAGTTACTTCTTTTTTGCTTCCTGTTGCTTCTCCCTGTTGTCATCTACTAACCCCTTACTCCTTTTTACATTTGGCGCTCGATGTGACCCTCACATGATGTGCTTCACCACCACATAAGTACCCATCATCAATCTCTATTCATTTTCTCCAAGTATTGGAACCTACAGCCGAGGTCTACTGAGGCCAAATACACTGGATGTCCAATCAACCTACAGAGAAGATTGACATTTTTACCCCCTAATAATATTGAGGGAAAATCTTCATCAACAGAATACCAATAAAATGCCTCCGTCATTGCCTATCTGTGTGAATTTACAAACGGAATGAGAAGGATGTGTGGTCTTCTATGTGGCAGCACGATATTTGTTTGGCATGGGGGTAGCTTATTCTATCAGGATGGTGGATTTACATTCTATTCTCAACACTACTGAGGCAGATATATCCAGGTCATACACTGACCTGACTGAATAATAATGACAAAATATGCTTAAATTATGTACACATTTTACCTAGGTCCAAATGTGGTTTCTTTACCATTATTACCAAGTCTGTGATTTTAAAAATATTCATAAACTTCATATTGCTTGCATGGTACTTCTCATCTCGAAAATCTTTTTAGGGTAGAAAAATAACAAATGCCCAGGAGAGCTGTTTGAAACAAAGTTGAGGTAAGAATTCACATGCATTCTCATTTTCTTCTGCAATACCATAAAAAAACAGTTTGAAGCTCACATACATGTGATCTCCCACATGTCGCTGATGTGTGATGTGCACCTATACTTTATTAACTGAAAATTGTATCTCACTCGTTTCACCTTAACCCGCATTCTCTTGGTGAATGTGAACCCTAACAGGGAAACAACAAGGTCTATATTAATTGACTTTTGGTGCAGGACAGCACATTGTCAGCTTGCTTCACTGTCCTTTGTAAAAGGAGAAGGGCAGTATGGAGCATTCCTGTCCTTTCCCACTGAGCTGATGCTGTGGTGGCTGCCTATGACCAACGCAGACACCCTTGCACTATGGTGTATGGGTGTCTGAGCTGTAGACAGGATTGTTTTGTGCAGGAAGGGGCAGAAAAACAATCCTGGGAGGTTGTTTTTTCATCTTTTTGTGTGTGCTACAGAATGCAATACATATCAAAAGAGAAAAAAGAGGGTCAAAAGAAAGATATTCTCCTTGTTGCGTGTCCCCTGGGGAGGCACACGACTTTGGTGCATCTGCAGGCTTACAAGGCCTGGTAAATTTGGTGGTGCATCAAAATCCACAGGTGTTTGGTGGGAACACCCACCAGAAGGCCAACTGAATGCTGTCTTGTGCAGAATAAGACAAAACAGTGATTAGCTCTGTTTTGCCTTACTCCACATCCATGAGGCCATTCAAAGCCACACAAAGTCGCTTTCAGTGGCCTCATAGCTAAGAGTTAAACATTTGCACCGCTGTTGCATCACAAAAAGTAATGCAGCAGCAAAACAAGGGCCTCATAAATATGCCACAAGCCCTATCCTATTTACTCAAAAAAGCCTTTTCCAACTAAGCATAAATCTCATATTAATTAATCATGGTCCTGCTTGCCCTCGATTTCAAGCAATGCTGATGTGATTCAAGCCTTAGAATTCAAAACAATGCATATTGAGGACTCCCAATCTTCCAAGCAATCAGGAGGCCTAGTTTTAGGCAATATGACCCAAAGTTCAGAAGCACAAAATCACAGGGAAAGCAAAAGGGTGACTCAGAGCTCACCATCAGAGCACGAGAAAAATGACTGTGCAGCGACTATATATTCGCTAAGGGTACCGTAGAACCCTCCTCTAAATGAAACTCCCCCTGCACGCCCCTCAACACAGTGACCAGTAAGGCAGGACTGTGAAGTGGTGCTCTGATAAAATCTCCTGAAACGTCCTCCCCCTTGCAGTATAAAGACTCAAATCAAGCACTCAATCAAGTACCTAATCAAACATTAAGTATGCCTCGATGGTGGGACAGCTTCTCGCAACCTTACAGTCATCTATAGAAGTCTTCAGTTTTCAGTCAGATAAGCTGGACACACAGATTGACATCATGAATTTAATGGCAGAGAAAATTGTGAGAATTAATCGGAAAATGGAGATTCTAACATCAATAATAGTGAGACCACAGGCAAGTCTCACACTGATTCAAGAGCAATGTTCCTGTGGCCCTATTATTGATAAACTATTTGTTCTTCCAGATATGCTGTCAAACATTTTAAAATCTATACAGCCTGTCAGTAAACAAGAAGTAATCAGTAAACCACAACTCGTAGATTCGCTTCATAAGTTGGAAGGGGACCTGGCCCAACCCGAGCTGACCTGTGAGTCACAAACACCCTCTAATCAGATCAATTTAGTTACTCACTAATGTTTTAAGGAGATTTCATTGGAAGTGTTAAATCCAACAATTAACACATCTCCTCTCAATAACTAAGAAAGAGACAACGCAAATGTTTAAGAAAAGAGAGAAAGAACACAAGGACAGAAGAGCAAAAAATATACCCTATATTTACCAAACAGTCTGACATGCATGATAAAAATAATGCAGAGAGAGATGCAGGCATACAAGAGGCCAGCAGCATCTTGGATCTGGCAGAATCATCTTCGTCAGCTTCAATGTCTGATGCCATCACTCAATCCATCTCTGGCACAGCAAAACTATCTACTAGTAAGAGCACCACATTTGCAGATCTCGGGGGCTTTAGACGGATGACAGAATCAAAAACCACCACCTGCCCATTCCCAAACTTGAGTTGCTTGGCCGGAATTACATGAAATAAACATAATTAAACACTGAAGCAGTCACCAAAATGACTCTGAAAATCAATTTGTTACTTCTGAAATAGTGCACCAATCCTCCTGCAAGGCCGTCTAGCATACACCTTACCCGCAGATCCTGACTAATTCTAGACCACAACAGGAACAAAAACTGTTAAACGTTCAAACCCCTTCGCAAGTTCCCCAGCTGGAGGCAGAAAATGTAAACACAACTAAACAACCTAGGAGCCCCCTTCTGGATAAGTTCACTAATCATCAAACTAAAGTAAGAACCAGTACCACAACACCACTGGTCCCTGGGGCCACACTAGGCCAAAAGCCCTTAACTCTGGATGATGGCGCATTAAGAGCTAACACTAAGAATTTAGATTATGGCTCCTCTTCAAACAGTATGCTAATAGGGAATGCAGAAAGCCAGAAATGCTCAGTTCTGGTTAACCCAGCCACAGTGTCAACACAAGACTCAGTTTTTTGCAAAGCTTCCTCTGTCCATCCAAATCCAAGCCCCTTAAAACCAGCCCCAGGCAAATCTTGCAGGGGGATTCCTATAGAGGTTCCTTGTCCTATTCCCTCTTAAAGCTCTCAAACACAAAAAAAGATATCTGGCCAAAATGCTATGTTGCAGCAATATTTGCCGTCCAGCTAGGAAGGATCTCATCTTAAACTACGGTTCCAACCAGTTAGACCTGACAGCCTTAGGGTGGTCACCCCTAATATTTTGCCTGCCTTCCATTACTTTTTAGACACTGTTTTTGCTGGTTTTAAGACTGCACACTTTACCACTGCTAACCAGTGCTAAAGTGCACATGCTCTCTCACTTTTAACATAGTAACATTGGATCATACCCAATAGGACTATTTAATTTACTTATAAGTCCCTAGTAGAGTGCACTATATGTGCCCAGGGCCTGTGGATTAAATGCACTGATTGTGCCACCCACTTAAGTAGCCCCTTAACCTTGTCTCAGGTCTGCCACTGCAAGGTCTGCGTGTGCAGTTTCACTGCCAATTCGACTTGGCATTTAAAAGTACTTGCCAAGCCTAAAACCCACCTTTTTCTACATATAGACACCCCTAAGGTATGCCCTAGGTAACCCATAGGGCAGGGCGCTATGTAGGCAAAAAGGCAGGACATGTACCTGTGTAGTTGACATGTCCTGGTAGTGTAAAACTCCTAAAATCGTTTTTACACTGCTTTGAGGCCTGCTCCCTTCATTGGCTAACATTTGGGGATGCCCTCATACACTGTTTGAGTGGTAGCTGCTGATCTGAAAGGAGTAGGAAGGTCATATTTAGTATGGCCAGAATGGTGATACAAAATCCTGCTGGCGGGTGAAGTTGGATTTAATACTACTATTTTAGAAATGCCACTTTTAGAAAGTGAGCATTTCTCTGCACTTAAATCTTTCTCTGCCTTACAATGCATGCCTGGCTGGGTTTAGTTGACAGCTCCCTTGTGCATTCACTTAGACACCCCCCAAACACAGGATAATCAGCCTCACTTGCATACATCTGCATTTTGAATGGGAATTCCTGGGCTGGGAGGGTGGAGGGCCTGACACTTGCATGTCAAAGGACAGTAGCCTGCCCTCACACCGAGGAGTGCCACCCCCCCTACTGGGACCCTGCAGACAGGATTGGACTGAAAGGGGGCCTTGGGCACTTCTAAGCCACTCTATGAAGTCTCCCCCACTTCAAAGGCACATTTGGGTATTTAAACAGGGCCTCTGCCCCTACCAACTCAGACACATTCTGGAGAAGAAACCAGAATCTGCATCCTGCCAAGAAGACCTGCCTGGCTGCCCAAAGGACTCACCTGTATGCTTTCTGTGAAGGACTGCTGCCTTGCTGTTGCCCTTTGCCTTGCTGCTCTCTGGCTGTGGTGAAGAAGTGCTCTCCAAGGGATTGGATAGAGCTTGCCTCCTGTTCCCTGGAGACTCAGGACCAAAAAGACTTCGGGCCTGATTCTAACTTTGGAGGACGGTGTTAAACCGTCCCAAAAGTGGCGGATATACCACCTACCGTATTACGAGTCCATTATATCCTATGGAACTCGTAATACGGTAGGTGGTATATCCGCCACTTTTGGGACGGTTTAACACCGTCCTCCAAAGTTAGAATCAGGCCCTTCATCTCTAAAAGGAATCCTTGTGCTGTGAAATTTGACGCACAGCCTGCCTGAAACGATGCACAGCCTGCACCGCAGTGAAAATGTCACTGCACGCTGAACCGGAACAACGCAGCCCGACTTCTCAATGAGAAGATCAATGTAGCACCAGCGTAGCGACCAGAAATTTGATGCACGGCCCACCGGATCGATGCACAGCTGAGCCGGAATGATGCAGCCCGACTTCCAATGAGGAATCGACACAGTGCCTGCCGTGCGGTAGAAACTTTGACGCAACGCCCACCGAATCGACGCAGCTCCTGTGACTTCATCCTGCCAGAGCAGGAAATCCACGCATCGTCCCCGGGGCGTCTGAAAACCCTGCAACCCGAAGAGGATCCATGACCAAGCACCGGAAATCGATGCACAGCCGTCCCTGCATGAAAACTAAACGACGCATCGCTGTGTGCGGCCCGAGAAATCGCCGCACACTCCTTTGTTTCCACGCATCTCTACCTCTGTGGTTCTTAGCGGGGATTGTTCACGCGAACCAGGTACTTTATGCTTGATAGAGATTTTGTTTGCATTCAAAAGACTTAAGACACTTTGGGGGTCATTCTGACCTCGGCGGTAAAAGGCGCCTACCGCCGGTCAGAAATCCTCCATAATCCCGCCGCGGTCGCGGAAACCCGCCACGGTCATTCTGACCCGCAGAAGGCAAACCTCCGAAAATCCGACCGCCACAACAGACCGCCAGACCAGCGGTCGGCGGAAAGGTGGAGGTGACCAAACCTCCACCGTCACGCCAACAGAAATACGCCCATGCCATTACGACCCACGAATCCACGCGGCGGTCATTCAAACGCGGTATTCCATTGGCGGGACACACCGGCGCGGTCAGAATACACACAAACGAACAAAACTCAGCCACATTGGACGATTTGAATCCCACACACCTGATACACATACACACACCACTCCCACACACACAATACAATATAAAACACCCACCCACATCACCCACAAACCCCTACGCTTAAAAATTCGTAAAGAAGACAAGAGCGAGACACCAGCATCCAAAACATAACAGCCACAGCCACTCAACACCATCACCCACACACTATCCACACACAAAACAACACACACCACCACACTCAACTCACTTAAATACACATACTCCACCCCACACATCATACACACCACCCCATGGCACCCCAAAGACAACCCCGCTTCACAGACGAAGAACTCAGGGTCATGGTGGAGGAAATCGTTCGGGTAGAGCCCCAGCTGTTCGGCACACAGATACAATACACCAGCATTGCCCGGAGGACGGAGCTATGGCAGAGGATTGTCGACAGGGTGAACGCAGTGGGACAGCACCCCAGAAATCGGGAAGACATCAGGAAGCGATGGAACGACCTACGGGGGAAGGTGCGTTCCATGGTATCCAGGCACAACATCGCCGTGCAGAAGACTGGTGGAGGACCCCCACCTCAACCCCCACAATTCACATCATGGGAGGAGGAAGTCTTGAACATCCTGCATCCTGACGGCCTCGCAGGAGTCGGCGGAGGAATGGATACTGGTAAGTTGAAGCTTCAATACTGCTTCCCCCCCACCTGCATGCCAAATCAGACCCCAACCCTCACCCCCATCCTCGAACCCCACCCTCACCCCCACCCCCATCCTCACCCCAACCCTCACCCCCACCACCATCCTCACCCCCACCACCATCCTCACCCCCACCCCCAGCACACCTATTCCCCGCCAATGTCTCACCATCACAACCCACACATCCCAAAACCTAGGCCTGCATGCGTCCACTAAGCATGGACACCCATCACCAAAGCATGCCCAATGCATATACACATCCCCCCCACAAGCCACCCTCACCAAAGCCCCCACACACGAATGCCAGCACTTGGGGACACGAGAACCCACAGATACACCCATATGCCACACATTGAAACTATAACCATACCTCTATATCCCTGCAGGACCCGACCGTCAACACACCGCGGCGGAGGGGCCAGAATTATCCACACCCCCCACCCAAGAGGCCGTCAGCGATGACAGCAGCTCTGTCGATCTGGACACCGATGACCAGCCCGGACCATCGGGGACCTCTGGACAGTCGGTTCCCCTCACACAGGCACAGGCCACTACAGACCCTAACCCCTCTGGGAACACCAGCACAGCTCCCACCCAGCGGGCCCATGCCTCTGTCTCCAGGGCGCGTCAATCTGCGGTGTGTCTACCACTACAGGGCACCCAGGATAACCCACCACCCCAACAACAACAGGGACCTGGGGGCAGTGGTAGTGGGCACACCGGCCAGGGGGCAGAGGCCCAGGGAAACAGGGCAACTCGGCGGGCAGCTGTGCGACAGGGGGGGGAGGAGAGGCCCAGGGAACCCACTCTCCACGAGGTCCTCACCACCATCATGGGAGCATACAACCGCTCCCAGGAGACGAAGGCGACGGTACTGGCCCGGTTCCAGGAGATCCAGGTGCTGCAGGAGGAACACTATCGGGGGTACAGGGAGGACATCAGAGCCATCAACACCACCCTGGTTACCATGGTAGGGCTGCTGCAGGACCTCGTAAACAGCAGGGCGGACACTGAACAACACCCAAGGGCCCCTGCCACTAGCCTGGACCAAGAACAGCCATCCACCTCCGCCGGCGCTAGTGGACAGGAGGCCCCCGCACAGCAGCAGCCCACCAGACCCCCACCTCCTGCAGGAGAAGAACCACCCCGCAAGAGGGCCCTGAGATCTCGCAAGAAGACAGAGTAGGATGTCAAGACCCCCGCCAGCAAAGGATACCACCTGATGTCATCCCACTGTCCCACATTGTCACCCTGTCCATCCTTGAACTGCCCATGCTCCATCTCTCCACAGGCCTCTGGACAATGCACCTGTGTGACTGTTACTCTGGACTCTGCCATGGACATTCCTTCACCATAGCCCCCACCCACTTGAAACCACCCATCCCATTTTGAGCACTTCAATAAACACCTATTTTGCACCAAAATATCAGGAGTCTGGCTGTGATTTCAATAGATTGGAATTGACATGACAGTGCAAATATGTCCTTGTACATGGTGAAGTCAACAAACAGCTGCCACAAAGCTGTAGTCCATGGGGAAACGAAGCACAGGACTCGTAGTGGGGACCCCAGATCTGAAATCGGGAGGGAAAAGCCAAAACTCAGTCATCATACACTGGGGCAAATAGACAGGCAGCAGAGATGCTGCAGAGTAGTTAACATTTACTAAATTATCTTTGAAATGTTACCTGTGTCCTATTGGAAGTACTGTTCAATGATTCTGTCCCTGTTGTCTGTTTCAGCCCCGTCGTCTTCCTCCTCGTCACTCTCCTCAGGTTCCACCGCTGCCACAACACCACCGTCTCGACCATCCTCCTGCAGGAAAGGCACCTGGCGGCGCAAAGCCAGGTTGTGAAGCATGCAGCAGGCCACGATGATGTGACACACCTTCTTAGGTGAGTACATTAGGGATCCACCGGTCATATGCAGGCACCTAAACCTGGCCTTTAGGAGGCCAAAGGTGCGTTCGATCACCCTCCTAGTACGCCCATGGGCCTCATTGTACCGTTCCTCTGCCCTGGTCCGGGGATTCCTTACTGGGGTCAGTAGCCACGACAGGTTGGGGTACCCAGAGTCCCCCACTAGCCATACACGGTGTCTCTGTAGCTGTTCCATCACGTAAGGGATGCTGCTATTCCTGAGGATGTAGGCGTCATGCACTGACCCTGGGAATTTGGCATTTACATGCGAGATGTACTGGTCAGCCAAACACACCACCTGGATGTTCATTGAATGGTAATTTTTTCTGTTCCTGTACACCTGCTCCCTGTCTCTTGGGGGAACCAAAGCCACATGGGTCCCATCAATGGCACCAATTACGTTGGGAATATGTCCAAGGGCGTAGAAATCACCCTTCACTGTAGCCAATTCGCCCACCTCAGGGAAAATGATGTAGTTCCTCACGGATTTCATCAGGGCAGACAACACTCTGGATAACACCTTCGAAAACATGGGCTGAGACATCCCGGAAGCAATTCCCACGGTTGTCTGAAATGACCCACTTGCCAAGAAATGTAGTACTGACATGACCTGCACCAGAGGGGGAATCCCTGTGGGTTGGCGGATGGGGGACATCAGGTCGGGCTCCAGCTGGGCACACAGTTCATGGATAGTGGCACGGTTAAGACGGTAGGTCAGGATAATGTGGCGTTCTTCCATTGTCGACAGGTCCACCAGCGGTCGGTACACGGGAGGATTCATCCGTCTCCTCGCCCAACCCAGCGGACGGTGCCTAGGAAGGACAACATGGAGCACACAGTCAGGCAACCCACAGGTACGTACTCACAGCTAGCACAGTATACAATTCTCTATGCAGTGAATGGCGTGTCTGAGTGGCTATGCAAGGCCTAGGCCTGTGTGACGCAGTTGAAATTGAGCCATGTGGGCCCTGGAAATGGCGGCTGCCTGACCTGTGAAGTGTGACAATGGGATGTGAGGTCAATGCGCTGGCGTGGCACACCGCGGCGGGCGAAGACCGCGGCGCCAAGCCGCATTGGTTAACATTGAAGCCTATGGGTTTCAGGAGCCAATGGCGAAGGGCGCCGGCGGTGGCGGGACGCACCGCCGCGGTACGCACCGCCGCGGACGTGACCGCCATTTTCTATCTACTTATCCACTTGCGACTTGAACTTTCACAGGAGAGGACCTATACTGCAAGTGTTGCTGTGACCTCGGTCTGGAAGGGACAATGGCTGCTGCGACTGGGGAAAGGGCCCCTGCCTTCACTGGAGAGGAGTTGGAGAAACTTGTGGATGGGGTCCTCCCCCAGTATGCGCTACTCTACGGTCCTCCAGACCAACAAGTGAGTTTAATTCAATATGGATTTGGGGCCACTGGCTGGCTTGGGGGCCTGGCGGGGATGGGGGGCATGTTGGGGCTGGCGGGGGGCCTGGCGGGGATGGGGGGCATGTTGGGCATGGCGGGGGGCCTGGCGGGGATGGGGGGCATGTTGGGCATGGCGGGGGCATGGCGGGGGGCATGGCGGGGATGGGGGGCATGTTGGGCATGGCGGGGGTCATGGCGGGGGGCATGGCGGGGATGGGGGGCATGTTGGGCATGGCGGGGGGCCTGGCGGGGATGGGGGGCATGTTAGGCATGGCGGGGGCCTGGCGGGGATGGGGGGCATGTTGGGCATGGCGGGGGGCATGGCGGGGGGCCTGGCGGGGATGGGGGGCATGTTGGGCATGGCGGGGGGCCTGGCGGGGATGGGGGGCATTGGGCCACTGGAAAGGAAAATGCTGAGAAACTTGAACTTGGTATTTCTCCCTCCCTGTACGTGTCACATAGGTCTGCGCCCATGAGAAGATCGGGATTTGGCGTGCCATCGCCAAGGAAGTCCGGGCCCTGGGGGTCCACCATCGACGGGGCACCCACTGCCGCAAGAGGTGGGAGGACATCCGCCGCGGGACCAAGAAGACCGCCGAGTCTCTGCTGGGGATGTCCTCCCAACGTAGGCGGGGTGCCTGCCGTCAACTGAGCCCCTTGATGTTCCGGATCCTGGCGGTGGCCTACCCTGAATTGGATGGGCGCGTGAGGGCAGCACAGCAGACACAAGGGGGTGAGTACAAGCATTATCTACTCTGTTGTCGCGCAGTGGAGGTGTCTGGGTGGGGGAGGAGGGCTGGGGGTCCCCCTAGGCCAGGGCGATATCTGTAGGCTGGGCACCCCCGTAAGCCCCTGTGTCCCCAGCCACCACCCTCAGTAGTTTGTCAGTACAGCCATCCCTGGGCCGTGTCATCCATGGGTGCAGTTGTCAACTCTAGGCGTGTAGGCCATGTTCCACGGAATGCGTAGCGTACCCCAAGTGCGCAACTTAGTGCAGGGGGCATCTGTGTCTGTCATGTCCGCTAACTGTACCGGAGATCCATGTACTCAATATCCCTTTATTTCTCTCTCCCCCCCCCTTTTTGTTTGTCTTTCTGTGCTTGTGTGCATCAGCATCATCAGGCGGAGGAGAAGTGGCATCGGGGCAGGAGGGAGCTGCATCTCACATGGCCCAGGAGGGCCATGCCACAGAGTCAGACTGGACCAGTGAGACGGAGGGCGAGGGGAGCTCCACGACGGGGACGACTGGAGCCTGCAGCGACACGGACACGTCCTCGGAAGGGGGCTCCCTTGCGGGGGTGGCACCATCCGTGCCCCCCGCCATTACAGGTACAGCCGCCACCCAGCGCACCATCTCCGCCCTCCCAGCAGCCCCTCCGCGTTCGCCCCGTGCCCGCTCTGCCAGGAAGCCGGGCATCTCCTTCGCCCCAGGCACCTTAGGCCCTGCCCCTGTTACCCCCGCTGCCCTCAGTGAGGAGGTCATTGACCTCCTCCGAACGCTCATTGTTGGGCAGACTACCCTTTTGAATGCCATCCAGGGGGTGGAGAGGGAGGTTCATCGCAGCAATGCGTACCTGGAGGGCATTCATTCGGGTCAGGCTGCCCATCAGCGATCGTTCCAGGCTCTGGCCTCAGCACTGACGGCAGCCATTGTCCCTGTCTCCTGCCTGCCTCTACTAACTCCCTCCTCCCAGTCTCCTGTTCCTCTGCCTGTCCCACCCACACCATCAGACCAGCCTGCACACACCTCAACACCCAAGAGAAGCTCATCCAAACATAAGCACCACAGATCACGCAGACATTCACACACGCAACATTCCGATGCAGACATGCCAACAGTCACTACCACCTCTGTGACCCCCACCTCCTCGTCTCCCTCCTCCCTCCCTGTGACGTCTACACTCACACCTCCATTCACCTCACCATCAGCCAGTGTTTCCATCACCAGCACACCCTCCACTCCAGTCCGCACACGTGCAGTCACCACCCCCACTGCCATTTACACGTCCCCTGTGTCCTCTCCCACTGTGTCTGTCACCCCCTCTTCCACACCACACAAACGCAGCCACCCACCCAACAGCCATCCACCTCACGACAGCCTATCCCTCCTGCACCTGCACCCAAAGACAGCAAACGTGACTCACCTACAACCACATCCTCTCCCTCCACTCCCATTCCCACTGTACCTACCACTCTCCATTGTCCCAAGAAGCTCTTCCTCGCCACTACTAACTTCTTTCCTGACCCTGAGCCCCCCCCTCCTTCTCGTCGGGGTAAGAAGAGCACCTCAGCCACCACCAGCCCTGCAGCCCCCTTGACAAGGGTGCAGGGGTATTGGAGCCCGCCAGCCCGCATGTCTGGATCTTCGCCCAGCAGCAAGGGGACAGCCAGCCCACCCCCTGGGAAGAGGAGCAGAAGGCGGAAGGGGCGCCGCAGGAGCCCGCCTTCTACATCCCCCCCGGACACCACCCAGAGACAGTCACCAGCCACAGCTCCAAAGGGAGGAAAGGGCCACAGGCCGACGACTAAGGAGGGCAAGGGCAGCAAGTTGGAGAGGTCAGGCAGCAGGCCTGCTGCCCAGGAGGAGCCCACAACCCCCATAGCCGCTGCCCCGGGAGGAACCGGCACAGCTGCCCCGGGAGAGCCCACCACCCCCATAGCCGCTGCCCAGGGAGGACCCAGCCCAGCTGGCCAGGAGGGCCCCACCACCCATAGCCCAGGTGGGCAGTGAAGGAGCACCATCCCCGCTGCCCAGGAGGGCACCACCAGGCAATTAGCAGTTGGCCATAGACCGTCCGCCGTCTCAAGAACCGCTGAACTGGGCCCCGCCGTCTCAAGAACCGCTGAACTGGGCCCCGCCGTCTCAAGAACCGCTGAACTGGGCCCCGCCGTCTCAAGAAACGCTGAACTGGGCCCTTCAAGGCAAGAAGCGCTGAACTGGGCCCCGCCGTCTCAAGAACCGCTGAACTGGGCCCTTCAAGGCAAGAACCGCTGAACTGGGCCCCGCCGTCTCAAGAACCGCTGAACTGGGCCCCGCCGTCTCAAGAAACGCTGAACTAGGCCCTTCAAGGCAAGAAGCGCTGAACTGGGCCCCGCCGTCTCAAGAACCGCTGAACTGGGCCCTTCAAGGCAAGAACCGCTGAACTGGGCCCCGCCGTCTCAAGAACCGCTGAACTGGGCCCCGCCGTCTCAAGAAGCGCTGAACTGGGCCCCGCCGTCTCAAGAACCGCTGAACTGGGCCCTTCAAGGCAAGAACCGCTGAACTGGGCCCCGCCGTCTCAAGAACCGCTGAACTGGGCCCCGCCGTCTCAAGAACCGCTGAACTGGGCCCTTCAAGGCAAGAACCGCTGAACTGGGCACCGCCGTCTCAAGAAACGCTGAACTGGGCCCTTCAAGGCAAGAAGCGCTGAACTGGGCCCCGCCGTCTCAAGAACCGCTGAACTGGGCCCTTCAAGGCAAGAACCGCTGAACTGGGCCCCGCCGTCTCAAGAACCGCTGAACTGGGCCCCGCCGTCTCAAGAAGCGCTGAACTGGGCCCCGCCGTCTCAAGAACCGCTGAACTGGGCCCTTCAAGGCAAGAACCGCTGAACTGGGCCCCGCCGTCTCAAGAACCGCTGAACTGGGCCCCGCCGTCTCAAGAACCGCTGAACTGGGCCCTTCAAGGCAAGAACCGCTGAACTGGGCCCCGCCGTCAAAAGAACCGCTGAACTGGGCCCCGCCGTCTCAAGAACCGCTGAACTGGGCCCCTCAAGGCAAGAAGCGCTGAACTGGGCCCCGCCGTCTCAAGAACCGCTGAACTGGGCCCTTCAGGGCAAGAACCGCTGGCCCTTTGGCAGACGTGGCAGGGCAGGATCTATCTCGGGCAGGGCTGCAGGATGTCCTCTGGCCAACTTGCCTCCTCCAGTGGCAGTGGGGTCTGTTATGGACTGTATGGACTGTGGCTTTGCTCTCCCCAGGATGGCCCAGTGGGCAGGCCACCCACTGTATGGACTGTATGGACTGTGGCTTTGCTCTCCCCAGGATGGCCCAGTGGGCAGGCCACCCACTGTATGGACTGTATGGACTGTGGCTTTGCTCTCCCCAGGATGGCCCAGTGGGCAGGCCACCCACTGTATGGACTGTATGGACTGTGGCTTTGCTCTCCCCAGGATGGCCCAGTGGGCAGGCCACCCACTGTATGGACTGTATGGACTGTGGCTTTGCTCTCCCCAGGATGGCCCAGAGGGCAGGCCACCCACTGTATGGACTGTATGGACTGTGGCTTTGCTCTCCCCAGGATGGCCCAGTGGGCAGGCCACCCACTGTATGGACTGTTTGGACTGTGGCTTTGCTCTCCCCAGGATGGGCCAGTGGTCATTGAGTCCCCTCGTGGATCTGGCGTCGTGTACTCAAGTGGCTGAGGTGCCCCCCCCTTCCCTTCCCCCTGAGGTGCCTGTCCTATTTTCTTTCTGATGCCCCTGCAGTGTTCTCTCCGTGGAGTTCTTGTCGTGGGACTGGGCCTTGCCCCTTTGCACAGGACCACTGTGATCCACGGACAGTGGTTGGACTACATTTAGTAGCTGTATATATTTTGTACATAGTTTATTTATTTATTGGGATTAATGGTGTACATATTTCAATATATCTGCCCGTTTAGGATCTCTTCTTTTGGTCTTTGCATTATTTCGGAGGGGGGTGGTTTGTGGGTTGTGACAGTGATCTGTGGGAATGCATTGATGTGTGTGTTGTAGTGGGTGTGGGTGGGTGGGTGTGTGCCGGTAATCTTTTCCCTCCCCTGTGTCGTAGGTGCCGTACTCACCGATGTCTTCCGCGCCGCCGGGCGTGCTCCTGGTATATGAGGAGGAATAGGAGTGCGGGGATGACCTGCAACTCTGGCTCCATACTGCCGGAATCTCGCGTGGAGTGCGTAGAGGTGAGCGTTTTCCCGTTCGTAGTCTGTTTCCGCTGTGTTCTTATCGGCGGTGCTCCCGCCCCGGAAAAGGTGGCAGATTGGTGGGTCGTAATAGGGTGGGCGGTACTTTGTCTGCCGCCGGGCTGTTTGCGGGAACCGCCGCGCTGTTTGTTTGTACCGCTGTGGCGGTCGGAGTGTTAAGTTGGCGGGCTGTGTTGGCGGTTCCCGCCAGGGTCAGAATTGCATATTTTAGACCGCCGGCCTGTTGGCGGCTTGGCCGCCGCTTTATCACCGACCGCCAGGGTCAGAATGAGGGCCTTTATATCACTTTTACAATGATATCTCAACATATACTTATTGCATTTTAATCGTTTTGACCTGCATCTTATCAGATAAATATTATATACTTTTCTAAACAGTGTGTGGTGTATTTTTGTGGTGCTATACTGTGTTATTGCATGATTTATTGCACAACTACTTTACACATTGCCTTCTAAGTTAAACCTGACTGTTCAGCTCCAAGCTACCAGAGGGTGGGCACAGGATAATTTGGATTGTATGTGACTTACCCTGACTAGAGTGAGGGTCCTTGCTTGGACAGGGGAAACCTGACTGCCAACCAAAGACCCCATTTCTAACACAACCACTTTATATCTCACAGGGGAACCATGACATCCTTATTAGAGGAAACATACTGAGGCAACTAAAATAAATTCCTGACCTCAATATCCTGTCTTCAGCTGAATTAATTGCAGTAGAGTTTCAACCAGCTAAGGGCAACAATCAATTAGAAGCCACCTTAACAATTTGGGATACAGCACAAATAGTAGACCTTATTCTTTACTTTACCCCATGCTTTGAGGCCTGGGAATAACCATAAGTAGAGCAGAGTCGGTTAGATACCCATTTCTGCTATTGAGTCTTAATATTTATCCGGGATTAGACAAACAGACCACATCAGTTTTAAGGCGAGTACAAGATACTTCTCTTACATATTTAGAAAATCAATGAACTTACCAATTCCAAAAATCATCTGCTGACTAAGGATGGGACTGGCTTCATCAGGCCCTGAATGCTCCATATGTAGCATGAGTAGCGTCCCCATCAGAAATATGCCCAGAACAGAAACTCTTAAGGTTTCTTTCATGGAGTACAGCAGGTGCTAAATCCCCACAGGAAAGTTGCCTTCCACTTCAAGCCTGGCATCCTATTGATATAATTGCTTTCCAAGAAATGTGGTCACAACAGGAACTACCTTTGTTGGGCTTTACGTCCTATGAAATAAATGCAGTTAAACACAAGCGGCGTGGCAGGCCTAATGGGTGTCTAGCAGTCCATTTTTCATTAGACTTAAAGATCGATATAGAAGAGATCCCTCAAGACTCCATAGACTGCCAAGTGGTAAAACTTACTAACTGAACCTTAAATGATAGACCACCATTGTTGCTGCTTAATTAATATATCCACTCTGGCTCTTCGGGTAAGCGGGCTGCAATAAAAAGGTTACTGGCAATTATTTTAAATTATCGTCAATGTCACCCAGACTGGGATATTAATTTGCCTGGAGACTTCAACTCAAATCTAATTATGGCCCAAGAGGATGATGAAATATTAAGTATTGACAACTCCTGCTTGAATGTTCTGACACAGATATTATAAAATGTTGACCAGCAGGGAGAACAGCTAGTGACTTTGTTGGAATATGTTAAACTACGGGCCCTAAATGGAAGATTTCTAGGAGATTCTCGACCATGCCACACTTATTATGGCCCAAATTTACAGTCTATTACAGACTACACTCTAGTTGCATTACCTTTGATCCTCCTGGTACGGCAATTTGAAATAAAATATAGGACATCTAGTGATCATTCCTGTCAAATACTCACCTTAGGGTCTTCTCCACCTGTTCACCCTCAAGCTACTGCACAGTTGGGCACTACAGAGTCAACTAATTTGAAGAGTTTACACTGGTCATCAGATACAATAGAAGCCCTATCATCATTAGCCAAGTTGATTATGCAGGAGATTCTCAAGACTCACATATTGGAAGTCTGGGAAAACTTTCGAAAGAAAATGCTTGATCAGTACTACTCCTTCATCTTATCATGGCCTTCCCAATAAGCTAGTCATACCACCCCGGCTCATCTTTCAGAATTATGTAATATTCTTAAGAAAGCCCCAAGGAAGGTAGCAGGACATTTGAAGGCACATCCAGGCAATCAACATTTCTGGGAACAACTGAAGAATACTAAAAAGGAATACAAAAGGCAAACACAGAAGGAAAAAGCTGAAGGCAAGAGCCTCTTTTGGTTAAAGTTAATACATGCTACCATAGAGAAAACCCCCAGAAAATTCTGGGAAATTATCAATCACCTAAACACCTGAGGAAACTTAATTAATAACTCAAATATTACTGAAAATGACTGGGCGAGCTACCTTAAGACAATTGTTTCAACAGAGCACTAATCTTGCGGAAATAGTTCCTCAATAGCATCATGGTCAAGCAGGGTATATGATTTCTCTGTGACCAACGAAGAGACTGATAGCCTCACTCTGTCCCCTGGCCCACCGAGATGGGCCCCTGGGCCTAATGGTCTTCCACAAGCTATCTTTAGTGAAGAAGTTGTATTTTTGGTCTGGGGTGCTGAGTTCCCTATACCAGGAAGTTAGTCTGGGAAGGGCAATCCCTCAGATTTTGCGAGGCTCCATAATCAATACAATTTTCAAGGGTGCCTGCTCCAACACGTGAATAATCATATGGCACTATGCTTAACTTGAACTGGCTGCATATCTCTCCATACCCTATTTGCCACAATTGAAACATCAACTAATGATAATGTGATTGGGCAACCTGCAAACCTCAACCAACTCTTCATTATGGAGGAATGCAAGCCCGGAGCAATGCAGGCATTGCACATGCCTTAAGGAAGGTCTTACTCATACAACCTGTGTCTGCCCAGGTCTGCAAGACCTTCGAAGGAGGCTTCTTAAGTGAATGTTCAATGATAGAGGTGTTCGGACCTGCAGAGCAGCCATAGGCCCTCATTCTGACCCTGGCGGTCGGTGATAAAGCGGCGGCCAAGCCGCCAACAGGCCGGCGGTCTAAAATATGCAATTCTGACCCTGGCGGGAACCGCCAACACAGCCCGCCGTATTAACACTCCGCCCGCCACGGCGGTACAAACAAACAGCGCGGCGGTCCCCGCCAACAGCCAGGCGGCAGACAATGTACCGCCCACCCTATCACGACCCACCAATCCGCCACCTTTTCCGGGGCGGGAGCACCGCCGATAAGAACACGGCGGAAACAGACTACGAACGGGAAAACGCTCACCTCTACGCACTCCACGCGAGATTCCGGCAGTATGGAACCAGAGTTGCAGGTCATCCCCGCACTCCTATACCTGCTCATATACCAGGAGCACGCCCGGCGGCGCGGAAGACATCGGTGAGTACTGCACCTACGACACAGGGGAGGGAAAAGATTACCGGCACACACCCACCCACCTACACCCACTACAACACACACATCAATGCATTCCCACAGATCACTGTCACAACCCACAAACCACCCCCCTCCGAAATAATGCAAAGACCAAAATAAGAGATCATAAACGGGCAGATATATTGAAATATGTACACCAGTAATCCCAATAAATAAATAAACTATGTACAAAATATACACAGCTACTAAATGTAGTCCAACCACTGTCCGTGGATCACAGGGGTCCTGTGCAAAGGGGCAAGGCCCAGTCCCACGACAAGAACTCCACGGAGAGAACACTGCAGGGGCATCAGAAAGAAAATAGGACAGGCACCTCAGGGGGAAGGGAAGGGGGGGCACCTCAGCCACTTGAGTACACGACGCCAGATCCACGAGGGGACTCCATGACCACTGGGCCATCCTGGGGAGTGCTAAGCCACAGTCCATACAGTCCATACAGTGGGTGGCCTGCCCACTGGGCCATCCTGGGGAGAGCAAAGCCACAGTCCAAACAGTCCATACAGTGGGTGGCCTGCCCACTGGGCCATCCAGGGGAGAGCAAAGCCACTGTCCAAACAGTCCATACAGTGGGTGGCCTGCCCACTGGGCCATTCTGGGGAGTGCAAAGCCACAGTCCATACAGTCCATACAGTGGGTGGCCTGCCCACTGGGCCATCCTGGGGAGTGCAAAGCCACTGTCCATACAGTCCATACAGTGGGTGGCCTGCCCACTGGGCCATCCTGGGGAGAGCAAAGCCACTGTCCAAACAGTCCATACAGTGGGTGGCCTGCCCACTGGGCCATCCTGGGGAGAGCAAAGCCACAGTCCAAACAGTCCATACAGTGGGTGGCCTGCCCACTGGGCCATCCTGGGGAGTGCAAAGCCACGGTCCATACAGTCCATAACAGACCCCACTGCCACTGGAGGAGGCAAGTTGGCCAGAGGACATCCTGCAGCCCTGCCCGAGATAGATCCTGCCCTGCCACGTCTGCCAAAGGGCCAGCGGTTCTTGCCTTGAAAGGCCCAGTTCAGCGGTTCTTGAGACGGCGGGGCCCAGCGGAGCGGTTCATGAGACGGCGGGGCCCAGTTCAGCGGTTCTTGAGACGGCGGGGCCCAGTTCAGCGCTCCTTGCCTTGAAGGGCCCAGTTCAGCGGTTCTTGAGACGGCGGGGCCCAGCGGAGCGGTGCTTGAGACGGCGGGGCCCAGTTCAGCGGTTCTTGAGACGGCGGGGCCCAGCGGAGCGGTGCTTGAGACGGCGGGGCCCAGTTCAGCGGTTCTTGAGACGGCGGGGCCCAGTTCAGCGGTTCTTGAGACGGCGGGGCCCAGTTCAGCGCTCCTTGCCTTGAAGGGCCCAGTTCAGCGGTTCTTGAGACGGCGGGGCCCAGTTCAGCGCTCCTTGCCTTGAAGGGCCCAGTTCAGCGGTTCTTGAGACGGCGGGGCCCAGCGGAGCGGTGCTTGAGACGGCGGGGCCCAGTTCAGCGGTTCTTGAGACGGCGGGGCCCAGTTCAGCGGTTCTTGAGACGGCGGGGCCCAGTTCAGCGCTCCTTGCCTTGAAGGGCCCAGTTCAGCGGTTCTTGAGACGGCGGGGCCCAGCGGAGCGGTTCATGAGACGGCGGGGCCCAGTTCAGCGGTTCTTGAGACGGCGGGGCCCAGTTCAGCGCTCCTTGCCTTGAAGGGCCCAGTTCAGCGGTTCTTGAGACGGCGGGGCCCAGTTCAGCGCTCCTTGCCTTGAAGGGCCCAGTTCAGCGGTTCTTGAGACGGCGGGGCCCAGCGGAGCGGTGCTTGAGACGGCGGGGCCCAGTTCAGCGGTTCTGGAGACGGCGGGCCCAGTTCAGCGCTCCTTGCCTTGAAGGGCCCAGTTCAGCGGTTCTTGAGACGGCGGGCCCAGTTCAGCGCTCCTTGCCTTGAAGGGCCCAGTTCAGCGGTTCATGAGACGGCGGGGCCCAGTTCAGCGCTCCTTGCCTTGAAGGGCCCAGTTCAGCGGTTCTTGAGACGGCGGGGCCCAGTTCAGCGCTCCTTGCCTTGAAGGGCCCAGTTCAGCGGTTCTTGAGACGGCGGGGCCCAGCGGAGCGGTGCTTGAGACGGCGGGGCCCAGTTCAGCGGTTCTGGAGACGGCGGCCGGTCTATGGCCAACTGCTCATTGCCTGGTGGTGCCCTCCTGGGCAGCGGGGATGGTGCTCCTTCAATGCCCACCTGGGCTGTGGGTGGTGGGGCCCTCCTGGCCAGCTGGGCTGGGTCCTCCCTGGGCAGCGGCTATGGGGGTGGTGGGCTCTCCCGGGGCAGCTGTGCCGGTTCCTCCCGGGGCAGCGGCTATGGGGGTTGTGGGCTCCTCCTGGGCAGCAGGCCTGCTGCCTGACCTCTCCGACTTGCTGCCCTTGCCCTCCTTAGTCGTGGGCCTGTGGCCCTTTCCTCCCTTTGGAGCTGTGGCTGGTGACTGTCTCTGGGTGGTGTCCGGGGGGGATGTTGAAGGCGGGCTCCTGCGGCGCCCCTTCCGCCTTCTGCTCCTCTTCCCAGGGGGTGGGCTGGCTGTCCCCTTGCTGCTGGGCGAAGATCCAGACATGCGGGCTGGCGGGCTCCAATACCCCTGCACCCTTGTCAAGGGGGCTGCAGGGCTGGTGGTGGCTGAGGTGCTCTTCTTACCCCGACGAGAAGGAGGGGGGGCTCAGGGTCAGGAAAGAAGTTAGTAGTGGCGAGGAAGAGTTTCTTGGGACAATGGAGAGTGGTAGGTACAGTGGGAATGGGAGTGGAGGGAGAGGATGTGGTTGTAGGTGAGTCACGTTTGCTGTCTTTGGGTGCAGGTGCAGGAGGGATAGGCTGTCGTGAGGTGGATGGCTGTTGGGTGGGTGGGTGGCTGCGTTTGTGTGGTGTGGAAGAGGGGGTGACAGACACAGTGGGAGAGGACACAGGGGACGTGTAAATGGCAGTGGGGGTGGTGACTGCACGTGTGCTGACTGTAGTGGAGGGTGTGCTGGTGATGGAAACACTGGCTGATGGTGAGGTGAATGGAGGTGTGAGTGTAGACGTCACAGGGAGGGAGGAGGGAGACGAGGAGGTGGGGGTCACAGAGGTGGTAGTGACTGTTGGCATGTCTGCATCGGAATGTTGCGTGTGTGAATGTCTGCGTGATCTGTGGTGCTTATGTTTGGATGAGCTTCTCTTGGGTGTTGAGGTGTGTGCAGGCTGGTCTGATGGTGTGGGTGGGACAGGCAGAGGAACAGGAGACTGGGAGGAGGGAGTTAGTAGAGGGAGGCAGGAGACAGGGACAATGGCTGCCGTCAGTGCTGATGCCAGAGCCTGGAACGATCGCTGATGGGCAGCCTGACCCGAATGAATGCCCTCCAGATACGCATTGCTGCGATGAACCTCCCTCTCCACCCCCTGGATGGCATTCAAAAGGGTAGTCTGCCCAACAATGAGCGTTCGGAGGAGGTAAATGACCTCCTCACTGAGGGCAGCGGGGGTAACAGGGGCAGGGCCTGAGGTGCCTGGGGCGAAGGAGATGCCCGGCTTCCTGGCAGAGCGGGCACGGGGCGAACGCTGAGGGGCTGCTGGGAGGGCGGAGATGGTGCGCTGGGTGGCGGCTGTACCTGTAATGGCGGGGGGCACGGATGGTGCCACCCCCGCAAGGGAGCCCCCTTCCGAGGACGTGTCCGTGTCGCTGCAGGGTCCAGTCGTCCCCGTCGTGGAGCTCCCCTCGCCCTCCGTCTCACTGGTCCAGTCTGACTCTGTGGCATGGCCCTCCTGGGCCATGTGAGATGCAGCTCCCTCCTGCCCCGATGCCACTTCTCCTCCGCCTGATGATGCTGATGCACACAAGCACAGAAAGACAAACAAAAAGGGGGGGGGAGAGAGAAATAAACGGATATTGATTACATGGATCTCCGGTACAGTTAGCGGACATGACAGACACAGATGCCCCCTGCACTAAGTTGCGCACTTGGGGTCCGCTACGCATTCCGTGGAACATGCCCTACACGCCTAGAGTTGACAACTGCACCCATGGATGACACGGCCCAGGGATGGCTGTACTGACAAACTACTGAGGGTGGTGGCTGGGGACACAGGGGCTTACGGGGGTGCCCAGCCTACAGATATCGCCCTGGCCTAGGGGGACCCCCAGCCCTCCTCCCCCACCCAGACACCTCCACTGCGCGACAACAGAGTAGATAATGCTTGTACTCACCCCCTTGTGTCTGCTGTGCTGCCCTCACGCGCCCATCCAAATCAGGGTAGGCCACCGCCAGGATCCGGAACATCAGGGGGCTCAGTTGACGGCAGGCACCCCGCCTACGTTGGGAGGCCATCCCCAGCAGAGACTCGGCGGTCTTCTTGGTCCCGCGGCGGATGTCCTCCCACCTCTTGCGGCAGTGGGTGCCCCGTCGATGGTGGACCCCCAGGGTCCGGACTTCCTTGGCGATGGCACGCCAAATCCCGATCTTCTCATGGGCGCGGACCTATGTGACACGTACAGGGAGGGAGAAATACCACGTTCAAGTTTGTCAGCATTTTCCTTGCCAGTGGCCCAACGCCCCCCATCCCCGCCAGGCCCCCCGCCATGCTCCCCGCCATGCCCCCGCCAGGCCCAACATGCCCCCCATCCCCGCCAGGCCCCCCGCCATGCCCCCCGCCAGGCCCAACATGCCCCCCATCCCCGCCAGGCCCCCCGCCATGCCCCCCGCCAGGCCCAACATGCCCCCCATCCCCGCCAGGCCCCCCGCCATGCCCAACATGCCCCCCATCCCCGCCAGGCCCCCCGCCAGGCCCAACATGCCCCCCATCCCCGCCAGGCCCCCCGCCATGCCCCCCGCCAGGCCCAACATGCCCCCCATCCCCGCCAGGCCCCCCGCCATGCCCAACATGCCCCCCATCCCCGCCAGGCCCCCCGCCATGCCCAACATGCCCCCCATCCCCGCCACGCCCCCGCCAGGCCCAACATGCCCCCCATCCCCGCCAGGCCCCCCGCCATGCCCCCCGCCAGGCCCAACATGCCCCCCATCCCCGCCAGGCCCCCCGCCAGGCCCCCAAGCCAGCCAGTGGCCCCAAATCCAGATTGAATTAAACTCACTTGTTGGTCTGGAGGACCGTAGAGTAGCGCATACTGGGGGAGGACCCCATCCACAAGTTTCTCCAACTCCTCTCCAGTGAAGGCAGGGGCCCTTTCCCCAGGCGCAGCAGCCATTGTCCCTTCCAGACCGAGGTCACAGCAACACTTGCAGTATAGGTCCTCTCCTGTGAAAGTTCAAGTCGCAAGTGGATAAGTAGATAGAAAATGGCGGTCACGTCCGCGGCGGTGCGTACCGCGGCGGTGCGTCCCGCCACCGCCGGCGCCCTTCGCCATTGGCTCCTGAAACCCATAGGCTTCAATGTTAACCAATGCGGCTTCGCGCCGCGGTCTTCGCCCGCCGCCCGCCGCGGTGTGCCACGCCAGCGCATTGACCTCACATCCCATTGTCACACTTCACAGGTCAGGCAGCCGCCATTTCCAGGGCCCACATGGCTCAATTTCAACTGCGTCACACAGGCCTAGGCCTTGCATAGCCACTCAGACACGCCATTCACTGCATAGAGAATCATTTACTGTGCTAGCTGTGAGTACGTACCTGTGGGTTGCTTGACTGTGTGCTCCATGTTGTCCTTCCTAGGCACCGTCCGCTGGGTTGGGCGAGGAGACGGATGAATCCTCCCGTGTACCGACCGCAGGTGGACCTGTCGACAATGGAAGAACGCCACATTATCCTGACCTACCGTCTTAACCGTGCCACTATCCATGAACTGTGTGCCCAGCTGGAGCCCGACCTGATGTCCCCCATCCGCCAACCCACAGGGATTCCCCCTCTGGTGCAGGTCATGTCAGTACTCCATTTCTTGGCAAGTGGGTCATTTCAGACAACAGTGGGAATTGCTTCTGGGATGTCTCAGCCCATGTTTTCGAAGGTGTTATCCAGAGTGTTGTCTGCCCTGATGAAATCCGTGAGGAGCTACATCATTTTCCCTGAGGTGGGCGAATTGGCTACAGTGAAGGGTGATTTCTACGCCCTTGGACATATTCCCAACGTAATTGGTGCCATTGATGGGACCCATGTGGCTTTGGTTCCCCCAAGAGACAGGGAGCAGGTGTACAGGAACAGAAAAAATTACCATTCAATGAACATCCAGGTGGTGTGTTTGGCTGACCAGTACATCTCGCATGTAAATGCCAAATTCCCAGGGTCAGTGCATGACGCCTACATCCTCAGGAATAGCAGCATCCCTTACGTGATGTTACAGCTACAGAGACACCGTGTATGGCTAGTGGGGGACTCTGGGTACCCCAACCTGTCGTGGCTACTGACCCCAGTAAGGAATCCCCGGACCAGGGCAGAGGAACGGTACAATGAGGCCCATGGGCGTACTAGGAGGGTGATCGAACGCACCTTTGGCCTCCTAAAGGCCAGGTTTAGGTGCCTGCATATGACAGGTGGATCCCTAATGTACTCACCTAAGAAGGTGTGTCACATCATCGTGGCCTGCTGCATGCTTCACAACCTGGCTTTGCGCCGCCAGGTGCCTTTCCTGCAGGAGGATGGTCGAGACGGTGGTGTTGTGGCAGCGGTGGAACCTGAGGAGAGTGACGAGGAGGAAGACGACGGGGCTGAAACAGACAACAGGGACAGAATCATTGAACAGTACTTCCAATAGGACACAGGTAACATTTCAAAGATAATTTAGTAAATGTTAACTACTCTCCTGCATCTCTGCTGCCTGTCTATTTGCCCCAGTGTATGATGACTGAGTTTTGGCTTTTCCCTCCCTATTTCAGATCTGGGGTCCCCACTACGAGTCCTGTGCTTCGTTTCCCCGTGGACTACAGCTTTGTGGCAGCTGTTTGTTGACTTCACCATGTACAAGGACATATTTGCACTGTCATGTCAATTACAATATATTGAAATCACAGCCAGACTCCAGATAGTTTTGTGCAAAATAGGTGTTTATTTAAGTGCTCAAAATGGGATGGGTGGTTTCAAGTGGGTGGGGGCTATGGTGAAGGAATGTCCATGGCAGAGTCCAGAGTAACAGTCACACAGGTGCATTGTCCAGAGGCCTGTGGAGAGATGGAGCATGGGCAGTTCAAGGATGGACAGGGTGACAATGTGGGACAGTGGGATGACATCAGGTGGTATCCATTACTGGCGGGGGTCTTGACATCCTACTCTGTCTTCTTGCGAGATCTCAGGGCCCTCTTGCGGGGTGGTTCTTCTCCTGCAGGAGGTGGGGGTCTGGTGGGCTGCTGCTGTGCGGGGGCCTCCTGTCCACTAGCGCCGGCGGAGGTGGTTGGCTGTTCTTGGTCCAGGCTAGTGGCAGGGGCCCTTGGGTGTTGTTGAGTGTCCGCCCTGGTGTTGACGAGGTCCTGCAGCAGCCCTACCATGGTAACCAGGGTGGTGTTGATGGCTCTGATGTCCTCCCTGTACCCCCGATAGTGTTCCTCCTGCAGTACCTGGATCTCCTGGAACCGGGCCAGTACCGTCGCCATCGTCTCCTGGGAGCGGTTGTATGCTCCCATGATGGTGGTGAGGACCTCGTGGAGAGTGGGTTCCCTGGGCCCGTCCCCCCCCTGTCGCACAGCTGCCCTCCGAGTTGCCCTGTTTCCCTGGGCCTCTGCCCCCTGGCCGGTGTGCCCACTACCACTACCCCCAGGTCCCTGTTGTTGTTGGGGTGGTGGGTTATCCTGGGTGCCCTGTAGTGGTAGACACACCGCAGATTGACGCGCCCTGGAGACAGAGGCATGGGCCCGCTGGGTGGGAGCTGTGCTGGTGTTCCCAGAGGGGTTTGGGTCTGTAGTGGCCTGGGCCTGTGTGAGGGGAACCGACTGTCCAGAGGTCCCCGATGGTCCGGGCTGGTCATCGGTGTCCAGGTCGACAGAGCTGCTGTCATCGCTGACGGCCTCTTGGGTGGGGGGTGTGGAGAATTCTGGCCCCTCCGCCGCGGTGTGTTGACGGTCGGGTCCTGCAGGGGTATAGAGGTATGGTTATAGTTTCAATGTGTGGCATATGGGTGTATCTATGGGTTCTCGTGTCCCCAAGTGCTGGCATTCGTGTGTGGGGGCTTTGGTGAGGGTGGCTTGTGGGGGGGATGTGTATATGCATTGGGCATGCTTTGGTGATGGGTGTCCATGCTTAGTGGACGCATGCAGGCCTAGGTTTTGGGATGTGTGGGTTGTGATGGTGAGACATTGGCGGGGAATAGGTGTGCTGGGGGTGGGGGTGAGGATGGTGGTGGGGGTGAGGATGGTGGTGGGGGTGAGGGTGGGGGTGAGGATGGGGGTGGGGGTGAGGGTGGGGTTCGAGGATGGGGGTGAGGGTTGGGGTATGATTTGGCATGCAGGTGGGGGGGAAGCAGTATTGAAGCTTCAACTTACCAGTATCCATTCCTCCGCCGACTCCTGCGAGGCCGTCAGGATGCAGGATGTTCAAGACTTCCTCCTCCCATGATGTGAATTGTGGGGGTTGAGGTGGGGGTCCTCCGCCAGTCTTCTGCACGGCGATGTTGTGCCTGGATACCATGGAACGCACCTTCCCCCGTAGGTCGTTCCATCGCTTCCTGATGTCTTCCCGATTTCTGGGGTGCTGTCCCACTGCGTTGACCCTGTCGACAATCCTCTGCCATAGCTCCGTCCTCCGGGCAATGCTGGTGTATTGTATCTGTGTGCCGAACAGCTGGGGCTCTACCCGAACGATTTCCTCCACCATGACCCTGAGTTCTTCGTCTGTGAAGCGGGGTTGTCTTTGGGGTGCCATGGGGTGGTGTGTATGATGTGTGGGGTGGAGTATGTGTAGTTAAGTGTGTTGAGTGTGGTGGTGTGTGTTGTTTTGTGTGTGGATAGTGTGTGGGTGATGGTGTTGAGTGGCTGTGGCTGTTAGTTTGTGGATGCTGGTGTCTCGCTCTGGCCTTCTTTCAGAATTTTTTTGCGTAGGGGTTTGTGGGTGATGTGGGTGGGTGTTTTATATTGTATTGTGTGTGTGGGAGTGGTGTGTGTATGTGTATCAGGTGTGTGGGATTCAAATCGTCCAATGTGGCTGAGTTTTGTTCGTTTGTGTGTATTCTGACCGCGGCGGTGTGTCCCGCCAATGGAATACCGCGTTTGAATGACCGCCGCGTGGATTCGTGGGTCGTAATGGCATGGGCGTATTTCTGTTGGCGTGGCGGTGGAGGTTTGGTCACCTCCACCTTTCCGCCGACCGCTGGTCTGGCGGTCGGTTGTGGCTGTCGGATTTTCGGAGGTTTGCCTTCTGCGGGTCAGAATGACCGTGGCGGGTTTCCGCGGCCGCGGCGGTGTTATGGCGGTCTTCTGACCGGCGGTAAGTGCATTTTACCGCCGGGGTCAGAATGACCACCATAGTAGCTTGCTTCAATCCACATGATCCTCAGCTAAATTAAAAGTTTGTCAAGTTTCAGGCCTCAGCGCTGCGGCAAAAGGAACACACAAGATTACAGCAAAATGGAGGGATTACTAAAAGAGTATAGCTACTAATACCTTTGAACTAACTTTGTCAGTATTTGCTAAGGTTACAGCAATTGCATTTTTGGCCCCCGCAGCTTGGCTTTTATATTCAAAAGCTTTAAGAGGAGCTTACAACATGGTTTTAACTTTTAGATAATTAATGAATGATTCATGATAGTTAAGCATTTGCACTTTTTGGATTCTTGAGATCAGGAGGTCTTTGGATAGTTAAAATGTAAAATGGCAGTGCATGCCATGATCTAAAAACTGTTTATTTTGTAAAGTAATTTTAAATTACGGTGTAATGTATTTTATTATGTAAGTTGTACAATTGTCATGGTTTTAAATTAACTGAAATAATAAAATGAAACACTGCAATCACTGCCCTTTTAAGTCATTTAGAAATAAAGACACGCTCCCATTATCTCCTTCTTCTCAGTCGTAATGTCAAATAACACAGATAATGCCCCTAAAAGTCTCCTCTGCTTAGTGATCATCTCTGATTCCATTTGTTTTTGATTTTTTGTTTGATGTAATTCATTTTCTTCTTACATAGTAAATATTTGTATAACTGTAATAACTTTATTTAAATGTGTTTTGTATATGGCTGTATTTTACACTTAACCCTTTCATATGCAGATTTAGTGGAGTGTACACCAATCTATCTATGTATTCAACACTTCATCCACAATAAAGGCACAATGCAAGTATTATAGTACTGAGACTAGCTGCCAGCGTTAGCTTTTTATTGCTACATATATTTCCTACATGTCATTTACGGTTTGTGTATTCCTTTTTCCCTCAGTTATGTCACCTGTTTTGCAGCTAATCATCCACTTTCTGAAACAGTAGGCTGCCTTGTCACCTTGAACACTGGCAGCATGTGCTCTTGCAATACAATAACTGCTATGCCTTTCAGTAGGTAGCTGATAATTTATATGAAGAAATCATCTAAGATATTAATTGCCCAATTAGGTTATCTCGGAAACCCAAAAAAGGCTTATAAGAAAGTGATTTATTAATTGGGGCATATGAGAGTCCACTACAAATAAAGGTCACAAGCTTGTTAAATGTTTCAGGAATTGAATTCTGAGCTCACTTCATCTCCTAGTAGCTGTGTCATAAAGCAGAGAGCCTAAACTCAAGAAAATGTGCAAAGCATTGCAAAGCACCAATACACTTACAAAGTCAAAAAAGCAATGCAATAAAAATACCACTTTACGTTATAAAAATACATAAAAATTTAATGAGTAAAATGACAATAAAAATCACAAAATCCAATAAGGGGAGCCAAGAGTATGAATTTTTAAAGATCTAAATGAAAATAGCACCAATGGTATTCAATGGTCACAGTTACACCAACTAGGTTTGACCTGGATGAAGGTTTTACATGGGGACTTCAAGCCTGGTTTAAACTTTGGAGAGGGAATTGCTATCACAAACATTTTGGCAGGAAAAGGTCAGACAGGAAAAATTCAAAGTTTGCCCCAGGAAGGTCAGATAATTTTGGGTCTTTCACACATTTTTTTTTAATTAAGGGTGAGACATAAATCCCGCTCTTCCGGCAGAGTTGGTGGAGATTTGCCCACCTGTTTTGGCCACTCCAGGTTACATGTAATGTGAACTTCCAGTCAAATTCAGTCAACTGCCAAGTGGCAGATTTTTTTCTTATGTGTGGCTTTCCAACTTTGAGTTGCTGAGCATGAGCGAGATGTGGCAAGTCCTAGAGAGATTTCCCCAGCACGGGCAGTTGCAGGTGGTCACCACCATTCTCAATCAGAAAGCTGCTGTTCGAGTAGAAAATCTACTCAAGTAGCAGCAAAGCCAACTTGAGAAGCAGTACCCTCTGAAAGCAGAAGATCAGTGTATAAATAGGGGGGGGGTCATCGTGCAAAAAGAGTCATATTCTCACAAAGCCCTTATATGATTCCTGCCCAATGGGGAAAGTGCTTCTTTGGTTGCTTCAACTAGTTCATTTTCAGCAGAATGTCATTGTCACAAAGTTGATGTCCAGATACAATGCAAAGCAGACCTGTACTTAGTCAGTTACACAGTTAATACATTTTAATCTAAAGTATTGAGCACTTCTCACAAAAGTCTATAATGTTTCTATTTGTCCTTCCCCATGTACAAGATCTCATCAAGATCTTATCTTGAGAAGAGATGACTCCTTCCATACCCTTGAAGATGTTAAACTTTAGCCTCCTGAAGACAGCTACCACTGGACTTGATCAAATCGCAAGTGAATGAATAGGTAGTTCCAGAGCGGTGAGATTAAAGCAGGTTTACTTTCTACTATAAGGTATCAGGGGTATCTGATTGAAAGACAACATCCAATCAAATGTGGAAACTGATTTTACGCCATTGGCCATGGCAAAACTTAGGAGTAAGGATACATTTTCAACAACAATATTACTATGTAAATATTTGCAGTTGACACACCTTACTATTTTGTTTTTGGGCGGTCTGACCATGACCAAAGGAGATATTTATTCAGCAGCTTAAACAGTCTCAATAATACAATTTGTTCCAATTTGTTAAGTTCCAAAATTAATTTCCTTTCTCACATTCAAGGGATTGTTCCTCAACCAATAAGATACAATAATGGCATTATTTTTTAGGAGGATGCTGTGCATAAAAAACCTTTACTTTTCCTAGGTCAATACAGCAAGTACTGCATGGAACACACATGTATACACTGAATTAAATCATTGCTGTCATTGAGCAGTAAAACTTGATCTTCACTATTGGGATCTAAAGTGATTCCTAATGTGCGCTGCTCCATCCACCCAAAATAGATGAGGCATTTATTTTTATGTATAATATTCCTATTGTTTCTCTTTGATTTTGAATTTCATATTTCCCATGGAAATTACCTCACCCATTAAACTTTTCAGGTGGATGCCCATAGTTTCCAATTCCTCGCTCAATATCTCTTCAAAATAATTTTCCATATAGTAGAGTAAGACAATTTTGATTCAGCTACCATTTTTAAGGCAAATCCATACATTTTAATTCACAAATATATTTGCTCTTTTGCGTTGATATCTAAGGTCAAGATGTTTGTTTTGACACACTACATAGTATCATTTAATTTAGGTCTATCGCCATATGAGGACTCCGGGATTGACTTCTCCACTACACACTTAGGGGGTCATTACAACCCTGGCAGACGGTGTTAAAGGTGCGGTAATACCGCAAACAGGCCGGCGGACAAAAAAAGGGAATTATGACCGTGGTGGAAACCGCCAACATAGACAGCCACTTTAACCATCCGCCCGCCACGGCGGTACAGACAAGTAGCGTGGCGGTCACCGCCAACAGACAGGCAGAAGACAATGTGCTGCCCATGGTATCACAACCCGCCAATCCGCCACCTTTTCCGGGGAGGATACACTGTGGATAAAAACATGGCGGAAACAGCTTTTGCAATGGGAAAACGCTCACCTTCACACATCCCACAAGGAAGGAGGACACCATGGAGCCGGAATTACAAATCCTACCTGCCCTTGTCTTCCTACTCATCTACGAAGACCAGCGCCGGCAGCGGCGAAGACAACGGTGAGTACTGCACCTACGACATAGGGGAGGCAAAAGTCAGGGGGACACACACGCAACACCCCCAGCCCCACCCTCGCACATTACAACACACACACCAATGCATTTCCAAACATCACAGTAACAACCCACAACCCCCCCGGAAGAATGCTAAGACAAAACGAAATCAGTTCAAACATTGTAATGTATCCAAATACAGTAAGCCAATATATACATATATATATAAACTCATTCAAAAGTATATACATTACGAGAAGTAGTGCAGATATGCATATCTCAATGTCCGTGCACCACTGGGCCAAATATGCATGAGCGAGGCCCACACAAGATACCTATCCACAAATGGAGAGAACACTGCTGGGGCATCAGAGAGAAATACAACAGGCACCTCAGTGGGAAGGGAAGGGGGGGCACCTCAGCCGGATTACAGCACCACGCCAAATCCACGACGGGGCTCCATGCCGATTGATGTATCCTGGGGAGTGAAAAGCCACATTCTCACAAGTCTCTACAGTGGGTGGGTTGCCCACTGCCATCTCCTGGGGAGTACAAAGCCACAGTCTCACAAGTCTCTACAGTGGGTGGGTTGCCCACTGCCATCTCCTGGGGAGTGCAAAGCCACAGTCTCACAAGTCTCTACAGTGGGTGGGTTGCCCACTGCCATCTCCTGGGGAGTGCAAAGCCACAGTCTCACAAGTCTCTACAGTGGGTGGGTTGCCCACTGCCATATCCTGGGGAGTGCAAAGCCACAGTCTCTCAAGTGGATAACAGCCTCCACTGGTTCTGGAGGGGGACTGGTGCCCAGAGTGCTTCATCCTGTGAAGGACAGAGGTAGTGGATGGATCTCTCCACTGGTTCTGGAGGGGGACTGGTGCCTAGACTGGATTAGGCTCCCCGTGACAGTTCCTGTCCCGTCACTGTCCCAGCTGCACATGGGATAACGATGCTAGATGTGGCGGTCTTTTCCTGCTGCAGCGGTGCTCTGCCCTGTTCAGCGGTGCTTTGCCATGGCGGTGCTCTGCCCTGTTCAGCGGTGCTTTGCCATGGCGGTCTCTGCCCTGTTCAGCGGTGCTTTGCCATGGCGGTGCTCTGCCCTGTTCAGCGGTGCTTTGTCATGGCGGTGCTCTGCCCTGTTCAGCGGTGCTTTGTCATGGCGGTGCTCTGCCCTGTTCAGCGGTGCTTTGCCATGGCGGTCTCTGGCCTGTTCAGCGGTGCTTTGTCGTGGCGGTCTCTGCCCTGTTCAGCGGTGCTTTGCCATGGCGGTCTCTGGCCTGTTCAGCGGTGCCTGCCCTGTTCAGCGGTGCTTTGCCATGGCGGTCTCTGGCCTGTTCAGCGGTGCTTTGTCGTGGCGGTCTCTGCCCTGTTCAGCGGTGCTTTGCCATGGCGGTCTCTGGCCTGTTCAGCGGTGCCTGCCCTGTTCAGCGGTGCTTTGCCATGGCGGTCTCTGGCCTGTTCAGTGGTGCTTTGTCATGGCTGTCTCTGCCCTGTTCAGCGGTGCTTTGCCATGGTGGTCTCTGGCCTGTTCAGCGGTGCTTTGTCATGGCGGTCTCTGCCCTGTTCAGCGGTGCTTTGCCATGGCGGTCTCTGGCCTGTTCAGCGGTGCTTTGCCATGGCGGTCTCTGGCCTGTTCAGTGGTGCTTTGTCATGGCGGTCTCTGACCTGTTCAGCGGGTCTTTGTCATGGCGGTCTCTGACCTGTGCATTGGTGTGTGGCATGACGGTCCCTCATTGCCCAGCTGGGCTGTGGGTGCCGGGGCCCTCCTGGGCACTGACTCCGGCGGTGGTCTCCCGACCAGTGACGATACTTGTGCCCTCCTGGGCACTGACTCTGGCGGTGGTCTCCTGACCAGTGACGATACCCGTGCCCTCCTGGGCACTGACTCTGGCGGTGGTCTCCTGACCAGTGATGATACCCATGCCCTCCTGGGCACTGACTCCGGTGGTGGTCTCCTGACCAGTGACGATACTTGTGCCCTCCTGGGCAATGACTCCGGCGGTGGTCTCCTGATCAGTGACGATACTTGTGCCCTCCTGGGCAATGACTCTGGCGGTGGCGGTGGCCTCCTGACCAGTGACGATACTTGTGCCCTCCTGGGCATTGACTCTGGCGGTGGTCTCCGGACCAGTGACGATACCTGTGCCCTCCTGGGCACTGACTCTGGCGGTGGTCTCCTGACCAGTGACGATACTTGTGCCCACCTGGGCACTGACTCTGGCGGTGGTCTCCTGACCAGTGACGATACCCGTGCCCTCCTGGGCAATGACTCTGGCGGTGGTCTCCTGACCAGTGACGATACTTGTGCCTTCCTGGGCAATGACTCTGGCGGTGGCGGTGGTCTCCTGACCAGTGACGATACTTGTGCCCTCCTGGGCAATGACTCTGGCGGTGGTCTCCTGACCAGTGACAATACTTGTGCCCTCCTGGGCACTGACTCTGAGGGTGGTCTCCTGACCAGTGACGATACCCGTGCCCTCCTGGGCACTGACTCCGGCGGTGGTCTCCTGACCAGTGACGATACCCGTGCCCTCCTGGGCAATGACTCCGGCGGTGGTCTCCTGACCAGTGACGATACTTGTGCCCTCCTGGGCAATGACTCCGGCGGTGGTCTCCTGACCAGTGACGATACTTGTGCTGGCAGTGGTCGCCTGACCAGTGACGATACTTGTGCCCTCCTGGGCAATGACTCTGGCGGTGGCGGTGGTCTCCTGACCAGTGACGATACTTGTGCCCTCCTGGGCACTGACTCTGGAGGTGGTCTCCTGACCAGTGACGATACTTGTGTCTTCCTGGGCAATGACTCTGGCGGTGGCGGTGGTCTCCTGACCAGTGACGATACTTGTGCCCTCCTGGGCAATGACTCTGGCGGTGGTCTCCTGACCAGTGACAATACTTGTGCCCTCCTGGGCACTGACTCTGACGGTGGTCTCCTGACCAGTGACGATACCCGTGCCCTCCTGGGCACTGACTCCGGCGGTGGTCTCCTGACCAGTGACGATACCCGTGCCCTCCTGGGCACTGACTCCGGCGGTGGTCTCCTGACCAGTGACGATACCCGTGCCCTCCTGGGCAATGACTCCGGCGGTGGTCTCCTGACCAGTGACGATACTTGTGCCCTCCTGGGCAATGACTCCGGCGGTGGTCTCCTGACCAGTGACGATACTTGTGCTGGCGGTGGTCTCCTGACCAGTGACGATACTTGTGCCCTCCTGGGCAATGACTCTGGCGGTGGCGGTGGTCTCCTGACCAGTGACGATACTTGTGCCCTCCTGGGCACTGACTCTGGCGGTGGTCTCCTGACCATTGATGATACCCGTGCCCTCCTGGGCACTGACCCCGGCGGTGGTCTCCTGACCAGTGACGATACGTGTGCCCTCCTGGGCACTGACTCTGGCGGGGGTCTCCTGACCAGTGACGATACCCTTGCCCTCCGGGGCACTTACTCCGGCGGTGGTCTCCTGACTAGTGACGATACTTGTGCCCTCCTGGGCAATGACTCTGGCGGTGGCGGTGGTCTCCTGACCAGTGACAATACTTGTGCCCTCCTGGGCAATGACTCTGGCGGTGGCAGTGGTCTCCTGACCAGTGACGACGGTGCTGGCAGTGGCGTCCCGGCCGCCGGGAAGGATGCCGCCCTTCTCCACCGTGCTGCTCACACCAGGCTGTGCAGACTTCTTCTGGCCCTTCCCCACCTATGGAGGAGTCACAGCTGACTCTGCAATCCCCCTGGGAACCCTGTGAGTAGTTTTGCCTCCAGGAGTCTTCACCCGGTCCCGTCGGCCACTTTCCAACTTCAGATGCTTTACAGGGGGTGGACTGGCAGTGCTTTGGCTCCGTGTCACACTGCCTGCCCTGGTGGCCGGTGCACTCCACACACCTGTAACACGCACCACTGGTACTGGAGGCTTTTTGGCTGAGGCACTACGACGGGACTGATGAATTGGAGGGGTGGGGGCACAGAGGTCAACGTTGCAGAGGGACAGTTTCTGACGAACACTGGGATGGGTAGCTAGAGGGGGTCTGGGAGTGGAGGAAGAGGAGGTGGTTGTAGGAGGTTTCACTTTAGGTGTTTTGGGTGCCGGTTCAGGTACTGCAGGCTGTCGTGAGGTGGATGGATGTTGGGTGTGTGGGTGCCCGCGTTTGTGTACTTTAGGGGGGGCGTCACAGACACACTGGGAGAGGACACAGGGGACCTGTAAATGGGAGTGGGGGTGTTGAGTGCAGGTGAGCGGGGTGTGGTGCTGGGTGTTCTGGTTCGAGTCCTAGTGCCTGTAGATGTAGTGCATGTAGGTGAGAGTGTAGACGATACTGGGAGGGAGGAGGGAGATTACGAGGAAGGGGACACAGTGGAGGCAGTGGATGTTGCTGTGTGTGCATGTGGGTGTTGCTTGTGTGAGTGCCTGTGGGTTGTGTGGTGACTATGTTTGCCTGAGCTACTTTTGGGTGTTGAGGTGTATGCATGCTTGTCTGATGGTGTGCTTGGGACAGGCTGGGGTACAGGGGATTGGGTCTGGGTGGAGGAAGTTGGAAGGGGGAGGCTAGAGACAGGGACAATGGCTGCCATCAGTCCTGATGCTGTCCCACAGCGTTGACCCTGTCCACTATTCTGCGCCATAGCTCCATCTTCCTGGCTATGGATGTGTGCTGCACCTGTGAGCCAAATAGCTGTGGCTCTACCCGTAGGATTTCCTCCACCATGACCCGGAGCTCCTCCTCGGAAAACCTGGGGTGTCTTTGGCGTGACATGGGGTGGTGTGGGTGATGTGTGGGGTGGTGTCAGTGTTGATGTGTGTGGTGATGTGTAGTGGTGTGTGTTGTATTGTGAGTGTAATGTTGTATGGGTGATGGTGTTGTGTGCCTCTGTGTGGTGGGGTTCTCAGTTGCTGTGCTCTCTGTCTCTCTGGCCTTCGGTTGTGAATTGTGGTCGTAGAGGTTTGTGGGTGATGTGGGTGTGTGTTTTATATTGCATTGGGTGTGTGGGAGTGGTGTTTGTATGTGTATGAGGTGTGTGTATTTGGAATTGTCCAATGTGGCGGTGTTTTGGAGATGTGTGTGTATTTTGAGCGCGGCGGCGTGTACCGCCAATGGAATACCGCGGTTGAAAGACCGCCGCGTGGATTCGTGGGTCGTGATAGCATGGGTGTGTTTCTGTTGGAGTGGAGGTGGAGGTTTTGTTTTCGCCAGTTTATCACTGACCTTTGGTGTGGCAGACTTGTGGGTGTCTGAATTTCGGCGGATTCCGAGATGTGTGTCATAATAGTTATGGCGGAATTCCGCGGCCGCGGCGGTGTATTGGCAGTCTTCTGCACGGCAGTAGGCGGCTTTTACCGCCAATGTTGTAATGACCCCCTTAGTGCATGAAAGAGAATGTTTCCTTTTAGAAGGGTGACTAACTGACCTGTGAGGCTACAGCTTGAACACTTTTACTTGATAGCAGGGCATCTTAATTCACGTGCAAAACTGCCCTTTTTGCCACGCCTATAGAACCTTATATTGTAGTCATTGTAGGAGTGGCATCATTGAAAATATTTGAGCTGCACACATAATGGTTAGGATGAGGAGGCTTAAAATGTAAAGAAGATCATTAACACAATTGTACTACAGTACAGCAGGTAAAAAACACAAAAGCACATGTGGATTATTACCAAAGGAATGAACTGTTGACAAAAAAGGGAAAGCAACAGTATTTTGAATATAAAATACATTGCAAGTTGGTATTTTTTTTTAGACTTTATTGTTTTCACTACAAGCTGTTGCAGTATAATTATCCAGTTATTAAATGTTAGTCATCCTCATTCAATAGACATGCAGCAGACAAGTGTTATCGCATATCAAAAAGCACTACAATAGGCATCACATTTATATTTGTTGACCCCACCACTCTCCCCTCCCAGTGTTTGAATCCCTATATCCAGAAGTGCAAGAAATGCTCACAACTCATGCTCTGAAGATTCTTCCCTTGGTTTACCCTCCTCATTCTCAAATTTGATCAGCAATGTTCCCCAGGTTTGCAGGTCTTCTACCACTGTGTCATCTTGTCTACATTTGCAAAGTCACACCTCTTCTGCCACTGCTCATTCCTGTACGTCCCTGACCCAGCCTTTCACACTAGGGCCCATCTATCCCATCCATGTAATTGCAACCCGCCTTTTTGCCAATAAATGGAGTAACTGCAAGAATTTGAATTCCGTCTTCCTGCCTTTACATTTCTGAATGTCTCCCAACAGACATACTATTTGTGCTGCCCACTGTCACCCGCCCCTCCACCACAGTGTCCTAAAAATTGCTAACTAGAAAACAGTGCCAGGCCAGGTGCATAGAAGTGGTCTCTCGATCCTGACACCGTTAGCATCCACTCATTTTCGTGTGGTCTATACTGTGTATCAGTGTAGGCGTGATTTACGTTCAGGGTAAATAATTAAAAGGTATTAACTTAAATTGAGCATTACATGACACCTTCTGGATTAATGCACAAGCCCTGCTCCTTTGCGCATCTTCGAATTGTGTCCCTAGTTCTGCCTCCCATGCAGCTCTGGCCGCGGTTCTAGACTTATCGATTAGCAGGGCTTTATACACATGTGAGATCTGATGCTGGGATTCCCTCCAGCTCTAAGAGTGCCTGGAATAGCACCAAAGAGGGAGGTACAGCTCGATATGTAGACCACAAATCCTGAGCTATTGTAGTATTCTGGCATGTGTTGAGAGCTGCACATTATCTACATTAAAAGCCTCCTGGGCTAATTTAAAAGAAATAAATTCTTCACTAGGATATAGGTCGCCATGGGTCTCACACCCCTTCCTGCCATGTAGTAACATCCACTCATTCCACAAAATTACAGAAAGTCAGTAAGTCCCAGAAGGTAAATTCTCTAAAAACTGGGCCCCCCCCAGCACCACCTTTACATCTCTCCCACAGTGATGCAGTGTTTTTAATAACATACACTACTGGTGTCCAATCTCGACCACCAGAGTACAACAGCCATGGCAGTGTAGTACATTGCGCCTCACTCTCTAGCAGTGCCTTCACCCAGTTCTCTCCCGCTGCCAGGCAATCGGCCGCATGCTGCAGTTGGGTAATACAACTCCAGGTTCAAGACCTCAAGCCCACCCTCCAGTGTGGGCAAATAGGGGATTTCTTGGGTGACCTTACCTCTACCTCCCACCTATATATGTTTTGTCAGCATGGAGTGCAGTTTGGTAAAAAGCGATCTAGGAAGTGTATCGAATGAATGTTGCAATGTATATAAGAACCGAAGCAGAAACACCATCTCTGTCACAGCCACTCATCCCATTAGTAACAGTGGTAGAGATTTCCAGAATTGCACCGAGGCACTCAAACCCTCTGCAATTCTATCTATATTATATCACTTTGAATGGTGCACCATGGATGCCACCCTGATCCCCAGATACCAGAACTGGTCAGTTTCCTATCTTAACTGCAACTGTGGAAAAATATCAGGTCTCACCATCACAATCTGTCCCAACAGAACACCAGTGACTTGTGTGATCCGCAAACCAGTGAGCTCCCTGAACACATCCAGGCACTGCAAAAGGAATGGTAAGAAATTTCTCAGAGCCACAAGTTACAAAAAAAGTATCATCCGCATATAAGGAACCAAGTGGGTCACATCCCATACCCAAGTGTCCCACTCCAGTATTACTTGTCAGATCTGAATTACCAGGGATTCCAGTGACAATGTGAATACTAGGGGCAAGAGCAGGCAGCCCTGACAAGTGACCCTACCCAACTCCCATGCGCCTGATCGTAACAGTCCCACCTTCACCCTAGCCAGTGGCGCAGTGCAGAGAAGATGTATCCATGATATAAACTGTGGGCCAAATTACATTGCTACCGGTACAGATAGCAGATAGTGGCCATCTTCTGTATTGAAGGCTTTGGTGATATCAATAGAGACCACTGTCATTTCTTCCCGTCTATTTTTGACTTTGTGCATGACATGCATCAGTCACTGCAGATTCATGGTTGTATTACGCCCCAGGATAAACACACATTGGTCTGAGTAGACAAGCTGGGAAATCACCTGCTGCAGCAGAAGAGCAAGGGCCTTACAGAGGACCTTCGTTTCAGTGTTGATCATCTTGAGAGTTCAGAACACTGATGGATCAGAGACCACAGACCCAGCCTTTAAGACCATAGAAATAGAACCCTCAGGCATGAATGGTGGCAAAATGCCTCGTTCTCTTACCTCCAGGTCATGTCCGCTGCAAAGTCCTCAGAGAACTCTGCTGTTAAAGTTATCACTCCCCAGTGTCTTCCCAGCCAGGAGACATGCAAGTGCCTCCAGTGTGGGATCGGCATTGAGATCTTGTGCCGCAACCTCACCCACCAGTGGAAGGGGCAAACCAGTCAGGAAGGCATTGATGTGTTCCGGATCTGGTCTATGTGGGCATGTGTATACCCAAGTTGGGACTTTCTTTAGATGAAGTAGAGTTGAGCTAAACAAACTTAAAAAAATGTCAGTATACTAGAATATCGGAGGTCTTACAGGTAGTAAAAAGAACAAATAAGCCACTTCCTAGCGAATAAGGAATAAAGAATTCCTTAATAAATGAAAAACTTTCTCTGTTGGTCAGTCCATCTCCTCAAATTCTGATCTCATCTTGTACCCTGATGTGGATAGATACTTCGATGTAGGTAGACAAGATGGCCACATGTTGGGGGTCAGGTAATGATGATGTAATATATAGTGCACACTTTAGAAACATGAAAAGCTGCACTCGTGCTTTGTAGTACGTAGGCAATGTTCCAATGCGAAGGGTACCAGTTAGTGTAGAGAGAAGCACACAACAGTGATAGACCATGATCTGGTGTACCCTGTAGGAAACTGCTTCATAGGCCAGAAGTGCCACTTGGGGTACTTGCTGCTTCCTAGTAATGATATAACAAAGCCCTACTAATCCTTGATAATACGCTAGCACACAAGTCGACAGGAACCATAAGCTGTTGCTGTCCTTGTTTAATGCTTGCAATAGTAGGTTACTGCGCTGATGCTGTACAGGTTCCTACAGTATGGGCTCAATCTGTGAGCCCATCCGTATCGCCACTTGAGGTGAAAACAAAGAAAGTCTTCAGAGAATACTTGTGGCTTTTTTGAAGCAACCCTGGAAGGCAACTGCCTAGTTAGGAGTCTAACAGTAACTGCCAACCTTTAGAGCACAAAGCAGGAAAGACTCCATAAAAGAACACAAAATGCAGTACTATTCTAAGAAAAACAACACAACACCCAAAGCCAATCATTTAATGGACTCAGACGGTCATGTGGAGAGTTCAAAGGGGGTCCCACTTTAGACATGTTATCTCATTGCAGCTGTTAAATTCAGAAATATTTTTTGTTATGGTATTGATCTCAAAAGCTGGAGCTGACTATTGTATTTTTTTTAAAGAGCATGACCACAAGAAAAACTATTTCATGTGGTCATGTGTTTTAGATATCATCCAAATATGACCTTTCAGACTATTAAATATATATATATACACATATATATATATATATATATATATGTACATATATATATATATATATATATATATATATACATATTAAATATGAAATGTAGATAGATTAGCTTCTCAAAAGAAACTCAAGGTGACGTAATGTTTCAAGGACTGGCAGAAATGCACATTTTTATCAGAATAGTTCAAAAGTATGCGACAAAGTGACCCAAAAAGGAAAACATCTCTTTTTCTTCTTCTGCACTCTCTTGTCTATCTCTATTCCCATATTCTCCAACTATTCTTTCCCTCTTTCTCATCCCTCTTTTTCTTTCACAGTCTTTCTTGTTCTCTTAGGCATAAGTAACAAGCATTGACAAAGTCAATAGGTTCCGCCTCTGCAAAATCTATGGCCTTTATCATGTTTTAGATATGTTATATAGCAGCGTGAGCCGCTGTGCAGCATGTGTTAAAGTAAAAAAAAAAGCGTTGTGACGTGTCACAACCTCCACCACCCTTGCTCTTCCTGCGCTTTTACAGAGCAGCGTCTTACATAATGCTTTTTATTAATACATTTCAGCTTAGGTGCTGACATCTGGCTGTGATGTGCACTTTATGGGAGTTTTATTGGTTTTCATTTATTAATGTGAACACTTATGGTGCAAAGGTATTAGTTAAAAATATATGAGTAAATGACTATTTTAATTTTTTTAATATGCCTGGAAGTAATTTTAAACATATAGGGCCAGATGTAGCAAACTTTTTGCACGACGCCAACAGTGAATTTTGCTGTTTGCGACATGCAAAAAGCACAGCGCGATGCCCAATCCCCGTTTTGAGAGTCGCAATTAGGAAGGGGTGTTCAGGGACACCATCCTGCATTCTGAATTGCGACTCGCAAATTGCGAGTCGCAATTCAGAAAATACGTACATCTGGACCTTAATCTCAAAAAACATATGGCTCTAATAGGTATGAAACTACAAGTCCTAGCACTGCCTTGTAGCTGAAATGTTTTTTTGTATGGTCTTGTTTGTAAAAGCTGTGCTGGCCGCAAATGCGTAAGAATAAATTACACGTTTGATCTAAATGTCTGAGTAGAACATTTTAAGAGTCCATTCATCCCTGTTACTATCCTTAACGCAGATTAGAAGTAGAGAAGATAAGACACTGAAACTGGCACAGAGCGGTCCTTCAGCAGAAGAAATGATCTTATCGCAAAGGAATCAGGGTATTAAGCATCTTTCATTGTAATTATACAGAATGGAAGACCCCTCCCGTGTATACAAGCTGCCTAAAGCCCAGCATTTCAGTGTGTGCGGAGCTTTTAATCTCGTGCCAGTATAAATTTTCTTACTACTGTGACCAGAGTGAGGTGGGAGGCAACAGGAGAAGTTGAGGGATACCTCGAGGTTACTACCACCATCAGGGAGGAGCTTGGGACACTCGCAGCAGGGGTACCGTCCCCATGAGGCTGCAGAGAGCCGTGCGTGTCACAGTCCTCTGCACAGGTGCTCCGGTGCTCGCAGGCTTATTTCTTAAATATGATGGTGGTGCCCTTGATTGAAGACGCAGACTCCTCAAGTCGCCCTTCCGGGGTGGTCACCTTTCTAGAATACGTAACGGGCCACGGAAGATCCCGAAGAATTCTCAATGCTGGGTGTCAGAGTGCCAGTGCCCTCCAAGTTAGCATCCGGATACAGGAAGTGTGAGGGGGAAACCATCAGCAGCTGAGCCACGTTACTGAGCAGTGAGTGCAGCGCGGAGCTGCAGACATGTGGAGGCGACCAGGGGCGTGCAACGGAGACCGTCGGAAATCATGTACACTCATATGTGAAAATGTAATTAAAAAATAAGTACCTCGAAGTGCATGCAGCTAGTGGAAGGATACTGGTTGTCAGCCTATGGTGTTAACTGGGAACTGTAATTGGTACAGACTCAAAGAAGCAAACAGAAAGGAGGAAGTGAACCTAGATGACATGACCCTGATGCTGCCGGCCTAATAGAAGTCAGAAAATGAGAATGACCTGGAAGCCTATGCATGGTAAGTAGAGGGGTGGGAAGGAAGTCTGTTTATAGATTTTTTTAAGTCGAGCATAGCAGCGCGCAAGTGCTGCTTTTCCGATGTCGTGGTATCAATGTGGGCTTTTAACCACACCCACCTTATGCCCATCACTTTCACTCGTCCGTGGGCTTGTCTTTCAAAAATTCTGTTATCACTGGTAAATGCTTTACGTTTGTCCCTCCTTGGGGCGGTTCTGTTACCGCCTTGGGGGTCAACCTTGTTACATGGATAATTGCACGTTTGCAAATATGTTTGACTGCAAAATAACTTATTTTTCCTTTTGTGTGTCTTCTTCGCGCTCACGCTCATGGCAGCTGTGGTGCTTTGAATTGGCTCACCTATATCCATTTTTTATTTTTCCTTATGTATGTGGCAGAAAGGTCCAGTTAGGAACTTACAATGCTAATAGCTCTAACTCGAGCAAAAGCGAGACCCATTGCATTGCAAATGGTTGTTTTTAATTAGAAGAGACTTTGCAAGCACAGTTCAAGCGCTGTGCATGCAAAACCTAAAAGTAGACATCTGGTAACAGTTTATTATCTTCTAACACATTTGACTTGTTTAACACTGTAGACATGATCTGAGGGTCCATAATGTACCCAGTCAAGCACTATTGATGTGGAGGTCATTGCCATGGTCCAACTACTAGAGCATCAGTGGGTTGCCCCTTTCTTGTCACGCTCTCCAGGGTTGGAGCAGGAGATGCTTGTGCTCTGGCCCAGGGATTTGTAACTTTCCTGCCAATGACGCAGTCATCGTAGTGAGACAATTACATAATTGTCAGGCTGGTACCCAGGAAACCATTTCCTGTTTTCCCTGGATGCATGCTCTGTTTTCCCAGGTAAACATGCTAAAAAGGAGTTGTTGGTTGAAGGCTGAGAAACTCAGATTTCAAACTGCATGTCCCTTTTACTTCAGAGCCTTAGACTTTCTCTTAGTGAACCACCTAGACGTCAGGGATTTTTGTATGGCAGCAATCTTTTTGGCAAGGACCCATGCTCCTCCCACAAACCACAACACAATCAGTCTTTCTGCTCCCCTGGTGTATAGATGGGGTGATTATGACAAATATGTCCCCCTCCTTGGGGCAGACAGGAAGTACACTAGACACCAGGGATTCTTATTAAAAAAAAACAAAGGGGAATTCATGAGACACAAGGAGCAGGGCATTGTCTCTACCACAAAAAAGGGCTCAACAGTTTTTCACAGGGGAGGGCAGAATGCTGCCCCACAATGCACTAGGCAATGCCTCAACCCAAAAAAGAGCAGAACAGTCTTTTTGCCCCCACCTGGGGATAAACTGGGAGATTTGTCCACAATCTCCTCTACTCCTCAGGGGAAGGAATGGGGCAGTCCATCATGTACAATTCATTGCTCCCATCTTAAATAAGAGCACTGTTGTCTTTCTGCCCCAGGGAGCAGATTAAGAGGCTTGCCCCAATCCACCTCCCTGAGGGGGTAAGGTGGAGTAGAAAGCCCACTGGACACCAGGGATTAACAGAAAAAAATGAAGCAGTGAATATGGTCCACCATAGTCATGGCCTTGGCTCCATCCAAAAAGGGCACTAACAACAGTGTTTCTTCCCACCTTGGGGGGGCAGGTAGGTGATTACCCCTAATCTGCCCGCCCTCAGGGACAGAAAGCCCACTAGACAACAGGGAAAACTAAAAAAAAAAATATATCTAATGGGTGCTGGCAGCCCACCAAGTGCAGAGCTATGCCCCAGGCCTCAAAAATATGTCCAATACCACAATGGTTTCCCTATGACCACCCGGTGGTCCCTAATAAAAACCTATAAGCCATATATTCAAAATATAATTTTTCTGCATTTAAAAATCCCTCAAAAAAATCAATAAATATGAATCATCAGTCAAGAACCAAGTGTAGTGATGTGAACAAACATGTTCAGTGCTCAGGCATGTGAGGTATACTGTGATACATGTAGATATACATGTATAAATAATTATATAGACACTGCCCCCAAAGTACTAATAAATAACTTTAGTAGACAAGAGTATTTTGATCCTTTAAAGCATCAGGATCATTATCAGAACTCCAATGTAACAAGAGCTAGTGAGAAAGTTTACATAGGAGAGGAGAAGAACAACAAAAGAGGAAATAAAGTTAGGCATTATATTACATATGACACATATAGAGACAAAATACATACATCTTATACATTGTATTACAGTTTCAGGGGACCGCCGTCACTGCTGGTTCCCGATGGGGTGGCGGTGTTCAGAGTTGTGGTAAGCCATAGCGGCTCTAAGTTCAGCCCCGCGGAGCTGACCATGAGTCCTCTTTCTGGACTCATGGCGGGGTCCCTACCATGAAAAGACTGGCAGACCGGCAGTGCTAGGGGCCACAGGGGGGAACCCTGCACTGCCCACAACCATGTCATTGCAGTAGAGGAGCCACCCTGCCCAGCAACCTTGGAATGTGCACTGTATGCCATGGCAGACAATTCGCATTCCGAGGGTGCTGGAGGCCCCCTCTGTGCGAGGGAAGTGGCCTCGCCTCCACGTGGAGGCGAGGGCAGTGGCCTCGCCTCCACGTGGAGCCGAGGCGAAGGTCACCACACTGTTCCCAATGGGCTGACTGATGGAAACATCTATATATGGAGGTTTCTGACGGTCAGCCCAGTGGAAACGTCATAATGGGCCTAGGGCTGGCAGGCCATCGGTCGGCCCAACAGACTCGTAATAGGGCCCTTACTTAATGTTGTATGTAGGATATCCTTTTGAAGGAGACATCATAACTAGGTCCATAGACACACAGAAAATAAAGCATAGTTCATTTGAATATGCTTGTGTAATACTGAAAGTTAGACGAAACGTGTGTTTCAAAAATACCAAGGCTATGTGTGGCCAATTAAGGGAGACTGGTGAGAGTACTAACCTAAGGAGATTTCAATTATCTGAGGAGGAATGAATACAATTAATATGGACCAGTGAAAAAGATAGAAAAAAACAATATGAATTGCTATAGAAGCATACTAATAGCCTATGAGGAAAGAGCGTCTTCAACTAGGGTACTGCTCTGTTGATCTTTTTTACATATGGGCAGGGCAGGGAGTCAGGTGTGCAGCTCGAGAAAAGGATAGTCTCTGGCTGCCCCAGAGGGTGGTTTATAGTCACAAGGTGTCATGCAAAGTGTATCCATGCTTGTGTCTCAGAGTCTAAGGAGGTTTAGGGATGCTCTGCTATGTCATAAAATTAGGACTTTGAAATGGCAGCCGTATTGGAATAGATGGAGGGCCAAAACATAAAGAGGTAGGACGCTAGAGCGGCAGTCACAGTGGAGTGGCAGGGAATTGTCTGCTACTTGTTATGAAACATATTGGTTATATGAATGGGCATAACTATGCAAACGAAATTTTTTCATTGAACTAAAGGTGCAGCCATACATATAGAAATAACACCAGAATGGAAGTAATAATAACCTGTGTGGTGATGTAAAAACATGTGGGAAATGAAAATTAAATTAAAAGGGGAAGAAAAAGTAAACAATTGAAAGATCATTTAGTCTGCGCTGCACTGCCAGACGACAGCACCTCCCACATTATTCATGACTTCCTGAGCAGGCCACCATGGCTAGCGGATTGTCTGCACTCTCATAACTGAAACCAAGTAGTTCTCAAACATCACTACCAATATATGACTCTGAGACACATCTCCAATCGCAAAACTAACAATGTAATAGATGCCTTTTCAGGGTCGAGCCTGCGTTGCATGCGCTCGCGCATGCGTATCGCAGCGATACGCTTTAGTATTTAGAAAAGGGCTCGGAGCCCTGTCAACTTCACGTCAATGTTTTTTATTGGTTCCTGGGCTTGCCTAATAAAATCTTCTTGCTTTCATTAGTCGAAGGCCCGCATACGTCATGCCTTTTCAGGTTGCTAGCCCTCCTCGAGCACAGCGACCAAGTGCAGAAAACATGCGAGGCTCGCTGTTTTCCATCAGGCTCGTGGACTCCTTTTTCTCTAATTTACGAGCGCGATCTCGCTTGGCAGAAGTCGAGCCCTTTACATAGTTAATTTCACTTTTTCGGGTTATGTACATAAGTGCACTTTTGCCCGATAGGTGAAAAGTCGGGTTAGGAGTTTACAACGCGATCAGCTCTAACATGAGCAAACGCGAGACCCGTTGCATTGTAAATGCTTGTTTTTCCATGTTGTCTGGTATATATCAGCTAGACCACTCAAAACATCAGAATTGGAATTTGCTAACATCGGAAATGACTCAGCTACAATGTCCTTGCGTAACCACTTGTTGAGTATTTCTGATAAAATGAACCACTCTGAAGATTGGTTACTTTGCCAGGTGATATCATTGATCTCTGATGATAGACAACAATAAACACCATATTCTCAACAAAGAGGAACAAAAAATGATACTTCATCTGGACATAATGAATTTGGACCTCAGTTGAATTGAGGACTGGACAACACTACTATGAAATCTTCAATGTCTTGGAAAGCTGTCAAAGTAACTGTAAAAAAACATTGACCATCATAGGTATCCCATTCAAATTTGTGTTGTTATCAGAAATACAAGTTCCTTTTCTGTTTCTGGTAGCCTACATAGGCCCAGTTACCTCTGCCCTCCCCAAAAAGGGATTTGTCCTAATCGGAAAGGCCACTTGAAACCAGAGAAAACTGAAAAAAGAAGACGCAGCACACAAAGTGCAGAATCATACACCACACACAAACAATGGTGTAGCAGTCGTTCTGCCCCCATCAGGGAAAGATTGATGTGTTGTCCCCATTTTTTTAATGGTGGCAGGAAGCACAATACACATAAGGGATATTAAATAGCATCAAAGCAAACAAAAGGATGATGGCAGTCTACCCTGGCATTGGGCAACCCCCCCAGAAAGGCAGTAGTGCCTATCTGCCATCCTCCCGTGGGAAGATAGTATGTTTGTGCTGATTAGGGAGGTTGACCTAATCTGCCCTCCAAGGGAGAAGGAAAGTCCACTAGCCACCAGGGATTTTGTGTCTGGGGTTTAAGAAAAGAGTGCAGGTATCCTACCTTAGCAATGAATCATACCCGCTCTCTAAAAGGGGTGAATCCGTTTTTATGCCGTCTGGGTGCATGGGGGAGCAGAGAGGGAGGTTAGTCCCATTTTCCTTCCTCAGGGCATAAAACTAATTAGACACCTAAGATTTAAAAATGGTGCCAAAACCTACACAAGGATGAGTCGGTCTACACTGTAATGGAGCCATACCCCCAACCTGGTTGGGAAAATAGAGTTCTTCTGTCCTCTAGAGATAGATCATTGTCTTTTCTGGATTGGGAGGTTACCTTTAATCATTCCCCCTGGGGGATAGAAAGCCCACTACACACCAGGGAGTTTACATTTAGGTAAAGCAAGGGAGTGTGGGAGTTCCACGTTGGCATTGGGATATACCACACCCTAAAAGGGACAAACAAATCTTTCTGTCTCCTCTGGAGCAGGTTTTCCCAAGTTCCCTCCATGGAAGGCAGAGAACTGACTAGACACCAGAGGCCTTATTTACAAAGAATTGGTGAGGGCAGTGCTGTATGTCATTTTGCTGCACTGACCTTCACCAATTGGTAAGGGAAGGGATGCACTGTATTTAGAACATACAGTGCATTACTGTCACTTCAGTCAACACCGGAGCACAAATTGCAGCAGAGCACCAATGCAGCAGTGTAAGGGTGTCAATGTTGTTGGCATGATTGTTTTTGTGCATGAAGGGACACCTTCCTGCACAAAAACAATCACAAAAGGTGTTTTCTTCTGTGTATGTGTGCTGCAAAATGCACCACATGTAGAAAGAGTAAAAAACAAGGAGGAATGTAAACATTCTTGTTATGCCAGCTCTGGGGAGGCGTCAATTTTTGGCGCTGTCCCAGATTTATGCTATGTTGTAAATCTGGGGCAGTGTCAAAAACCATGGCACACATCCCAACACAATGTGAGGCAATGCAGCAACTTGCACTGCGTTACCTTATTCCACGTCAACAAGGACATGTAAAGCCATACAGGGTGACTTTGCAAGGCCTTGTAGATATGGGTCTGCACTGTGCACCACCACAGTGTAAAAAAAGTGACACTCCAGTGGTGCATGGGGGTTTGTAGAGAAGCCCCCAGATATTGTGAACATGTCTAAAAAGAAAGGGAGTGGCCTACCTTGGCATTCAAACCACATCTATACCCCAAAAGGGAAAATATAGTTGTTTTTACTACTAAGGTGCATATAGCAGGTTTGTCATGATTGGGTTTGTCATGATTGGGCAGTTGTCCTTAATCTGCCCCCATGGGGCTAGAAAGACCATTAGACACCAGAGGTTTTACATTTAGACAATAGTATGTAATGTGGTCATGCCAATCTGGCATTGGGCCACACTGCCACCTCTAAAAATGACTAACAAGTGTTTCAGTCCCTCTGGAGGACAGAGAGGAGGATTGCTCAAATTTACCCTGGGGGAGGGGAGGGGTTTGAAGCGGAAGGCCCACTGAATACCAGGAATTTTTATTTCATAAAACAATGGGATGAGGTCTTGCACATAATGACATTAGGCCTGATCTCCCCTAAGGATTAAATCATCACCTATTCAAATGGCGAGCAGGAGACATTTTGATTCTTTTGGTTGTTTTTTTCCACATATGGGCTAGCCGAGTGGAGATAAATACCAACATCATGCCAATTGCCATGCTGAATTCCTCCACTTTTGTGGCTTGGTTGGGCTATTCCTTGAGAGAACTACGAAACCTAGACATTTCTGAATACTAGACATTGAGGGGAGTCCAAGGTGCAACACCTTGCATGAAGACTGCAATGCTTTCTTACCCACAATATCCTGTAAACCTCAATCTTTGCCTGAAATCAAGCATTTTCACAGTAATCCATAAAATTCTTACCACTCAGCATCCCCCCACAGGGGTGTACAAAATTGTCACCACCCAGCATTCATCTGCTTGTCCTGATAAACATGCCTAGTCCCCATGAAAGGAACAAATCAAATCCAAGTCAGGGAGAGTACCCTGTTTCCTTAGGTGGCGGCTGAGCCCAGGCCAAAGTGCCAAAGCAACCCCTATTGCCAATTTATACAGATTACATTATTGGACATTTAGGGCCTCATTATGAGTTTGGTGGTCTGACTGCCAGACCATTGCGGTGGCGGCCCCAAAAAATATGCCATGTTGGCAGTCATACAGACTTCCAGACTGCCATATTATGAGTTACACAGCCAGGCCCGCCAAAAGACAACCAAAATCCTGAGAGTGACAGGATGTTTGAAGGCGGGAAAGAGGTGGTGCGATAATTGGCACCGCCAGCCCAGCAACCAATCACCAAAACTATTGCAAGTTGAAAATCCCCATGGCGTTTTTCTGAATTACACCACACCACATAGGATAGATTTGAAAACAACACTACTGACACACATACATACACTTGATACACCTGCCAACCGCACTGTAAAACACACCCCTCCACACACCGCAATCTTTTGCATCTACAAAGACAAAAAAGAAGCCAGAGCAACATCAGAGCAAATAAAGCCATAGATTAGCACCCCACCATCTCTCACAGAGGACGTCACACATCCTCACAAAACCCCCAACTCACATATATATACCCTATCACACTATCTACTCCCTGTCAACCCCTCCTCACACAGCAACTACAAATTCTTTTTTTATCACTACTTTACACCACCATGTCACACAAAAACATCCCCGTTTTACAGACGACGAGTTAAGAGTCATGGTTGATGGAATCATTAGAGTAGAGCCACATCTATTTGGACCCAAGTCCAGTAGGCCACTATTGCAAGGAAACTGGAAATGTGGCAAAGGATAGTCAACAGAGTAAATTTTGTAGGCAGCTATCAGTGCACAAGGGACGACATCAGGAAAAGGTGGAACAACCTCAGGGGGAAGGTACGTTCCATGGCATCCAGGCGTCAGCTGGTGGTCCACAAGACTGGCGACGGCCCCCCCACCTCCTTCTTCCCAGTTCACATCATGGGAGGAGAAGGTCTTGGCCATTCTGCATCCGGACGCCTCGACAGGAATACCTGGGGGAGTTGAGTTGGGAAAGTTAAATCAGCAAAATTTGCCCACCTAAATGTATTGGCATGCATGTTCACTGATCACCTTTTCCCACCTACAGTGTCATCCCACTCAACAGCCCAGTGTCCAATTGTCCATAAACCCCTGTCTGGCCTCTAACATGCCAACCACACCCACCTGGGAGAACATCTCTGTTTAGTGGGTGTAGTACAGGGACTGACAGCACTAAAACTCCCAGCAGGCACTGTTTTACTATCACTAATACCAGCACAGTGTAGCCCAATCCAAATTACCTTCTTTGTCAAATCCACACTGGATTGTACCTACCCCAGTGGATTTAAACTGTACAGTGTGTGGATGGGACAGGCAATGACAGCAATGGTAGATCAGCAGGCACTGGTAATATCACTCTATTCAGCCAATACCGGGTTCTCTGCTACTAGGACCATTCTCCCTCTACTCAGCTTTTGCCATGTACTCACCTATGAGGATAACAACTGTATAGTGTGTGGGTAGGACAGGCAAAGACAGCAATGCGAAGTTCAGCAGGCACTGGTGATGTCACTACACTCAGCCAATGCTGTGTTCTCTGCCACTAGGACCATTCTCCTTTTATTCAGCCTTTGCCATGTACTCGCCTATAGGGATATCAGCTGTATAGTGTATGGGCAGGACAGGCAAGTACAGCAATGCCAAGGTCAGCAGGCACTGTATACTCAATGTAAAGCACCTGCTCAATGTACATCTGTCCTAATATCCTTCTACAGCAGCTTGCTTTGAAACTCTACTTCCCTGAGAGGCTGACTTATGTATGCTGTGTGTAGTACTTGGTGCAGTCCCTCTAACTCCAATAACCAGGACACTGTCCACAATGAGATTGTGCTGTTGTCTGTCAATTCACAAATGCAGGTTATCTACCTGGGAGGGACCAATATACAAATCATGGTACACTCTGTGATGTGCCTAATGAACTAGGTCCACCTTGAGCAGATAACCCAAGATGAAAATAAAGTGGACAAGAAAGACAGCCCAATCTATGTGCCCAATGAAAGTAGGACAGCTTTAAGGTACCAAGATTCATCATCTAAATGCTTGTGGGAGAACACATATTCACAATGCACTGAACACATGATGACAGCTAACATTAACAACAAGAATTTGGGTCTGCCCATATAACAGTCTAATAGGTCTTTAGATGACCTAGGGCACATCATACCCAGCCACTTGGTTGACTGCCCTGCTAGAAAGATAGGAGTCTATGAACAGACATCCAAGTGCCAAGATACTCAGACCTCCTGTAGCAAGGTGACTTGAAATGGAATTTGTTTGTTCCCCAAATGTTAGGCCTATACATTTGATAGCAGGTGTGCCTCTCACATAAGGGAACAAAGGAAAGCCAATGTGTGCATGGTCTTAATCAAATGTCACTGTAAACTGTTGGTTGGAGGTATATGTCACAATACAACCTGTAACATTCTGTCTCTCACTTCAACAGGTTTACATGCTACTGGGTACATAGACATCAATCAGGAGACTACTGTTCCCCCCATGGATCAAACCCTCAGTGAGGATACCACTCTGGGATGTGTAGACATTGAGGACAGCACTGGCCCATCTGGGGCACCTGGTCAGAAGACACCTGTCATCCTCACTCTCACTACATCGACTCCTCCCAGCCCTGTTGCATCAACACACCGAACTTAAGAAGCTGCAGATGGATTACCACCATGAAATATTGCAACCTTGGGAGGCCCATGATGCCACCTTGGCATCCCTAACAGGGGCGCTGAGGGACATGAACACCACCCTGAGCAGGGATCGAGAACAACACTAGACCCCTTATATTGGCCTAGTAACATCTGCCCCTTCGACCTCTGTGGCAGCCAGTGGAAGGGAGGCCCTGCCAGGGGAAGGACCTGCCTTAGACACACCTGTTTCTGTAGCTGATGAACCCTCCTGAAGGCGGGGACGTCCACCCAAACATCCCGGAGGTGATGATGTCAAGACCTCAACCACTGCCAGGAAGTGACCTCTTCCTGATAGAGCCCATTTGTGTGCCACAGAATCACTCTGTTGACTGTTCGTCAAACACTATCCATTTTCCAGGATAGCAGAAGATTTGACTTTGGACTTCAAATGTTGTGGCAGGTACTCCAATGATTACATCCACCTTGACTGATCCCTTCACTCTTTTTTTTTTAATCAATTTCCACTTTTACATTCAGAGCACATGTGAATAAACACAACTAGCACACAATTAATGCCTAATAGTGATATTTCATCATTGTGGGATGTGCAATGTGAAATTCCTTCTAATGCAAATGAGGTTCTCTTAAAATGGTAATGTAAGGAAGGGTATGTTACAGGCAGTGTCAGGCTGAGGATTACTAGCAACACAACAAGAGAAGTGGTCACTCACAGCAATTTGTTTATTTACACTGTACAGCCCATAGGCTGCAAATATGTCTGGACTGTCATTGCCAAGAATGAGTAAACAATGTTGCTTCTGGCTAGATATTGCAAAGTACCACCCCCCTGGCCTCAGAAGAAAGGGCTATGTCAGACCGTGTTCTGTAGTATATGTATACAGATTGGTGGATGTTGTCACCAGCTTGACACTTATCACATACCAAAACCAGGTCTTTCCAACTTAACATAACCCATGCCATAGACAGAAGACAGTACAACAGTCCGTAGATAGAGGCCCATCCTATGACAATGGTTAGGCATCTAGTGGCATGTTGCACTCATATGTCAGTGTTGTGGCACAGGCACTATGGCCTGCCCTGAGGTAACACATCTACATACAGTGCATACAGGATTATTATGAACACAATGTGAAGGGAAAATGGATGGATTGCACAGGATGACATGTTACAAGGCCACATGATCACACACATGAAGCCATTGGACCAACATACCAGGGCAAACAGGTCTGTTCTGAAAATCAGATTGTTGTAATTTAGCAGTGATTAGATTAAGCATTAGCAGAAGACATCTTATATTTAGTTACTATTGTAAACCTTTTACGGAATCCATTTTGTATTCATGGCAGCCATTTTCTTTGCTACATGCTGCCATGTGCTCACCATGTGCTCTGTCCTACCTTTCTGTTAACTGCTCTTGAAATCTGCCTAGTGACGAGTTATATTTAGCATCTCTTACTTTCGCACATGCTCAGTAAGGTCTGCAGCTGTTAGTCCTTGGAAACTGATAGCTCCTCCTACCTGTCGACTGTGCATTTTCTACATGACCTTACATGTATACAAGTCTTGTTTCCATAATTGTACCATCTCCTTTTGGCCCCTGCGTGGGTATAAAAGGACCATGCTCTCTCAGTTCAGTGTGCTACTTCAGACATTACCAAAGGGTGCTGTCTGAATTGTAGTACCACCTCATGAGGTTAATATACTTATGTCTTTTATTCCAGTTTCCGTGCCAACTTCTTCCTACATGGTCTGAGGACTTTGTGCAGAGAAAGGTGAACTCCTTGCACTAGTAGGCCTTGCTGAGTCTTACGTCAACAAATTGGTGCCCGAACAGGGACTCATCGGCGACTCGGATGCCCAACGGATTGGTCGCGACGAAGGATTGGAATCTCGCTGCGGACGATCAATGCCTGAGGAGACCCGAGTCTTGGCAACCACGGCGTTATTCCCTTCTTTCTGATTTGACCATCCAGGTGGCGCCGGTCCTCGACTGAGATCCTTTTTGTTCATTCGTCATGCAGTGACCATTTGGTCGATTTTAGAACTTGGCAGTTGGAACCTGGACACCCTGTGATTGGTAAGAGCCGTTTTACGCCACTTGCTGTGGGTTTTGATGCCTGTGTTTGGTAATGTAGTTAGTACTACTTACTGTGGCTTTTGTGATTTGGGTGACTAGTCAATTTGTATTCTTTGGATTTGATATATAAATTGCAATTTATATAGGCAGGTAATGAGGAGAATTCTCTCCAATTTGATTTTGATTTGAACGGCACCTTAAGTGCTACTTTGATTATAATATTGCATATTCTGCACTATTTTTGGCATGCCTGTTTTTAGCGCACTTCGTAGGATGTGTTGCTTTTGTAAAGGTACCAATTTGAAACTGGAAGAATCGCAACCAGCACCCCCAGAGGGGACGCCAAATAGAGATATGTATGTTAAACATGGTCTTTCTTCTATAATGTACAGCACATTATGGAATAAATACACCCGCGCGGATCCTGAGTTACGTTGGCCTATGCATGGGTCATATGATTTGCGAAAGATTGAGTATGTGGAACAATGTATGTGTAAGCGAAAGTCTAGGCAAGATATGTTTGACTGTGTACGAATGTGGGAGAAAGAAGCGCGTGGACGAATGAAGCGCGAGCAAGTCTTGCTTGAGAAAGAGCAGCGGAAAAATGTATATGTGAAAGCATTGGAAATGAGAAAGAAAGAAATAAATGACTTAAAGGAGCTAGAGGAGAAAGAACGTAAGCTACAGGTAACTGGCCAATACACTGTTAGGCAACCCCTCTATCCTATCCTTAATAAACCACATGATGATTTATTGTTACTGGATCGCCCTCCACCTCCGTATGTCGTCCCTTCTGCCCCTCATGAGTTACCTGAAGTCTCCAGTTCGGAGCAACAGAAGATGCGGGACAATCGCTCTATGCTGCCTGCTGACCGCGCGGCTGAGCGTAGATCTATTGCTCGTAAAACAATTCGTAGCGTTATTTCTGCTTCTGAAATTTTAGACAACATGAAAGGGTGGACGGAAAAAGAGCAGCTATATTTTACTGAGGCATTTGGCTCAGAAGTTATTGAACTATACCGGAAATATTCTGATGAGTTAGAGCCCGATGATGTAGCAGCTGATTATAAGCAAATGCGTGATGGTCTTTTTGTTTTCTCCCAGGTGGCTGATGCAATCAGGCGTTTAATGAAATTATGTATTGTGGCAGTCCGTTTGCAGGAGGAGAAAAGGGCTGCGGACGCAGTTGCATGAGCATCTCAGACCAAAGGGAAGCAAGCTTCCATCTTTGAAACAGATAAGACTATGATAGTTCACGCGAAACCAATGCGGGATGCCGCGCCTTTGTATGTTCCTCCTAAAGGATTGGGTACAAATGATGATAAAACTTCTGTTGATGCTAAGGGTTATTTTATTTATAATTGGGTGTATACTCCTTGGAATAGGGCAGATGTAATGGCACTTAAAACAGCATTACCTGACCCGCGGAAAAATCCAGCCGCCTTTTATGAGGAAGTTGAGGGAGCAATTAGTTCTTGTACTATGACTTTGGCTGACATTGATTTATTTTTCAGATTGATATTACTGCCAGATATGTGGAGAACTGTTCGTAAAATTGATGATCGTACAGTTTTCGGGGCATCATGGAAAGAAATAGAACAGATGGACAGGGATAGGGAACCTGCGAAAAAGCCATATCAGTTGATCCTAGATCTTCCTGCAGCCATATTAGTTAAGTTGAAAACGATTATTCCCCCTAAAAAGATAGATTGGACGGTTTTAGCGTCTTGTAAACAAAAGGCAGATGAATCGGTCTCTGATTTCTTTACATGCTTTGAAGAAGCATTTCATGATTTTAGCGGTCAGTCATTGTCAGATGATACGGGCAGACATTTGTTCGTCGATAAATATGTTGCAAATCTGTTACCAGGAATAGCTAGTCGCCTAAAAGCTAGTGAAAGTTCATGGACTACCTCTACTCCGGTTTCTCTTTTGACTATGGCTCAGTATTATGAACGTCAGGAATTAGAAGCAAAAGGTAGCGAGGAGAAAAAGATTAAAGAATTAAAAACGAAGGTTATGTTGGCTCAAGCTTATGGTCCGCCTTTTAGAGGCAGTGATAGAGGTGGACGTGGATCTTATGGTTCTTCTTACACTCGTTCGAATTTGTCTGATGATCAGTGTGCGTACTGTAAGAAATTTGGGCATTGGGCTGCCGATTGTCCAGCACTACGTGTTCAGCAGTGTCCACGTGGTCGGGGACAAATGAGAAATCGCTCAGGATATTCAGGACCTAGAAGAAGCACGAATGATCATGCTAGGGTTGATGCTAATACACAAGGGCAGGATGGGTTTAACACTTTTGATAGACGGAACCAATACCAGATGTCTGATCATGTGCAGCCTGATTTCCAAGATTCTGCTTATGCATAGGATTGCCTAGGATGGGGTAAGGAATCAGTTGAAGTTCCAGTAGATCAGAGGGGTCCCTATGTTACAGCACATGTTTTGGGTCTTACTGATCAGTTTCTGGTTGACAAAGGAGCTACTCGTAGCGCCTTGTCTAAACAATTGATTCCAAGGGCTCCCCTGTCTGGCTTAACCATTACATCGATAGGTTTCGATGGAACACCTTCCCCTAGCCCATTGTCACAACCACTTGCATTCCATGTTGATAAATTTACTGCTCCATGTCCATTTTTGCTTTCTCCAAATACACCAGACAATATTGTGGGTCTTGATATGCTCAAGTAATTCAGGGCTACAATACGATGTTCTCCTGAAGGGGTGCGTGTTATTTTAAATGTTAATCATCCTGTGATGGAAAGAGTTTGTCTTGTTAAAGAGGATATTGCATTAGCCTCACTCCCTAGTACTTTGTGGGCTACTTCAGATACTGATGTGGGACAAATGATTATTCCACCGGTACATATTAGTGTCAAGGAGGGAGCTGTATTGCCACGTTTGCCTCAATACAAAATTTCACAGGAGGGCGAAGAAGCACTCACACGAATTGTGCATGATCTTATTGCAGTCGGAGTTGTCGAGGAAGTTCTGTATAATGTTTGTAACAGTCCGATTCTTCCTATTCTGAAAAAGGATACTGATACTAGGATTTACCGATTCATTATTGATTTACGAGAAGTCAATAAGATTGTGATACCTCAATATCCTGTGGTATCTGACATCACGACACTCCTTACTATGGTTCCCCCGACAGCAGCTACGTTCTCTGTAATAGACTTGAAGAATACTTTCTTTTCGATCCCTATTCATCCTGACAGCCGATATTTGTTTGGTTTTACTTTGAATAAACGATCATATAGATTTTGCAGAGTTCCTCAAGGCTACACGGAGAGCCCAAGCATTTATAGTCAGGCGTTAAAACGACAACTTGATTCTTTTGTTTTGCCTGAAGGTGTGGCTCTCATACAATATGTCGATGATATTTTGTTGGCAGCTGATACCCCGGAGCAATGTGAAAAGTGCACTTTGTCCTTACTTTCTTTTCTTGCTTCACACCATCATAAAGTGTCACGAAAGAAATTGCAATATTGTAGACCAAAGGTAACCTATTTAGGTCACCTTTTGTCTAAGGAGGGCCGTGCACTTACATCAGATCGTATTCAAGCAATTTTAGACACACCAGTACCCTCAACTCAGAAAGATGTTTGAGCATTCCTTGGCCTTACTTCTTTTTGTAGGCAATGGATATTAGGGTTTTCACACATTGCTAAACCTTTGCTAGCACTTCTGACAAAAAATACTCCAATGGCCCTCCCATGGACATATGAATGTGAGACTGCTTTCCGACAGCTGCGACAAGCCCTTTGTTCTGCACCAGTGTTAGGTACTCCAGGTTACATGAAGCCTTTTGTACTTTATGTACATGAGAAAGATGGATGTGCATTATCAGTTTTAGTACAGACACATGGCGATAAACAGCGTCCTTGTGCATATTTTTCAGCAGTACTTGATCCTGTCGCTCGAGCGTTGCCCAGGTGTTTTCGTTCAGTTGCCGCAACAGCTGTCTCAATACGTCAGAGTGAAGGGATAGTTTTGTCACATAAGCTGTTGGTGCTAGTACCCCATGTGGTTGATGCTCTATTAAATCAAACAAAGACACAACATTTAACTAGTGCCCGTATGACAGGTTATGAGTTGACATTGTTGGCTCCTCACATTACAATGAAGAGATGTGCGACACTAAACCCAGCTACTTTGTTGCCATATCCAGTGACTCAGCCTCAGTCACAAGAAACACATGATTGTATATTCCTTACCGAAGAACAGACAAAGGGTCGTGTTGATTTACAAGATACGCCCCTTTTAAATGTAGACGAGGAACTGTGGGTTGATGGGTCTTGTTTGAAGTTGCCAGATGGTACGACCTCAGCTGCATATGCAATCACCACAATACACACGGTAGTGGAGACAGCTCGTATACCACAGAAGTCAGCTCAAGCAGCTGAACTAATAGCTTTGACACGAGCATGTGAGCTTAGTACTGATTTAAGTGTGAACATTTACACAGACAGCCGCTATGCTTTTGGAGTGGCTCATGATTTTGGTTTGCTTTGGAAGGAGAGAGGTTTTCTTACATCCCACAGGATGCAGATAATGCACGGAGAATTAGTGCATAACCTCTTGACTGCATTGACATATCCAAAGAAACTAGCTATTGTGAAATGTAGTGCACATAAGAAAGTGACCGATAAGATAGGGCAAGGTAAGGCTCTTGCAGACCGTGTAGCACGTGAGACTGCGATGCAGCGAAGTACTACTTCTATGTATGTAGTGAAGTCACAAGCTGAACGATGGCATAATGCAAGACAAGGCTTATTAGATATACAGAAATCTGCTTCAGTGAAAGAACGTGAGCAATGGTCTAAAGATGGAGAATTGGATGATGAGGGCTGTTGGCGGAATAAGCAAATGGATAAATGGAAATTGCCTATAGCTTTTGTACAACCTATGGTTCAGATGGCACATGAGCTGGCACATGTTGGAGCTTCAACAATAACGAAGTTGCTTACGCAAGTTTGGGAGCATCCAGAAATTTCCAGTACAGCTAAGAGAGTAGTACAGTCTTGTTTGATCTGCTTACAATACAATCCTGGAAAAGGGACACGTACTCCTGCGGGAGGGTTTGCTACACCAACTGCACCTTTTGAAGTTTTACAAATGGATTATATTCAGCTTGAACGCTGCAATAATTTAAAGTATGTCTTGGTGGTGGTTTGTGCCTTCAGTAAATGGGTAGAGGCGTACCCCACAAAGGATAATACTGCCATTACCACAGCGAAGGTGCTTTTGAAAGAATTTTTCCCTAGGTTTGGTGTTTGCAGACTTTTATGGAGTGATAACGGACCTCATTTTGTTGGGGAAGTTATTAAGTATGTCCTGAAAGGATTAGGGATCAAACAGAAGTTCCATGTGGTTTTCCACCCACAATCAGCAGGGTTGGTGGAAAGGTATAATGCTACATTGAAGCTGAAATTAGCGAAGATACAGGCTTCCACATCCTTAACTTGGCCGGATGCATTACCGTTGGCATTATTGTCTATTAGGTCAGTACCACACTCCTGACTTGGCCTTAGCCCCTATGAGGTAGTGTTCGGGAGGCCAATGAACATTTGGGGAGTTCCTAAACCAAAATCTGTATATGATGTACCTAGTGTCTTGATGAATGATTATTTGGCACGGTTAACCGACAATTTGGTTTCTATTCATCAACAGGTTCGAGAAGCACTTCTTGACAGATCCACAGGTGAAGGCCATGAACTCCGACCTGGTGACCAGGTGATGATTAAGTCTTTTGAAAGATCAAGCAGCTTGGAACCAAGGTGGCGAGGCCCAGAACAGGTGCTCCTTGCGACAAGGACAGCAGTTCGAGTGACGAATCGAAAGAATTGGGTCTATAGTACTCACTGCAAGAGAGTGCTACCTACCTTGGTGGAACCTGCTGTGCTGACCGATCATCGAGAGAGTTTGACTGCGGAGAAAGGCCGTGCTATATCACCTGACGAATCTGCAGAGGTCTTCTTGGACCATACGACTTCTGGAGTGTCGCAATATAATTTGAGACCAAGGAAAGAATCTGAAAATTGTTTTGAAAAGACTGGTTGAGCTACCGCCCTGGGTTAGTGAAACGGAGAGCCAATGTGGCAAGGGGGGTGGATCAGCCGTGCATTAGAGTAGTGACACCCGTCTTGGCCCGTGGTGAAGAAATCAGCGGCTGCCCAGGGATAAGAGCTCCAACGATTATTTTGAATTCATTTCTGAAAGGGTCGATTATCACTGTTGCTAAAATGAATAACAAATTGATCATTAGTATTATGGGGTTTGTTGTTATTTTGGTGGTTACAGCAACGATCACCTGGTTTATTGAAAAGAAGTCTCCAGCTCGTGAGTTCTTTGTTGCCACTACTCCAGTACCAGAGGATCACTATTACTTTACGCTTCCCTATCAGGAGCAGAAGCACCGTCAATCGTACTTCAATAATACTTTTATTCAGATGTTACATCATACTCATAATGCTACAAATACTACTAACTGTTGGGTATGTGGAATGATACCTGCGCATCAAAAGAAAGGAGGAACGCCTTTCATTCCTCTTCCTTTTTCACACAATGGTTCTTGTCAAGCCTGGTACATGCTTTTGTTTGCATCTAGAAAACGTACGGAGGGCGGACTTCTTTTTCACCTTAATAAAGTGTGCTAGCAAGACAAAGATGGGTATCCCCAAGCTAAAGGAACAAAATGGGAATCGGAAGAGTATCAGCCGGACAATGTTTCAATACCATATGTCTTTACAAATATACGAGACTCTGACAAGAAAGAACAATTTGTGATTTCTATTACAAAAACTAAAGCAGATTTATGTATACAAAGCATTGAACGAATTCCAGTAGGGATAAGCGATTGTACCTTGATTTTAACTATTGAGGGTCTAAATAATAGTTGTTTTACAGCCTCACATAATACATATTTTGTTTGTGGTAACTATGGATATTACCAACTACCTGTTGGGTGGTCAGGTGTGTGTTATGTATCTTTTCTATTGCCCCCTGTGTTTTTGGCTCCTGCATCATATCATCGAGATTTAAACCTGTTCAATGACATCATTAACAATAGATATAAAAGGGAAATAAGTACAAATGAGGTAGACCAAACTGATACTAGCCTGCAACAATATGTTGATTTTAATTTAGGATTGTTCCCCTTTGTAGGTGTTGTATTAAACAGTAGGAAAGTGAGACAATTGACTAGGGTTGTGGAAACTGTTACCAATCAGGCAGCTCTGGCACTTGGGAATATTACTGAGGAGCTCCAAATTGTAAGAATTGTAGCGCTCCAAAATCGTATGGTATTAGATCTGATATTAGCTGATCGAGGTGGTGCATGTCGAATCATCGGTAGTAGTTGTTGTGTTTTTATCCCAGATCACTCACCTTCAGTCTATGATGCAATATCTAAATTGCATAAAATTGCTGCAGAAATCCATACAGAGACTGGTACTTGGACTTTTTCTGGATGGTTTTGGGCTCTTGTTTCCGTCTGGGGCTGGAAACTATTGACTATCCTGTGTGTAATAATTGCAATATTTTTTACATGCTGTATCTGTATTCAATGTGGTCCAATGTTCTGCTCCATGTGTATTACTGCATGTATGCCTACCAAAAGAAATATTACAGAAATGAAAGCACAACATATGTTAGATAAGGAAATAGCTGAAATGATGAGCATAAGTATACAGGATGAATATTTAGATTATCCAAGAAAGACGAATGTCTTCAGCTAATGCTGAAAGGGTCGTCTGTTGTAATTTAGCAGTGATTAGATTAAGCATTAGCAGAAGACATCTTGTATTTAGTTACTATTGTAAACTTTTTACGGAATCCATTTTGTATTCATGGCAGCCATTTTCTTTGCTACATGCTGCCATGTGCTCACCATGTGCTCTGTCCTACCTTTCTGTTAACTGCTCTTGAAATCTGCCTAGTGACGAGTTATATTTAGCATCTCTTACTTTCGCACATGCTCAGTAAGGTCTGCAGCTGTTAGTCCTTGGAAACTGTTAGCTCCTCCTACCTGTCGACTGTGCATTTTCTACATGACCTTACATGTATACAAGTCTTGTTTCCATAATTGTACCATCTCCTTTTGGCCCCTGCGTGGGTATAAAAGGACCATGCTCTCTCAGTTCAGTGTGCTACTTCAGACATTACCAAAGGGTGCTGTCTGAATTGTAGTACCACCTCATGAGGTTAATAAACGTATGTCTTTTATTCCAGTTTCCGTGCCAACTTCTTCCTACATGGTCTGAGGACTTTGTGCAGAGAAAGGTGAACCCCTTGCACTAGTAGGCCTTGCTGAGGCTTACTTCAACAAGATAACTTCCAACCCACTGTCCATGGAACTCACCCAACCCAAATTTGTGACAAACACCACCTGATCAATTCCATGTCCCCTTCACATATCAGACTAGCTACAGCTCCCTGCCAATGACACAACTCTGAAATTCCCACATGCGTATAGCATGGTGAAGAGACCTGGAAGGAAAAAGTGACATACAAGGAGTTTAGGCAGGCAAAGGCATACATGAGTTACAAAAGTCACTTTTAAACTTCTGTTTTTTCTCTGAAGTGAAGTGTGACTGACGCAAACAAAGGTGAGCCTCAGGAGAAGTACATTTTTAAGTCTGATGTAGCCAGCAAACCTGGCCTGTATGTTGTATAGCATGAGAAGCCCTATCTCATGGTGGCAGATATACTATTCTCCACAAATTCTGACCCCTACAATACCCCATGCAGTCACAGTAATCACAGAACATCACATACGTACACTCAAGTGAAGTACTGATTGATGAGATCTGCCCGCATGTCTCACCTTTATCCTTCTCACTGTGATTCTCACTAGGTGTTTCAGGAGGCTCACCCGGTGGCACTGCCAGCTTCCCCTCAACAGGGATGTATTGGATGTTTGTCCCCAGGGTAAGGTTGTGGAGCATGCAGCAGGCCACAATCATCTTACCAACTTTTGCTGGTGAAATAGAGCAGGGCTGTAGGAAAGTACCATCTTCCTTGGCATGTTACCTCCATTTTTACCTGTATCTCAATATGTTTTTGCCTGTCTCACTGGGATCCTGCTGGTCAGGACCCCAGTGCTCATAGTTTTAGTCCTAATGTGTGTGTCTGTATAGTGCTTGACTGTGTCACTGAGGCTCTGTTAATCAGAAACTCAGGGACATATTTATACTTTTTGACGCAAAACTGCGCTAACGCAGTTTTGCGCCAAAAAAATTAGCGCCGACTAACGCCATTCTGAAGCGCCATGCGGGCGCCGTATTTATTCAATGACGTTAGCCGGCGTTAGTGGCCGCCGCTGTCTGGTGTGCGTTAAAAAAAACGACGTACACCAGGCAGCGCCGGCGTAGGGGGAAAATGGCGTATGGGCGTCCACAAATGGTGCAAGTCAGGCTGAGGCACAAAAATAGCCTCAACCCGATTTGTGCCATTATTTTACGACGCCCAACCCCCATTGAAATGACTCCTGTCTTAGCAAAGACAGGAGTCATGCCCCCTTGGCCAATGGCCATGCCCAGGGGACTTATGTCCCCTGGGCATGGTCATTGGGCATAGTGACATGTAGGGGGGCACAAATCAGGCCCCCCTATGCCACGAAAACAATTTAAAAAAAAAACTTACCTGAACTTACCTTAATGTCCCTGGGGTGGGTCCCTCCATCCTTGGGTGTCCTCCTGGGGTGGGCAAGGGTGGCAGGGGGTGTCCCTGGGGGCAGGGGAGGGCACCTCTGGGCTCATTCTGAGCCCACAGGTCCCTTAACGCCTGCCCTGACCCAGGCGCTAAAATCCGGCGCTAATGCGGGTTTTTTTTGACCCGCCCACTCCCGGGCGTCATTTTTGCCCGGGAGTATAAATACGACGCATATGCATCGGAGTCATTTTTTAAGACGGGAACGCCTACCTTGCATATCATTAACGCAAGGAAGGTGTTCACGCAAAAAAATGACGCTAACTCCATGAACTTTGGCGCTAGACGCGTCTAACGCCAAAGTATAAATATGGAGTTACTTTTGCGTCGAATTTGCGTCGAAAAAAACGACGCAAATTCAGCGCAAACGGAGTATAAATATGCCCCTCAGTGCTTATGCTCTCTCTACTTTTAATTTTAGCACTGTAGGCTAGTGACTTCACTTACCAATTTCAATTGGCACACTGGACCCCCCTCATAAGTCCTTAGTATATGGAACCTAGGTACCCAGGGCATTGGGGTCCCATGAGATCCTTATGGGCTGCAGCATTTCTTTTGCCATCCATAAGGAGCTCAGACAAACCCTTCCACAGGCCTCCTATTGTAGTCTGCGTGAAACAGTGCACACACTATTTCATAACCATTATCACTGCACTTAAGTAACTTATAAGTCACCTATATGTCTAACCTTTCCTTGCTGAAGGTTAGGTGCAAAGTTACTAAGTGTGAGGGCACCCTTGCACTAGCAAAGGTGCCCCCACATAGTTCAGGGCCATTTCACGGGACCTTGTGAGTATGGGGAACCATTACATGCATGCACTACATATAGGTCAATACCTATATATAGCTTCACAATGGTAACTCAGAATATGGCCATGTATTGTGTCTAAGATCATGGAATTGTCCCCCATTCCAAATCTGGTATTGGGGAGCCAATTCCATGCATCCTAGGGGCTCCAGCATAGACCCCTAGTACTGCCAAACCAGCTCTCTGAGGCTTGCACTGCAGCTGCTGCCACCTCACATTCAGGGTTCTGCCCTCCAGGGGTCTGAGCAGCTCAGTCCCAGGAAGGCAGAACAAAGCATTTCTTTTGGCATCAGGTGTTACACCCTCTCCATTTGGAAATAGGTGTTACAGGCTGGGGAGGGGTAGCCTCCCCCTGCCTCTGGAAATGCTTTGAAGGGCACAGATGGTGCCTTCTTTGCATAAACCAGTCTACACCAGTTTAGGGACCTCGTGTCCCCTGCTCTGGTGTGAAACTGGATAAAGGAAAGGGGAGTGACCACTCCCCTGTCCATCACCACCCTAGGGGTGGTGCGCAGAGCTCCTCTAGTGTGTCCCAGACTTCAGCCATCTTGCTTTGCAAGGTGTGGGGGCAATATGGAGGGCTCTGAGTGGCCAGTGCCAGCAGGTGACGTCAGAGACCCCTCCTGATAGGTCCTTACCTGATAAGATAGCCAATACCCCGCTCAGGGTTATTAGGGTCTCTCCTCTAGGTTCTCTTCAGATTTACTTGCAAGATTCCGTCAGGAATCCTCTGCAACTACTACTTCATCCTCTGACCTCCTGTCAACCGCAGTCTGCTCCCGGAACCGCTGTAACAGCAACAAAGTATCCACAAGGGATACTTTTCTTCTGCAACTTCAGCTCCAGCCAGCAACTGCAACAGTTTCCACAGGGTGCAAGCTCTGAGGACTCCCTGTCTTCATCCTGCACCAGAAGGACCAAATAAATCTCCCGTGGGGTGATGGAGTCACTTCCCTGCTCACGCTGGCACCTTCCAAGTCGACGACCAGTACTCTTGGACTCCTCTCACAGTGACGAGCGTGTTCCTAGAAACACAGAGGGTGGACCCCATTGACACAGACTGTCCTGAGGTCCTGCTGATGCAATTTGGAGGAGGTAAGACCTTGCCTTCCCTAGAGCAAAAGTACCCCTGTGCACAGCATCTTCTTCACCTCCTCAGGCCTTTGTGCACTATTTGCAAAATTCCTTAGTGCACAGCCTGGCCCAGGTCCCCAGCACTCTATCCTGCGATGACCATCTCGCTGAGTTGACCTCTGGGAGCGTGGGACCCTTCTTTGTAGTGCTGCACCAATGGCATTTTGCACCTCCTTTGTCCCCGTGACCTGGGACTGCCGTGGGTGCTGTTTGGCATCCTGAGGGCTCTCTAAAGGGCTGAGAGCCTCCTCTTCCTCCTCACACCAGGTTAAGGCTCCCAGGTCCCCCCTGGGTCCAGCCAGTGCCATTTTGATGCAAAACGCAACTTTGTTGTAACCAAGGCTTGTTGGCGACTTCCAACATTAAATAACATCTGCATCCATCTTCATGTTGTGGGACATCCTTTGCATCATGCAGGAATCGGCTGGCTTCTTTCTAGGGTGCATTCCTGCAGTCTTCGTCCAACCAGGGACTCTTCTTTTGCACCCTCTTATGGGTTGGCAGGGGTTCCTGTCCTTCCTGGAACGTCTTTTGACTTCTGGACTTGGTCCCCTTCTTTTGCAGGTCTTCAGGTCCAGGAATCCAGCAGTTGTTGTTTGCAGACTTGGGTGGTTATTGCAATAATCCATATCATGAGGTGTAGTGTGTCCTAAGGAAACTTGCAGTACTTTACTCCTGCTTTTCTGGGCTCTGGGGTGGGGTAATTTACTTACCTTTACTGTATTCTTACTTTCCAAGCAATTCTGCACACACTACACTTGTCTAGGGGGGAATTTGTGATTCACATTCCACTTTCTTAGTATATGGTTTGTGTTGCCCCTAGACCTATTTTCTCCCATTGCATTCTATAGCATTTCGTGTTGTTTGTATTATCCTATGTCTAATTACTTACCTTATTTTGGTGTCTAGTGTATATATTGTGTATAATGCTTAACTCCAGAAGGAGTATTGTCTCTAAGATATTTTTGGGACTGTGTCACCCAAATAAACTACCTTTATTTCTGTTAATACTGAGTATTGTCTTTACTTGTGTACAAGTACGGTGTAACTATAAGTGTTATTGCATGAGCTTTGCATGTCTCCTAGTTCAGCCTAAGCAGCTGTGCTATAGCTACTTCTATCAGCCTAAGCTGCTAGAAAACTACTACATTTCACTAATAAGAGATAACTGGACCAGGTAAGGTGTAAGACCCAAGGTACCTCTACAAACCAGACCAGCCTCCTACAAGAGCTCCACCTGATTTGTCTATGTTGCAGAATCTTCCTTTCAGGAGCCCAAAAGCCCGCTTAACCACACAGCATGTTCTTCCATGTGCTCATTGAAGTGGACTTCCCTGGCGTAGTTGGGTTCCTCACTGGTGTCAACAACCAGGGATGGTTTGAGTAGCAGAATGCCCTGTAAGGAAATGCAACATGCCTGCAACATATGTTACTTACCAACTAGCCAGGCCCTCTCTGGGTACAGTTGTGTCATCAGCTGGGGAGTTGCGCTGCTCTGCATGATGAAGGCATCATGGACTGAACATGGGTACTGGGCACAGACTTGAGAAATGTAAAGGTCCGCCAAACACTACTTGGACATTGATGGAATTGAAGTTCGTCCTGTCCCGTTAGACCTGTTCATTGCCATGGGGTAAACCAGGGCTACATGGGTACCATTAATGGCTCCCACAACATGTGGGATGTGTGCCAAACCATAGAACTCTGCTTTCACATGGGAAAAGTCCTCACTTTGAGGGAAACAAATGTAGCTGTCCAGCTGTTTCAACATTGTTATGAGAACATCCTTCAAGACCAAACTGAACATAGGCCGGGGCACCACAGCAGATAGAGCCATTGTGATTTGGAAGAACCCTGTGGCCAGGAAGTGCAACACTGACATGACTTGTACTATGGGTGGTATGATATTAGGATTACATATAGCTGGCATCAGATCTGGCTCCAACTGATTACAGAGATCCATGATTGTCTGCCTATCCAGGTGGTACATCTGTATCATATGTCTGTTCTCCATGGTATGCAAGTGTGCTAGTGAACAGTACACAGCAGGGTGTCTGATCCTTCTCCTCCCAGGGTAACTATGTGGGGCAAAAAGGAAAAAGACAGTCACTCAATGTGTCCATAGCAATTTACATAATACATGTTAGAGATGAAATGTGTCATGTCATGTGAGTCATTGTATACACGATACACAACACACACCAGGGCAAACACTTGCACATTTGTGAAACGTCAACGCCTTGCTTATCTACATATGTGTACAAAACCTCTATCTGGACAGCAACCTCACATCCAAATTGCTCAATTAACTCCCTGTGATTCAATGCCCCAAATCCTCGATTACATGTGGGGGAAAGGGTGGTGGTTGTACACCTAATAATGTTGCTCATCTGAATGACCACATACCTACATGATAATTGAAATGACTGCCTTACATGACAGGACAAGGCAAGCACTCAATATTCGTAAGGTCATCATTTTCATACTTGTGACACATCAAAAAATACTGTGTAATTGCTTCTAAAATGGAGGCTGCCTGACCTATTCCACTGGACATTAGGAACTGCCTCTGACCACCGGAGGAAGTCGTCATGGCGGTAGGCGGATGCTACTGCGGCAGACACTGTGATAGGATAACATTGCTGCCAGTGGCAGTCTTGGGCCTATGGCAGTGTCTGCCAGTGGTGATGGCCACATACGTGGCGGACATGACCGCCACTTTCTACAGATTCACTCACTTGACTCCTGACACTGCCCTGTACTATAGGTGCTAGGGCCCCTGCCTTCTCACCCAAAGAGCTGGAGAAGCTTGTGGGGGAGGTCCTACCCCTCTATGGACTGCTCTATGGTGCACCAGATGAGCAGGTAAGTGCACCATGTGTGTTTTTTTTTCTCTGTACCTCTACTTATATTACCTTTAATCATCCTAGGCTTAAGACCAGGTTGTATGATTGTGTCAGCAAAGCCCTGTAGGTGCTGTCAGTGTGCATTAATGGTTGAGTCAATGGGCATGTATTTATGTCAAGCGACAGGTTTGTAGTCTTGAGACGATGTTGTGAGTGTGCTTTGAGTGGTCCTAGAACCAACTTGCTTTTGATGCATATGACTAGGTGATGTGTTATGAAAGCCATCCACCGCATAATCTTGCCACAAGATGTTGTGATGTGTAGTCCCTTGTGGCTGCTTGACAGCAGGGACGTTGAATGCATGTTGCATGTGTTGGTTGAATACCATTTGAGCTCTTTTTGTATTTGCACAGTGATCTTTGGCCACATATGGCCTTGTCGGACTAATTTTCTGAAGCCAGATAGCAACTCACTATGCCCCTCAGCTCTGCACATAGGCAGTCAATGGCAATTGGCTGTGGGCTACATGATGTACTGTGATGCATGCAAATTGTTGGACATGGTGTATTGTGTAGGTATGTCAGGTCAGCCTGCAGAGAAGGGGGCCTGTGTATCATCACTCACTCCATGTTTTGACATTTGGCTGGTATTGATTAAAGTTTCCACTACAAGTGTGACATTGTACCCAGTCCCTGGATCCCTGGACAACATGTGATGGTAGCAAATCATGCCTCACTGCCAATATGTAGCTTATTGAGGCCAAATCCACTGATAACTGTAGGAATTGCATTGGGGGCAGGGGCATAATCTGTGACTGATGTGCTCTATCATCTTTGACAATGTGTGTCACATAGCCTTGGCAGATCCCTTGATCCCACAGCCCTGTTGTCTCTTTCATCCAACTCCAATGTGTCCAGTGCATGCACCTTTTATTTTGGACATTGCACATCTGCAGGCTCTGTGCTGATGAGTGATATGCCATCATACTGGACTCTGCGGTTATGAAGCATAACATGTACAATGCATGGCCAGGTTTCTCTTTCAGTACTATAGGTTTTGTGAACACACGTGTGGATATGTGTACCTTGATGTTGATGTGACACACAGACCGCCGCCACCAAAAGTAGTAGGTGCCTGCATATGTATCTGCACATGTCCACGCATGGACAAGCTTACCTCTTTGTGTGCTCAAAATGTCACTCATTTCAATGTGGTTGAAGCACAGTGGGTCTGTATTTAGGCTTGCTGTGACATGTCAGGACTGTATGCAGCTGGTGACATTTAGAGTTAGTAGATGTTTTTGTGCATTGTTTATAGTGTGCGTTACCTGTCAACTGCTACTTCCATTGTGTTCCTGGGTAATGTCATGTGATTAGCTCGTGTACCAACAAATTCACTGCTTTTCTACCTGTTCAGTGCGGGATCTGGAGAGTGTGTAGTACAGCCTAATGGTGAGTGTTTGAGGTCATGTCCCTGAGTCCAATGCATGCATTTGGGGAAGTTTTCCATTGTGCCCTGGTCACCGCCAAACATTTTGGAAAGATACTGGTGGTTACTGACTCTTGGCTGTGCCCTGGATAATGCTTACCAGTCCAAGGGACAGTGCTCTGTGTAAAGAGGATATGCAAATTAGGCTAATTATAATTAGAGATATCAACCTACCTATAAGCCCCAAGTATATGGTGGGATATGCAGGTTTAGGGACCCCAGCATAGGTAGTGCACCCATAGGGGAAGAACGAAGGAAATGATGATAAAAAGTCTAAAGAGTCCTCACAGGAGTCTTCAAAACCATCTCAGAGTGGGGGAGGCACGAGCCATGCTACTTCTAGGGGAAGGGGTGCCAGGGGAAGCATTATGATCCTGTTATGCAGGAAAGCTTCAGGAACTTGCTAAGGCCCGCAAGTGCTTTGAGTGTCATCAACCTGGACACAAATGAGAGGATGCTAACTGCTCCAAGAAGCCCCCACTGGTGGGCAGTCCCATGGGATTGCTAGTGTAGGTATTGTGGTGGAAGTTGGCCAAGGGCTGGGATCAGGGTACACAGAGGTCACCTTAGCATCCATGAGTGGGGTGGACATAGCAACTATGGCCACCTTACCTCCCAGTGGAGAGGTATAGGCAGAGGCCTCAAGTCAATGGGACTGAGGTGGAAGCTCTAAGAGATACAGGAGCCAGTGTGACAATGGTCCCAGAAAAGCTGTTTTCTCCAGAGCAGGTCTTACCTGGTGTCTTCCACCACGTAACTTATGGAGATAGCAGAACCAAACTCCATCCCATGGCTATGGTGAGCCTGGAATGAGGAGGTGTGACTGGTCCTAAGAAGGTCACAGTATCTCCTGCCCTTCCAGTAGAATGTCTGCTGGGAAATTATCTGGAAGCATCTGGAAGGTCAGAGGTGGAAAGAAGGGTCCATGCACAAATACTGGACCTCCCTGAATGGGTGTGGGCTGTGACCAGGCCACAGGCAGCACAACAGGGAAGGTCTGGAAACTTGGACCCTGAACAATGAGCCAAGCCTCTGAGAAGAAGAGAAAGGGCATTAGGTCTGGCTTGCCAGCCCCACCAAGTACAGAGAGTCAAGAGGAATCCAAACCTGAGGGGGAGGATTTGACCTCTGAGGGAGAGCTTCTTCTCATGCAAGCTCTGTCAGACTTTGCAGAACTGCAAGGGACAGGTGGGCCCAACAGAGAGGAATTGTGCCAGGGACAAATAAAGTGTCCTACTCTTAAGGGCCTGAGGCAGAGTGCTGGCAGGCAAGAACAAGGGGATACCAGTGGGACTCACAAAGTTTATTGGGAGGATGGAGTTCTCTACATCGAGGCAAGGGACCCCAAACCAGCGGCAACTAGGAGACTGGTAGTCCCCCAGAAGTATCGAGAAGTTCTCATAACATTGAGCCATGATATTCCCTTAGCTGGAAATTTGGGGCAGACCAAGACTTGATACAGGCTGGTCAACCATTTTTATTGGCCACACATGTCAGAGAAATTCAAAGAGTTTTGCAGCTCCTGTGTCACCTGCTAGGCCAGTGGCAAGGCAGGAGGCAAGCCAAAGGCTCCCTTGATACCACTGCCAGTGGTTGGGACTCCCTTTGAGAGGGTCGGGATTGACATTGTTGTTCCCCTAGACCCACCAACTGCCTCAGGCAACAGGTACATGTTAGTGGTTGTGGACCATGCCACCAGGTACCCCGAGGCAATATCCCTCAGAGCAGTCACTGCTCCCACAGAGGCTAGGACCCTACTTGGTGTGTTCACTAGAGTGGGATTCCCAAAGGAGATGGTCTCAGATAGGGGCACACATTTTATGTCAGCCCTTCTGAAAGCAATGTGGGATGAGTGTGGTGTTACGTATGAGTTCACCACTCCCTATGATCCCCAGACCAATGGTCTGATGGGAACATTTAACCTGACCCTGAAGGGCATGATCATGAGTTTCTCTGACAAAGTCAGAAGGAAATGGGATGTTCTCCTCCCATGCCTGCTGTTTGTATACTGAGAGGTGCCACAGAAAGGGGTTGAATTCAGTCTCTTTGCGTTACTGTTTGGGCACCCTGTAAGAGGCCCTCTGTGCTTGGTGAGAGAGTCTTCGGAGAAGCCTCTCAAAGAATCCAAGGAGAATGTGCTAGACTATATGCTGGGCCTGCAGTCACGCATGGCTGAGCACATGAAGAAGGCAAGCAGCAACCTGGTGGCCAGCCAAGAGCTCATGAAGCTCTGGCATGACCAGAAGGCTACCATGCCTGAGTATCACCCAGGTCAGCTGGTGTGGGTTCTGAAGCCTTTGGCTCCTAGGGCACTTCAAGCCAAATGCAAGAGACCCTATCCAATTTTGGAGAAGAAAGGTGAAGTCACCTACCTGGTGGACCTTGGCACCCCCATGAATCCTCAAAGGATCCTGCATGTCAACAGACTGAATCCTGACCAGGACAGGGCAAACATGACCATGCGTATGGTTACTGATGAAGGGAAGGAGGAGGAGAGTAAAGGTCTGCCAGACCTCCTTTCTACAAATGCACAAGATGGGTCAGAGGAGGAAGTGGTACTGTCTGCCAAGTTGACAGCTCAGCAGCAAAAAGACTGCAAACAGGTTTTGGAGCAGTTTGCTGGTCTGTTTTCTTTGAACCCTGGACTCACCAATTGGTGTGTCCATGATATTGACACTGATGGGAGCTTACATGTCAAGAACAAGCTGAACCGGCTATCTGACGAGGTCAAGACCAACATCAAAGCTGAGGTGGCTAAGATGTTAGATCTCAAGGTAACTGAGCCCTCTGATAATCCTTGGGCCAGTCCAGTGGTACTGTTACCCAAACCCAATCCCCAAGGTGAGAAAAAGGAACTCAGATTCTGTGTAGACTACAGAGGTCTAAATGCAGTCACCAAGACTGATGCTCACCCCATACGTAAAGCTGATGAGCTCATTGGTAGGTTGGGGGCTGCCACGTTCCTGAGTATATTTGACCTGACATCAGGGTACTGGCAGATTGCCTTAAGTCCAGGAGCTAAGATGAGGTCTGCATTTTCCACACCAGAGGGCTACTTTCAGTTCAAAGTGATGCCTAAAGTGCTCCTGCCACCTTCCAATGGTTGGTGAACAGAGTCCTCTCTGATTGGAATCTTTCAGTGCAGCTTATCTGAATGATATAGCTGTATTCAGTTCCACCTGAGAGGACCAACTGGTCCACCCGAAGGAAGTGCTTCAGGCCCTGCTTCGAGCAGGCCTGACTATCGATGCAATCAAGTGCCAGGTAGGGCAAGGTTCATTGGTGTACCTGGGCCACCTTGTTGGTGGAGGACATATACAGCCTCTCCAGCCCAAGATCCAGACTATCCTGGATTGGGAGGCTCCTAAACCCCAGACTCAGGTCAGGGCCTTTCTTGGCCTGACTGGGTATTACAGGAGGTCTGTTCAAAACTATGGGACCATAGTGGTTCCTCTGACAGAACTCGCCTCAAAGAAACAGCCCAAGATTTGACACTCTGCAACACGCTATGTGTTCAGCACTAGTGTTACTGGCCCCTGGCAATAGGAAAGAGTTTATAGTAGAAACATATTCTTCAGATGAAGGGATTGAGGCAGTGTTAGCACAAGTTAATGAAGAGGACCAGGATCAGACACTTGCCTTTATCAGCAGGTGACTACTCCTCAAAGAGAAAAGATGGAGTACCATTGAGAGGGAGACCTATGCTGTGGTCTGGTCCCTGAAGAAGTAGAGGCCATACCTGTTTGGCACTCACTTCCGTGTTCAAACTGACCACAGACCTCTTAGATGGTTGATGCAAATGAAGGGGAGAACCCAAAACTGTGAAAGTGGTCCATTTCCCTACCAGAGATGGTCTTTACAGTGGAACATATTCCTGGGCGAGCCCATGCAACACAGATGGCCTTTCCAGATTTTTCACTTAGCTGATGAGGACTACGAGGGTGTAGGTTAGTACCCGTCACCTTTCATCTGGGGGGCTGTGTAGGACAGTCCTCCTTTTTGCCCTGGTCACCCCCAAATGTTTTGGACAGATACTGGTAGTTACTGACACTTGGCTGTGCCCTGGTTACTGCTTACCCATAGGTGGACTGCTGCACGTTGTCCAGAATCTGGCCCAGCATATCCTGGGAATCCAGGATCTCTGCAAGTGCCTCCTGGAGAGTCGCTTCCCTGGGCCTGTCCTCCCCCTGGCGCACAGCAGTCCGCCCAGTGTCCCTGTTGGCCTGTGCCTCTGTCCCCTGAACCGTGTTCCCACTGCCACTGACCCCAGGTCCCTGATTGTCTTGTTTATGAGGTGTGCCCTGGGGTCCCTGTAGTGGTGGACATACTGCTGATTGACGTGTCCTGGGGACAGAGGTATGGGTACTCTGGGTGGGTGCTGTGGTGGTGTTTCCAGATGGGGAAGGATATGTGGTTGTCTGTGACTGTGCCTGGGTAACCGGTTGTCCAGAGGTCCCTGATGGGCCAGGTTGGTCATCCAGATCCAGGTGACCAGAGTTGCTGTCATCACTGTGGGCCTCTTCAGTTGGGGGAGTTGATAGTGCTGGCACCTCTTCGCCGCTGACAGTGGCTTGGATACCTGTGGGGATGTAAATGCAGTGTTATTGTTTCCGTGTGTGACATATTGTGCATCAGTGGGTTGCCCTCTTTGGTTGTATTTGCCCTGGCAGCTTTCACTTGTGTACGTAGGTGTATGGTGGGATGAATAGTTCTCTCTAGTGTGCATGCTTTAGTGATAGGTATCCATGCAGGTCTGTGAGTGGTGTCCATGCATTGGTATGGCATGCAGGGCTTGGCACTGGGTGTGATATGTGATGGTGGGGTTTGTGGGAGGTGGTGGAGTGATGGGAGTGAGGGTGAGGGTGGGGGTATGTGATGGCATGCAGGTAGGGGGGTGATAATAGTAGAGAGTTGACTAACCAGAGTCTAGTCCTCCTGCTACTCTTGCCAGGCCCTCAGGATGCATGATTGCCAAGACTTGCTCTTCCCATGCTGTTAGTTGTGGGGGAGGAGGTGGGGGTCCACCACCAGTCCTCTGTACAGTGAGTTGGTGTGTTGCTGCAATGGAACGTATCTTCCACCATAGGTCGTTCCACCTCTTCCTGATGTCGTCCCTTGATCTGGGGTGCTGTCCCACAGCGTTGACCCTGTCCACAACCCTCTGCCGTAGCTTCATCTTCCTAGCAATGGATATCTGCTGCATCTGTGCTCTGAATAGCTGAGGCTCTACCCTGATGATTTTCTCCACCATGACCCTTAGCTCCTCCTCTGAGAATCAGGGTTGTCTTTGTGGTGCCATGGGTGTTGTGTGAGTTGTGTAGGTGAGGGTGTGTAGGGTGATGTGTTGGGGTGTGTGATGTGGGGTGCGTGAGTGGTGTATAGGTGTAGGTGATGTGTGGCTCTGATTTTGTCTGTAGTCGGGGTGTCTGTCTCATGTCAATGGTTTGTATTCATAAGGGATTGTGGGTAACATGTGTGTGTGTTTTATAGTGGTGTGGGTGTTGTGTGTATATGGGTGTCAGGTGTGTGTTATTCATATTGACCAATGTAATGTTGTTTTGTATGTGTGTGTGTATTTTGAGCACAGCGGTATGTATCGCCAATGGTTTACCGCCATTGAATGTTCGCTGTGGTGATTCATGTGACGGGTGTAGTTCTGTTGGCGTAATGGTGTGGGTTTTGATACCGCCAGTTTATGACTGGCCTTTGGTGTGGCGGACTTGTATCTGTGGCTGTATAGTGATGGATTGGTGTGTGTGTGTCATAATATGGTGAACGGATATCCACTGCGGCGGCGGTATGTTGGCAGCAGTCAGCATTGCAGTAAGTGGGATTTACCCCCAATGTCATAATGAGGGCCAAATTCTTTAAACATTCATTTCTCCAGTTCCCTTTTGTAGGAAAGCACCATCTTGCCTGGCATGTTACCCCCAATTTTACTTGTGTGTCAGTTTGTTTTTGCCTGTGTCACTGGGATCCTGCTAGCCAGGACCCCAATGTTCATAGTTTGTGGCCTATATGTGTTCCCTGTGTGGTGCCTAACTGTATCACTGAGGCTCTGCTAACCAGAACCTCAGTGCTTATGTTCTCTCTGCTTTTAAAATTGTCACTGCAGGCTAGTGGCCATTTTCACCAATTCTGATTGGCACACTGGAACACCCTTATAATTCCCTAGTAAATGGTACCTAGGTACCCAGTGTATTGGGGTTCCAAGAGATCCCTATAGGCTGCAGCATTTCTTTTGCCACCCATAGGGAGCTCAGACAATTCGTACACAGGACTGCCACTGCACGTTATTTCACAGCCATTTTAAACTGCACTTAAGTAGCTTCTAAGTCACCTATATGTCTAACCCTCACTTAGTGAAGGTTAGGTGCAAAGTTACTAAGTGTGAGGGCACCCTGGCACTAGCCAAGGTGCTCCCACATTGTTCAGGGCAATTTCCCCAGAGTGCGGGGACACCATTACACGCTTGAACTACATATAGGTCAATACCTATGTGTAGTTTCACAATGGTAACTCCGAACATTGCCATGTAACATGTCTAGGATTATGGAATTGTCCCCCCAAGCCAAATCTGGTATTGGTGTGCCAATCCCATGCATCCCCATGTCTCCTGCATGGACCCCTGGTACTGCCAAACTAGCTCTATGTGGTTTTCTCTGCACTACTGCTGCACTACCGCCGCTGCCAATCCTCAGAGAGGTTTCTGCCCTCCTGCCGGCTTTCTCGACTGTTTTCTGGTGGTGCATGCTCTGAGGGCTGTCTGTCTTCACCCTGCACTAGAAGTCAAGAAGAAAACTCCTGTGGATCGACGGAATCTTCCCCCTGCTAACGCAGGCACCAAATTTCTGCATCACCAGTCGTCTGGGTCCCCTCTCATCTTGACGAGCGTGGTCCCTGGAACACAGGAGCTGGATCCAAGTGGCCCCGACTGTCCAGTGGTTGTTCTCTACAAATTTGGTGGAGGTAAGTCTTTGCCTTCCCATGCCAGACAGTAATCCTGTGTTCTGCGTGATCTGCAGCTGCTAGGGCTTCTGTGCACTTTTGAAAGGATTCCTTTGTGCACAGCCCAGCCCAGGTCCCCAGCACTCCGTCCTGCATTGCTCAACTCGCTGAGTTGACCACCGGCTTCGTCGGACCCTCTTTTGTTGTGTTGAGACAACCGTCGTGCTCAGATTTCTTGAATGCCTGTTCAAGTACTTCTGCGGGTACTGCCTGCTTCTGCATGGGCTCTTTCTGTTGCTGAGCATCCCCTCTGTCTCCTGCTCCAAGCAGCGACCTCCTGGTCCTTCCTGGGCCCGGGCAGCACCCATTATCTTCAACCACAACTTGTGCAGCTAGCAAGGCTTTTTTGCGGTCTTTCTGTGTGGAAACAACTTTGCATCCTCCAGCACGCTGTGGAACATCTTCTGACCAAAGGAGAAAATCCTGGCACCTTCCGTTGTTGCAGAATCTTCAGCTTCTTCCACCCAGAGGGAGCCCTTTTGCACCTTCATCCGGGGTTTAGTGGGCTCCTACCCCTCCTGGACACTTGCGTGACTCTTGGACTTGGTCCCCTTCCTTTGCAGGTCCCCAGGTCCAGGAATCCATCTTCAGTGCTTTGCAGTCAGTTTTTACCTTTGCAGGATCCCCTATCTCGACTTCACTGTCTTTCTGGGGTAGTAGGGTAACTTTACTCCTACTTTTCAGGGTCTTGGGGTGGGGTATCTTGAACACCCTTAGTGGTTTCTTAAACTCCCAGCAACCCTCTTCACACTACACTAGGCCTGGAGTCCATTCGTGGTTCGCATTCCACTTTTGGAGTATATGGTTTGTTTTGCCCCTAGGCCTATTGCGTCCTATTGCATTTTATTGTGTTCTACAGTGTTTGCACTACTTTTCTAACTGTTTGCTTACCTGATTTTGGTTTGTGTTTATATATTGTGTATTTTACTTACCTCCTAAGGGAGTATATCCTCTGAGATACTTTTGGCATATTGCCACTAAAATAAAGTACCTTTATTTTTAGTAACTCTGAGTATTGTGTTTCTTGTGATATGGTGCTATATGACATAAGTGGTATAGTAGGAGCTTTGCATGTCTCCTAGTTCAGCCTAAACTGCTCTGATATAGCTACCTCTAGACCACTACTAATCTACTAATAAGGGATAACTGGACCTGGCACAAGGTGTAAGTACCTTCAGGTACCCACTATAAGCCAGGCCAACCTCCTACACCCTTCTCCAATTTTATTTGTTTTGGTGATAAATTAAAGTTACAAATATTTCCTATTTTTATAAATTGTTTTAAGATTTTTAAACTGTTTCCTGTGTTTTATTTAATTACTGCTTTTTGATGCTTTACACACTTTGGCCCTCATTATGTCATTGGTGGTAAATTGTGAATACCACCACGGAGGCGAACATCCATCCGCCAGATTATGACATACACACACAAAACCAACAGAAACCAGCCACAACCACAACTCCACCAGACTCACTGAACGCAATAAACTGTCAGAAATAGCACCCATATCGTTATACCACCAAAACAACGTCCTCCAACTAATGACCCATAAGCCATCACAGCGGACATTCAATGGTGGTACACCATTGGCGGTGCACACCCATGGCGGGAACGGACACCCAGATATAAAACAATACAAGATTGGCCAGAACAAAAACAAAAAAAAAACCTGAGACAAATACACACACCCCACACACCCACCAACAGCACTATAAAACACCCACCCACAACACCCACAAACCTTTGGAAACACAAGAAGACTGCTACACCTTGCCACGTCAATCCCAGAAACAACTACCCACACACCACAACTACCCATACATCCGTCACGCACCACACACCACACCCCCCACAACATAACACATCACCCTCTGCACATCACACACACCACACAACACCCACAAAGGCATCCCGGTTTCACTGATCAGGAGTTGAGGGTCATGGTGGAGGAAATAGTCAGGGTAGAGCCACAGCTGTTTGGAGCTCAGGTACAGCAGATCTCCATTGCCAGAAAGTTGAAGCAATAGCAGAGAATGGTGGACAGGGTGAACGCCTTGGGACAACATCCACGCACAAGGGATGACATTCGGAAGAGGTGGAACAACTTATGGGGGAAGGTGCATTCCATTGCAGCAAAGTACCATCTTGCCATCAGGAGGACTGGCGGTGGACCCCCAAAGTCCTCCCCCACAGCTGACATTATGGGAGGAGCAAGTCTTGGCAATACTGTATCCTGAGGGACTCACTGGAGTAGCCGGAGGACTTGGCACTGGTAAGTCACCAACCTTTCACCACCCAAACCTGCATGCCATCTCATCCCCTCACCCTGACTCCCTTCACCCCACTCCATCTCACACAGTGCACTACCCCAATTAGCACACCTAAATGCCAACCCCTGCATGCCATACCCACTGCAGGCACATCCCTCCCAGCTCTGCATGCTCACCCACCGCCAATGCATGCACAGCATGGAGAACTACCAATCCTACAATACATCACCATACACCACCAAAGGTGGAAAGGACACACCAATAACATTGGGAAAGCTAGAAATGCAGAATATGTCACAGACAAGTACCCTAACACATCACTTACATACCCCAGGTGCCCCAGCCGATATCAGCAGCGAGGAGGTGCCACTGCTACCTAGTCCCCTACCACAAGATGCCCCACTGATGACAGCAACTCTGGAAATCTTGATCTGGATGAACTCCCTGGCCCATTTGGGACAACTGGTCAGTCGGTTACCCCATCCCAAAGCCAGTCCACCACAGGGCCCCGCCTCTGACTCAAACACCATAGCAGCCAGCCAACGCCCCGACCTCTGTCCCTAGGACACGTCAATCAGTAGTGTGCCCACCTGTACAGGGACCCTAGTCCATACCACACAGGCAAGACAATGAGGGTCCTGGAGTCAGTGGGAGTGGGCACACCGTTCAGGGGACACAGCCACAGGGGGCAAGGGACAATAAGAGGACAGCTGTACGCCAGAGGGAGGACAGGTCCAGGGAACCAACTGTCCAGGAGTCACTCACAAATGTCCTGGGGGCATACCAACAATCCCAGGACAGGATGGGTCAGGTGCTCAACATCATGCAGGAGAACCAGCGGCTGCAGGGGGAACACCACCAGGAGGTCATGCAACAATTGCAGACCTTGAATACAACCCTGGCCCCCATTGCAGAGGTGCTGGGTAACTTGGCAAACATCGTGCAGGAGTACACAGCACACCAGCGGGCACCTCCACTAGCCAATGTGCTGACTAGCCCTCCACATCTGATACAGCTACTGAACAGGAGGCCCTGCCACAGGACTCACAAGCCATCAGCACCCCTCCCCCTGCAGAAGGTGAACCACCCTGAAAACGTTCCCTGCGACCCAGACAGACAACAGAGAAAATTCCATTAGCATCATCTGGCGAAGGAGCAGGGGCACCGGTGAGTGAGGTAGCTGCAGCCCATGGGACCCAGGAGGCAGAGTCCACTGATGTCGAGGGGACCAGTGGCACAGAGGGTGAGGGGATCACCACAGGGGAGACAGGAGCTGATACAACTGACTGATTCTTCCTCCGATGGAAGCTCCCTGGTGGCAGCGGACCCCTCTGAGACCACCCCAGCAACTTCATCTTCTGCCACCCCCATACCAACACTGCCCTCCCAGTAGCCCCCCACTGAGATGCATGTGCCCGCTCACCCAGGAGGGTGGGTGTCTCCTTCACCCCAGGCACCTCAGGCTCTGCCCCAGTCAGCTCTGATGACCTCAGTGAGGAGGCTATTGAGCTCCTGAGATCCACCTCTGTAGGGCAGTCCACCATATTGAATGCCATCCAGGGGCTGGCATCCCAGAGGCAGCAATGCAAAGCCTTCCTGGATGGCATTTACAGTGGCTTGGCAGCACTACAGAGATCGTTTCAGGCTCTGGCCTCTTCTCTGATGGCAGTCAGTGTCCCTGTTTCTTTTGTTCCCCCCTCCAACTACCTCTTCCAAGTTCCTGTCTTCTCTCCCCCAACCCATCCCATGCACACATTCTGACAAGTATGCCCTCAAAAAACAGACAGGACTCACACAGACAAGCACAGGCACCACACTTCAGTCCACAAGCACACTCACAGCCAACACACAGATGCACACACAACATCAGCCACTGCCTCCACTGTCTTCCCCTCTTCCTCCTCCCTCACAGCCACATCAACACTCACACCTTCATGCACAGCAGCAACAGTCCCAGATGCTGCTACCTGTGTAGCCTTGCCCACAGTCACCACAACAGCAGGCCCGGAGACATGTATCCAACACACCACATGCGCAGGCACCACCACCACCATCACCACCTCATGAGGCACACCCACCTTACCTGCAGACACCACCACAACATCCATCCACATGTCCTGTTTGTCCCCGCCACACTGTCTGCCCCCTTCCAAAGACACACAAATGCTCCCACTCAGACCCCCAACATCCATCCACCTCACACATGCACAATGTCCATAGACTTGCACCTAGGTCCAGCACACCTCATCCTCCAACAAACACTCCATCTACCTCCACTCCCATACCTCCTCCCACATCCCGCTCCTGCCACTAAGGTTAAGAAGGGTGGCACTCCACCCCCCGTCCCAAGGCCTCTCCCCCACCCTCAAGCTGGAAGGGCAAGGATCCGATTCCTCCCAAGCCCAAGCCCAAAGATCCCCTTGCAAAGAAGAAACCCCCACCACCCCCCTTTCCCCTGGGGATGCGTGCCTACTGTCACCATGAAGCCCCTGCCCATTGGAGTGACTGGGTTGTCAGGAGTCAAGTTGGGCCCTGGACATTGCCCTGTGGCTAATGGCTCACACTGGACTGGACAATGGCCCATTGTATTCAGTTGTCTCAATTGTTGTGGGCACAGGTATGTGTTCTGGCTTTCTTTCCTTTTGGGTGATGTTGCTGTTGTTTACGTTGCAGATTGTTCTGGGTGTGTGGTGTGAGTTGTGCGTGTGTGTCACTTTCCACTCCCTCCATCCCGTGTTTGCTAGGTGGCTGTGCTCACTGTTATTGTCTTCATCAGTGTTGGTGCTCCAGAATGGCCATGGCGTGGTACAGCATCAGGAAGACTTCCAGTTCTGGTTCCATGGCGGCCATGGACTCCTCTGTGTCCCTGGAGGTTAGTGTCTCCTTTTATATGATGTGTTTCCACCAGGCTTTTGGTGGCGGTGCTAACGCCCCAGAAATCCTGGTGCTCTGCTATGTCATAATATGATGGGCGGATCCTTTTCTTCCGCCTGCCTGGAGATGGCTACCGCCATGGTCAGTGGTCATACTGCACTGGCAGTTGGGGTGGCACATTGGCTGTCTATGGGAGGAATCACCACCATGGTCATAATTTGACGGTCATTACCACTGGCCTGGCTGCGGTACTACCGCAATCGCTAGCATGGCGGTCAGCTGAGCGCCAATGTCATCATGACCACCTTTGTCTCCTAAGTTAAGCCTTGTCGCTCGTTGCCAAGCTACCAAGCTTTGAGATGGGGTTAATTTATTGAGACCTAACTGAACCAAGTTGGGGTTGCTGGCCTATTGCTAAGTGTAGGTACTTACCTGCCCTTACCAATAATCCACTTTCCAACAATGCAACGTGCCACAGGTGGACAGATAGTGGACTGACATGTATGTGACTCAGCCATTTTGTATGGAACTTGTTTACATAATATTATGTCTTGTCATTTGCATCCATGCAGGTCAACACCCATTAGAAGAAGGGGATTTGGAGAGCCATCATAAATAAGGTGTAGACCCTGGAGGTCCACAGCTGGCGGAGCACCCACTGTCAAAAGAGTTGTGAGGATCTGAGATGCTTGGCCCAAAAGACCGCAGAGGCTCAGTTAGGGATATCCTCTGAGCAAAGATGGGGTGCCAGTTGGACCATGAGAGCCTAATGACCTGCATTTTGGCAGTGGCCTATCTGGCCTTGGATGGGCTTTTGCTGCCAGCAAAGCAGTCACAAGGGGGTGAGTACATGGAAAAATCATGCTTGAACCTTTAACAGGTAATTGAGTGAGGGACAGACTGCTCCCCTGACAATGTAGCATGTGTCACATATCTTCTGGGATCACATTGGTATACACGGGCCTTGTGTTTGCAACTGGCGTGCTCATCCCTTTGGAGCTGTGACCTAGGACTAATCTGTGGTGAACCCTCAGTCGAATTGCCTAGCATAGAGCAGACATGACTGTGTTCAGATATTTTGTTTTTACTGTCCTGGTGGTTGTTAGTTTCCAGCAACAGATCACACTTGACAAATGTTATAGTCCAAAGGTAAATAGGATATGGGCCACTGTCCTCTGTCATGTGTCTGGGGATATGTGTAGTGTTGGACCTGGCCTTTTCTACATGGTCATTCCACAAACGTTTTGCCTTCTCTGCCTAATTTGTCTGACCCTTTTTTTGGCTCACGTTATGACTCTGGTCACTTTATCACTACTAATCAGTGATATATCTCCCTTGTAAACTTAGTATGATTGGCTTAAACCTGATTGGCACATTAAATTTACCTGTAAGACCCTTGTACAGTGGTATCCATATACCCAGGGCCTGTAAATTAAATGCTACTATTGGGCCTGCAGCGCTGCCTGCCCCACCCACAGAAGTAGTCTTTCAAACCTGTCTCAGGCGTGCTAGCACAGTGCCTGCATGCACAGCTTATTGCCACAGGGACCCGGCATATAAATGTACTTGCCAAGCCCAGAACTCTGCTTCTACTACATGTAAGTAACCCCTAAGGTCAGCTCTAGCTAGCCCTATGGGCAGGGTGCTATGTAGGTAGACGGCAGGATATGTGCCTAGTTGTGTGGCCTTTCATGGTAGTGAAAAACAGCCAATTTGGTTTCTCACTGCTGTGAGTGCTGCCTTCTTATAGGATTGCATTGGAAATGCCCTGCCTTATGTCTAGGGGGTACTGTCTGATTTATGAGGGGTAGAATAGGCATGTTTGGTATGGTTGTAATGGTAGTGAGAAATGCTGCTTACAGGTGTAGGATTTTTTATTACCATTATAGAAATGCTACTTCTAGAAAGTGAGCATTTATAACTCTGGTGTTTTGCAGCTTGATTTCAATCCATGTCTGGGCAGAGACAGATGGGCTTTATGCATACGTTTTAGACAGCCTGTACACAGGGAGGGTGGAAATGTCACAGTGGTACATCTACATATTGAATGATCTTACTGGTCTGAGAGAATGGAAAGGCGGGCACACCTGCATTTGTAAAGGCTATGCCCTGGCCTCATGCAAAGGGCTAGTTTACCTCCAACTGATGTCTGGAGCCTATGCTGGAGGAGAGAGGGGACACTCCTAGAAACAGTCATAAGTAGTTGGAACCTCCTGTCCCCCTCATTGAAAATGCTTCGCAAAACTGAATATAAGTATAAGGGATTTTTCCCATTAAATACACACAAGGAACTTTTATGGAACTGGACACAGAATGTTAGTGGACGGACTCGCCAGGAGCTGGCTTGGACTGCTGCTGCTGTGCTGACCTGTTACCTGTAGGTCACTAGGAGGAACTGCCACTGACTGTACACTCCTTGTACTGGCCTGCTACTGGGTCCTGCCGCCCTGTGTCCGCCTTGTGTCCCCAGAGGCTAGGTGCTGTCACCCCTGTCCTCTGCAACCTGTTTTCCAGCCCCAAGGAGCACTCGCTTGGTAGTAGAGTGCCCAAAGAGCACTCCTTTTTATTAATCCAAGCTCCAGGTGAGCACTTTTATCCCCTTACCACAGCACTTGGAGAAGCCTTGTTCTGGAAATTACCAAAGAACCTAAGAGCGCTCCTTCGATTATTTTGTGGCGTGTGAGGAGTGCGCTGTCTTTTGTGGTCAAGGCTCCTTACGAGCGCTCAACCGTATTTTCGGAGTGAAGCAATCACCTCTGTGACCCAGGATTCCCCAGCGCATCCTAATCGCACTCTTCAATGTGTACCTGGGGCATGGGAGCAAAGAAGATGGGAGCCACACGCTCCTGATGGTGTCTGTATGTTGTGATGTCCTGAGAAGTGCCCACGGGGCACAAGCTGGCACCTGCTATGGAGGATTCACTGCTGCAGACCGGGAGGACTACAACGGAGCTTGTGCAGCACGTCCAGTGCTGGTGCTTCCCCTCAGGTGGGGTAGAAACCCCATCAAAGGCCCCCGCTCTGCCAGGCCCCATCTTCACTGTAAGGCTTGCGGGCAGAGTGGGAGCCTCATAAAAATTGTACAGACTGACAATCGAGGAACTCGTGCCCACGTCGATGGGCAGGAGAACCCCCCCCCCCACCATCTGGCTGAGGGTCAGAGAAGCAAGGCGGCCCCTGAGTAAGGAGTGGGGCCATCCGCTACCCCACCTTACCGTTTTTTGCCAGGCTGTTACTCATCGTAGCCTGTGTCAGGAGGTCCAAGTTCTCGGGATCTGCACAATGCTGATAAGGGTCCCACTTCCAGGCAACACCAAAGTCAGATGCCGTTATGGCGCTGAACTTTAGAGGGGCCTGGCCGGGGGAAGGGGTAGTCAGAAAGGTACAGCCAGGAGGGAGATCTGGAAAGGAAAAGGTTATTACAGCACATGCAGTAAATGATATTCAACAACAATTCACTGTCTCTCAAGGTTTTCACTAATCTCTATTTCTGTCCAAAGAAATACAATTCTGTATGACTTTTACTCCAGAAATCCAAAAAGCGCGGTATGTCAAAATGTGCTGCAAAATATATTGGGGGTGATTCTGACCTCGGCGGTAAAATGCCCTTACCGCCGGTCATAAGACCGCCATAACACCGCCGCGGCCGCGGTCAACCGCCACGGTCATTCTGACCCACAACGGCCAAACCTCCAAAAATCCGTCCTCCACTGCAGCCCGCCACATCGGCGGGCAGCGATAAACTGGAGATGACCAAACCTCCACCGTCACGCCAACAGAAATACGCCCATGCCATTACGACCCACGAATCCACACGGCGGTCATTCAAACGCGGTATTCCATTGGCGGTACACACCGCCGCGGTCAGAATACACACACATCACCAAAACACAGCCACATTGGACAATTTGAAATACACACACCTGATACACATACACACACCACTCCCACACAATCAACCAACTATAAAACACACACCCACATCACCCACAAACCCCTGCGACCATAATTACTGAGAGAAGGAGAGAGAGACACAGCAGACAATCCATAGCAAGACACACTGAGGCACACTACACCATCACACACACCACATAGTAGCACAAAGGACCACACACCAACATACTCATCATCACATACACCACCCCACACCTCACCCACACCACCCCATGGCACCCCAAAGGCACCCACGCTTTTCGGACCAAGAACTCCGGGTCATGGTGGAGGAAATCCTAAGAGTGGAACCCCAGCTCTTCGGCTCGCAGGTGCAGCACACCAGTATAGCCAGGAAGGCGGAGATATGGCAGCGGATCGTGGACAGGGTCAACGCGGTGGGACAGCATCCCAGGAATAGGGAGGACATCCGCAAAAGATGGAACGACCTACGGGGGAAGGTCCGATCGATGGTCTCCAGGCACAACATCGCGGTCCAGAAGACTGGCGGCGGACCCCCACCCACCCCTCCCGAATTTACATCGTGGGAGCAAGAGGTCTTGACCATCCTGCATCCTCAGGGCCTCGCAGGAGTAGCCGGAGGAATGGACTCTGGTAAGTTCCATCTCAACTACTATATCCCCCCCACCCCACCAGCATGCCAACCCACACCCCCACCCTCACCCCCAACCCCCCAGCACATATCCTCCCTGACAATGTCTCACCAGCACAACCCACCCATCCCAACACCAACTCCTGCATGCCAACACAAATCATGGGCACCCATCACCTATGCATGACCACTGCACTAACCCCTCCCCCCCACTAAATACCCTCACAACACCTCCCTCAAGGGAATGCCTGCACTGGGGAACAAGGGCACCCATAACACGCACGCTATTGCACACACAGAAACAATAACCAAACTCTCTTACCCCATGCAGGACCCGAACGACAACACACCAGCCAGGAGGGTCCAGAAGTGTCCATCCCACCACCGGAACAGGCCCACACTGAAGATAGCAGCTCTGTCGACAGTGAACCTGATGACCAGCCCGGACCATCGGGGACCTCTGGGCAGTCGGTTCCCCTCAGGCAGCTACAGGCCACACCAGACCCGACCCCCTCTGCCGACACCAGCACAGCTCCCACCCAGCGGGCCCATGCCTCTGTCTCTAGGACAGCTCAATCAGCGGTGTGTCCGCCACTACAGGGCACCCAGGCTAACCCAACACCCCAACAACAACAGGGACCTGGGGGCAGTGGGAGCGGGCACACCGGCCATGGGACAGAGGCCGGGGGAAACCGAGCAGCTCGGAGGGCTGCTGTGCGACAGGGGGGGGAGGAGAGGCCCAGGGAACCCAATCTCCAAGAGGCCCTCACCACCATCATGGCAGCCTACCACCACTCCCAAGAAACGATGGCGACGGTACTGGCCAGGTTCACTGAGATCCAGGCACAGCAGGAAGAACGCTACATGGGGTTCAGGGAGGAGCTGAGAATCATCGGGACCGCAATGGGGACCATCGTCCTGGCCCTCCACAGGATAGAGGACGCGTTGCGGGACCATGGTGCACCACACAGGGCCCCTGTCACTAGGCCGGACCAGGAACAGCCTACCACCTCCGCCGGCGCTAGTGGACAGGAGGTCCCAACACCTCGACAGCCCCCCAGAACCCCACCTCCTGCTGAAGAACAACCACCCCGTAAGAGGAGCCTGAGACCAAAGAAAAAGACAGAGTAGGATGTCAAGACCCCCGCCAGCAGGACATACCCCCTGAACTCTTCCCACTGTCCCACATTGCCACCCTGTCCAACCATGAACTGCCTATGCTCCATCCTTCCCCAGGCAAAAGAACAATGCACCTGTGAGACTGAGAACTGGACTCTGCCATGGATATTCCTCCACCCCCACCCATCACCCTTAGAATCACATGTACCGATATCTAGCACTGTAAATAAATCACATTTTGCACAATAATCTGTTTTGAGTCATGCTGTCTTATTAACAAATGTATTACATATTACTGTTCAATTTCTGTTCTGTCAATTAGTCATGACAACATACCAATGTCAATACGCTGTATTTCATGGGCGAACCAAGCAGAAGTCAGGTACTGAGTCAGACAGCACTGAGAAGGGAAGGGAAAGGCAAAAATTACTGAAAAACATCTGTGGGGAACTACAGAAAGTACAGATGCAGGAGGCTAGAAGCAATTGGGAAATGGCGTGGGTGATTCTTACCTGGGTGTCACTGGAAATACTGTTGTATCACTCTAACCCTATTGTCTGTGTCGTCCTCTGAGTCTTCCTCCTCTTCACTCTCCACAGGCTCCACGGCTTCTACAACACCACCATCTGGACCATCCTCCTGCAGGAAAGGCACCTGGCGTTGCAAAGCCAGGTTGTGAAGCATACAGCAGGCCACGATGATATGGCACACCTTCTGTGGTGAGTACATTAGGGATCCACCAGTCATATGCAGGCACCTAAACCTGGCCTTCAGGAGTCCAAAGGTTCGCTCAATCACCCTCCTAGTACGCCCATGGGCCTCATTGTAGCGTTCCTCTGCCCTTGTCCGGGGATGTCCAGCTGTCTCTGTAGCTGCTCCATCACATAGGGGATGCTGCTATTTCGCATCACATAAGCGTCATGCACTGACCCTGGGAACTTGGCATTTACATGGGAGATGTACTGGTCAGCCAAACAGACCACCTGGACATTCATCGAATGATAATTTTTTCTGTTTCGGAACACCTGCTCATCGTCTTTTGGGGGTACCAAAGCCACATGGGTCCCATCAATGGCACCAATGATGTTGGGGATGTGTCCAAGGGCATAGAAATCACCCTTCACTGTAGGCAAGTCACCCTCCTCGGGGAAAATGATGTAGCTCCGCATGAGTTTCATCAGGGCAGACAACACTCTGCTCAAAATCTTAGAAAACATAGGCTGAGACATTCCAGATGACATGGCCACTGTGGTCTGGAATGACCCACTGGCCAAAAAATGGAGGACTGACAAAACCTGCACCAGAGGGGGAATCCCTGTGGGTTGGCGGATGGGGGACATCAGGGCTGGCTCCAGCTGGGCACACAGTTCATGGATAGTGGCACGGTCAAGTCTGTATCGAAGTATTATATGGCGTTCTTCCATTGTCGACAGGTCCACCAGCGGTCGGTACACGCGAGGATTCCTCCTTCTCATCGCAAGTCCCAGCGGACGGTGCCTAGGAAGGACAACATGGAGCACAGAGTCAGCCAAAACACAGGTACGTACAGACAGCTTGCACAGTTAAAGAATGGCAATGGGTTGAAAGGCGTGTATGTGTGGCAATGCAAGGCCTAGGCCTGTGTGTCGCAGTCAAAATTAAGCCATGTGGGCCCTTGAAATGGCGGCTGCCTGACCTGTGAAGTGGGACAATGGGATGTGAGGTCAATGCGCTGGCGGGGCACACTCTGGCGGTAGGCGGTCGCAGACCGCGGCGCAAAGCCGCATTGGTTAACATTGAAGCCTATGGGTTTCAGGAGCCAATAACGAAGTGCGCCGGCGGTCGCGGTACGCACCGCCGCGGTACGCACCGCCGCGGACGTGACCGCCATTTTCTATCTGCTTAATCACTCGAGACCTGATCATCCACAGGAGAGGACCTATACTGCAAGTGCTGCTGTGACCTCGGTCTGGAAGATACAATGGCTGCTGCGACTGGGGAAAGGGCCCCTGCCTTCACGTCTGAAGAGTTGGACAAGCTCGTGGATGGGGTCCTCCCCCAGTATGCGCTACTCTACGGTCCTCCAGACCAACAAGTGAGTACACCGGGTGCTAATGGAATGGGCTATGCCTGTGTGGATTGGGGTGGATGTAAGTTGGTGGGGTGGGGGGCGAATGAGGAGTGCAACGCCCGACAGATGAGAGCATGTGCCATATGGCAAAGTGGGTGGGGGGGGGCCAATTACATCTAACATGCAGGTCATTGATGAGTTCCTCCTTTCCACCCTGTACATGTCTAATAGGTCAGCGCCCATCAGAAGATCGACATTTGGCGTGCCATCGCCAAGGAAGTCCGGACCTTGGGGGTCCACAACAGACGGGGCACCCACTGCCGCAAGAGGTGGGAGGACATCCGCCGCGGAACAAGGAAGACCGCAGAAACACTGCTGGGGATGGCCTCCCAACCTAGGAGGGGTGCCAGTCGCACCATGACCCCCCTGATGTCCCGGATCCTGGCGGTGGCCTACCCTGAATTGGATGGGCACTTTAAGACATCACAGCAGACACAAGGGGGTGAGTATCAGCACATTCTCTTATCTTTCTGCGCAGTGGAGGCGTCTGGGTGGGGGAGGAGGTCTGTGGGTGACACTAGGTCAGGGCGCTTTCTGTAGTGTAGTCCTCTCCCTTAGGCATGGCCCTGTGCCCCCGGCCCCCACCTCGGTAGGGTGACAAGTACAGCCATTGAAGGTCCAGCATCTCCCATGTGCGCGTTTGACGTCTCTTGGCCTGTTGTCTTAGTCAGTAGTACTGAGTAGTGTACCACGAATGCGTGGCTTAGTGCATTAGGCACCTGTGTCTGTCCTCTCCGCCAACGGTGTTGACATTGCATGCACTCAACCTGGTCTTCTTTTTTCTCTCCCCACCCTTTCTCTTCATCTTCTTGTGCATGTGTGCATTAGCATCATCAGGCGGAGGAGATATGGCATCGGAGCACGAGGGAGCTGCAGGACACAAGGCCCCGGTGGGCCCAGGAACAGTGATCCGGAGGGCGAGGGGAGCACCACGACGGGGACCGCTGGTGAGAGCAGCGAAAGCGACACGTCCTCGGATGGGAGCTCCCTAGGGGTGGCGGCAACATCCGTGCCCCCCGCCTCTACAGGTACAGCCGCCACCCAGCGCACCAGCCCCGCCCTCCCAGCAGCCCCTCAGTCTTCGCTCCGTGCCGGTTCGCCCAGGAAGGCGCGCGTCTCCTTCGCCCCAGGCACCTCAGCCCCTGCCCCTGTTGCCCCTGCTGCCCTCAGTGCGGAGCTCATTGACCTGGTAAGGACGCTCATTGTTGGGCAGACGACCCTTTTGAATGCCATCCAGGGTGTGCAAAGGGAGGTGCAACAGAGCAATGCGTACCTGGAGGGCATTCATTCGGGTCAGGCTGCCCATCAACGAGCGTTCACTGCTCTGGCCTCAGCACTGACGGCAGCCATTGTCCCTGTTTCCAGCCTCCCTCTTCTGACTGCCTCCAGCCTGTCTCTGTCTCCTGTTCCTCAGCCTATCCCATCCACACCATCAGACCAGCCTGCACACACCTCAACACCCAAGAGCAGCTCATCCAAACACAAGCACCACAGATCCCGCAAACACTCACCCGAGCAACACCCAGATGCAGACATGCCAACAGCCACTGCCACCCCTGTGTCCCCCTCCTCCTCGTCTCCCTCCTCCCTCCCTGTGACGTCTACACTCACACCTGCATGCACCCCAACATCAGCCAGTGCTTCCATCACCACCTCACCCTCCTGTACAGTCCACACTCATGCAGTCACCACCCCCACTGCCATGTACACGTCCCCTGTGTCCTCTCCCACTGTGTCTGTCACCCCCTCTTCCAAGACACACAAACGCAGGCAGCCACCGACCCAACAGCCATCCACCTCACGACAGCCTACAGCACCAGCACTTTCACCCAATGACAGCACACCTGACTCTCCTACAACCACCTCCTCTACCTCCACTTCCATCTCCACTTCTCCTACCCTTTACCTTGGCCCTAAAAAACTTTTCCTGGCTAACCTTAACCTCTTTCCCCCCGATGACCTCCCCCATCCATCTTCAAAGAGTCCCAAGAGCACCGCAGCCACCACCAGCCCAGCTTCGGGTGTCACTGTTGTGCCTGGGTTCTGGAGCCCACCCTTTGCCAGCAGTGACACATCGAGCTGCAGCAAGGACACGTCCAGCCCCCCCCCCGGCAAGAGGACCCGCAAAACCAAGGACCGCCGTGCGAGGACCGACAGGGCTGCCCCCAAGGAGCAATGTGCGGCCACTTCACCACCCACACCATCTGGGGGAGGCAAGGGCCCGAGAGCCCCATCAAAGGAGCGGAAGGGCAGCAGGAGCGCGGAGAAGGTGGACCCCACATGCCACATCCCAGCTGGGAAGGAGGACACTAAGGAGGCCAGGAGTCCGTCCCCGAAGGGTCTAGAAACATCACAGTCCGAGGGCGACTGAGCAGGGAGTCGAGGCCAGGTCTGGCTCCCTTGACCTGCTGGATGAGCACCGCTGAACAGGGCCCGCGGTGCAGAAGAGCACCGCTGAACAGGGCCCCGCCGTGGAGATAGGCACCGCTGAACAGGGCCCGCGGTGGAGAAGAGCACCGCTGAACAGGGCCCGTGGTGCAGAAGAGCACCGCTGAACAGGGCCCCGCCGTGTAGATAGGCACCGCTGAACAGGGCCCGCGGTGGAGAAGAGCACCGCTGAACAGGGCCCGCGGTGCAGAAGAGCACCGCTGAACAGGGCCCCACCGTGGAGAAGAGCACCGCTGAACAGGCCCCGCCGTGGAGAAGAGCACCGCTGAACAGGGCCCGCAGTGGGGAAGAGCACCGCTGAACAGGGCCCGCCGTGGAGAAGAGCACCGCTGAACAGGGCCCGCCGTGGAGAAGAGCACCGCTGAACAGGGCCCGCCGTGGAGAAGAGCACCGCTGAACAGGGCCCGCGGTGCAGAAGAGCACCGCTGAACAGGGCCCGCGGTGCAGAAGAGCACCGCTGAACAGGGCCTGCGGTGCAGAAGAGCACCGCTGAACAGGGCCCCGCCGTGGAGATAGGCACCGCTGAACAGGGCCCGCGGTGGAGAAGAGCACCGCTGAACAGGGCCCGCGGTGCAGAAGAGCACCGCTGAACAGGGCCCCGCCGTGGAGATAGGCACCGCTGAACATGGCCCGCGGTGGAGAAGAGCACCGCTGAACAGGGCCCCGCCGTGGAGAAGAGCACCGCTGAACAGGCCCCGCCGTGGAGAAGAGCACCGCTGAACAGGGCCCGCCGTGGAGAAGAGCACCGCTGAACAGGGCCCGCCGTGGAGAAGAGCACCGCTGAACAGGGCCCGCCGTGGAGATAGGTACTGCTGAACAGGGCCCGCGGTGGAGAAGAGCACCGCTGAACAGGGCCCGCGGTGCAGAAGAGCACCGCTGAACAGGGCCCCGCCGTGGACATAGGCACCGCTGAACAGGGCCCGCGGTGGAGAAGAGCACCGCTGAACAGGGTCCCGCCGTGGAGAAGAGCACCGCTGAACAGGGCCCGCCGTGGAGAAGAGCACCGCTGAACAGGGCCCCGCCGTCTCAAGCACCGCTCCGCTGGGCACCGCCGTCTCAAGCACCACTCCGCTGGGCCCTTCTTCTCAAGCACCGCTCCACTGGACCCTTCTTCTCAAGCACCGCTCCGCTGGGCACCGCCGTCTCAAGCACCGCTCCGCTGGGCCCCGCCGTCTCAAGCACCGCTCCGCTGGGCCCTTCTTCTCAAGCACCTCTCCGCTGGGCCCTTCTTCTCAAGCACCGCTCCGCTGGGCCCTTCCTCTCAAGCACCGCTCCGCTGGGCACTGCCGTCGCAAGCACCGTTTATGGTTCACTGTGCCCACCATGCCTCCTCCTTGACCAGTGGAGACTGTCATCCACCTGATGGACTGTGGCTTTGCACTCCCCAGGATGGCCCAGTGGGCAGCCCACCCACTGTAGAGACATTGAGAGACTGTGGCTTTGCACTCCCCAGGATGGCCCAGTGGGCAGCCCACCCACTGTAGAGACATTGAGAGACTGTGGCTTTGCACTCCCCAGGATGGCCCAGTGGGCAGCCCACCCACTGTAGAGACATTGAGAGACTGTGGCTTTGCACTCCCCAGGATGGCCCAGTGGGCAGCCCACCCACTGTAGAGACATTGAGAGACTGTGGCTTTGCACTCCCCAGGATGGCCCAGTGGGCAGCCCACCCACTGTAGAGACATTGAGAGACTGTGGCTTTGCACTCCCCAGGATGGCCCAGTGGGCAGCCCACCCACTGTAGAGACATTGAGAGACTGTGGCTTTGCACTCCCCAGGATGGCCAAGTGGGCAGCCCACCCACTGTAGAGACATTGAGAGACTGTGGCTTTGCACTCCCCAGGATGGCCCAGTGGGCAGCCCACCCACTGTAGAGACATTGAGAGACTGTGGCTTTGCACTCCCCAGGATGGTCCAGTGGGCAAGCCACCCACTGCAGAGACTTGAGAGACTGTGGCTTTGCACTCCCCAGGATGGTCCAGTGGGCATGGTGGCTCCTCGTGGATCTGGCGTCGTGGACTCATGTGGCTGTGGTGCCCCCCCCTTCCCTTCCCCCTGAGGTGCCTGTAGTTTTTACATCTGATGCCCCTGCAGTGTTCTCTCCAAAGGACTCAGGTCTCCTGTGTGGGCTTTGCCCTTGTTTCTCAAGACTTTGGCCCACGGACATGCTGAAATCGTAGGTTGTGCAGGACTTGGTACTTCAGTTATACACTGATGTGTGTGTCATTAGTTTTGTTGTGGATATCTTTCATGGTTGTACGCTAATTTTCTGGAGCTTTTTGGTACATAAATATTTATTCAAAATATGATTATGTCCTAGCATTTTTCAGGGGTGTTTGGGTGGTGTCACTGTGACTTGGTGCGCTGCATTGGTGAGTACATAGTTGGGGGGGGGGGGTCGCATATGTGTGTGCCCGTAACCTTTCGTCCTCCCCCTCCCGTGTGTCGTAGGTGCAGTACTCACCGTTGTCGTCTGCGCCGGACTTCGTACTCGTGGTAGATGAGAAGGTAGACGAGAGCAGGTAGGATGTTTAATTCGGGTTCCATGCTGTCCTCCTTCCTCCTGGAGTGCGTAGTGGTGAGCGTTTTCCCGTCCGTAGTCTGTTTCCGCCGTTTTTTTATCGGCGGTGCTCCCGCCCCGGAAAAGGTGGCGGATTGGTGAGTTGGAATAGTGTGGGCGGTACATTGTCTGCCGCCTGTCTGTTGGCGGTGACCGCCGCGCTGTTTGTTTGTACCGCCGTGGCGGTCGGAGTGTTAAGGTGGCTGTCTGTGTTGGCGGTTCCCGCCAGGGTCAGAATCCCATATTTTTTACCGCCAGCCTGTTGGCGGGTTGGCCACCGCTTTAACACCGACCGCCAGGGTTAGAATCACCCCCATTGTCTGTATAATTATTAGGCCTACAATGACATTAGAATTCTTTGATGACACTCAGGTGAATTGAAATTATAGTATTGATCTTTCTGATGAATTAAACGTACTCTGATTTTAACGAGGAAAAAGTAAACCCAGCACAATGTCACTTTCTTCAGCTAAGAAATATCTTAGAAACTCAAATAATTGTATGACCTTAAATCAGAGCTTTCAAAATGTAGGAAAATTACACCTTAGTTTAAACGGAATAAACATAAGCAATTGTGTAGCCGACTTTTGTAGAACATGTGGCCGAGAACAATGATTACTATGAGTTGTACAGAATTAGCGGAATATACACTAGCAATTGTGTATTCAACTTCAAAAGGCAAATGCTACAAGGATTTTTTTTTTATTTTGAGTCACACGGAAAATAACTGCCAACAGAAACAATGTTGCAAAGCGACTCGTTCAGAACGCTTTCTTAATCTAAATAAACTCCGAACTCGGAGTTCACCGAGAGAGCAAGAATGCCCTAAAGGAAAGTTCTCACAGCCGCAAGCTGGCCGCTCGCAAATCAAGACAGTCTTGAGAAAACCTCAGGCAGAGACGCGATAGGGACCCGCTCTCCAAAGACGCTCAGAATAGGAAGCGTCTGTTAACCGGGTGTGGCAGGTATTTATAACCTGACCACACCCAAAGTAGTTTTCTGCAGAGGAAGCTTTCTTGACTTCCCCATTGCCATGTCCATTACAACGTGTATTTTCAAACAATGAGAGTGCAGATATCTTGCTCTAATGTTCAAGGTGGCAAATGCTCATGAATCAATGAAACCACCAATGGCCCAAATGTCTGGTCAGATGACTTTTACCACACAATGTGCGTGGTTTTACCGAGATGGTGGCTTCAATATATGGGCAATTGCGCCCGTGCACTACTGGAGTCCTGACAGCCTGGGAGCTCCTGCAGTGGGCTTACGGCCATTGGGACGCTATAGATGAGGGTGTGTTTCTGACCAATATCATGTGTTGCATCAAGGCTCGCTGGGGATTTTCTGATGTTCCTGTTATGGGCATGTAGGAGTATGTGTTCTTCATGAGTTGCCATATGTTTCACAAGATGCTTCTTTATGGACAGTTATGTTCATCAGGACGTGCATTCTGTGCATTTCTTTAGTAATATTTTCCTGACTATGGCTTATGTTGCAGAATGATCAGTAACCTATGTGTTTCATGTGACTCCTGCTGGTTTTTGCAGACTAACATACTGTGCAATGTGCTGACAACTGCTTGGGTTCTGACAACTGCTTGACATGTTGTGTTTGGTCTAATGATGTTTCGTACAACGCAGTTTATCTTGGTTTTGTGTTTTCTTCTTGGTGTATTTATTTCATAACGTGTGTTGTGTGTTGTGCAAGCACTTTACACATTGCCTCTGGGATAGGCCTGACTGCTCGTGCCAAGCTACCAAGGGGGAGAGCAGAGGTTATCCTAGGTATGTAACACCCTCACCCTGACTAGAGTGGGTGGGTTCTGCCTGGCATAGGTGCATACCCTAGCCCACTAGAAAGTCAATTTCTAACAAGTAGGTTGACATCTGCAAACCAGGTGCACGTTTTCTCCATTGTATATTGGGAGATGGTGGAACAGAGACATTGGTGCGCGGTGTTGGGACCTTGCTTCAGAGAGGGGGGAGATGAAGAGCCATCAGTGCAAAGAGTTGGTTCCTTACGCTCCGGTGGGGTCAATGTCTGATGGTCACAACGTGGTGAGCCCCCTCACGGGGTCTCAGTCACACCATGAGGTTGTAGGAGCTGCAGCGGAGTCGCGTGTCACGGACATTGGTGACACCGCACCTCGGACTCACAAAGTCCCAGGCCATCAACAGCTGCTGTGGCATCAGGCCTGTGATGTCAGTCGTGCCATACCACTCTAGCAGAGACCAGAGCTCCAGTTGCAGGCGGCAGCACGGGGTAAGGCAGCGGTGTCAGTCGGCATCGTCCAAACTCTGTGACTTGGTTTTTCACCAGCTTCCACTTCCAGGCACACTGGAACTGAAATAGGCATCACTCGGCAAGTTAGAGTGCACTTCAAGTGAACCCAGAGGCTTTTAGGTGAAGTCTTTGCTATCCGGAGACTTCTTAACATGAGGCAAGCTCAGCCCAAGCCTTTGGAGAACCTTCTCAAGCAGGATACATAGCAAAATCCAGTCTTTACTCCCTCTAAGGCAGAAGCAGCAACTGCAGGCCAACCCAGCAAAGCACTCACAGCAAAGGAGCAGTCTTCCTCCTCCAGTTCTTCAGCTCTTCTCCTTTGCAGAGGTTCCAGAAGTGTTCTTCAAGTCTGGGGTTTTGAGTCCACTACTTATACCCCCTTTTGCTTTTTGTTAGAAATGGGGTCTTTGGTTGGCAGTCAGGTTGTCCAAGCAAGAACCCTCACTCTAATCAGGGTAAAAGCGAATCACTCTCAGCTAACCCCTGCTTACTTCCTTGGTAGCTTGGCACGAGTAGTAGTCTTAACTTCAGCATGCTAACTGTAAAGTATTTGTACCAACACACACAGTAACTTAATGAAAACGCTACTGTTGGACCTGGCTTTTTGACAGGGTCATCCCAAAACTTTTTGCCTCCTTCCTCTTATTTTTTCTGACCTGTTGTTGTTGGCTTTTGAACTCTGGGAACTTTACCACTGCTAACCAGTGCTAAAGTGCATATGCTCTCTGTGTAAATTGTACTGTTGATTGGTTCATCCATGATTGGCTATTTGATTTACTTGTAAGACCCTAGTAGAGTGCACTATATGTGCCTAGGGCCTGTAGATTAAATGCTACTAGTGGGCCTGCAGCACTGGTTGTGCCACCCACTTTAGTAGCCCCTTCACCTTGTCTCAGGCCTGCCATTGCAAGGCCTGTGTGTGCAGTTTCACTGCCACTTCGACTTGCCATTTAAAAGTACTTGCCAAGCCTAAAACTCCCCTTTTTCTACATATAAGTCATCCCTAATGTGTGCCCTAGGTAACCCCTAGAGCAGGGTGCTGTGTGGGTAAAAGGCAGGACATGTACCTGTGTAGTTTATATGTCCTGGTAGTGTAAAACTCCTAAATTCGTTTTTACACTATTGTGAGGCCTACTCCCTTCATAGGCTAACATTGGGGCTGCCCTCATACATTGTTAAAGTGGTAGCTGCTGATCTGAAAGGAGTAGGAAGGTCATATTTAGTATGGCCAGAATAGTAATACAAAATCCTGCTGACTGGTGAAGTTGGAGTTAATATTACTATTTTAGAAATGTCACTTTTAGAAAGTGAGCATTTCTCTGCACTTAAATCTTTCTGTGCCTTACAATCCACGTCTGGCTAGGTTTAGTTGACAGCTCCTTGTGCATTCACTCAGACGCACCCCAAACACAGGGTACTCAGCCTCACTTGCATACATCTGCATTTTAAATGGGTCTTCCTGGGCTGGGAGGGTGGAGGGCCTGCCCTCACACAAAGGACTGCCACACCCCCTACTGGGACCCTGGCAGACAGGATTGAACTGAAAGGGGACCTGGTGTACTTCTTAGCCACTCTCTGAAGTCACCCCCACTTCAAAGGCACAATTTAGTATAAAACAGGGCCTCTGCCCTACCACCTCAGACACTTGCTGGAGAAGAAACCTGAACCAGAACCTGCATCCTGCCAAGAAGAACTGCCTCTGCTGCTCAAAGGACTCACCTGACTGCTTTCTACAAAGGACTGCTGCCTTGCTGTTGGCCTGCTGCCTTGCTGAACTCTTGTCTGGCTGTAAAGGTGCTCTCCAAAGGCTTGGATAGAGCTTGCCTCCTGTTCCCTGAAGTCTCAGGACCAAAAAGACTTCTCTTTTTCAACTGGACTCCTTGTGCGCCGAACATTTCGACGCACAGCGTGCTCCGTGGTGAAAAATTCACCGCACGCCGACCGACCGGAACTTCGACGCACGGCCTCACATGGACAACGCCGCCCGACTTCCAGAGAGGAAATCGACGCGATGCCTGCTGTGAGAAAGAAAATTCCACGCACAGCCCACCGGAACGACGCGCAGCCGGATAACAAGCAGAGGAATCCATGCACAGACTCTGGGACATCTGGTAATCCCGCGATCCACAGAAGGAGACGGTCCGCGTGTCGGAAAACGACGCACGTCTTCCCCGAGTGAAAAATAACGATGCAAGTCCGTGTGTGAAGGGCCGAAACCGACGCACACACCATTTTTCTTCCCGTAGAACGACGCACGTCTCCCCGCGTGGAAAATAATGACATAAATCCATGTGTGAAGGGGCTTAACCGATGCACACACCATTTTTCCACGCATCTCCTCTTCTGCAGCCCTCTGCGGAGATTTTCAACTCCAAACCAGGTACTTTGTGCTTGAAAGAGACTTTGTTTACTTTTTAAAGACTTAAGACACTTTGGCCCTCATTCTGGAGGGCAGAGGAAGCACCGCCAACAGGCTGGCGGTGCTTCCCGGGCCATTCTGACCGCGGTGGTAAAGCCGCGGTCAGAAAAGGGGAACCAGCGGTTTCCTGCCGGTTTTCCCCTGGCCCAGGGAATCCTCAATGGCGGCGCTGCTTGCAGCGCCGCCATGGGGATTCCGACCCCCTTCCCGCCAGCCTGTTGAAGAGGCTGGCGGGAACGGGTGTCGTGGGGCCCGTGGGGGCCCCACAAAGATTTTCACTGTCTGCTTAGCAGACAGTGAAAATCGCGACGGGTGCCACTGCACCCGTCGCACCCCTGCAAATCCGCCGGCTCCATTCGGAGCCGGCTTCCTCTTTGCAGGGGCTTTCCCGCTGGGCCGGCGGGCGATCTTTTGGAGATCGCCCGCCGGCCCAGCGGGAAAGTTGAAATTACCCCCGCGGTCATTTGACCGCGGTGCGGTCTTTGGTCGGAATGACCCCCTTTATATCACTTTTTAGTGATATCTTTACAAATTCATACTGCATCTTTGATCGTTTTGACCTGCAAATACCCAGATAAATATTATATATTTTTCCAAACACTGTGTGGTGTATTTATGTGGTGCTATATTGTGTTATTGTTTGATTTATTGCACAAAAGCTTTACACATTGCCTTCTAAGTTAAGCCTGACTGACTGCTCAGTGCCAAGCTACCAGAGGGCGGGCACAGGATAATTTGGATTGTGTGTGACTTACCCTGACTAGAGTGAGGGTCCTTGCTTGGACAAGGGGTAACCTGACTGCCAACCAAAGACCCCATTTCTAACAACTACAAAATGACAACACAGGTTTTGAAAAATAGAAAGTATTTATCTAAACAAAACAGAACCAAAATGACAAAAATCCACAATACACACGTCAAGTTATCACTAAAAATGCAAAAGGAGTCTTCATGTAATTTTAAACACAATGCTGTTAGCATGAAAATGTACCTTGGGTGTGTAAAAAATAACCCCGCACAGGCCAGTGTGCGTCAAAAAAGGCTTGCAATGTGTCGATTTCACTCATGAGTGAGACCTTGCGTCATTTCTCCTTTAGTCTGGTCGGCGTGCCTTGTTTCTTCTCTCTGCAGGAGAGCGATGCGTCGATCCAGTTAGCACTCTGGGGTCCTGGAAGGCCTTGCGACGTTTTTACACACCCAGCGGTGTTTGCATCAGAAATTCTGCCGTAGAATGGTCTGAAAACCACGCAGTGCAGGTTGCGATCTCACCAGCATCCATCATTGATGCTGTACGTTGTTTCTCCAGCCACGGGCATCGATTTTCTGGTCGTGTTACAGGTTAGTGTCGATCTTTTCCCCGCACGACGGTCTGTGCGTGGATTTCTCACTCTTGGGCTGTCAGCTTCTCCCTTCAGGGTCCCAGGAACAGGATGGGCACCACTTGGCAGGATAGTAGCCTCAGAAGAGGCTCCAGGTGCTGGCAGACAGAAATCTTTGCTGTCCCTGAGACTTCAAACAACAGGATGCAAACTCTAAATCAAGCCTTGGGAGAGTTCTTCACAAGAAGGAAGGCAACACAAAGTCCAGTCTTTGTCCTCTAGCACAGGCAGAAGCAGCAGCTGCAGGATAGCTCCACAAAGCACAGTCATAGGCAGGGCAGCTCTTCTTCCTCAGCTCTTCAGCTCTTCTCCAGGCAGAGGTTCCTCTTGGTTTCCAGAAGTGTTCTAAAGTCTGTGGTTTTGGGTGACCTTCTTATACCTATGTTGCCTTTTGAAGTAGGCTTACTTCAAAGGAAAGTCTCACTTGATTGTAAAATCTTGCCTTGCCTAGGCCAGGCCCTAGACACACAACAGGTCGTTGGAGACTGCATTGTGTGAGGGCAGACACAGCCCTTTCAGGTGTGAGTGACCACTCCTCCCCTCCCTCCTAGCACAGATGGCTCATCAGGAAATGCAGACTACATCCCAGCTCCCTTTGTATCACTGTCTAGTGAGAGGTGCAACCAGCCCAACTGTCAAACTGACCCAGACAGATAATCCACAAAAAGACAGAGTCACAGAAATGGTTTAAGCAAGAAAATGCTCACTTTCTAAAAGGGGCATTTTCAAACACACAGTCTTAAAATCAACTTTACTAAAACATGTATTTCTAAATTGTGAGCTCAGAGACCCCAAACTCAAAATGTCTATCCGCTCTTTTAAAGGGAGTCTACACTTTAATTATATTTAAAGGTAGCCCCCTTGTTCACCTATGAGAGGGACAGGCCTTGCAGCAGTGAAAAACAAATTTAGCAATATTTCACTAAATATTAAACACATTACTATATGTCCTACCTTAATCATACACTGCACACTGCCCTTGGGGCTACCTAGGGCCTACCTTAGGGGTGTCTTACATGTAAGAAAAGGGGAGGTTTGGGCCTGGCAAGTGGGTACACTTGCCAAGTCAAATGTACAGTTAAAACTGCACACAAAGACACTGCAGTGGCAGATCTGAGACATGATTACAGAACTTCTTATGCGGGTGGCACAACCAGTGCTGCAGGCCTACTAGTATCATTTGATTTATAGGCCCTGGGCTCCTCTAGTGCACTTTACTAGGGACTTATTAGTAAATCAAATGTGCCAATCATGGATAAGCCAATTACATACACATTTTGTAAAGGAGCCCAGAGTAACAAAAACAGCAAAAACAGAGTCCGGCACACATCAACAACCTGGGAAACAGAAGAAAACAGTTAAGGGAGACCACTCCAAGGATAAAAATGTCTAACACCTTTGAAGTAGGCAAACTTCAAAGGTCTTGTTGACAAAATCCTGCCTTGCCAAGGCCTGGCCCCAGACAAATAACATGGGGTTGAGGACTGCATTGTGTAAGGACAGGCACAGACCTTTAAGGTATAAGCTCCTCCCTACCCACTCTAGCCCAGGAGACTCATCAGGGTATGCAGGCTACACACCAGCTCCCTTTGTGTCACTGTCTAGAGGGAATTCATCACAGCCTGTCAGTCTGAGCCAGAAGTGGAATACACAAGCAGGCAAAGTCACAGAATGGTTAAGCAAAAAAATTTAAACTTTCCAAAAGTGGCATTTTCAAACTGACAATCTAAGAACCAACTTTACCAAAAGATGTATTTTAAAATTGCGAGCTCAGAGACCCCAAACTCTAGACCTCCATCTGTTCCGAATGGGAAACTACACTTAAAGGATATTTAAAGGCAGTCCCCATGTTAATCTATGAGAGAGATAGGCCTTGCAACAGTGAAAACTGAATTTGGCAGTATTTCACTGTCAGTACATGTAAAACACATCAGTACATATACTACCTTTTACATAAAAGTCACCCTGCCCATGGGGCTACCCAGGGCCTATTTTAGGGGTGCTTTACATGTACCAAAAGGGAAGGTGTGGGCCTGGCAAGTGGGTACACTCGCCATGTTAAATTGGCAGGTTAAAACTGCACACACAGATATTGCAGTGGAATCCCTGAGCCATGTTTACAGGTCTACTTATGTGGGCAGCACAATCAGTGATGCAGGCCCACTAGTAGCTTTTGATTTACAGGCCTTGGGCACATCCAGTGCACTTTACGTACTAATACATCAAATATGCCAATCATGGAAAAGCAAATTACACATACAGTTTACACAGAGAACCTTTGCACTTTAGCACTGGCCAACAGTGGTAAAGTGCCCAGAGTACCCAAAAGCAACAAAACAATGTCCAGCATACAGTCACAAGGAAGCAGAGGCTAAAAGACAGGGGAGAGTACGCCAAGGATGCCAGGTCTAACAGTTTGTGATTTTAGATGGCATGCATGCTTTTTTATGGGCACATGATGGTTCACTTTGTTGTTGCTTCATGCGGTGGGCCACTTGACGTGATGGTATGTTTTGGCTCCCAGAGTTGTGATTGATGTGTCATCATGTACATGTTATGACCTTACATACCCTTCTTTTGGCAGCAGTGGCAGGCAAAGGAGATGGAGCTGAGTCAAGTCAAGAAGCAAATGGCCTCAGGACCTCAGGTCACAAGACCACCGACAGCGAGGAAATCGTGACCCAGAGGACAACGGGAGTGCCATAGGGGATACCAGATCTAACTCTACATCATCAAATTCCTCCTCCAGTGGACCACCCCAGTAGTATCCTTGTCCTCCACCCCCCATTCTATCACTGCCCTCCCTGTTGCTCCCCACCCACTTGGCTATGATGGCTCACCCAAGAGGGTGAGCGTCTTTTTTGCCAAAGACACCACTTCTCCAGCCCCTATTAGCCCTGCTGCCCTCAGTGAGGAAGCTACTGACCTCCTGCAGTTGATCTCTGTGGGTCAGACAACTATCATGAATGCCATCCTGACAACCCAAGTCCAGCCAAGCAGTGATTTAATGGAGGGCATTCCCAGTGCAATCGCTGGCCTGCAGAGATCACTTCAGGCTCTGGCCTTCAAACTGATGGCAGACAGTCACACCTTGTCTTGTGTCCCTCCTCCACTTTTCTATTCCCAGTCCAAATTCCCCCTTCCCTGACCCACCCGAAGCACACAGACAGACTCGCATGCATCCACCTCAACAGATAAGGCTAGCGCACACAAACATAAGCAACGCAAGACACACATCCAACAACCACACAAACAACATCCACCTGCATACACAGCAACAGTCACAACTTTCCTTACACCCCCATCCCAGCATCACACACAACATCCGGCACACCTACAGGCATCTCATCACCAATCACTGATCCAGCCACCACACCTATCATATCTGGAGACACCTCCCCATCAGACCCTCACACATCCACCCCAATCATCAAACCCGCAGACACCATAACCAGAGATACACTTACATGCAGCACATCTACCATAACTGCAGTCACCACCTAAAAGACACCTGCCCACACAACACAGCATCCCCAAGCACCTCTATCCCTCTCAACCCCAAACACATAAATGCCTTCATTCACCCAAGTTGACACCCACCACACACAAGCACACCTCCCACAAACATGCACCCAAAACATCCACAATGACACATCAGACAACCACTCCAAATCCCAACTCCCTTCTGATGACCATCGCCATGAGTCAAAGACATTTTTCCTCTGTGACATTGACCTTAACCCTATTCTTCCACCCCATACCAGCCCCAAAAGGTCTGATTCCTTCCCCAAGGCCATCCCTTCCACCTCTAAGGCCTCCCATCCCCCCAGCAAGCACCCATGACCCCTGCCAAGAAGTTGACCCCTCCCAAGAAGGTTACCCCTTCCCAAGCCCAAACCTTACCCTCCTCCCAAGCCCAAACCCAAATCAGCCCACCCAAACTTCTCTCCCCCTGAATAATCCCTGAGGTGCCTGCCTGCCTTCCTGAGGCCCAGGACTGTGCCCTTTGGCCCTTGTTTATTATGGATTGACCTATGACCTTGGACTTGACTTTCTTATGATCTTTCTTGATTCATTAAAATCCAACCAGTTGTTGGTGTTTTGGATACACCTTTGTCCTGTATTTCCTTCCCTAGGAATCTGTTCTTCCTGGCTGACTTTGATTGTGTGCCTGCAGTTGTGTGTGTTTGTGTTGCTTGCTGCTCCATGTAGTGGTATTTTAACTATGTGAGTTTCTGTGCAGTGCTGTTGTCCCCCAAGGGTAGGGTGTGTGTTTTGTGATGGGTGTGTGTTTGTGTGTAGCTGCAATGTTGGTGTCATAGCATTGTGGTGTGTTTGTTGCATGTGTGTGAATGACATTTTCCCTGATGTGGCTGTTGTTTTCAGGTGGTGTGTGTGTTCTTGAGTTTTGTCAGTGCAGATCTAGAGTGTGTTGGGTTGTGATAGTTTGCTTTGCATTGGAGTGCACCTGTGTCCATTTATGTTTATGTCCATCACAGCTGATTGGTTTACGGGTATGTCCCATGAAGTGTGAGTTGTGTGTGCTTTGTTGCCTGCCCTTCCCCCACTGTGTGACCGTGCATGACAATTGATATTGGTATTGCTTGTCACTGATATTCAATTGTGTGCAACTGCTATGCGTATGTTGTTTGGGACCTTGCTCAACATGAAATGTGTCCCAGTGCAGCCTCCTTCCAAATATGGTCCTGCTGCTTCCATCGTAGCTGTGCGGGTGTTTTGTGGAGGTGCTCTTTGTGTCTTTTGTCTATTTGTCTCTGTGTACATTGGGCATGACATTGTTAGTCCATTGTATTATGAGTTTATGTGATGTGTGTGTTGATTGCAGTGTTGTTTGATGGTGGTGTTGTGTGTGTGCCATGGCAGGTAGGTGTATATGTTTATTGTATGTGTGGCCAGTCCCTGGCCACTGCTGGGTGTGGGTCTATGGAATGAATTTGTATATGTGCATCAGTTGTGTTGTTGATGATGTGTGTGTATATTGTGTCGCCTTCATTGTCCCTGAGCCTGCATTGTTTAGACATGCATATGTATGGTATTGCTGTGCATTGTGTGTGTGTGCTGGCTGAAGTGTGCATGTTGTGAATGTGTGGGGATCTGTGTTGCAGTATGTGAGTGTGTGTATCTAGAATGATTGGTATAGCTGCTGGCCTTAGCCCCCCCTATAATGTGTTTAGTAGCAGTACAATTTTGCTCTACAAGTTGATGATAGAGATAGATGAGTGCACTTACGGTTGGTGTCGTCCATGTCGGCATTGTATTCCTTGTCTTTCAGGAAGCAGGAGCAGTGGCATGACATTTAGGAATGGCTCCATGGTGGCCCCTCACATCTATTGCTGTGTGCAGGTGAGTGTCTCCCTTTAAACTTCTTGTTTCTGCCTTCTGCTGCATGGTGGTTGGACCTCGGCAGTCACATTCGCAGTGTGCAACCTCCTAACAGGTCCAGAAGTAACATGTTCTCTGCTGGCCTGTTTATGGTTCCAGAAGACCGTGGAGGTCTATGCTGCCTGGCGGTGGCGAGGACCACTGATGGTCTTCTGTTTCCAAAACTGCCAAACTCATCATATGGCGGTCCGCTCCACCAGATTGTTGGTAGTGGGATCGCTACCACCAACATGGTGGTCACAGGGCAGCCAAACTCATAATCAGCCCCTTAGTGTTGTAGACAATAGTCCCAATCACATAGGCGGGGTACTGTTTTTTTTGGGTGACATTGGAAATGCTGGGCAGTAGGAAATTTGTGGAACCTCACAGATTCTGGAGTGTTCCCTCAGAGAACTTCTGAGTTGCAAAACCTCATGAGATCCACCCAAGTAACACCACCCTGTGCTTCCCAGAAGTTTTCATAAATATCTGAGATTGATAGATTTCTCCGGGTATTGGCCAAGCTAGGCCCCAAAACCTGCATCTGTCCACATTGCAAAAAAGGTTGTTTTAAGAGGAAAATTATGTTCTGTCCATTTTGAGTTTTGAGGCTTTCCTATCACAAGAGACAGGCCCACCTACACAGATGGCATACTATTTGTATGGGGAGATGAGTGGGAACCCTGGGTGGTAGGATATGTGTACGTCGACACAGATTCTGGAATTTACGGACACGCAAGTTTGAGGAAATCTTGTTTTTTTAGCCAAGATTTAAAGATTGCAAGGGATTCTAAGTACAGAAAACCTTATGAGAACCACACACATCAAACAATCCAGGACCCCGGGGGTGTTTAGCTTTTCAGAAATGTCGTGGTTTGGTAGGTTTCATTGGGTACTGTCTGAGCTAGGACCTGAAATCCAAAATTTCTTGAATTGCATAAAATTGCATGATAAGGGTCAGTTCTGAGTAGAAAACTTTGTTTGTCCATGTTCCGTATTGAAACCTTTTCACTCACAGGCGCACAGCCAACACACACACGTGGAGTACTGTTTTAATCAGGAGACGTGGGAACACAGAAAAGTAGAACTTCTGTTATTATAAATTGTATTTCTCTTTATTTGTGGCTTCCAGATGTAAGCCAGTGTGCAAGATTGAAGTCATTTTGTAAAAAAGGCTCTTAATCTTCATACCAAGTTTTTATTCTTTTTATTTTACTGTATGAATTGCTGTATAGTCAGTAAACAATGAAAAATCATTATAAGACACAACTCAGTTGCTGGCGCTGGGTATCCTGTGTTATATCAGGGGTCGCCAACCTTGTCTGTAATAAGAGTTACGTAAGTTCAAGGAAACTCACCCCAAGCTACTATTCTAAGAGTTGAAAAAGTTACCTTAACCGACAATTACCTTAGTGCCCACCCAATGGAAGATTACAAGCAGAGATTACCTCAGTTCATCAGGCAGGGTTGCCAGAAATGTTGTAAAAAAGGCTTTGCTAATATGGGATGCCACTTCATGAATTGTTTATAACAACCATTGCTATGTTAATGCGTCCCTTTATGATAAATTATTACACATTGGGACTCGTTTTAGGCCAATGAATCTTTTGACCCTGTTGAGAGAAACCTTAGGACAAGATAGCTAATCAACATACCAATTAATACGTCAATAATGTCATCAATATTTATCACAACAATGCATTTCACTTTAGTCAAAGACATTAATCAAGCTCAAGACGCCACCATGACCTTGCAGTCATGAAAAACCACACCAGTTTAGTATGAATTTAGTGATATTTATTCCCTATTGGTTACAATACTACTAGCAAATGTATTAGTCTCACAACCAAGAAACATAATAACATAGTCACAACATGGCAACTCCGATAAGATTTCATCAAATCAAGAATCACAAACATTAGACTATAGCACGGCGTGAACATAAACTATCATTAGCAGAGTATATCAGCGTATGATTCAACAAAGCGTAGATTCAGTCATTTGTCCATTTGCGTCAGTTTTAGTGAACCCCTCACCTAACCTCTGATTAGCATTGGCATGTTGGGCTTCATGCAAAACAATTTCATAACACCAATTTGGAAAACATCTAACTATGGCTCCTGTCAAAAGAAAAGCAGTTGGTACCTAGAAAGGAAAAGCAAACAGAAAATCACAATTTCATTGTCATATAGTTACCCTCCAAGTTTGGTCAGCACTCAGGTTCTGTCTTCGTCCTCAGGACATCAGTTGATTTGCCATCAGTCAGGAACTCAGCTCACGGGAAAGGGGAACTTCCCTCATAAGGAGGTAAAGTGTAGACGGGTTATCTAAGGGCAAGAGTGGTTCTAAGTAAAATCAGCAAAGTCACTAGGCAAAGTGACAAAGTCTCTGGAGCATATCAAATCACATCAGCATCTCCCTGAATAACTAACTCATTTCCGTGTGTCAAGGGGTTTTATCCCCTTTTCTTTGTACATTCCCCTAAAATCTTATTGGACAAGGGGTTGCACCCCACTATCTATAACCAATTAAAAACACATTAAGTCATCAAATTTGTCACCCCACAACAGTTCCCACATATTTTATTGGTGCTTATGATTGACGTATTTAGCGGGTAGTGTGTCCGGTTTGATTTCATCGTCTTGTGGTCCTTTGCACATCTTCGGTCAGTGGCTCCATTGTCCGTACCGGTTTAGGCAACCTTGTTAATCTACACTGTTGCATTTAGCTAAAAATGTTACTATAGGCAGAGTGAATTTCATGAGAACGGATTTACTACAGTTACATTCAGCTTCCAACCTTTGGAAAAACAAGAGTTCATGTCCTTTAGCAAGTCAGCACTCTGCACGTTAGAAAAATATATTTAATATGAGAGTCAGGCAGCGAGGCCTCGACTCATGCTAACTAAGGCCTACTGCTTTATTAGCAAGAATCTAATACATTTAGCCTTTCAACATTAATGTAAAATCACAATTTAATAAACATTTCATCATTATTAGTCAGTTTTATTAGTCCCCGTATACATTGGCGGCCACTCCCCGTGGTCACATTTCAAGTGCACGTTTTAGCAAAACATATTAATACATTTTCTATGCGGCATTAATATACATTAGTTCATAAACATTTCATGTTAATATAAATTATATAAACTACGCTCTCTTGGTCCCTCCTCTGATGACCTTTGTCATCACACACACTTTTCCCTTTCAACCTTTCACTTTACATTTTTCAGTTTGCGCATAATGCACATTTCAAGATCTTGCCCTTGCCCTTTGTGTGAGCTTTCCCAAATTTAATTAAACATTTTCTCCCTTTCATTTTCTTCATTTCTTTTGTTTCGTTTTGTCAAATTTCTTCTAATTCTTTCATTGATTTTGCATGCTCCCCATAAACCCAATAAACAAACCAGGACAATCAGTAGACCCCCTAAATATTTTTGCAAGTACCCCATTCCAAATGTTACTAAAACAACTTCCTACTCAGGCAATTCCTTTTCCAACTTTCTCCCAGACTCCAGGTTCCTTCAAATCCTTTAAATCTGCACTATCTCTAGTTAGGTTAGTAAGCATGCCTCTAATCTTTTTACTATTATCAGGAATGAACATGCAACAATGACGCTCCTTAAGCATCTTACAAACTCCGCCGCTCTTCGCTAAAAGAATATCTAAAGCAAGCCGATTTTGAAGCATCATAGCTCTTTCCGCAGCAAGTTCAGTATCCATCAGGAGTATAGCTCCTGTGAAATTCATCAGCATGTTATCCACAATAGTAGACAACTTTCGAATCTTTATGGAGTTTAAGATAACCCCCACTGAAGGAATTATGGGTCCAAATGTGTCACCAACGACAGCAGCCTCTGTCTCTCTCTTTTGTCTAGCATGTTGTAATTCAAACATTTTAGGTATTTGTTTTAAATCATCAATCTGGTAAATCTTTGGGAAAACTGTTCCCAAATAACATGTCCCATACCATCCCTTCGGGAGACAGTAATACGCATTTAGTCCACATATGTAATAGATCCCAGGGATCCCTGGATCCTGTCCATTTAACATGAATGTCCATTTACTCTGAAACAAAAACACATGCCAGCATTCACTCGTTCCCACAAATAAAGTGTCATGATCAGATTTCGGCCTATATATACAAAGCCTTCCTACGTGTAATGCATCTATAGCTAATTCGCCCTGCGTCTTTATTGCGGTGTAAGCATAATCATTTGCATATATGCGCTTTTCTAACCCCTTTTCTAGCCTTTCTTTCAGTGCCTTGCGTCTATCATCAGTGTGATATAAAAAGCTCTTCTCTACAGGTGTAAGTAGACAGGTCAAATTATTGCGATGTGCATAAGCTGTGCAATAGGTTAGTGTCGGCTCAAAGAAACCTCTAACTAATTTTATACTGTGCTCTTTAGCTAACTTGTTCAGAAACTCAATCACAGGCACAAAAGAAAACACTGTGGCCCTCATTCTGACCTTGGCGGGCGGCGGAGGCCGCCCGCCAAAGTCCCGCCGTCAGGTTACCGTTCCGCGGTCGAAAGACCGCGGCGGTAATTCTGACTTTCCCGCTGGGCTGGCGGGCGGTCGCCTTCAGACCGCCCGCCAGCCCAGCGGGAAAGAGGCTTCCACGATGAAGCCGGCTCGGAATCGAGCCGGCGGAGTGGAAGCTGTGCGACGGGTGCAGTTGCACCCGTCGCGTATTTCACTGTCTGCGCAGCAGACAGTGAAATACATGTAGGGGCCCTCTTACGGGGGCCCCTGCAATGCCCATGCCAGTGGAATGGGCACTGCAGGGGCCCCCAGGGGCCCCGCGACCCCCCCTACCGCCATCCGGATCCCGGCGGTCGGACCGCCGGGATCTGGATGGCGGTAGGGGGGGTCGGAATCCCCGCGGCGGTGCAGCAAGCTGCGCCGCCGTGGAGGATTCAATGGGGCGGCGGTACACTGGCGGGAGCCCGCCAGTGGTGCCGGTCCGACCGCGGCTTTACCGCCGCGGTCGGAATCCCCATTGGAGCACCGCCGGCCTGTCGGCGGTGCTCCCGCGGTCCTCCGCCCTGGCGGTCTTTGACCGCCAGGGTCAGAATGAGGGCCTATGTCTAGATTTGAATAAAAATATTGCACATGTTCCTGGTCATAGAATCTTGTTAGCAGCAAACTACAGCTTATCCCGTAGGTTAGAGGCAAACTATGATAAGTGACCCCTTCTTGTACTGATGAAGGAATCTTTGTGCACACATAACAGTTTCTCCCATCCATAGTATCAAGATACTCATTCAGCAAGCGATAGAAAACATTAGTGGAAAGTTCCCCTTTTTAATTAGTTCCCTCATGCAAGTGTTTTGTATCCTGCTCAAACTTTTCCCATGGTGTTAGTGTAGCAGTCTCAGGTTTTGAAGCATTGTTAGTCACCTTTTTATCCAACCAAGGCATTCCCACAATCACACCTATAATTATTATTGCACACACAATACCTAATATAATACCTAACCAACCACACACCTTACCCTTTTTGCTACTACCTCTAGTGTAAGCCATGATTTGTAAAGAGTCAGATAGCAGAAGATATAAAACAAACAATCAACTTGAGGACGATTTTAAAGTCTCTCTTTCTTTCTGCGAGTATTTACAGTGTTCCACTCACCCCAGGACCCTTTTGTCAGATCAGGTTAGCAGCTTGTCATAATCGGTTTTCAGTGTCAATTCAGGTTATCAGTGTCACATCCGGTAATTTATCAGTCTCTTTTCTCAGCTTTTCAGCTTTCAATTTAAATTTTAACACAGTCTCTTTCTCTGGTTGATTTCAGGTGCTGTAATATTGGCCTGGTACCTCTCGATCAAAACAGAACGCTAAGAATTCTTGTTGCCATTCAGCTGTCGTTGCATATGCCCATTCAGGACCTGCGTACCTTCTGTTCGCAACTCTTTTCTTTTCACTCTGCGTTCACTTTGCAATTCTCCTTCACTGAGATCCTCCCTTCTAGTTGTATCAATTTCTTCCTCTATTGTATCACCTGGGATCACCTTCTCCCTTGCAGCTTGTTTCTTTGGCCAGTTATCACCTTTATGCGTTTTCTTCCTGCTTGGCTTTTCAGCACACTGAACAGCACCCTCCGCTTGTGCTATGGTGTTTTTATCTTGACGGACCTGCAAGTGGCTCAGGAGGATTTGATGTACTTTGATTTCCTTCTGCTCCTTCCCCCTCATCTTCAGGGTCTGTAACGGGTTCAAGTTCTAACCCGTATCGGTCTACTTCTGGGAGATCCTCTCCTTGACTTAGTTCTCTTGCTGCCTCTACTGAGATAGGCTCATTGTCACCTCTCTCAAACTCGTTTACTGCTTGAGGGACTAAGCCATCCTCAGTGGGCTCTCCTTCAGTCTCAGTTCCACTTTGAATATTCTCCGGCCCTGAGACTTCCTTCTCTGGAATTGCTGAGTCGGAAACTTCAAGTTCCTCATCAGTCGGACATGTCACCTTCTTTGTGTGACTGGCATGTATCCAGTTTGGAATGCCTGCACATTTCACAGCAGTGGTTGTTGTCAGGATTACTTGATATGGCCCCTTCCAACGCAGCGCCAAACACGACTTCCTCACGTGTTTCTTGACAACCACCCAGTCACCGGCTTGCAGGGTGTGACCTGGATCACTGATCGGTGGCAATGTGTGAGCCTCCACCTGGTGGGAAAAAGAGCAGACCACATCAGCCAGACCCTTGCGGTAGTCCAACACCATATCATCTGTGATATTCACAAGAGCATTTGCAGGTACTGCGTGCAACCTCATAGTTCTGCCCATCAATATCTCATGGGGGGATAGTCCTGTCTTCTTATCAGGTGTGTTTCTCATTGACATCAGCACTAACGGAAATGCATCTTGCCACTTCATATTAGTAGCTGCGCACATTTTTTGTCATTCTCGACTTCAAGGTACCATTCATCTGTTCCACTAATCCTGATGCTTCAGGACGGTAGCTACAATGCAGCTTCTGCTCAATGTCCAAAGCAGCACACAAGAGATTAATCACCTCATTGTCGAAGTGTCTGCCCCTATCTGATTCTAAAGAGACCGGAAATCCGAACCGTGGTATTAATTCTCTAAGCAACAGCTTTGCTACTGTGAGACTGTCATTCATACGTGTAGGGTATGCTTCAATCCAGTGACTAAAAACACACACAGTCATCAACACGTACCTCAAGCCTCCACACACAGGCATTTCAATGAAATCCATCTGCATCTTGCTAAAAGGACCTCCAGCTCTCCCTATGTGGCTCAAAGTCACCACAGTTCCTTTTCCTGCATTCATCTGTTGACAGATGATGCACCTGTGACAGGTAACTTCTGCAGCTTGTCTTAATTTCGGACTGAACCAATCAATTTTGAATAACCTGATCATTGCATCTCTTCCAAGGTGTGTCTGACCATGGTAAAGTCTGGCAAACTGGGACAAAAGGCTGTTTGGTAAAACCAACTTCCCCTCCTCTGAGACCCACAAGTCGTCAGCCCTCTGCACACATTGCATTCTCTGCCAGGAGCGTTTTTCCTCTCTGCTAGCAAGGCCCTGTAGTGATTTTAGCTCATCTAATGTATCAACCACTCTTAATGCAAAGTTCAGACATGTTTCATTTTCAGTTTCAGGTAGTAGTTCCCACTGTTCCTTGAACGATATACAGTTCAATGCGCAAAACCTTGCGACTTGATCTGCATAGCCGTTTCCCATTGACACAAAGTCCTGCGACTTGACATGAGCATTGCATTTCACCACGGCAATTTCAAGAGGTAACTGAATCGCATGCAACAAATCCTTAATCTGTTCGCCATTTTTCACTGGTGAGCCTGAAGAGGTCATGAAACCCCTCTGTGACCATAATTGGCCAAAGTCATGTACAATTCCAAATCTGTAGCTGCTGTCAGTATAGATAATGACTTTCAGGTTTACAGCTGCGTGGCATGCCTTAGTAAGGGCAATTAATTCAGCCACTTGTGCAGAGTACACTCTTTCGAGCCAGGAAGCTTCTAGAATACCGGTGATTGTACACACAGCATAACCGGCTCTCAGTATTCCGACTGAGTCTCTTAAACATGATCCATCAACAAAAATAATGTAGTCATTTTCTTCTAACTGTGTATCTTTAATGTCAGGTCTGGGTTTGGTGCATAGTTCTGTAACCTCAAGACAATCATGTTCCACTTCCTCTGTATTACTAATCTCAGCATTTTCAATAGGAAGTAGAGTTGCCGGGTTCAATATTGTACACCTCTTGAGAGAGACATTAGGAGACCCCAGTATAATGGTCTCATATCTCATTAGCCTAGCATTTGTCATGTGCTGAGTCTTAGTTCGGGTCAACAGAATTTCAACTGAATGTGGAACCATTACTGTCAAGGGATGTCCCATCACTATGCCTTCACACTGTGTGAGGCTCTGACTAACTGCTGCAACTGCACGCAAACAAACCTGTAAGGCTGCTGTGACTGGGTCCAAAGTAGCTGAAAAATATGCTACTGGGCGGTTTGCACCTCCATGGACCTGTGTTAAGACAGACAAAGAACAAGTATCACGTTCATGACAAAACAGTAGAAAAGGTTTTGTGTAATCAGGCATACCCAAAGCTGGCGCCCTGCACATGCACTCTCTCAATTCCATGAATGCCTCAAGCTCTTCTTCGGACAAAATTATGGTACTTGGGTCATGCTTAACTTCCTTGCCTGTCAGTTTTATCAATGGTTTAGAGATAATCGAGAAGTTGGGGATCCACTGGCGACAGTAGCCCACCATTCCCAAAAACATCCTGACATCTCTCTTTGTTGTCGGTGGATTTATCTGCAGTATGGCTGTCACCCTTTCTTTTGATATTCTCCTAGACCCTTTCTGAATCAAGTGCCCTAAGTACTTCACCTCTTTCTGACAGTACTGCAGCTTCTTTGGGGACACTTTATGTCCATTCTTTCCCAAATGGTTAAGTAAGGCAATTGTGTCATACCTGCAGTCGTCTTTCGTTCTGGACACAATCAGCAAGTCATCAATGTACTGCACTAGAGTCGAACTTAAAGGCAGCTATAACGACTCTAAGTCCTTCTTCAATATCTGATTGAAGATGAATGGAGACTCAGAAAACCCTTGAGGAATTCTGCACCAACTGTACACCTTGTCCAGGAATTTGAAACTGAAGAGAAATTGGCTGTCCTCATGAAGAGGCACAGAGAAGAACGCTTGTGACAGGTCCACAACCGTGAACCACTCCGCATCACACGGAACCTGAAACATGATTACTGCTGGATTTGGCACTATGGGGCAACATTTTACCACAATATCATTTATTTTTCTCAAATCCTGCACAATTCAAACCTTCCCACAAGGCTTTTTTAGACCCATTATTGGTGAATTACATGGGCTGCTCATCACTTCTTTCAGAACTCCTTGCTTTACAAAGTCTGCAATTATCTGTGATACCTGGATGAGGACATCTTGTGCCATGTGGTACTGCGGCACGTGGGGAAACACTGCATTCGGTTTCACTTGTACTTTAACCAGTTCTACTACCTTTATCAGTCCTACTTCTTTTCCTGTCAGGTCCCACACCTTCTCTGTCCCCTGCAACTCGGGTGGTAAGTCAGTCACTGTAAGCATCGGGAATAAGGTTATAAAAGGGTATTCCTCATTTGTACTTTCCGTCTCTGGATCTGCAAATTGCCCATCGTCCCCTTCATCATCACTGTTTGTCTGCACTTCAATTCCTTCATTAGAACAGGTAATCGAACATTTTGTTTTGCAGACTAAGGCGGTCATTCTGGCAGCCCAGCGGGAAAGCCCCTGCAACATAGAAGCCGGCTCCGAATGGAGCCGGCGGTGTTGCAGGGGTGCGACGGGTGCAGTAGCACCCGTCGCAATTTTAACTGTCTGCAAAGCAGACAGTGAAAATCTTCATGGGGCCCTGTTAGGGGGCCCCTGCACTGCCCATGCCAGTGGCATGGGCAGTGCAGGGGCCCCCAGGGGCCCCACAACACCCGTTCCTGCCATCCTGTTCCTGGCGGTAAAAACCGCCAGAAACAGGGTGGCGGGAAGGGGGTCGGAATCCCCATGGCGGCGCTGCTTGAGGATTCCCTGGGCCAGGGGAAAACCAGCGGGAAACCGCCGGTTCCCCTTTTCTGACCGCGGCTTTACCGCCGCGGTCAGAATGGCCCTGGAAGCACCGCCAGTCTGTTGGCGGTGCTTCCGTGGTCCCCGGCCCTGGCGGTCATGGACCGCCAGGGTCGGAATGACCCCCTAAGTCTCTTTCTAGTAGGGACACTAGACTAGAATCACAGACTACAAAGTTATGTAATCCCTGAAGGTTTCCAATCTCAATTCGAACTGGGTCTGTGATCGGGTTTGCCAAATACTGATTTGCCACACCAACCACCCTTATGGTACATCCTGAAAGTGGCACTTCTGACTGTAGAGCATGTAGCTCCTGTGTCGACCAAGAACGAAACCTTGTGACCCATCACCTTTCCCTCTACATAGGGTCCCCTCTGATCTACTTCTAGGGAATCCTGCACTCCTCACTGTCAGAACTGTCATCCGACCATTCATCATTTATTCCATCCTCACCACGCAATGGGAATTGCTTCACTGTGTTATTTTGACTCATCGTTGTTTGGCCTCTGACCTGCTGAGGAAGCATCACCTGTTGCTGTCCCATTGGAGCTAATGGTAGTTGCATTTGCTGTCTAGGTACCATTATAACCTGGGACCATATGTACAAACACTTTTTCCCATAGACATAGAATGGGTAAAAACCTTTGCTACATCTGGCCCCTGTTGTTGTACCTGCTGCATTTGTGCTGGTTGAACACGCAGTATTTGTATTTGTTGCATGGGCTGTAACCCCTGCATCTGAACCATGTTATTCTGGAAGTTCTGATTTTGACCTCTCAATTTTGGACCCCTCCTATTTTGAAATTTACCGACATCAGTGCTTTGTTGAACGACACCATCATGCACCACATTTGGGCATTCCCGCTTTCAATGCCCCACGCCCCCGCACGCGTGACATGGTGACATCTTTTTCATCCTCTGTGCATCATTTTGAACCACCATAGTATTCAAATCTGGACCGCGATTCACAAAACCCCGACCTCAGCCTCTCGGTTGTGCCTGAAACATGCCATTCCCTTGCGGTTGCTGCTGTACCATCTGCTGGATTCCATTTCCCTGCATACCTGCCTGCGCTGTCTTAATCTGCATCACCATCACTTTCTCCTTCAACTTTCTCTGCTTCAGCTCAATCTCGTCATTGCAGTATTTTGCATATTGCAACACCTCATCAATCGGCTTTGCCTGCCAACAAATCAAATGATTCGTAATCATCTGGCTAACCTCTGGTCTCAGTCCTTCAACAAATCTGAACACAAGATGGTTCATGTCTGTCGGCTCAATAGTCTCAGTGCCACTGTAATGTTTGAACGCTTTTAATAACCTCTCATAATAAGCATGGATTGACTCTTTGACCTCCTGTGAGGTCCGGTCAATTTTCTGCCAATCAGTCACTTTCGGAGACACTTTCTGCTTCAAGAACTCAATCACTTTATGATAGTACTTCATCACCTCCTCACATGGTGCTCGAGTCACCTTATCCCTTGCTGGTTCCTGCGTCGTCCAATCTAAACATCTTTTGCACTCAAGCCATAAGTCAGGCAGAACAATGATCTCAAACAGGGTATTCAAGTCCTCCCAGAGACACTTCGCAAGCTTCACAAACCTGTCTGTCTGCTGATACCACTCTATCGGTTTCTCCCTCAGACTGGGATAATCATTTGTAAATGACAGAATGTCTCCCCTAGACCACGGTACATGGACTAGAACCCCTCCAGCTGTTTCTCTCATTAGTAACATCTTTACTGTTCCCGTATCTGGTGAAGCTTTAGCTTGATTTGATTCCGGACTGTCACCTTTCTCCTTATCTCTTTTCTTTTCCCATCTGCCTTCCCATTTTTCTAGTGCACCCCAGATCTGCGCACTGTGCAGTATCTCTTTAAGGTGCGCTTTCATTCCGGTAGATCTCATGTGCTAAAAATCTTTAGAATCAAAGTCTAAACTGTAGCTTCTTTTCAAATGTTTAGTATTCTCAATGTCTATATTGTATTTATCTGCCAGATTCGCCAACCTCTGATGCACCTTGCCCACTTCTTTAGTGATTTTGGGGCACAGATACCTCAATTCTGCTTCTGTGTATGACTCTAATCGGTTTACCCCCATTGTCCCTTCTTCTAGTTCTGCAGCTTCTACTCCCAGTGTCACAAAATTTAGGTATTCTTCCCTTTCTGGCTTTTCTGCAGTTACTGAGGGTGTTTTGTGAAACATAGGTTTTTTCTAACCACTCATTCAATTGTTGCACAGAAAAACCTTGCAGTGAAATATTCCCTGCATGCATCATTGGCGACTGTGATGAGTTTGTACTTATTGTCTGTGGGGTCAGCACACCTAACCCTGCTTGCCTCATTGCCTCTAAAGGTGCTTCGATTGGACTAAGGTCTATCAATGACCTGGTCCTTCAGCTGATTGCTCTCTTGGTGCCATTAATTGGGGGTTTTTTATGGACCCTCCTCTTATTGTCTCTTGGGTCATCACTCCATGATCACACACACCAGGCTTATCCTGTGCATACAATGGTACCGGGGGACCAACTGTAATTGGTAGTGATATGGCAGCTGGTGTCTGACCTGGTCCCAAACCCTGTGGAGCAGTAACTCCCAGAGCTTGACTCACTGTAGCTGGTGCAGGTACAAACGGAGGTCCTGCCGCTGGACTATAACCTGGAATCAGCTGTTGCTGCGGCTGGGGCAGCAACTGCAGAGTTGGCTCACTCTGTACTAACCTTGATTTTGTATATATTGGATCGGGCGGCACCATCAGACTCGTAGTAGTCTCTAGTACTGGGACGTCTGGATAAATCCTCTGTATCTGTGGCGGAAGTTGCAACTGTATCTGCATGTCTGGCGCAGTGGGTACACTGACACCATTCTGTATCAAAACCGTATCACTAGTCTGCACTGTATTTGTAACTTCTTTACCCTGCGTCAGGTTCCCAGGACCCGCACTAGTGCTCGGAGCATTGTCATTTATTGCATAAGGTGGCGGTCAGTCATCCAACAACTGGTTAAGAAACTCTTCATCGTCTGAGTCATCTTCATCTATCCAAGACCTCTTAGTCTCTTTTGGCTTACTAGAGCTCTTATCTGTTTTACAGGTGGCTTTCTTTCCCTGCGTCTCATCTTCTTGTGTTATTGCTGTAAACAATTTGAGTCCGTCAACTATTCCCCTTCTCCACATTTTGCTGTCGTTATCCCATCTAGCCTCGGCTAAAGTCTTCTCTGCCCTTTTCATCCTCCTCTCAAATTTTTGCTGTCTTTGTCATATGGCCATTAAATCCCAGACTGCTAATACCTCATACTGGGCTGGTCTCGGAGGTGGTTTCTGCACACTTAACATCCACCTCAAATTCTCAAAAATTCTTGTATTGAACGTTCCGTGCTCCGGAAATGCCAAACATCCCTCCTTCTCTGTTAATTTGCGCCACTGCTTCATCCATAGGCAAGGTGTGACTCCCTTTTCCTCCATTACTATGTAGGCTGGAGTATCCTCAGGCGGTGTAGGCTCCCCCTCACTTGCCATAATGTATGCGTCTCCTTTCAGAGCGCTCCTTAAAGCTTTAAGAAAATTCATTTTTGCGTCTTTTATTTTTGTTTTGAATCTCATCAGGAAGTGACTTTAATTCCCAGAACACTCTTCACCTGCCTTTCTCCACCTATTGCCTCTCACGGACTGCTGCCAATCCGTGCGCGACCCCTCTCAGTAACTGACCTATCCCAGCACGGCACCACTGACGTCACACTCACATACTGCAGCTGACAAAGTCTTGCGGCTTGTCCTCCTTACACTGGATTCACACCAAACTAATGTAAAATTACTGCGAGCGCCTTTTACAACAACAACTCAAATTTGCCGGTTTACTACAGGAAGGGTATACAATCGCTTAAGAACTTTACAGAGAGGGGGGCGTGGCCAAGATGGCGTTCGGAGCAGCAGCATAAACTGCAGCTCCGTCACCCAGCCCGCACAATTATCCTGCTGTTGAGCCCCTAGCCCCCCCTGGTGCAGGGTGTAGAAGCCGCTCAGAGGGCCCCGGAGGGCTACATCAAAGACCGGGACCGCAGCATCGTAGCTGCTGCGTTCCCGCAGAAAAATGCATGTCTACGGCCCGTACTCGTCTTGAAGACTGCGCGGCCTAGCAGATCGGAGCCGCACGATCTGGAGCCGTCGCTCGTGCCCCGGCAGAACTACAGTGGCAAGAAGTCGGCGCCACAACCCCAGCGTGCACACCGAGACCGACCGCGATCCCGCAGGGGGTTGCCCAGCGTACGCAGGACCGGCCGAGACCTCCCGCTCACAGCCCTGCTCAATCCAGTGCAGACTACGCCAGTGCGCGCATGCTCGGACCGCTCCCGTCCCCGTGGAAGCACCTGGCGGACACCCGAGGGGACGCCCCGCAGACCCGACTCATATTCGGGACCTCCGAAACTTAAAACAGGTACCGCCGCCGGCCCGCAAAACGGGCTGTTATGTAATTTTATCGGATGGCCGCACAATTGGAGGCCGCCATTTTGTGTGTGTTCCAAACCTCCATAGGGCCGCGGTCCTGCGGTCCAGAAAAGCCGATTTCACCGGCAAAGAGAACCAAACTGCTTGAACGTCCCCCACAAATGGGATCCATACCAAGGCTGCACTAAGTGGCCGCATTTGAGCAACAGCATCACCCCAAGCCCCCCTGTGCCCCCCCTGTGGCCCCAAGAGAGACAGAATCAGTAAAGTTTGGTCTGACACAGACATTCTGGGCCTACACCAACTTTACCATATGCCACCCCTCAGGAGTAGAGTGGCAGCTGCAGCACAAATTGCGGACGGGTCCCAGGGGCAAAATAGGTGCAGACAATAACACAAGTTGAGCCTCCTGGCGACACTCTTCGGGTCGCAACTTAATACTACGCCAAATATCCCTTCAAAAACCCAAAACATCCAGTACAGACACTGCTTCTACCTAGTCTGGTAGCGCCAAATCCACGCCTCCTCAACAGCGCGAGACCCGGCTGACACCGCAAACTGCAGCCCTCTTAAGCAGATAGTTAACGCTTTTCTCTGCTCCTCCCCAAGTTATTCGCCAGACATATGGTCTAATCGGCCGGCTTGCCACAATATCTGACCAAGCGGCACTCACCGCAGTGACCCCAAACGCAACACTAACTCACAGACACTGCTGCGTCTCTCAAATGCTGAAGCCATAGACCACCCGAGCACCTCTCACCAAAATGGATCACACTATAACATCCCCTCCAGAAGCTGACACCACCGCGCAGTCAACATTACAGAAGCTGGAACTAACTTTACAATCACAAACTTCACAATTTGAAAAAATCTTGCAAGCCATTCTAGACACTAAGACCACCTTGGAAGCCAAAATAGGCTCTGTAACAGAAGATCTCAACATCCGTCGCACTGACCAACACGCTCTAGCTGATAGAGTGTCCAAACTTGAAAAAGACACGGCGTCCTTACCTGGCTCCATGAAAGACCTGCAACTACAGCTAACGCAGCTGTCAACAGAAGTTGATTTCTTAAAGCGCAGAATGGAAGATGCAGAAGGCAGGTCCCGCCGCAACAACATACGCCTGGTCGGATTCCCCGAACGCGCAGAGGGTTTAAGCACGGAACTGTTCATCGAACAATGGCTCATAGACACAATCCTTAAAAACAATATCCCGAAGTTCTTCTCTATTGAAAGAGCACATAGGATCCCAGGCAGACCTCCAGCACCCGGCTCACAGCCACGACCTCTTATAATAAGACTCCTTAACTACCAAGACAGGGACCTTATCCTCCAATTATTTCGCTAATCGGGCCCAGTGTGCTATGAAAATGCTACGATAACAGCCTATCCAGACTTTACAGCAGAAGTGCAAAAAAAACGCAACTCCTTTTACCGAGTTAAAACATGCCTCCGCAAACATGATATCAAATACGCACTGATGTTCCCAGCCAGACTTCGGGTACAGGATGATACTCGCTCCTTCTTTTTTACCACCCCGGAAGATGCCTGGACTTGGCTGCATGCCAAAGGCCTAGCAGACCCGTTAGACGCAAGCACTCAGGATGACAACAGAACTCTCTCCACGCTGAACCGTAAGCAACGCAAGAGACAAGGAACTAGACCCTCACCTGAGCAGGCAAAATCCGAGCGTTCCCGGCTCCTTCGGACAACATCCAATTTTGTCAACGCTTCTCCCGCCGCCCTATGCTTGCAAACGGAAACCGAACTGAAACAGGATACAAACTCTGACTCAACCGAGTCCACACGTGGTCCTCTCCTTACACCGCGCACAGCGGACGACATCTGCTGAATGATCAGACTTAATATGCTTCTACCCACCAACCGTGGCGAGATATTAAAATTGTTGTTTTTTTTTCCTTTCTTTTACATCTTGATCACTCAACGCCTAAAAGTTTTCGTCACTGTTTCTTCAATGCCCCTATACGCAGACTTGCAACCAACAAGTGCCCCCCGGCCGGCGCACTTCGCTTTCTAAACTATGAGAAACCCGGGCAGGGTAAGACCATTCCTTTGCACCAACGCTAATCGCCACCCCCCTGCTCCATATGGACCATTACCTCACACTGGAGTTTTCCGGTATTGTTCTCTATATGTTAATAGTTTATTTGTTGTATGTTGTTTTAGTGCGTACCTCTATATCAGGCGAATGGATCTATAAAAGGCGGGTTAAACACAAAAACAGCGGCAAACACACAAGAAACGCTTACTGCAGCAACAAACTTATAGCCCACAGCTCGTTGATCACTGGTCGGCCAATCACAGCGGCTGAGTCCCATAACAATGTCAAAATTGGGTTGATAGATAATTATAATCCCGTTCATATAATAAATATAAAACAACTATGGCCACTCACAAGCACCAAGGGAACCTGAAATACAAAATACTCACATGGAACGTTAAGGGCATGGCAAATCCACGGAAACGTCAAAGGGTTCACGCTTTCCTCACAAGACATCAAATACACATAGCTTTACTACAAGAGACACATTTTACCAAATCCATCCTGGACACCGCACGCTCAAAATGGAAGGGCCAATTATACGGCACCACTTCTTCGTCCTTTGCCCGCGGAGTAGCCATCTGGATAGCACCCAGGGTCCCGTTTGTACCCTCTCGCACACAATGTGATCCAAATGGTAGACATGTAATACTTGAAGGCACCCTAGATGGGTCCCCATTAGGCCTGGTTGCACTTTACTCCCCAAACGCGAACCAGCAAGACTTCTTATCCACGCTCACTACTGGCAACCTTAGCGACCCCACATTGGAATGCATATGGGGGGGTGACTTCAATAGTGTCCTGGACACTCAAATGGATCGCTCATTTCCCCCACTCATCACAGCCCCCGCCAATCGTGCTTCAGAGACTTTGGCGCAGTGGGCATCAAACAACGGACTGAGAGATATATGGAGGGTGCACCACCCCACTCGCCGTGAATACTCTTACTTCTCCCCAGTTCATAAACTGCATACTAGGATAGACATATTCTTTGTATCCGCCACTATCAATCATAAAATATGCTTGTCTGAATATTTAGCACGCACGATATCAGACCATAACCCACTATGCGTAACACTGGTCTGGGGACACATACACACTCGGATACCAACATGGCGTCTGCAACCAGAAGCCCTCCTAGATCCTCCTTTTCAAAAAGATATCTCCAAAAGTCTAACCGATTATTTTCTATCAAATAAAAATACAACCTCATCCCGTGCCATAGAGTGGGACGCTCATAAAGTGGTGATAAGAGGTCACTGCCTTTGGGCCACGGTAGGGGTCAGAAAGGTACTCATTAAGGAATTACAAGACTTAGAAATGAAGCTCCGTAACGCAGAGAATGCAAATGACAACAGTGAACCCGCACTAGCAACACTGCACCTGCTCAGGGCTACTCACAAGGAGACAGACAATAGATTGAGTAAACATGATTACAGACACTACATGGCCAGACAACACGCTTAAGGTGACAGATCTGGTGGATTATTAGCTTGGCTGATTCTGCAGCCATCACAACCAACACCCATTGGCGCAATACGCTTAAACTCTGACACCATCGTTAATACCCAAGCAGGCATAAACAACACCTTCTCCACATACTATCGCACCCTCTACACACCCCCTCCACAACCTCCAGAGCAACATCTTATTAACACACTACACCTGGTCCCCCAAAACCAACTTATCCTTGACAACACCGCCACCCTAGACGGCCCCATCACTACTGAAGAGCTGCGTCTTGCACTATCACAAATGGCACGTAGCAAAACACCGGGGTTAGACGGTCTAACGATAGAATATTACAATTCCCACGCCGCCCACTTATTACACCCACTCACAGAAGTATTTAATGAAGCACACCACAAATTACAACTGCCGGACTCAATGTGCGAGGCACTGATAGTCGTCCTTCCAAAAACGGGCCGAGACCCTCTAGATGTCAAATCATATCGGCCGCTCTCCTTGCTGAACACAGACTGCAAATTACTAGGAAAAGTACTCGCAAACATGCTCCTCCCCTATTTACCGACCTTAATACACCATGATCAATCCGGCTTTATTCCTGGCAGAAGCACTTTCCTAAATATTAGGAGACTCTTACACATAATGCACAGCAATACAAACTTGGAAGCAGTAGCCCTTTCCCTAGATATAGAAAAAGCATTCGACACACTCAGTTGGAACTATCTTTTACACACACTTAAAGCATTTGGTTTTGGCGCCGGTTTTATTAACTGGATCAAAACGCTTTACTCCAGGCCCACTGCCCGTGTCAAAAATGGACGAGTTATCTCTGAAGCATTCCCCATAGGCAGAGGCACCAGACAAAGCTGCCCATTATCCCCATTGCTATTCGCTATTGCTATGGAGCCACTAGCGATTAAACTACGGAGCTACACACACATATGGGGTATCCCGGAGTCTAACACCCACCACATTGTATCTTTATATGCAGACGACGCCTTAATATATCTGCGCGACCACTCGGCCTGCATGACAGAGGTACTGCAGATGCTAGACTCCTTCGCCTTTGCCTCTGGGCTGCACGTCAACTGGTCCAAATCAATCATATTACCTATCACTCCGATCCCGGTTGCTCACCACATGACGCTACCGCAATATAAATTACCCTGGTCATATATAACCTTTAAATATTTGGGAGTGCAGATCTATCACTCCATTACAGATCTAAAAGAAGGAAATATAGATAGGGTCCTTGGTTCCGTTCGTGGCTCAATACCCTTCTGGAGCTCACTCCCCCTGTCTCCCATGGGCCGTGTGGCGATAGCCAAGATGCTCATCCTCCCAAGGTTTTTGTATTATTTTACAGCCCTCCCGCTGTGCTTACCACGCTCCTTTTTTAACAAGCTGCAATCAATACTAACTGATTTACTCTGGGGTAAAGATAGACGCAGAGTGGCGTTGTCAATAACGCAGCACCCTCAGGAGTTGGGCGGACTGGGAATGCCTAACTTTGAAAGATATTATGCAGCCGCTCAATTGTCATGGCTATACACTTGGCTCCGAGATACCCCGTCGGTTGAAAGCAGAATGTTACAGACACATACAGCACCACAGGGGCTGCTGCTCTCGATACTAACTAGCACTCCCCATACGTCTCTCAGACTAATATTACTAGAGGCAGCTCGATTCTGCTGGCGCAGATATGTCCGGAATAAGACCACCTCTCCCCCCTATTCACCTCTGCTGCCACTGCCCCAACTGCCGGGCACTCAAACCCTGTCAATACACCATGATACACGTGAAATGAACACGCTCCAATTAGCTGATCTATACTCTAGCTCCGCGATGCATACTTTCGCGGAACTGGTGACTGCGGGCACTATGCAAAATGGGGCCTTTCTAACATTTAGGGGGTCATTCTAACCCTGGCGGTCCAAGACCGCCAGGGCTAAAATGACGGGGGCACCGCCAACAGGCTGGCGGTGCCCCGCTGGGCATTCTGACCGCGGCGGTTTGGCCGCGGTCAGAAGTGGAAAACCGGCGGTCTCCCGCCAGTTTTCCGCTGCCCAAATGAATCCTCCATGGCGGCGCAGCAAGCTGCGGCGCCATGGAAGATTCTGACACCCCATACCGCCATCCTGTTCCTGGCAGTTCTCCCGCCAGGAACAGGATGGCGGTATGGGGTGTCGCGGGGCCCCCGTAAGAGGGCCCCAAAAAGAATTTCAGTGTCTGCTTTGCAGACACTGAAATTCGCGACGGGTGCAACTGCACCCGTCGCACCTTCCCACTCCGCCGGCTCAATTCTGAGCCGGCGTCCTCGTGGGAAGGGTGTTTTGCACTGGGCTGGTGGGCGGCCTTTTGGCGGTCGCCCGCCAGCCCAGTGCAAAACCCAAAATACCCTCAGCGGTCTTTCGACCGCGGAGTGGTATTTTGGAGGGGGAAGTCTGGCAGGCGGCCTCCGCCGCCCGCCAGACTTAGAATCACCCCCTTAATGCCATAAAACTATTGCTCAATAATATCTGGGGCGTAGGAGACTTGGAACCTCCCGAGTCCTCGTTACTCACCACTATCCTAACCATTGGCAGCTCAAAGAGCATTATTACCACTCTATATAAAACATTGCTCGAAGCAATATGCACAACACTGCCACACGCAAAGGCGCGTTGGGACTCTGTCCTTCCTGCCCCACTACCACAGAAGACCTGGGTTACCGCCCTCGCAACGATTAAATCAATATCCCGTAATCCTCGCCTACGTTACACCCAATTTAATTATCTTCACCAATCATATTTATCACCAGCCCGCATCCAAAGAATCTACCCCAACACAATACCAACATGTCCTAGATGCGCTACGCCAACAGCTGACTTCTACCATATGGTCTGGAGTTGCCATTCCATAAACTCAGCCTGGCAACGAGTGACGGAGATCACAGCAGATATCTCATCTCATACCCAGGTACCCACGCCTGACTCCTGCTTACTCGGCATACGACATCGAGCCAAAGCAGACAAACATACACACAGGTTTATAGACCTGGCATTTGTGGTGTATAAACGTTTGATAGCAACACATTGGAAAGCTCCACATGTCCCCTCCCACGCGACATGGCTGCATGATTTACATAGCCGTTCTCAAGCTGAAGCCCAGACACTTCACTTGCTACAACACAGAGGTCTCATTCTTGAGGGCCCGGAAGTTTGGGACACTTTCGTGGTAGCCATAGAGGCCAGAGACGACATGTATCCCCCGTGAAATACAAACACCACAGCTTGGGCTGACACTGTTAATACCTTAGCCACACGGCATCAATTCTGGTGGTTCTCAAATGCACTCATCGCTAATATCCTTCTTCTTCCTCAAAAGATATCTCTAAGCTGTGCCCAGACACGCCCCACGCGTTAATACATGCATGTAACATATATCTAAAACACGTAAAATATCCCTGCCCCTGAACCTGTCAACTCCACAGACCCTTTTTATATCCTTGAGGTGATCTCCACCTTAGTTACTGATCCCGATAATGATTGGCCAGACCCTTAAGCTGCAATCAGCTCCCACAATAGCTTGCACGCTAAATGCTGCTGTACCCTTCTTTTACCTTGCCCTTAATTACTTCGCATTCTTAGGATTGTTCATAATTGTTTTCCCCTCCCGTTATCCTCGTTTTCCTCTTTCTCCCCCCTTCCCCTCCTTTTTCTTTAACACCTTACGGTGTAGCAATGCTGTGTAAAATTTTACAAGTGTGTAAACGAACTGCAAAATAATGAACAGCTATTGTATTGTTGTGTGAAGATTGTGTTTAATAAACAGATAAAAAAAAAAAAAAGAACTTTACAGGGATTTCACTTGAAGCCTCGGCCGCTACTTTCTCCTTCTCAGTTCCCGCATACGCAAGCAGAATTTGACCCGCAAATCCTACTCTCGACTTGTCAATGGTTTGTTCTAGTGCACTATAGAACTTGCCAAATCTCCATCGAAGGTTTCACACACACAATTTTGACTCAAAATCCACTTGTCAATCACGCCCGATTTACCTATTAAACCGTTCAAATTACAACATAAACCCAAGTGCCTCCTACACTTGTCAATATACTCCGGAGTCTTAGACCACGCCGGGTCCGTATATTACCAACCAACCACGTGGATAATTTTTTAGCACAAAGCGCCACATTCACATGAAGTAAGCCGATATCCCTACTATCATACTGCGAAGTACGCCCACTCCTCCTAAAACAACATTACCTGGCCTAAACACACACAAATTCACAAATCACCTGCAAAAAATGTATAAGCTGAGCAAGCACAAATTCTATACCACACATGCTAAAACGCCGAGATCATTCCCAACTCACTTAGGCAGGCTTCCGAGGTCCCAGGAAAGTCATGGGGAATTTAGAAAAGCATCATACCTCTTGTTTGCATTATCTCAGAAAAATAATTTAAACAATAATTCTCTGTCCTAGGGCCCCAAAGGGCCTAAACCGTCACTCTACTACCAGAACTGTTAACGCGTCCCTTTATGATTATTTATTACACATTGGGACTCGTTTTAGGCCAATGAATCTTTTGACCCTGTTGAGAGACACCTTAGGACGAGATAGCTAATCAATATGCCAATTAATACGTCAATAATGTCATCATTATTTATCACAACAATGCATTTCACTTTAGTCAAAGACATTAATCAAACTCAAGACGTCACCATGACCTTGCAGTCATGAATAACCACACCAGTTTAGTATGAATTTAGTGATATTTATTCCCTATTGGTTACAATACTACTAGCAAATTTATTAGTCTCAGAACCAAGAAACATAATAGCATAGTCACAACATGGCAACTCTGATAAGATTTCATCAAAGCAAGAATCACAAACATTAGAATATAGCACAGCGTGAACATAAACTATCATTAGCAGAATATATCAGCGTATGATTCAACAAAGAGTAGATTCAGTCATTTGTCTTTTTGCGTCAGTTTTAGTGAAACCCTCACCTAACCTCTGATTAGCATTGGCATGTTGGGCTTCATGCAAAACAATTTTGTAACACCAATTTGGAAAACATCTAACTATTGCTCTTGTCAAAGGAAAAGCAGTTGGTACCTAGAAAGGAAAAGCAAACAGACAATCACAATTTCATTGTCATACAGTTACCCTTCAAGTTTGGTCAGCACTCAGGTTCTGTCTTCGTCCTCAGGACATCAGTTGATTCGCCATCAGTCAGGAAATCAGCTCACGGGAAAGGGGCACTTCCCTCATAAGGAGGTAAAGTGTAGACGGGTTATCTAAGGGCAAGGATGGTTCTAAGTAAAATCAGCAAAGTCACTAGGCAAAGTGACAAAGTTTCTGGATCATATCAAATCGCATCAGCATCTCCCTAACTAACTAACTAATTTCCGTGTGTCAAGGGGTTTTATCCCTTTTTCGTCGTACAATCCCCTAAAATCTTATTGGACAAGGGGTTGCACCCCACTATCTATAACCAATAAAAAAGACATTAAGTCATCAAATTTGTCACCCCACAATAGTTCCCACGTATTTTATTGGTGCTTATGATTGACTTCTTTAGCGGGTGGTGTGTCCGGTATGATTTCATCATCTTGTGGTCCTTGCACATCTTCAGCCAGTGGCTCCATTGTCCGTACCGGTTTAGGTGACCTTGTTAATCTACACTGTTGCATTTAGCTAAAAATGTTACCATAGGCAGGGTGAATTTCATGAGAACGGATCTACTACAGTTACATTCAGCTTCCAACCTTTGAAAAAACAAGAGTTCATGTCCTTTAGCAAGTCAGCACTCTGCACGTTAGAAAAATACATTTAATATGAGAGTCAGGCAGCTAGGCCTCGACTCATGCTAACTAAGGCCTAGTGCTTTATTAGCAAGAATCTAATACATTTAGCCTTTCAACATTAATGTAAAATCACAATTTAATAAACATTTCATCATTATTAGTCAGTTTTATTAGTCCCTGTATACATTGGCGGCCACTCCCCGTGGTCACATTTCTAGTGCACGTTTTAGCAAAACATATTAATACATGTTCTATGCGGCATTAATATACAATAGTTCATAAACATTTCATGTTAATATAGATTATATAAGCTACGCTCTCTCAGCTGTAAATGCCTCTGGCATAATGTTAGTAATATGTCTCACCAGCACAGCATGATTTATAGGTATATTTCGGATATCCAACCATTTTTTTCCAAACATCAGCTTATTTGCTCTGAAAATTGTATATTGCTTTTTTAAATCAGGCATTGAGTTAAGAAGCTACAGACTATAATGTTTTTTTTCCTACTCATTGTCATGATTTTTTTATTTCAACACCTAGTTTCTTTTTGAAAACATTGAGGTATATACACAAATATCCCTTTGCCAAATTTAAAACTTCATCTACTTAATTTATCAGAAAATTATAAATTTCCGGGTTCACCCATGGATTTCACACTTGTTTCCATCAGTAGTCTGAAACCATATTGTGATGCTAAATATCGTGATGCAGGAATATCGTTGACCAAAAACATCAATTTTCTAAGGCAAGCAATATTAATGATTAAAATATCTTTGTTGTTAATATCCTTCACAAAAATATTGTTGTAAAGAATATCCTTTTTTAATTATCTGCATGTATTATAGTATATGTTTTAATTGTATGTGTTAAAATTTGCTTGTATACTTATTGTAAATGTTTTTTATTATAGGTTGTACATTTTTAGTTGTTTTTAATTTTAATTAAATTATTGCCTGTATTTCAATTGTTGTAGTAAGTTGTGGGATTTGTAGGGGTAAACGGTGGGTAGTAAATTAATTACAATAAAGTAATAATTGACTTTAATTATTAGTAATTATTTATTTGATAATTATGTACATTGTGTAATTAATTTATTTTTAAGTTATGTTTTAGATGCAAGTTACCATTAAGGGTGCTACTTAGTTTAGGTCACTTATAATATCATGCGGGCTAATGAATATAAGTACTGGCATGAGGAAACATATTGAAAAACTCACAAAGGCCTGTCCGGGCAAACCGACAAATTGAACAAAAATGTAATGTTAATGACTCGTGCTTTTGTCGACTTTGTTTATGTACTGGACCAGTACTACTGATTATTTATTTATAGAATGCACTTATCTCAAAGCGGTATTTTGGTACTGGGAACCAGCCCAGAGGGCAGACAACACTAAAAATAGAACTAGTAACAAGAAATGGAAATTCAAAATGCCACAGCAGAGGTTTGACAGAACCGGAGTCTGCAGCTCACGTCTGTTCAGTTGAGGGATAGCGGAACTGTATTCTAGATCCACCGCCCCAGGACAGGGAAATCACCGCCTACATAATGCACCCGCTTAAATGAAACATTAGAAGCAGGACCCGTGAGTTGGATCGCAGAAGCCTCATGGCGGCATTAACAACAGAAACTCTGACCAGAAAACACAGTTTTACAGTAGGGCAGCTGGCATAACCAGCCCCTTAAACTGGGTCTGCAATTTAAAAGGGGAGCAGTGCATGTAGTGTATGTATCGTTTCCAATACATGGCCAAATTCCAAGGTATATACACGAACCACGCTGCCTCATATTAGGATCTTTGAAACCTGTATATTCCGCCCTCACATGAAAATCAATTCACCAAAATGCCAAGGGTAGCGGAAGTGACATCATACTCCCTTTGAACTTCAATTCCACTTACACACGTTCAAACGTACACATACGTTCTCATGTAAATACACACGAACCCACAAGCACGCGCACAAAATCGATTTTAAAGCATTTTTTTACTTACCTCAGCTGACATGGAAGGTTATATTCCAACTAATTGTACATCATTATGTTTTGTCTGCGCGCTTGTTAGATTACTCCTGCACAGTGCTTGTGCGTGCTTGTGAAATCATTTTATTGAACATAAATCTTATCCCCCTTCCATGCCAGGTATTTTCCCTCTCAGGTACTAAGCCTGTTTTTTGGCTATTTGGGGCAGTTCGCGCTTAGGACATCATAACTTTTTGTCCACATAAGCTACCCACACCAAATTTGCGTCCTTAATTTCCAACATCCTAGGGATTCTAGAGGTACCCAGACTTTGTGAGTGCCCCTGAAGGAGACCAAGAAATTAGCCAAAATGCAGCAACAATTTCGTTAAAAAAAAAAAAAAATTGGAAAAAAGGGCTGCAGAAGAAGGCTTGTGTTTTTTCCTCTGAAAATGGTATCAACAAAGGGTTTGCGGTGCTAAAATCACCATCTTCCCAGCTTCCAGGAACAGGCAGACTTGAATAAAAAAAAAACACTTTTCAAAACAATGTTGGCATTTTACTGGGATTCTGAATTCAGCAAGGGGTCATTTGTGTAGATCCTACAAGAGTTTCCTACAGAAAATAACAGCTGAAATAAAAAAATATTGAAATTGAGGTGAAAAAAAATAATCATTTTTTTTCAATGTGTTACTCTGTAACTTTTTCCTGCGATGTCAGATTTTTGATTGATTATACTGTTATGTCTGTTGGATTCTTCTGGTTGCGGGGATATGTAGGGCTTGTAGGTTCATCAAGAACCCTAGGTACCCAGAGCAAATAAATGAGCTGCACCTTGCAATGGGTTTTCATTCTATACTGGGTATACAGCATCCATTTGCTGAAATATAAAGAGTGAAAAATAGGTATCTAGGAAACCTCTGTATTTCCAAAATGAGCACAAGATAAGGTGTTGAGAAGCAGTGGTTATTTGCACATCTCTGAATTCCGGGGTGCCCATACTAGCATGTGAATTACAGGGCAATTCTAAATAACACATCTTTTTTACACATGGTCTTACATCTGGAAGGAAAATATAAAGAGAAAGACAAGGGGCAATAACACTTATTTTGCTATTCTGTGTACCCCCAAGTCTCCCAATGCAAATGGTACTTCACTTGCATGGGTAAGGCTGATGCTCGCGACAGGAAACACAACATGGACACATCACATTTTTAAATTAAAATCTAATGTGTAAACTGCATAGCTGTAGATTTTGGCCTCTAGCTCAGCCGGCACCTACAGAAACCTAGGAAACCTGCGCATTTTTGAAAACTAGACTCATAGTAGAATCCAAGATCCGGGTTCTGTTACCTGGAATCCTTTGCAAACCTCAAAATGTGGTAAAAAAAAGACGTTTTCCTCTCATTTCGGTAACAGAAAGTTCTGGAATCTGAGAGGAGCCACAAATTTCCTTCCACCCAGCAACAGGAAATGCCGCAAAACACAACATGGACACATACAAATTTCCCAAAGAAAACAGAGGTGTTTTTTGCAAAGTGCCTACTAGTGAATTCTGGCCTCTAGCTCAGCCAGCACCTAGGGAAACCTACTAAAGCTGGGCATTTTTTTAAACTAGACATCCAGTGGAATCCAAGATGGGGTGCCTTGTTGGGCTCTCACCAGGTTCTGTTATCCAGAACCCTTTGCAAACCTTAAAATGTGGCCAATAAAACACTATTTCCTCTAATTTTGGTGGCAGAAAGTTCTTGAATCTGAGAGGCGCCACAAATTTCCTTCCACCCAGCATTTCCCCAAGTCTCCCGATAAATATGATACCTCACTTGTGTGGTTAGGCCTAGCACCCGTGATAGCAAGTGCCCCAAAACACAACATGGGCACATCAAATTTTTCCAAAGAAAACGGAGGTGTTATTTGCAAAGTGCCTACCTGTGGATTTTGGCCTGTAGCTCAGCTGGCACCGAGGGAAACTTACCAAATGTGCGCATTTCTGAAAACTAGACCCTTAGGGAAATCGACAATGAGGTGACTTGTGGGGCTCTCACCAGGTTTTGTTACCCAGAATCCTTTGCAAACCTCCAAATTTGGCTAAAGAAAACACTTTCTCCTCACATTTCGGTGAAAGAATGTGCTGGAATCTGAGAGGAGCTTTAAATTTCCTTCTGCCCAGCATTCCCCCATGTCTCCTGATAAAAATGATACCTCACTTGTGTGGGTAGGCCTAGTGCCTGCGACAGGAAATGCCCCAAAACACAACATGGACTAATCAAATTTTCCTAAAGAAAACAGGTGTTTTTTGCAAAGTGCCTACCTGTGGATTTTGGCCTCTAACTCAGCCGGCACCTAGGGAAACCTACCAAACCTCTGCATTTTTTAAAACTAGACATGTAAGGGAATCCAAGATGGGGTGACTTGTTGGGCTCTCACCAGGTTCTGTTACCCAGAATCCTTTGCAAACCTTAAAAGTTGGCCAATAAAACACTATTTCCTCTCATTTTGGTGGCAGAAAATTCGGGAATCTGAGAGGAGCCACAAATTTCCTTCCACCCACCATTTCCCCAAGTCTCCCGATAAAAATGATACCTCACTTGTGTGGGTAGGCCTAGCACCCGTGACAGGAAATGCCCCAAAAAACAATGTAAACACATCACATTTTCCCAAAGAAAACAGAGGTGTTTTTTGCAAAGTGCCTACCAGTGAATTCTGGCCGCTAGCTCACCCAGCACCTAGGGAAACCTACCAAACCTGTGCATTTTTGAAAACTAGACACCCAGTGGAATCCAAGATGGGGTGACTTGTGGGGCTCTCACCGGGTTTTGTTACCCAGAATCCTTTGCAAACCTCAAAATGTGGCTAAAAAACACTTTCTCCTGACATTTCGGCGACAGAAAGTTCAGGAATCTGATAGGAGCCACACATTTCCTTTTACCAGCATTCCCCCAAGTCTCCCGATAAAAATGATACCTCACTTATTTGGGTAGGCCTAGTGCCTGTGACAGGAAATGCCACAAAACACAATGTGGAAACATCACATTTTCCCAAAGAAAACAGAGGTGCTTTTTGCAAAGTGCCTACCTGTGGATTTTGGCCTCTAACTCATCCGGCACGTATAGAAACCTACCAAACCTGCGCATTTTTAAAAACCAGACACCTAGAAGAATCCAAGATGGGGTGACTTGTGGGGCTCTCACCAGGGTCTGTTACCCAGAATCCTTGTCAAACCTCAAAACTTTGCTAAAAAAATACTTTCTGCTCACATTTCAGTGACAGAAAGTTCTGGAATCTGACAAAAGCCACAAATTTCCTCCACCTAGCATTTCCCCAAGTCTCCCTATAAAAATGATACCTCACTTGTGTGGGTAGACCTAGTGCCTGCGACAGGAAATGCCCCAAAACACAACATGGACACATCAAATTTTCCCAAAGAAAACAAAGGTGTTTTTTGCAAAGTGCCTACCTGTGGATTTTGGTCTCTAGCTCAGCTGGCACCTAGGGAAACCTACCAAACCTCTGCATTTTTGAAAACTAGACATGTAGGGGAATACAAGTTGGGGTGACTTGTTGGGCTCTCACCAGGTTCTGTTACCCAGAACCCTTTGCAAACCTTAGAATTTGGCCAATAAAACAGTATTTCCTCTCATTTTGGTGGTAGAAAGTTCTGGAATCTGAGAGGAGCCACACATTTCGTTTCCTCAAGTCTCCTGATAAAAATGATACCTCACTTGTGTGGGTAGGCCTAGTGCCATGAGAGGAAATGCCCCAAAAAAACAACGTAACACATCACATTTTCCCAAAGAAAACAAAGGTGTTTTTTGCAAAGTGCCTACCAGTAAATTCTGGCCTCTAGCTCAGCCAGCACCTAGGGAAATGTTAGAAATGGGGTTTTTGGTTGGCAGTCAGGTTACCCTCTGTCCAAGCAAGAACCCTCACTCTAGTCAGGGTAAGTCACACACAATCCAAAATTATCCTGTGCCCACCCTCTGGTAGCTTGGCACGAGCAGTCAGGCTTAACTTAGAAGGCAATGTGTAAAGTATTTGTGCAATAAATCATACAATAACACAATATAGCACCACAAAAATACACCACACAGTGTTTAGAAAAATATATAATATTTATCAGGATAATTGTAGGTCAAAACTAATAAAGATGCAATGTGAAATTGGAGAAATATCACTGAAGAGTGATGTAAAGGGTGTCATTACAACCCTGGCGGATGGTGGAAAAGGTGCGGTAATACCGTAAACAGGCCGGGGGACAAAAAAATGGAATCATGACCCTGGCGGAAACCGCCAACAAAGACAGCCACTTTAACACACCGTCCGCCATGGCGGTACATACAAGCAGCGCGGCGGTTACCGCCAACAGACATGCAGGAGACAATGTACCGCCCACAGTATTACAACAGGCCAATCCGCCACCTTTTCCAGGGCGGATTCACCATGGACAAAAACACGGCGGAAACAGCTTTTGCTATGGGAAAACGCTCACCTCAACACATCCCACGAGGAACGACGATTCCATGGACCCGGAACTCCAAATACTACCTGCCCTTGTCTTTCTGCTCGTTTACGTCCAACAGCGACGTAGGCGCAGAAGATACCGGTGAGTACTGCATCTACGACATGGGGGAGGGGGAGGGGGGAGGCAAAAGTCAGGTGGACACCCACCAAACACCCCCACCCTCGCATATTACAACATACACACCAATGCAGTCAAAACTATCACATTAACAACCCACAATCCCCCCGGAAGAATGCAAAGACAATGCGAATTTCGGTCAAACATTGTAATGTGCCAATATACATGTCATACAAAAATATACAGATATATATCTCTAAATCACTCATAATTATATATACAATACAAGAAGTAGTGCAGATATGTACACAACAATGTCCGTGCACCAACAGTCCAAAAATGCATGGGCGAGGCCCACAATAAATACCTGACCAAAATCCGAGAGAACACTGCCGGGGCATCAGATAGAAATACTACAGGCACCTCAGGGGGAAGGGAAGGGGGCCACCTCAGCCGGGTGACTGCAAAGCCACATCCACAACGGGGCTCCATGCCCATTGATGTATCCCTGGGAGTGCAAAGCCACAGTCTCTCAAGTCTCTACAGTGGGTGGTTTGCCCACTGTGCCATCCTGGGGAGTGCAAAGCCACAGTCTCTCAAGTCCCTACAGTGGGTGGTTTGCCCACTGTGCCATTCTGGGGAGTGCAAAGCCACAGTCTCACAAGTCTCTACAGTGGGTGGTTTGCCCACTGTGCCATCCTGGGGAGTGCAAAGCCACAGTCTCTCAAGTAGATGCAGGTCTCCACTGGTTGTGGAGGGGGACTGGTGCCCAGACTGGATGAGTCTCCCCGTGAAAGTTCCTGTCCTGTCACTGTCCCAGCTGCACATGGGATAAGGATGCCTGATGTGGTGGTCCATTCATTCCTACACGATGCATGCCCTGTTCAGCGGTGCTTTGCCATGGCGGTCTTTGCCCTGTTCAGCGGTGCTTTGCCATGGCGGTCTTTGCCCTGTTCAGCGGTGCTTTGCCATGGCGGTCTCTGCCCTGTTCAGCGGTGCTTTGCCATGGCGGTCTCTGCCCTGTTCAGCGGTGCTTTGACATGGCGGTTCTGGACTGTTCAGCAGTGCTTTGTCATGGCGGTCTCTGCCCTGTTCAGTGCTGCTTTGCCATGGCGGTCTCTGTGAGGCCTGCGCCCTTCATAGGCTAACATTGGGGCTGCCCTCATACAGTATTGAAGTGGTAGCTGCTGATCTGAAAGGAGCAGGAAGGTCATATTTAGTATGGCCAGAATGGTAATACAAAATCCTGCTGACTGGTGAAGTTGGATTTAATATTACTATTCTAGAAATGCCACTTTTAGAAAGTGAGCATTTCTTTGCACTTAAATCTTTCTGTGCCTTACAATCCACGTCTGGCTGGACTTAGTTGACAGCTCCTTCTGCATTCACTCAGACACACCCCAAACACAGGGTACTCAGCCTCACTTGCATACATCTGCATTTTTGAATGGGTCTTCCTGGGCTGGGATGGTGGAGGGCCTGCTCTCACATAAAGGACTGCCACACCCCCTACTGGGACCCTGGCAGACAGGATTGAACTGAAAGGGGACCTGGTGCACTTCTTAGCCACTCTTTGAAGTCTCCCCCACTTCAAAGGAACATTTGGGTATAAAACAGGGCCTCTGCCCTTCCTCATCAGACACTTGCTGGAGAAGAAACCTGAACCAGAAACTACATCCTGCCAAGAAGAACTGCCTGGCTGCTCAAAGGACTCACTTGTCTGCTTTCTACAAAGGACTACTGCCCTGCTGTTGGCCTGCTGCCTTTCTGAACTCTTGTCTGGCTGTAAAAGTGCTCTCCAAGGGCTTGCATAGTGCTTGCCTCCTGTTCCCTGAAGTCTCAGGACCAAAAAGACTTCTCTTTTTCACTTGGACTCTCCGTGAGCCGAAAATTTAGACTCACAGCTTGCTCCGAGGTGCGAAAATCGCCATACACCGAAGCTGATCGACGGGACACCTTCGGGCGACCGGAACTTCGACGCACGGCCTCGCAATGACAACGCCGCCTGACTTCCAGAGGGGAAATCGACGCAACGCCTGCCGTGAGAACGAGAATTGCACGCACAGTCTCCTGGAACGACGGGCAGCCGGAAAACAAGCCAAAGAATCCACGCACAGACCCCAGGACATCTGGTAATCCTGCGACCCACAGAAAGGCACTGTCCGCGCGCCGGAAAATGACGAACAACTTCCCCGCGTGAAAAATAATGACGCAAGTCTGTGTGTGCAGGGGAGAAATCGACGCACACACCATTTTTCCACGTATCTCTTCATCTGCGGCCCTCTGCGGAGATTTTCCACATTTAACCAGGTACTTTGTGCTTGAAAGAGACTTTGTTTGCTTTTTAAAGACTTAAGGCACTTTGGGGGTCATTACAACATTGGCGGTATAAGGCGCTTACCGCCGTGCAGAAGACCGCCAATACACCGCCGCGGCGGCGGTAGACCGCCACAGCTATTATGACACACATCTCAGAAGCCGCCGAAATTCAGACACCCACACAATCCCGCCACACCAAAGGTCAGCGATAAACATGCGGAAACAAAACCTCCACCTCCACGCCAACAGAAACACACCCATGCCATTACGACCCACGAATCCATGCGGCGGTCTTTCAACCGCGGTATTCCATTGGCGGTACACACTGCCGCGCTCAAAATACACACACATCTACAAAACACTGCCACATTGGACAATTACAAATACACACACCTGATACACATAAAAAAACACCACTCCAACACATCCAATACAATATAAAACACACACCCACATCACCCACAAACCCCTACAACCAATAATTCGGAGAGAAGGCGAGAGAGAGAGCACAGAATAGACAACCCCATCACACAGAGGCACACAACACCATCACCCACACAACATCCACGTACAAAACACCACCTACAACTACACTCACCACACTCATCAACACATACACCACCCCACACATCACACACAACACCCCATGTCACGCCAAAGACACCCCCGCTTCTCCGAGGAGGAGCTCAGGATCATGGTGGAGGAAATCGTACGGGTAGAGCCACAGCTATTTGGCTCACAGGTACAGCACACATCCATAGCCAGGAAGATGGAGCTATGGCAAAGAATAGTGGACAGGGTCAACGCAGTGGGACAGCACCCACGAAATCGGGAGGACATCAGGATGATGTGGAACGACCTACGGGGGAAGGTGCGTTCCACGGTCTCCAGGTACCACATCGCGGTACAGCCGACTGGCGGAGGACCCCCACCTCCTCCCCGTCAACTAACAACATGGGAGGAGCAAGTCTTGTCCATCTTGCATCCTGAGGGCCTCGGAGGAGTCGTTGGAGGAACGGACACTGGTAAGTCAAATCTTCACTATCATATCCCCCACCCTACCTGCATGCTATCACACACCCCACCCTCACACCCTCCCCTATCACCCAAACTCCTCACTAATGTACCCATAACACCAACTACACATCCCAACCCCAAGACCTGCATGACACAACTAAGCATGGACACCCATCACTAAAGCATGCCCACTGCACATACCCAGAACACCCCCCAACCATCAGCAAACAACCCCACACACAGGAATGCCTGCACTGGGGTCACGCACACCCAACCATTGCACACCATTACACACACACATGCAATAATCATGTACTTATACCCCCGCAGGAACCCGAAGGAACGTCACCACACCAGAGGGTCCAGACAACACCACTCCACCCCCAGAAGAGGCCCACAGTGACGACAGCAGCTCTGCCCCACTGGATTTTGATGACCAGCCCGGACCATCGTGGGCCTCAGGACAGTCGGTTCTCCTTGCACAGTCACAGCCCAACACCGAGCTTACACCCTCTGGTAACACCAGCACAGCACCCACCCAGCGGGCCCAAACCTCCCTACCCAGGACAGGTCAAACAGCGGTGTGTCCACCACTACAGGGCACCCAGGCTAACCCCAACAACAACAGGGACCTGGGGGCAGTGGTAGTGGGCACATGGTCCAGGGGACGGAGGCACAGGAACACAGGGGAACTGGGAGGGCTGCTGTGCGACAGAGGGAGGACAGGCCAAGAGAACCAACTCTCAACGAGGCCCTCTCCTCCATCATGGGAACATACCACCACTCCCAGGAGACGATGGCCACGGTCCTGGACAAGTTGCAGGAGACCCTGCGTCTGCAGGAGGTACAATATTTGGGGTTCAGGGAGGAGCTCAGGACCATTGGCTCTGCCCTGGGCACCATCGTAGGGGTGCTGACGGACATTCAAAAGACCTTGAGGGACACCGTGGCACTCCAAGGGGCCCCTGACACTAGCCAACACAATGAAATGCCCACCACCTCTGCCGGCGCTAGCGGACAGGACGCTCCGCCACAGGACCAACGCACCAGCACCCCATTCCCTGCAGACGGACAACCACCACGCAAGCGGGCCCTGAGATCCAGGAACAGGACAGAGCAAGATGGCAAGACCGCCGCCAGGAAATAAGACCACCCTGATTGTCACCCCACTGTCCCACTTTGTTACCCTGTCCAAATCTGAACTGACCTAGCTCCACTTCCTATGCCCAGATGTGCAATGTACCTGTGAGACTAATAGACTGGACTCTGCCATGGACATTCCTCCACCATCACCCATCACCAGTTTACAACCCCCCTTCATTTTTTGAGCACTTAAATAAACACCCTTGAAACACTAAAAACAAATGGAGTCAGTCTATGATTTGTAAATCTGTATTATAAATTACAGTTTCATAATGGGTTACCCATTGGAAAGCTAACATACCTATGTCACACATCACAAGCCCTTCAAGGATGCAAACAGTTGACACGTAGGTTACCACACTTGTGAAACTGAAATGGAAGGGTACAACTCAATTAACAAATAGTGAGTGAAATGTAGGTACAGGATAGAGGTAGATGTGTGAAAGTCAATGTAATGTTAAAAAAGAAAATGTTCTCACCTGTGTGTCACTGGAAATATTGCTGTATGACTGACTCCCTGTTGTCGTTTTCATCTTCCTCAGCTTCCTCCTCATCACTGTCCACAGGCTCCACAGACTCCACAGCTGCCACAACACCGTCATCTGGATCATCCTCCTGCAGAAAAGGCACCTGGCGTTGCAATGCCAAGTTATGGAGCATGGAGCAGGCGATGATGATGTCGCACACCTTCTTCGTTGAGTAGAATAGGGACCCACCTGTCATATGGAGGCACCTGAACCTGGCCTTAAGGAGGCCGAAGGTGCGTTCGATAACCCTCCTAGTCCGCCCATGGGCCTCATTGTAGCGTTCCTCTGCCCTGGTCCTGGGATTCCTCACTGGGGCCAATAGCCAGGAAAGGTTGGGGTAACCAGAGTCCCCCAATAGCCATACAGGGTGCCTCTGGAGTTCACCCATCATATCAGGGATGCTGCTATTCCACAGGATGTAGGCGTCATGCACTGAGCCAGGGAACATAGCATTTACCTGTGAGATGTACTGGTCTGCCAAACAGACCATCTGGACATTCATTGAATGATAACTCTTCCTGTTCCTGTACACCTGTTCAGTCCTGCGGGGGGACCAGAGCTACATGGGTCCCATCAATGGCACCTATGACGTTGGGGATATGTCCAAGGGCATAGAAGTCACCTTTCACTGTAGGCAAATCCTTCACCTGAGGGAATATGATGTATCTCCTTACGTGTTTCAGCAGGGCAGACAACACTCTGGACAAGACGTTGGAAAACATAGGCTGGGACATCCCTGATGCCATGGCCACTGTTGTTTGAAATGACCCACTTGCAAGGAAATGGAGCACTGACAGCACCTGCACATCAGGGGGGATTCCAGTCGGATGGCGGATTGGCGGATGGCTCCAACTGGGTACATAGTTCCTGGATTGTAGCACGGTCAAACCGGTAGGTCACGATTAAATGTCTCTCTTCCATTGTCAACAGGTCCACCAGCGGTCGGTACACCGGAGGATTCCGCCATCTTCTCATATGTCGCAGCTGACGGTGCCTAAGAAGGACAACAGCGAAGAAACAGTCACTATTCCTCCAGGTATGTACCCACAGTCACACACAAGACTACACAAGACAATAAACCCTTCCTGGATGTGTGTTGAGTGTAGGCCTCGGTTTGTGTGACGCAGTAGTAAATGAATCCATGTGGGCCCCTGAAATGGCGGCTGCCTGACCTCTAAACTGGGACAATGGGATGTGGTGTAACAGCGCTGGCGTTGCACACCGTCACGGTAGGCGGTCGTAGACCGCGGCGCAATGCTGCATTGGTTAACATTGGACCCTATGGGTCCCAGGAGCCAATGAACAGGTGCGCCGGCGGTGATGATGCGCCCCGCCGCAGACGTCACCGCCGCGGATGTCACCACCATTTTCTCTCTGTTCAATCACTAGATACCTGACCTTCGACAGGAGAGGACCTACACTGCTAGTGCTGCTGTGACCTCGGTCTGGAAGCGACGATGGCTGCTGCGTCTGGGGAAAGGGGCCCTGCCTTCACTGCACAAGAGTTGGAGAAACTTGTGGATGGGGTCCTCCCCTAGTACATGCTACTCTATGGCCCTCCAGACCAACAGGTTAGTACACAGGGAGCACGTTGTAGGGGCTAGGCCGGGGTGGACAGGGCTGGGTGGAAGAGGGAAGGGGGCAGAAGTCATACTACAGTAAAGCATGGGAATAAATGGGCCACATGGTCAGAGTAGGGAGGGGGCCACTCACATTGATGGTACAGTTGGTAATGACTGTTCCTCTTTCCTTGTGCATGTCATGTAGGTCAGCGCCCACCAGAAGAGGAACATTTGGCGTGCCATCGCCGAGGAGGTCTGGTTCCTGGGGGCCCACCAGAGACGGGGCACCCACTGCCGGAAGAGATGGGAGGACATTCGCCGCTGCAACAAGAAGACGGCGGAGGCTCAGCTGGGGATGGCCTCCCAACGTGGGAGGGGTGCCCGTCATACCATGACCCCCCTGATGTTCCGGATCCTGGCGGTGGCCTACCCGGAGTTGGATGGGCGCTTAAGGACATCACAGCAGACACAAGGGGGTGAGTACACTCTCATTCTGCGGACTTTGCGTGCAGTGGGGGTGTCTGGGTGGGCGAGTTAGGTAGGCAAGTCCCCTCCGTAATGTAGGCCATGTGGCACTCTACCCCACCTCAGTAAATTATCAAGTTGAGGTATAGTTGCCCCTGTGGCATCCATGTGTGCAGATTTCCACCAATGCCATGTAGGCCATATCCCAGAAATTGCAAGTGCAGAGGGCAGGAGCGCGGCGTTGTGCATGGGGCTGCTGCGTCTGTCTTGTCCGCCAATGGTAGAGGTATGCCATGCACTAAAACTCTCTTTGTTCTGTCTCCCCCCCTTTTCCTGCTCTCCCTGTCCTTTTGTACATCAGCATCAACAGGCGGAGGTGCAGTGGCACCGGAGCACGAGGGAGCTGCATCCCACATGGCCATTGAGGGCCACACCACAGTCTCTGAATGCACCAGTGGGATGGAGGGCGAGGGGAGCTTCACGTCGGCCACCGGATCACCAACCAGCGACACAGACTCGTCCGCCGATGTGAGCACCACTGTGGGGGCGGCACCACCTGTGCGCCCCACTTCTACACGTACAGCCACCACCTCCCCCACCAGCCCCGCCCTCCCAGCAGCCCCTCATCGTTCGCCCCGTGCCTGCTCACCCAGGAGGGTGGCCATCACCTTCGCCCCAGGCACCTCAGGCCCTGCCCCAGTCACCCCTGCTGCCCTCAGTGAGGAGGCCATTGACCTCCTCAGGTCACTCACTGTTGGGCAGTCTACCATTGTGAATGCCATCCAGGGTGTAGAAAGGGCGTTGCAACACGGTAATGCATTCCTGGAGGGCATTCATTCTGGCCAGGCTGTCCTTCAGCGAACCCTGCAATCTCTGGCCTCAGCACTGATGGCAGCAATTGTCCCTGTGTCCAGCCTCCCCCCTCCATCTTCCTCCACCCAGACCCAATCCCCTGTACCCCAGCCCATACCAAGCACACCTACAGACCAGCATGCACACAAGTCAACACCCAAAAGTAGCTCAGGCAAACATAGGCACCACACATCCCACAGGCAGTCACACAAGCATCACACCCATACAGACACAGCAACATCCACTGTCTCCACTGTGTCCCCCTCCTCCTCTTCTCCCTCCTCCCTCCCAGTCTCGTCTACACACACACCTGCATGCACCACATCTACAGGCACTAGGACTCGCACCAGGACACCCAGCACCACACGCCACTCACCTGCACTCACCACCTCCACTGCCATTTACACGTCCCCCGTGTCCTCTCCCAGTGTGTCTGTGACGCCCCCTCCCAAAGTACCCAAACGCCGGCAATCACTCACCCAACATCCATCCACCTCACGACAGCCTCCAGTACCTGCACCTGCACCCAAAACAGCTAAAGTGACACCTCCTACAACCACCTCCTCTTCCTCCACTCCCAGACCCCCTCCAGCCTCCCATCCCAGTGTTCGTCAGAAACTGTCCCTCTGTCAAATTGACCTTTTTGCCCCCACCCCCCCTCCAATTCATCAGTCCCGTTGTAGCGCCTCAGCCAAAAAGCCACCAGTACCAGTGGTGCGTGTTCCAGGTTTTTGGAGTGCACCGTCCACCAGGGCAGGCAGTAGGACCCGGAGCCAAGGCACTGGCAGCCCACCCCCTGTAAAGGCTCCAAAATTGGAGAGTGGACGACGGGACCGTGTCAAGACTCCTGGTGGGACAACAAGTGAAATGGGATCGAAGGCGATTGGTGAGTCAGCTGTAACTCCAAAAAAGGTGGGGAAGGTCCCGAGGAAGTCTGCCCAGCCTGTTGTGAGTGTCACGGCAGAGAAGTGCGCCATCATTTCCGGCGGTCCAGACACAACCGCCAGCACTGTCGTCACTGGTCCAGATCCCACCGCCAGAGTCAGTGCCCAGGAGGGCCCAAGTATCGTAACGGGTCCAGAGCCCACCGCCAGAGTCAGTGCCCAGGAGGGCCCAAGTATCGTAACGGGTCCAGAGCCCACCGCACAAAACACAGCCCAGGAGGGCCCAAGTATCGTCACTGGTCCTGAGACCAGTGCACAAGACACAGCCCAGGAGGGACCAAGTATCGTCACTGGTCCTGAGACCAGCGCACAAGACACAGCCCAGGAGAGACCAAGTATCGTCACTGGTCCTGAGACCACCGCACAAGACACAGCCCAGGCGGGGCCAGGATGCCACAGACCCGCTGGGCAATGATAGAACGTCATGCCACACACCAATGTCCAGTGTGGAGTTCGTCATGCCAAACACCAATGTCCAGTATGGAGATCGTCATGCCACACACCAATGTCCAGTGTGGAGTTCGTCATGCCACACACCAATGTCCAGTGTGGAGTTCGTCATGCCACACACCAATGTCCAGTGTGGAGTTCGTCATGCCACACACCAATGTCCGTATCAGACCTGCCATGTCAAAGCACCACTGACAGAGCAAAGACCGCCATGGCAAAGCACCGCTGAACAGTCCTGAACCTCAATGTCAAAGCACCGCTGAACAGGGCAAAGACCGCCATGGCAAAGCACCGCTGAACAGTCCTGAACCTCAATGGCAATGCACCGCTGAACAGGGCAAAGACCGCCATGTCAAAGCACCGCTGAACTGAGCAAAGACCGCCATGGCAAAGCACCGCTGAGCAGTCCTGAACCTCAATGTCAAAGCATCGCTGAACAGGGCAAAGACCGCCATGGCAAAGCACTGCTGAACAGTCCTGAACCTCAATGGCAAAGCACCGCTGAACAGGGAAAAGACCGCCATGGCAAAGCACCGCTGAACAGAGCAAAGACCGCCATGGCAAAGCACCACTGAACAGGGCAAAGACCGCCATGGCAAAGCACCGCTGAACAGTCCTGAACCTCAATGGCAAAGCACCGCTGAACAGGGCAAAAACCGCCTTTGCAAAGCACTGCTGAACATGGCAAAGACCGCCATGGCAAAGCACCACTGAACAGAGCAAAGACCGCCATGGCAAAGCACCGCTGAACAGTCCTGAACCTGAATGGCAAAGCACTGTTGAACAGGGCAAAGACCGCAATGGCAAAGCACCGCTGAACAGTCCTGAACCTCATTGGCAAAGCACCGCTGAACAGGGCAAAGACCGCCATGGCAAAGCACCGCTGAACAGGGCAAAGACCGCCATGGCAAAGCACCGCTGAACAGAGCAAAAACCGCCATGGCAAAGCACCGCTGAACTGTCCTGAACCTGAATGACAAAGCACCGCTGAACAGGGCAAAGACCGCCATGGCAAAGCACCGCTGAACAGTCCTGAACCTCAATGGCAAAGCACCGCTGAACAAGGCAAAGACCGCCATGGCAAAGCACCGCTGAACAGGGCAAAGACCGCCATGGCAAAGCACCGCTGAACAGTCCTGAACCTCAATGTCAAAGCACCGCTGAACAGGGCAAAGACCGCCATGGCAAAGCACCGCTGAACAGGGCAAAGACCGCCATGTCAAAGCACCGCTGAACAGAGCAAAGACCGCCATGGCAAAGCACCGCTGAGCAGTCCTGAACCTCAATGGCAAAGCACCGCTGAACAGGGCAAAGACCGCCATGGCAATGCACCGCTGAACAGGGCAAAGACCGCCATGTCAAAGCACTGCTGAACAGAGCAAAGACCGCCATGGCAAAGCACCGCTGAACAGTTCTGAACCTCAATGGCAAAGCACCGCTGAACAGGGCAAAGACCGCCATGGCAGAGCACCACTGAACAGGGCAATGCCCCGGGTAGGAATGAATGGCCCACCACATCAGGCATCCTTATCCCATGTGCAGCTGGGACAGTGACAGGACACTACCTTTCACGGGGAGACTCATCCAGGCTGGGCACCAGTCACCCCCCAGTACCAGTATGGACCTACATCTACTTGAGAGACTGTGGCTTTGCACTCCCCAGGATGGCACAGTGGGCAAGCCACCCACTGTAGAGACTTGTGAGACTGTGGCTTTGCACTCCCCAGGATGGTACAGTGGGCAACTGTAGGAAGTTGGCTCTGTATGTGCTATTTCAAAGTAAGGAATAGCATGCACAGAGTCCAAGGGTTCCCCTTAGAGGTAAAATAGTGGTAAAAAGAGATAATACTAATGCTCTATTTTGTGGTAGTGTGGTCGAGCAGTAGGCTTATCCAAGGAGTAGTGTTAAGCATTTGTTGTACATACACATAGACAATAAATGAGGTACACACACTCAGAGACAAATCCAGCCAATAGGTTTTGTATAGAAAAATATCTTTTCTTAGTTTATTTTAAGAACCACAGGTTCAAATTTAACATGTAATATCTTGTTTGAAAGGTATTGCAGGTAAGTACATTAGGAAATTTGAATCATTTCAATTGCATGTATACTTTTCAAGTTATTCACAAATAGCTATTTTTAAAAGTGGACACAGTGCAATTTTCACAGTTCCTGGGGGAGGTAAGTTTTTGTTAGTTTTACCAGGTAAGTAAGACACTTACAGGGTTCAGTTCTTGGTCCAAGGTAGCCCACCGTTGGGGGTTCACAGCAACCCCAAAGTTACCAGACCAGCAGCTCAGGGCCGGTCAGGTGCAGAGTTCAAAGTGGTGCCCAAAACGCATAGGCTTCAATGGAGAGAAGGGGGTGCCCCGGTTCCAGTCTGCCAGCAGGTAAGTACCCGCGTCTTCGGAGGGCAGACCAGGGGGGTTTTGTAGGGCACCGGGGGGGACACAAGCCCACACAGAAATTTCACCCTCAGCGGCGCGGGGGCGGCCGGGTGCAGTGTTAGAACAAGCGTCGGGTTCGCAATGGAAGTCAATGAGAGATCAAGGGATCTCTTCAGCGCTGCAGGCAGGCAAGGGGGGGCTTCCTCGGGGAAACCTCCACTTGGGCAAGGGAGAGGGACATCCTGGGGGTCACTTCTGCAGTGAAAGTCCGGTCCTTCAGGTCCTGGGGGCTGCGGGTGCAGGGTCTTTTCCAGGCGTCGGGACTTAGGTTTCAGAGAGTCGCGGTCAGGGGAAGCCTCGGGATTCCCTCTGCAGGCGGCGCTGTGGGGGCTCAGGGGGGACAGGTTTTGGTACTCACAGTCGTAGAGTAGTCCGGGGGTCCTCCCTGAGGTGTTGGTTCTCCACCAGCCGAGTCGGGGTCGCCGGGTGCAGTGTTGCAAGTCTCACGCTTCTTGCGGGGAGATTGCAGGGTTCTTTAAAGCTGCTCCTTTGGATAAAGTTGCAGTCTTTTTGGAGCAGGTCCGCTGTCCTCGGGAGTTTCTTGTTGTCGTCGAAGCAGGGCAGTCCTCAGAGGATTCAGAGGTCGCTGGTCCCTTTGGAAGGCGTCGCTGGAGCAGAGTTCTTTGGAAGGCAGGAGACAGGCCGGTGAGTTTCTGGAGCCAAGGCAGTTGTTGTCTTCTGGTCTTCCTCTGCAGGGGTTTTCAGCTAGGCAGTCCTTCTTCTTGTTGTTGCAGGAATCTAGTTTCTAGGTTCAGGGAGAGCCCTTAAATACTAAATTTAAGAGCGTGTTTAGGTCTGGGGGGTTAGTAGCCAATGGCTACTAGCCCTGAGGGTGGGTACACCCTCTTTGTGCCTCCTCCCAAGGGGAGGGGGTCACATCCCTAATCCTATTGGGGGAATCCTCCATTTGCAAGATGGAGGATTTCTAAAAGTTAGAGTCACCTCAGCTCAGGACACCTTAGGGGCTGTCCTGACTGGCCAGTGACTCCTCCTTGTTATTGTCATTATTTTCTCCGGCCTTGCCGCCAAAAGTGGGGGCCGGGGCCAGAGGGGGCGGGCAACTCCACTAGCTGGAGTGTCCTGCGGTGCTGTGACAAAGGGGTGAGCCTTTGAGGCTCACCGCCAGGTGTTACAGCTCCTGCCTGGGGGAGGTGTTAGCATCTCCACCCAGTGCAGGCTTTGTTACTGGCCTCAGAGTGACAAAGGCACTCTCCCCATGGGGCCAGCAACATGTCTCTAGTGTGGCAGGCTGCTGGAACCAGTCAGCCTACACAGATAGTCGGTTAAGTTTCAGGGGGCACCTCTAAGGTGCCCTCTGTGGTGTACTTTACAATAAAATGTACACTGGCATCAGTGTGCATTTATTGTGCTGAGAAGTTTGATACCAAACTTCCCAGTTTTCAGTGTAGCCATTATGGTGCTGTGGAGTTCGTGTAAAACAGACTCCCAGACCATATACTCTTATGGCTACCCTGCACTTACAATGTCTAAGGTTTTGCTTAGACACTGTAGGGGCACAGTGCTCATGCACTGGTACCCTCACCTATGGTATAGTGCACCCTGCCTTAGGGCTGTAAGGCCTGCTAGAGGGGTGTCTTACCTATACTGCATAGGCAGTGAGAGGCTGGCATGGCACCCTGAGGGGAGTGCCATGTCGACTTACTCATTTTGTTCTCACTAGCACACACAAGCTGGTAAGCAGTGTGTCTGTGCTGGGTGAGGGGTCTCTAGGGTGGCATAATACATGCTGCAGCCCTTAGAGACCTTCCCTGGCATCAGGGCCCTTGGTACCAGAGGTACCAGTTACAAGGGACTTATCTGGGTGCCAGGGTGTGCCAATTGTGGAATCAAAAGTACAGGTTAGGGAAAGAACACTGGTGCTGGGGCCTGGTTAGCAGGCCTCAGCACACTTTCAATTCAAAACATAGCATCAGCAAAGGCAAAAAGTCAGGGGGTAACCATGCCAAGGAGGCATTTCCTTACAGCAACCCACCACTGTAGAGACTTGAGAGACTGTGGCTTTGCACTCCCCAGGATTGAACAGTGGGCAAGCCACCCACTGTACAGACTTGAGAGACTGTGGCTTTGCACTCCCCAGTATGGCACAGTGGGCAAACCACCCACTGTAGAGACTTGAGAGACTGTGGCTTTGCACTCCCCAGGATACATCAATGGGCATGGAGCCCCATTCAGAGTCTGTGGTGTGGCCCTCCATGGCCATGTGGGATGCAGCTCCCTCGTGCTCCGGTGCCACTGTACCTCCGCCTGATGATGCTGATGTACAAAAGGACAGGGAGAGCAGGAAAAGGGGGGGGGGGACAGAAAAAAGAGAGTTTTAGTGCATGGTATACCGCTACCGTTGGCGTACAAGACAGACGCAGCAGCCCATGCATTACGCCGTGCTCCTGGCCTCTGCACATGAAATTTCTGGGATATGGCCTACATGGCAATGCTGGAAATCTGCACACATGGATGCCACAGGGGCAACTATACCTCAACTTGGCCCTCTTCTGAAGTGGGGTAGAGTGCCACATGGCACACATTACGGAGGGGCCTTGCCTACCTAACTCGCCCTGGCCTAGGGACACACACAGCCCACCTCCCCCACCCAGACCCCTCCACTGCACGCAAAGTCCACAGAATGAGGTTGTACTCACCCCCTAGTGTCTGCTGTGATGTCCTTAAGCGCCCATCCAACTCCGGGTAGGCCACCGCCAGGATCCGGAACGTCAGGGGGGTCATGGTGCAACGGGCACCCCTCCCACGTTGGGAGGCCATCCCCAGCTGAGCCTCCGCTGTCTTCTTTCTGCAGTGGCGAATGTCCTCCCATCTCTTATGGCAGTGGGTGCCCCGTCTCTGGTGGGCCCCCAGGGTCCGGACCTCCTTGGCGATGGCATGCCAAATGTCCCTCTTCTGTTGGGCGCTGACCTACATGACATACACAAGGAAAGAGGAACAGTCATTACCAACTACACCGTCGTTGTGAGTGGCCCCCTCCCTACTCTGGCCATGTGGGCCTTTTATTCCCATGCTTTACTGTAGTATCAACTCTGCCCCCTTCCCTCTTCCACCCAGCCCTGTCCACCCCGGCCTAGCCCATACAACGTGCTCCCTGTGTACTAACCTGTAGGTCTGGAGGACCTTAAAGTAGCATGTACTGGGGGAGGACCCCATCCACAAGTTTCTCCAACTCCTGCACAGTGAAGGCAGGGGCCCTTTCCCCAGACGCAGCAGCTATCGTCGCTTCCAGACCGAGGTCACAGCAGCACTAGCAGTGTAGGTCCTCTCCTGTCGAAGGTCAGGTATCTAGTGATTGAAGAGATAGAAAATGGCGTGACGTCCGCTGTGGTGACGTGCGCGGCGGTGCGCATCATCACCACCGGCGTACCTGTTCATTGGCTCCTGGTACCCATAGGGTCCAATGTAAACCAATGCAGCATTGCGCCGCGGTCTACGACCGCCTACCGCGACGGTGTGCAGCGCCAGCGCTGTTACCCCACAATCCCATTGTCCCAGTTTAGAGGTCAGGCAGCCGCCATTTCAGGGGCCCACATGGCTTCATTTACTACTGCGTCACACATTCTGAGGCCTACACTCAACACACATCCAGGAAGGGTTTATTGTCTGGTGTAGTCTTGTGTGTAGAGCAAGAGGGGGAGGGACCGGGAGATTATGTGGTCCAGTGTACAGTCTCCCACTAATATAATATACACAAGGTACACTGTTCCAAACGTGCTCAAATAGCCTAGGGCACCCGAGGTGTCAGGAGCAAGACCCTCACGCATCACAATGGATGACTAGCATCATCATTGGAAATTGCTCCTCGCCAGGCCGGCGCTGCAACGCCTGACGGGCTCCCCTAAAAAGTAGGGCACTCAGCCGTACTGTTCTGATGAAACCTCATCAGACAGGGATGTCTATACCGAGGCACCGGCATACGCTCGGAGAGAAAGATGTGAAACTAAAATTGGTTATTCATCCCAAAAATATTTCATTCCTTTAATCAATATACTGGTATGAAGACCAAGATTAAAATCAAAAATGAAAGTAATAAACTGAGTGTTGATGCTCAATTACTTTCAAAGAGCAACAAAATGTAGAGCACTGTAGTTATAACAGTACCCTCAGGTCAGGGTCGACATGTTTCGCGTCGTGTGGTCCTACAGGATCCAATGACGCTTCATCAGGACCAAACAAGAATTATTATATCATTTCTTCTCCAATTAACAAAAGGAAAAATGTGACGAAAGTTAAATATATGTACCGGTCACTTACACTTCAAGTAAACTGGCTACGTCACTGTCAGGTCACCCTAGGGGACAGAGAAGGGTAAATCAAAGAACCAACAAAAAATAAATAATCATGCACCTATTAATACCTCTTATTGTGAATATCATGGTAAAAAGGTGTTAGTTTCTAAAGTAAATCAGGCAGTCATTAATGTGAAAAGGGCTTACCATCCCCTTAGTCAGGAAAGGACTCCTTAAGATGCACGTTTCGGGGACTTGGAAAAACTCTGCTTAATAGTAAACATAAATCATCAACAGACACAAGGTAAATATATACTCCATTTATATAGCTCATAAGGGTAGCACCATCTGCTCTTTGTTAAGTGTGCTGTAATTGTGAGGCAAAGTTGGTGCTACAAATGACACAGCAATGTTTGTGCATGACAAGTATTAGTAAAAGTCATGAAAAGCGAGAATTCCATACAAAATTTGTAAAAATCAGTGAAAATCGGAAATACGGGCTACAAAGTCGCCTTAGCTCTACTCAAATTGGTAATCCAGCCCGTACTTCCGAGCTTAGAAACGCGCGTTTTACCACTTTTTGGCACACCGTTATTACATTTGTCGGACATTTATCCTTGCAGTAAATACACAGTAGAGAATTTCGGAATACACTGCTGTGGGCACAATTGTCGATATCTGTTTTACTGTGTGGCACTGATGGTGTTTTTCACTGATTTTTACTAATTTTGTATGGAATTCTCGCTTTTCATGACTTTTACTAATACTTGTCATGCACAAACATTGCTGTGTCATTTGTAGCACCAACTTTGCCTCACAATTACAGCACACTTTACAAAGAGCAGATGGTGCCACCCTTATGAGCTATATAAATGGAGTATATATTTACCTTGTGTCTGTTGATGATTTATGTTTACTATTAAGCAGAGTTTTTCCAAGTCCCCGAAACGTGCATCTTAAGGAGTCCTTTCCTGACTAAGGGGATGGTAAGCCCTTTTCACATTAATGACTGCCTGATTTACTTTAGAAACTAACACCTTTTTACCATGATATTCACAATAAGAGGTATTAATAGGTGTATGATTATTTATTTTTTGTTGGTTCTTTGATTTACCCTTCTCTGTCCCCTAGGGTGACCTGACAGTGACGTAGCCAGTTTACTTGAAGTGTAAGTGACCGGTACATATATTTAACTTTCGTCACATTTTTCCTTTTGTTAATTGGAGAAGAAATGATATAATAATTCTTGTTTGGTCCTGATGAAGCGTCATTGGATCCTGTAGGACCACACGACGCGAAACATGTCGACCCTGACCTGAGGGTACTGTTATAACTACAGTGCTCTACATTTTGTTGCTCTTTGAAAGTAATTGAGCATCAACACTCAGTTTATTACTTTCATTTTTGATTTTAATCTTGGTCTTCATCCCAGTATATTGATTAAAGGAATGAAATATTTTTGGGATGAATAACCAATTTTAGTTTCACATCTTTCTCTCCGAGCGTATGCCGGTGCCTGAGTATAGACATCCCTGTCTGATGAGGTTTCATCAGAACAGTACGGCTGAGTGTCCTCCTTTTTAGGGAGCCCGTCAGGCGTTGCAGCGCCGGCCTGGCGAGGAGCAATTCCCAATGATGATGCTAGTCATCCATTGTGATGCGTGAGGGTCTTGCTCCTGACACCTCGGTAGTCTTGTGTGTGACTGTGGGTACATACCTGGAGGAATAGTGACTGTTTATTCGCTGTTGTCCTTCTTAGGCACCGTCAGCTGGGACATATGAGAAGATGGCGGAATCCTCCAGTGTACCAACCGCTGGTGGACCTGTTGACAATGGAAGAGAGACATTTAATCGTCACCTACAGGTTTGACCATGCCACTATCCATGAACTATGTACCCAGTTGGAGCCAGACCTATCAATCAATCAATCAAAAAATTTGTATGGCGCGCTACTCACCCGGAGGGTCTCAAGGCGCTGGGGGGGAGGGGGGACCGCTACTGCTCAAACAGCCAGGTCTTGAGTTGCTTCCTGAAGGAGAGGTGGTCGTGGGTCAGACGGAGGTGGATGGGGAGGGAACTAAACTTGGTACCTGATGTCACCAATCCGCCATCCGACTGGAATCCCCCCTGACGTGCAGGTGCTGTCAGTGCTCCATTTCCTGGCAAGTGGGTCTTTTCAGACAACTGTGGCCATGGCATCAGGGATGTCCCAGCCTATGTTTTCCAATGTCTTGTCCAGAGTCTTGGCTGCCCTGCTGAAACATGTAAGGAGATACATAATTTTCCCTGAGGTGGAGGATTTGCCTACAGTGAAAGGTGACTTCTATGCTCTTGAACATATCCCCAACGTCATGGGTGCCATTGATGGGACCCATGTAGCTCTGGTCCCCCCGGCAGGAGTGAACAGGTGTTCAGAAACCGGAAGAGTTATCATTCAATGAATTTCCAGATGGTCTGTTTAGCAGACCAGTACATCTCGCAGGTAAATGCTATGTTTCCTGGCTCTATGCATGACGCCTACATCCTGCGCAATAGCAGCATCCCTGATATGATGGGTCAACTCCAGAGGCACCGTGTATGGCTACTGGGGGACTCTGGTTACCCCAACCTTTCCTGGCTACTGACACCAGTGAGGAATCCCAGGGCAGAGGAACGCTACAATGAGGCCCATGGGCGGACTAGGAGGGTGATCGAACGCACCTTCGGCCTCCTGAAGGCCAGGTTCAGGTGCCTCCATATGACAGGTGGGTTCCTATTCTACTCACCGAAGAAGGTGTGCGACATCATCATCACCTGCTCCATGCTCCATAATTTGGCATTGCGGCGCCAGGTGCCTTTTGTACAGGAGGATGATCCAGATGACGGTGTTGTAGCAGCTGTGGACCCTGTGGAGCCTGTGGACAGTGATGAGGATGAAGCTGAGGAAGAAGAAAACGACAACAGGGAGTCAGTCATACAGCAATATTTCCAGTGAAACACATGTGAGTACATTTTCTGGTTTAACATTATATTAACTTTCACACGTCTACCTCTATCCTGTACCGACATTTCACTCACTATTTGTTAACTGAGTTGTCCCCTTCCATTTCAGTTTCACAAATGTGGTAACCTGCGTGTCAACTGCTTGCATCCTTGAAGGGCTTGTGATGTGTGACATTGGTATGTTAGCCTTCCAATGGGTAACCCATTATGACACTGTCATTGATAATATAAAATTACAAATCATAGACTGACTCCATTTTATTTAGTGTTTCAAGGGTGTTTATTTAAGTGCTAAAAAATGAAGGGGGTTGTGAAATGGGGATGGGTGATGGTGGAGGAATGTCCATGGCAGAGTCTAGTCTATTAGTCTCACAGGTACATTGTACATCTGGCCATTGGAAGTGAAGCTGGGGCAGTTCCGATTTGGACAGGGTAACAAAGTGGGGCAGTGGGGGACAATCAGGGTGGTCTTATTTCCTGGCGGGGGTCTTGCCATCTTGCTCTGTCCTCTTCCTGGATCTCAGGGCCCGCTTGCGTAGTGGTTGTCCATCTGCAGGGGATGGGGTGCTGGTGTGGTGGTCCTGTGGCGGGGCGTCCTGTCCACTAGCGCCGGCGGAGGTGGTGGGCAGTTCATCGTCCTGACTAGTGTCAGGGGCCCCTTGGAGTGCCACGGTGTCCCTCAAGGTCTTTTGAATGTCCGTCAGCACCCCTACGATGGTGGCCAGGGCAGAGCCGATGGTCCTGAGCTCCTCCCTGAACCCCAAATACTGCTCCTCCTGCAGATGCAGGGTCTCCTGCAACTTGTCCAGGACCGTCGCCATCGTCTCCTGGGAGTGGTGGTATGCTCCCATGATGGAGGATAGGGCCTCGTGGAGAGTTGGTTCCCTTGGCCTGTCCTCCCTCTGTCGCACAGCAGCCCTCCCAGTTCCCCTGTGTCCCTGTGCCTCCGTCCCCTGGACCGTGTGCCCACTACCACTGCCCCCAGGTCCCTGTTGTTGTTGGGTTGTTGGGTTAGCCTGGGTGCCCTGTAGTGGTGGACACACCGCTGATTGACCTGCCCTGGGTAGGGAGGTTTGGGCCCGCTGGGTGGGTGCTGTGCTGGTGTTAACAGAGGTTGGAAGCTCGGTGTTGGGCTGTGGCTGGACAAGGGGAACCGACTGTCCTGAGGCCCACGATGGTCCCGGCTGGTCATCAAGATCCAATAGGGCAGAGCTGCTGTCGTCACTGTGGGCCTCTTCTGGGGGTGGAGTGGTGTTGTCTGGACCCTCTGGTGTGGTGACGTTCCTTCTGGTTCCTGCGGGAGTATAAGTACATGATTATTGCATGTGTGTGTGTAATGGTGTGCAATGGTTGGGTGTGCGTGAACCCCAATGCAGGCATTCCTGTGTGTGGGGTTGTGTGCTGATGGTTGGGGGGTGTTCTGGGTATGTGCAGTGGGCATGCTTTAGTGATGGGTGTCCATGCTTAGCTGTGTCATGCAGGTCTTGGGGTTGGGATGTGTAGTTAGTGTTATGGGTACATTAGTGAGGAGTTTGGGTGATAGGGGAAGGTGTGAGGGTGGGGGTGTGTGATAGCATGCAGATAGGGTGGGGGATATGATAGTGAAGATTTGACTTACCAGTGTCCGTTCCTCCAACGACTCCTCCGAGGCCCTCAGGATGCAAGATGGACAAGACTTGCTCCTCCCATGTTGTTAGTTGTGGGGGAGGAGGTGGGGGTCCGCCGCCAGTCCGCTGTACTGCGATGTGGTGCCTGGAGACCGTGGAACGCACCTTCCCCCGTAGGTCGTTCCACCTCTTCCTGATGTCCTCCCTATTTCTTGGGTGCTGTCCCACTGTGTTGACCCTGTCCACTATTCTTTGCCATAGCTCCATCTTCCTGGCTATGGATGTGTGCTGTACCTGTGAGCCAAATAGCTGTGGCTCTACCCGTACGATTTCCTCCACCATGACGCTGAGCTCCTCCTCGGAGAAGTGGGGGTGTCTTTGGCATGACATGGGGTGTTGTGTGTGATGGTGTATGTGTTGATGAGTGTGGTGAGTGTAGTTGTAGGTCGTGTTTTGTGCGTGGATGTTGTGTGGGTGATGGTGTTGTGTGCCTCTGTGTGATGGGGTTGTCTATTCTGTGCTCTCTCTCTCGCCTTCTCTCTGAATATTTTGGTTGTAGGGGTTTGTGGGTGATGTGGGTGTGTGTTTTATATTGTATTGGATGTGTGGGAGTGGTGTGTGTATGTGTATCAGGTGTGTGTATTTGTAATTGTCCAATGTGGCGGTGTTTTGTAGATGTGTGTGTATTTTGAGTGCGGCGGTGTGTACCGCCAATGGAATACCGCGGTTGAAAGACCGCCGCGTTGATTCGTGGGTCGTGATGGCATGGGCGTGTTTCTGTTGGCGTGGAGGTGGAGGTTTTGTTTCTGCATGTTTATCGCTGACCTTTGGTGTGGCGGGATTGTGTGGGTGTCTGAATTTCGGCGGATTCCGAGATGTGTGTCATAATAGCTGTGGCGGTCTACCGCCGCCGCCGCGGTGTATTGGCGGTCTTCTGCACGGTGGTAAGCGCCTTATACCACCAATGTTGTAATGACCCCCATAATTTTTCCCAAAGAAAACAGAGGTGTTTTTTGCAAACTGCTTACCTCTGGATTTTGGCATCTAACTTAGCCGGTACCTAGGGAAATCTACTAAACCTTCACATTTTTGAAAACTAGACGCCTGGGAGAATTCAAGATGGGGTGACTTGTGGGGCTCCCACCATGTTTTGTTACCCAGAATCTTTTGCAAACCTCAAAAGTGGGCTAAAACACACTTTCTCCTCACATTTCGGTGACAGAAAGTTCTGCAATCTAAGAGGAGCCACATAATTCCTTATACCCAGCGTATCCCCAAGTCTCCCGATAAAAATGATACCTCACTTGTGTGGGTAAGCCTAGTGCTTCCGACAGGAAATGCCCCAAAACACAAAATGGACACACGAAATTTTCCCAAAGAAAACAGAGGTGTTTTTTGCAAAGTGCCTACCTGTGGATTTTCGCCTCTAGCTCAGCCGGCACCTGGGGAAACCTACCAAGCCTGCACATTTTTAAAAACTAGTCAGCCAGGGGAATGCAAGATGGGGTGACTTGTTGGGCTCTCACCAGGTTTTGTTACCCAGAATCCTTTGCAAACCTCAAAATTTCACTAAAATTCACTTCCTCCTCACATTTCAGTGACAGAAAGTTCTGGACATCAAGGCCCATATTTATACTTTTTGACGCTAAACTGCGCTAACGCAGTTTAGCGTCAAAAAATTTAGCGCCGTCTAACGCCATTCCGAAGTGCCATGCGGGCGCCGTATTTATGGAATGGCGTTAGCCGGCGCAAGCAGACCGGCGCTGCCTGGTGTGCGTGGAAAAAAACCACGTAGACCAGGCAGCGCCGGCGTAGGGGGAAAATGGCGCTAGGGCGTCTTAAAATGGCGCAAGTCGGGTTGACGCAAAAAAATCGTCTTAACCCGATTTGCGCCATTTTTTCGACGCCCAGACGCCATTTAAATGACTCCTGTCTTAGTAAAGACAGGAGTCATGCCCCCTTGCCCAATGGCCATGCCCAGGGGACTTATGTCCCCTGGGCATGGTCATTGGGCATAGTGGCATGTAGGGGGGCACAAATAAGGCCCCCCTATGCCACCCAAAAAAAATTGAAAAATATAAAAAATTATACTTACGTGAACTTACCTGAATGTCCCTGGGGTGGGTCCCTCCATCCTTGGGTGTCCTCCTGGGGTGGGCAGGGGTGGCAGGGGGGGTCCCTGGGGGCAGGGGAGGGCACCTGTGGGCTCATTTTGAGCCCACAGGCCCCTTAACGCCTACCCTGACCCAGGCATTAAAAAGTGGCGCAAATGCGGGGTTTTTTGACCCGCCACCTCCCGGGCGTGATTTTTGCCCGGGAGTATAAATACGACGCATTTGCGTCGCAGTCATTTTTTTAGACGGGACCGCCTTCCTTGCATCTCATTAACGCAAGGAAGGCGTTCACGCTAAAAAATGACGCTCTTTGCCCATACTTTGGCGCTAGACGCGTCTAACGCCAAAGTATAAATATGGCGTTAGTTTTGCGCCGAATTTGCGTCGAAAAAAACGACTCTAATTCGGCGCAAACGGAGTATAAATACGGGCCCAAATTATTCCAAAGAAAACAGAGGTGTTATTTGCAAAGTGCCTTCCTGTGGATTTTGGCCTCTAGCTCAGCCAGCACCTAAGGAAACCTACCAAACAGGCGCATTTTTTAAAACTAGACCCTTAGGGAAATCAACAATGAGGTAACTTGTGGGGCTCTCACCAGGTTTTGTTACCCAGAATCCTTTGCAAACCTCAAAATTTGGCTAAAAAAACACTTTTTTCTCACATTTCGGTGAAAGAAAGTGCTGGAATGTGAGAGGAGCCTTAAATTACCTTCCACCCAGCATTCCCCCCAATCTCCCGATAAACATGATACCTCACTTGTGTGGGTAGGCCTAGTGCCTGCCACAGGAAATGCACCAAAAACAACGTAAACACATCACATTTTCCCAAAGAAAACAGAGGTGTGTGGCTCTCACCAGGGTCTGTTACCCAGAATCCTTGTCAGACTTCAAAAGTTGGCTAAAAAAACACTTTCTCCTCACATTTCGGTGACTGTAAGTTCTGGAATCTGACAGGACCCACAAATTTCCTTCCACCCAGCATTCCCCCAAGTCTCCCGATAAAAATTACACCTCACTTGTGTGGTTAGGCCTAGCGTCCGCGATAGCAAATGCCCCAAAACACAACATGGACACATCAAATTTTTCCTAATAAAACAGAGGTGTTTTTTGGAAAGTGCCTACCTGTGGATTTTAGCCTCTAGCTCAGACGGCACATAGGGAAACCTACCAAACCTGCGCATTTTTGAAAACTAGACCCTGAGGGGAATCGAAGATGAGGTGACTTGTGGGCTCTCACCAGGTTTTGTTACCCAGAATCCTTTGCAAACCTCTCATTTGGCCCAAAAAAACACTTTCTCCTCACATTTAGGTGAAAGAAAGTGCTGGAATCTGAGAGGAGCCTTAAATTTCCTTCCACCTAGCATTCCCCCAAGTCTCCTGATAAAAATGATACCTCACTTGTGTGGGTAGGCCTAGTGCTGAAGGGGTTGCTCCCTAAACATAAAAAAAAAAAAAGAACAAAGACAAAAATAATCCCTGGTGTCTAGGGGTTTTTCTGCCCCGCCGGGCCTAATTATTTTAGGCCGATCTGCCCCCAGGGGGCAGAAATGGCCTAAAAATGATTTGCCCCCCTGGGGAGCGGCCCTTGCCCAAGGGGCCGCTCCCCTTATGTTTGGTGTCCAGTGGCCATTTCTACTGCCCGATCACATCGCGACCGAGCAGCAGAAATACTTGCAGAGACATGCCTCTCTGCTAGCCCCCTCCTCCGAGCGGAAGAGAAATGCTTAGCATTTCTCATCCGCAATTGCGCTTGAAGCATGCTTCCAGTGCGATGGGAGGAGACTCCTCATCAGACATCACTGGTGGGCTCAGGGGGGGTCAGGGGTGGAAGCGGAAACGATTCCCCTTCCAGCCCTGACCTGGGAGGGAGTGGAGGGGCGGCCCTCGGGGGGAGCGCTAGTTCTTCCCCCTAGGGCCGGTACATGAACATAATGGTTAAGTCTGTGGTGCCTGAGAGAAGCAGCCATGGACGTAACTATCATGTCTGTGGCGGTCAAGGGGTTGAAAGGGGTTAATCTGGCCTAGGCTAAAATGCCCCCCAGGGAGTGATCCTTGCTGAAGGGGTCACTCCCTAAACATAAAAGAAAAAAAAAGAAAAAAAAAATCCCTGGTGTCTAAGGGGTTTTCTGCCCCCAGGGCCCGCTTCACTTATGTTCATTTAAAAAAAAAATCCCTGGTGTCTAGTGGGCATTTCTGTTGCCCGATCGCAGTGCGACCGGACAGCAGAAATGCTTGCAAAGACATGTCTCTGCTAGCCCACTCCTCCTGAGTGGAAGAGAAATGCTGAGTATTTCTCATTCGCAATCAGAGGTGACCTCTGATGAGTTCAGCGTGCTGACATCATCAGAGGTCACTGGGGGGGGTCTGGAGAGGGCCGCGGTGGAAGAGGAAGCGATTCCCCTTCCAGCCCTGACCTAGGGGGGTGGCCCTCGAGGGGAGCGCTAGCGATTCCCCCGAGGGCCGGTACATGGACGTAATGGTTATGTCCGTGGCGCCTGAGAGGCGCAGCCACGGATGTAACCATTACGTCCGTGGCAATCAAGGGGTTAAAAGGGGCTTACATCCCGCCCTCACTTTTCAATGGTTTGTGTGCTTGCCACTTACTTTTCCTTCATTGCTATTGGTTGTTGCATGCCATTTCCTGCTGTTTTTCGTGTGTTTTTCTTATCAGTAGCTCGTGACCCAAGTACACCTATTCACCCACTTTTGTTGAACTTTGTTTTGTACTCCGCCTTTTATCTACAGTAAACTCCCCAGGGCTGCATGTATTTTGTGCATGCTTGTTTGTCTGACACTTCCCCGTGGTAGCACGCATTTTATGTGTGTTTGTCGGCTGCATGTTTTTGAGGACGGGAGTTATTTCTCAGGAAGCACAGAAAAACAAACACTTGAGGGAGGACATAACAGGAATAATTAGAACACTGGCCCTCACGTCACAGAATAGAAGCTAATCCTTTGGAGTGGCATAGGTGTTTCTTCTACGGCATAGGAACTTTTTTCCTGGGCTTTTGGTCCACCTTTTCCGTGACTGAGTTACGTGTTTTTATTGACACAATGGCAGTCCTGTTCTTGGCTGCTCCCATCAGCTTTTTCTCCCTTCCCTGCAGACCTGATAGTGCTATTCTTGTCCGTGCCCTCTGTGTTGCTTAATCCCATCATCCCAACACGCTTTCCATTTAATTTTCAAGACGTCAGTGCCTCAAACTGAGACTTGTTGAATCTGCCAGTGCTTGTATCAACTCGTGGTCACCCGCCTACACCTCCATGACAGAAGCACTCTGTGATGAGCTTTCTCCGCTCTACAAATGTTCAACCCTCATTTCTTTGTAGGTGTTTCGATTTCAGGGATTTACTAACTGAGGATGGATTATGTAATTATCTTTACCATTCAGCAGAAATGTACTAGCATACAATGTGACTAATGCACCCTATCAATTCTAAAATTGCCTGGTTTGACCATCAAAAACGATAATAGCTCGGGACTCCCAATATGTAAATTAAGCTATGGCGTTTAGCCTATCACCTGTGTCTACCACCGGACCGAATCACGGCCCACACTGTGGAATGCCCATCAGCCATGTTGGCATAGTTTATTCCTTCCATTCTATGTTTGTTTGCTTTGCTTTGGTGCCAGTTTGGAAGCATGGCGATGTCTTGTTTGCTGTGATACGTGAACATTAAACTTAGGGCTACACTCTAGCCAGTTCAGCAGAGTAGCTTGCACTCCTCCGTGACACAATGGTACCGCCACTTTGGAGCCTATGAAAAGTGGCTTTCAGACTGTAAATAAGGCTCGTGGGAGAAAGAGCAGAGCTGAAGTGAGGCCAATAGAGATTAGAATTGTTGTCACCCATGAGCAGACAGACCAGGAGAATTACTGCATTATTTATACTTGGTTTGTATGTGTGTGTGTTTATTGTATGATGTCCCTGCATCGGTCTTGGACTCAGCAAGAGCCCGAGATGTTTTCTGCGTATCTTTTCTGGGTGTTTGCTACTGTTCACCACTTTGCACAATTTATGTGTGCTGCTTCAAGCAGTGTGTCATTGATGCTGCAAATGGCTCAATCAGAGGCAAAAAACAGTGTTGTGCTCTTAACATGCCCTTGTTGCACTCGGCCAGTCCTGGTGTGTGAAGGAGAGTGTAGCTAATCAGTAGGACTCTGAAGTTCAGCAAGAGTTTTAGCACAAGCAGAATCATGTGGGTGGTCCTCCTCTCATATTAGTATAATTGTTTCAGAACAGAAGTGTTACATCTTGAACTATCTCTCAATCCAAAATCACCCATTCAGAACATCGCTAGCATGCCACTGATAACTTCAAATGCCATCAGCTTGTCCTAAATATATATTTTTGTGACCTCTGCACTCCACTTCTTTATGTGCCCAAGATCTACCTGTTGACCTGTGACCAGGTCAGAAAGCCCTTTAAAAAACTGGCTAATACAGCTCAAGATTGTTTCTTTCCTCCTTTTGTCTACAGAGTTAGCAGCAGAAAACCCTGGGCATTATCAAGCTCTATAAAAATCATAAATAAATGAATAACAATGTAGTATTTTTATTGCAAGCACCAGGAGCCAATGCATAGGCTCAAACCGGGTTTCTCCGTTTCAAAGTCCACAGCTCTGACCGTTACACGACACCCTCTCCCACTAACTACATGTCTGGTTTACTGACACCGTGGTATGATGTATGATGGTGTTTCTGATGTCCGTGTATAGGCATCTCAGTGCTGTCTTCATAGCTGCTAAGATTTCAGCTTGCTTATGTGTGGCATTTTACCATGAATCAGTTTGCTTAGGTGTGACATTTCAATGCCCAGGAGTGACACTTAGGTAACATTTTATTGTGAGTGGGATATAGCCTTTATGGCCATGCTGTTTGATTCATTTCAGAAATAACTTCCTTTTGTGCAGTCAAATGCAATTCACCTGAAGTACTTTTGAGGGGTACTAAATTAATAATGCTCAGAAGAGCATCCCTCAATTCTGTGCACGCTTTTCCCGTACAGCCTGTTGCAGTTGAATATAGTTGATGATGTATACATAGACATAATTGAACAAAGCGCTTGACTCAGGACACAAAGCTGTCCACCTTTCTTGCTGTCTTAGTCTAACTTTATTAATGTGTTTATATATTGTTAGCTCCCACCAGTGGTGTGGTAGTATAACATTGTTACTCGTGATTACTGCCTCTCAGAATGCAGTCACATGCACTTATATGTGGATGGAAGTATGTTGGTTGATGAAGCTTGACAAAGATAGACATAGGGGAAGTATGGAGGAGAGCTATAGTATGTATAGTTGCAGAGCTTGACCATCTGGGTCCTGGAATCTCAGAGAGCCTTGCAATGTCATCAGTATAGCTTTCCCTTTCTTCCTCCTGCTGTTTATCACACAATTGTTTGGCATGTGAGAAGAACAAAGCAGCAACTACATTGTTCAAGAGGTTATCTAGATAGTATTCAAGCTAACCTCTGGCCTGATGCTTCCAGTAAAAATACTTTCAAGCTTCCCAGGCTCATACTCGAGTAGCTCACCCAGGTCAGTATTTCATTTTTTGCATTATGCTCTTTGGAGTCCTGTGTCTCCAGTGCCTAATTTGTGCTTGTTGTTTCTTGCGCAGGGCACCAGCACTTATTTTTGAGGGCGAGCACTTATTTTTCTGCCTCAAGCATTTACTGCGAGAAGAAGACACATATGGGAAAGACAGAGAAAGAGAAAAACTAAAAAGCGTCACAATGGGAGAAAGCAGAAACCTGCAAGATTGAGCTGATGGGTCAGGGAGTGGCTTTAGAAGGATTGAACAGGCCCGAGATGGCTTTAGGATCACGCTGCCTTAGTATTCCGTGTTCGCACATTTAATTGCAGGCTCCTCATCTTTAAGGAGGGCTTTGGGCACCGGCACTCTGTGTATCACATTATCAACTCAGGACTTCCTGTAGAATTATGCAAACAAAGAACCCAGACAGGATTAGCTGATCAAACATGGAGCTGGAAAACTTGAGAACTTAACAAAAGATTGCCACCTTTCTCTTGCCAGACTAAGCTGAGCTGTCAATTTGTCAGATGCATCCAGCAAAAACTAAAAAATAATAATAATAATTTATAAGCATCATAATGCAAAATAAAAATTGGAGTTAATGATCTAATGATACCTGATGTACAGCTCTTTGAGATCTCAGACTGCTCTAAACTGTTAAACTAAATGTTTTTTCGAGGCACAACAATACAGGCAATGTGACCCTGCCTTCAGTTCACAAAAAACAAAACATCTGCCCTATTTGATAGAAATGAAACACTAGCATATTGTTTTTACAATGCTATTAATAACCAGTGGTATTATTACACATTTTAATAGTATACAATTTACCAACCATAAAAGAATGAGAGGCTGAGTTGTCTTTGCTTGGCACATTCAAAACATGCAGCAGATCACACCAGATGTCAGTGGCTAACTTGCTGAGCAGCATAGTTTTTCTCTTTAAACCTGATCTGCACAATACACAGCCTTTGTTTCTTATCTGAAAGAAAAGGCAATGGCACAAGATTCACATCAGGTTAAGAACACAGAGATGGACACGCACAGAAATAAATACACAGTGCTAAACAAACAATTGCATTGCATATAGAGAAAAGCAGAGGAAGAAAGGCATGTCCATATGTTAACAAAGCCATGCAGATCAGAATGCACTGTGGCAGGATACCCTCCCAGGTGATAGTGCACTATACAACTCTGCATAACATCACATATGTACACACACGGATTAACACAGCCACACACATGAAGACAAACATATACATGCATACATAGACATACTGACACATGTAGACAGATGTACATACACACAAAGAGAGAAACACTACTTCATACATAGACATGGATACCAGATGGACACATTTTTGTTTTTGTTTAAATCTGTTTTATTATATTGTCTTTTAGTTCAAGAAAACATTAACCAGTACATTAATTACATTTAACCTTGACATACACTAGGTCACGTTCAGTATTCTAAATCAAGCAGAACATTTACAAATCCTGCTAAAACATATATTAATAGTACAAACAATCAGTACTATGCATAAAGTATCAAGTTGTAGTGCAAACTACAATAAAACAAGAACCCTTTGTGATTCCTTAGTCAGTGAGAACACATGAATTAAAAAGTAAACTTAATTAAATAAAAAATGTTACAGTGCTGCTATGTAACATGTTTTTTATTTAATTAATTTTAGGAGCTTTTTTATATAGCACCAGAATCAGCTGAAGGTACAGAACAGCTTTTATATTACCATAAGTTACTTCATGCAAGCACTCAGTAACTAATTGCCTCTGATTTAAACGTGCTTTTCACAATTTTATTTTAGGGTCAGTTTTATAGCGCGTCAACATCACCCAAAGGTACAGGAGCGCTTTATATTACCACCAGTTATTGCACAATATATTGCCCTTCTCAAAAAACAAGTCATTACACTGTTACGGAGTTTCTTTAACTTATATAGCACAACTGCTCACCAAGCTAAAACTTAACTAAAAAAAGGCATATAATTAATCACGTAGTCTAAACCTATTGCATTTGCCAAGGCTTTTTCTTTACAGTTATAGTGATAAATGAAACATTATTCACTATTAGTGTCATAAGAAAACGAGACAAAACAGACTGGAGCCCCAGCCAATGTCCGAAAGAACTAAGGATAAGCTGGCTATGTGTTCCTGGCACTTATTTTGTTGATATTTGAGGTCAGGAGTTGTTAAATCAGTGCCAATATTTGCAAGGGCCAAGCCAGGGGTTGCAGATGCGACAGACTGATGTAGAAGGTGCTCCTGTTGTGTAGTAGTGATAGAAAAAACATATCCTGGTCACCTCTGCCTTCTCTTGAAAGGAAACTCAAGGGCGCATCTTTTTGGATGCTATGGAGTTTCAAAAGGCATGCAGGCAAAGTTAACGTTTTCACTGAGAAATTTACCTAACAAAACGTTACTTTAACTTTGTTTGTTTCACAGACACACAGCATCCTACTTCTGCACATGTGCTACATGTGTCTTACAGAATCAATTAAATCAACACAGACACAGGAGGTCAGCGTGAGGGTCGGAGTAGTCACATGACAGTGTATCTTTACCCAAGGACATGTAGGCCACATTCTCAGTGACACAGATAAAAATGTCTATACCCAATATTAAATTCAAAATACTGAGGGGCACATTATTATGAATTCTGATGTAATGCTTTATTACTGCAGGATCCCATCAGAAAAAACTGAGCTGTGTTACGCCATTTCGTTACCCCATGGATGTGCTGTATTTATGGTATGACGCACCGTAAGGCAAGGACCAAAGATGCGTCACAAATTCTGACTCAATGGTGTCAGGAATGGTGCTATGTGCCACAACACAAGTACTCCCTATGTTATGCAAAGCTAAATTATGGGTCGTAAAGCACCTTTTCATTTCACAGAACAGTATTGCATGATGCAGGAGTGCTTTGCTTCACCGGGGGCACATACAAAAGTGACACATTCAACCCAGCAATACTTCACAATACTGACAACCGTGGAAGGAGCCTCAGGGAGCCAGGAGGGTAAAATCCACTAACCCAGAAGACTTGCCAGCATACCTGGGGAAGTGGAACAGGAAGTCCAACTTCAGTGAGGAGGAGAGCCAGATATTAATAAGTGAGGTGGCAAAAAATGAACATCTTTTTGTCACCTCAAACTTGCCATTATGGAATAAGAAGGCCATTTCGCAATCCAAAATAAACAAAATCAACTGTGATGCACAAACAAAGTGGACCAATCTGGAGTGCGAGAAGAGGTGGCATCATTATAAATGCAGGACATAAGAGGAGTTAGATCCATTGAATGCACAGGTGGAATTCCTCATCCAAACAGAGTTGAAGTGAAAGGGTAAGACAGAACTAAATTGGAGGACCAGGATCAACTAAAGGGTGGATCAAAACAAGTGTCCATATATTAGCTAACTGACATGCAGGCCAATACAACAACACACTTCGCTATGCTGTGATGTGCTGCGTAAAAGGGAAAGGGCTGGAATTCCCCAAATGCCAAGACATGCTGCACAACATTGTCCTTTTCATGAGAAGTACCTATGTTACCAGCCCAGTCCAGCCCTGCCAAGATTCACAGGTCCATGCTTGATAATGTGCTACCCAGTCAAGGAATTATCTCTCAGTACAGGGACTTGTACTGCCATGCATACCTTCACAAAAGAGGACTACAAGTTACAGAATGCAAAGTACAAAACCTGGGTAGGACTAGCACATCATTCATGGACCCGAAAAACGTGGCAGAGATGCCAGTGCTAATGCAGGCCTCCTTGCACCAGCACACAATAGTGCTTGTGTTGGGGACAGGTAGCCCAAAGTGTACTGTAATGTAAAGGTAGGCATTGTGTCTATGTAGAGGGTCAGTGTGTCATCCAAGATGGTCTCCAGGTGCTGAGATGGTGTATGCCCTGAGAGTATTATCACTCAAATAGAGGGCATTCCAGCCAGTGGCATCTTTTACTGTGCGCCACTTCATCAACAGCTTCGCTGATCTTGGCCTTGACTTTCCAGTAAATCAGGAGGACTGTCAGAAGAACAAAAGGCATACCTTTTGCCTTCTTTCAGGTTTGGGATCAGGGATCCTTCCACAGACCGGGTCAGGCAGAAGAGACAACACTGCTATGCACTCATGTAAGACATTAGGGTGTAGGTGGAATTCTTAGACCCATGATTATGTCAGGATGTTGGGACTGTTTTTATGTTTCACTCTAATGGTCACAATCATCACTGTATTATGTTTCATTCTCCTAATAATCACAGCTAGTGCGTTTTATCCTAGAATACAGTTGCTTTAATAAATGCATTGAAACTTATCCTGCATCTCCTGATCTGCCTTCACATGTATGAGACTTTGAGGGTTATTCTAACTTTGGAGGAGTGTTAATCCGTCCCAAAAGTGACGGTAAAGTGACGGATATACCACCAGCCGTATTATGAGTTCCATAGGATATAATGGACTCGTAATACGGCTGGTGGTAAATCCGTCACTTTTCCGTCACTTTTGGGACGGATTAACACCTCCTCCAAAGTTAGAATAACCCCCTTTGTGTATATGAGAGAAAGAATATGATCTGTCAACCATGACTTCACTGAGGTGTCAGAGTTTCATGTTCTCGGCTGCCACAAATCACCTTTATTTTCTAGGTTTGGGTGAGATGCTGCTAGCTAGCCGGCGCAGTCAAGGTTGACAGCTTCCAATCAGTGTTGGTCTCACTCAGTCACCCACATGAGGTGGTGTGTTCGCCATGAACTCAGCAGTCTTACCCCCATGGTAAGAGTCCTACAACATCGCCATGTGTACAGTTACTAGTATAAATCCAAATTTTATGCAGCTGACCTGATGTGCTGGGGGAGGTTATCCCGGGTAAAGGAGTACATGTATGAAAACATCCTATCTCCTGGTATGATAATGTGGATTTTGGGGTTGTAGGTGAGTGGAAGTGATGCACAGCAGAGGGTCATGATTGCTTGGTGGAAGCGTAGATGGTGTATAAGCTAGGTGGATGCCTTATAGTTTAGTGTCTTCTTGGTGTGTGGCTGAGGATCTTGAATTGCCAGTGCATCAGTATGGTGAAGCAATATAGGTTTCTGAGGTGACGTGATATGTGTGCTGTAAGGTAGGCTGAATAATAGCCTGGAAGGGGTGTGTTGGCTATTGACTCATGTAGCAGGTGTACAGAGATGCTGTAGTAGAGGTCATTGGAGTATTACAGTCAACATGTGATAGTGATCTGGGTTATGGTTGTACAGGTGTCAGGAGGGAGCCATATATAGTAATGTCTGAAAATACAAATAAAGTGAAAGCAGGTGGAGGAGAGTGTGGCAATTTGAAGTTTCATGGTGAAGTATGTGTCCAGGATGATGGACAGGCATCTATGGTGGTTAGAAGGTTAGGATTTTCAGCCTAGTCATGTGGGCAACATCGGTGAGTACATGTTGCATGAGCAATCATCTCACATACAGGTAGCCATGTTGATTAATGTCAGATATTTACTACTGTTGGTGGTGTTGGTGTCACATGAGTATCTGAGCTTGATCTGGGTATCTTAGGTGTAAGAAATGAAGTACAGTCCCTGGTTCTTAATAATGATTGCCCCTCAAGAGCCATCTCCATGACCAAGAGAGTTGGGCAGAGATGGACTCTGGCGATTAATTATCTGGGTTCTCCGGGAATGGATTGAGCATGAACTGTTGCACACTGCCAAATATGAAGGAGACTATCCACTTCAGATGTGTTCCTTAGTTCTTAATTTTGTAGAGTCTGGAGTTGACTGTGTGTGTTATAAAATTGCAAGAATCTCCAGGCAAATTTGGATTAAGACCTTGTGCAAGACCTTCCCCTTACATACAATTTAACAAGGAGGCTTGATGTATAGTTTTGTGTGGCTGTTTCTGAATCATGTATCCTATGCTCCAATACTGCACAAATTGCATGCAAGGCAGTACAACAAGGCAGCTTGGTGCATAACGCTGTGTGAATGCCAGAGTGCAGGATAGTGTGAGTTGAAATAAAAATTGGTATGTCTTGGTCAGTGCTGCCCTGCAAACAGATGGCTAGAGCAAACGTAGTCACCCCTGGTACATGGTGCAATGGTCTCTGCAGTGGTGCCATACAGCCAATTTTTCTACAGAGCAGGCAGACTGCACAAACATGTAAATGTGTCCCATATTTGAACTAAATCATTCAGGCAAGACAGCAAGCTAGTGAGCTGTGTTAGGTTGTGTGAAAATTACACTACTAGGGCCCCTGATGAATAATGAGGTTGTGTGAACAACGTACATGTCTTGCCATGTGAAAAATCAACTAAATTACTACATGGCCATATGCATTTGTAAAAACATATGTTCCACACATCCGTGTGTACTTGAAAGTGAAGAAAAATACTGCCTCTATGTTACAGAAATCACTTATGTTATATTCATTCATGAAATCCTCTAAACATATCAATATGTCTTTACAGACGGACTACCATCACCTCCTGGAGAGCAACCTGTCCATGATGCCCAACCTGTTGAGCATGTCTCCCATGAGCTTCTGGACTCTTTTGACAATTGACCAACAGAAATGACAAGGATAGACAACATTGTTGAGCCTCCAAATAAACAGACACACACAGAACATGGGTCCTCAACCCACTGCTGTAATCAACATTACTGCTGAGAATTCTGAGGACCCCAAATTGATTTTCAATGGCGAGTGATAGGAGTCCAGCAGCAGATGGCTGTTGAGATCCGGCAGAGATGGAGACCACAGCAGGCACTCTTGAGGGAGCCAATAGGTGTCTTAGCCCAATAAGGGTTTGTCAAAGGCCATCACAGACCCCTACATTTGGCTCCAGAGGATTGATGAGTCCTTAGCTGACATCACTGTTGTCATGATGTAGAAGGAACAACAACACCAGCCTTCTACATGTGATGACTTTGAAGTTGTCAAGCAGCGGGGCATTAATACCTACTCTATAGCAATAATGAGTGCCTTCAAAAGCTATGTTGTTGCTTTTTTGGCAAACTAGCAAACCTTGCAGGGGACTACCATGCTGCCTTACTGGCAATCATAAATGTTGTTGGGAACATGGGAGTCACATCTTTTCCCTCTGATGGGTGTGCGTCTCCCCTTCAAACTCGCAACATCGATGGGTGACCCATCATGCATCAGAGGAGGAAGATGTTGCTTTCCCCAGTTTTCAAAGGAAAATATCCCAATGAACATTTGTGACTGACCCCTGGCCAGTTTTCAAATTTTCAAAAAATCTATCTTGTTTCGGACATCATGCCCCCCTCTTATAATCCCAGGACAGTACTCATGTTTGTTCAGCAGTTTTTCTGTCCTCTTGGGTTCCTAAATCCAAAGCAACACCCCCTAACGCCCTAATGGCAATGTCCTTCTCATTGAAATCATGAGACAAATGTCATTCTTTTATCTCATAAGTAAACAAAGTTGTAACTAGACAAAATAATTGTCTTGTTAACAATATCTATATGGCACTTTATGTGGCCAAACATAACCATACATAGTATTGTATGGTTCTGCCCCAAAGGTCTACAAATATACTGGAAATATAAGCACCAATGTGACTTTTGTGAACGTAAAGAAGATTGAGCTAAACTTATTTGGACATGGTGTCTTGGTATGTACACATACACTATTTCCACTCATTGTCATGATTAGTGATGGGTACTTTAGCAATGTCATGTCAGAATGATTCAGTTTCCTGCTAGACACTAAGGACCTCTTTCGGAGTTTGGCAGACTGTCTGTACTGTTTGCCAAATTTCCAACATGGAGGTTGCTACCATATTGGCTACCTCCCTGCCAGACCCATTAAGATTTTCCCATTGGCTGGCGTTCGGAAACTGAGATATCTGTCCACCAGCTTAGTGGGAAACAGGCAGCAGAATTGTCTATGGCTTGTAATCAAGCCTGAGGCAATGCTGCCACTGCAGGGTGCACCAGCACCTTCGCAATGTTCACTGTCTGCACAGCAGACAGTGACCATTCTGATGGAGGTAGGCAGGGAGACCCCTGCATTGCCCAGGTCAAGTGCATGGGCAGTGCAGGGCCACCCCTGTGGCCCTCTGCACCTTCTTTCGATCAGCTTTTGCTTGACAGAAAACCACCATGAAAAGGCTGGTAGAGAACAAGGTCGTAATCAGCAGAGCGGCGCTTCTTGCAGCTCCGTCCTGGCTGATTGCGATCTTTGCCACCAGGGTCTTAATGTGATGGTCAGACCTCCACAGAAGCGGCGGTCCTGTCCTCCACTGCGAGACTATCCGTCGTAGAGCGCCAGCCTCGTGATGAGTGCCTAAGCTTGGGCAGAGTTCCCAGAGTTCCACTACACAGACCTCTGTAAAGTGACTGAAAAAACCTCTGCACTGTGAAGTGTTCTGCAAAGCAGCAGAGTGTGTTAGGTCACGCCACTGGTGCAGATTGTTAGCGCTGGGTGCTTGTCACGCACTGTAAAATCAACATGAATGGTACTACGCAAAGCGCAAGTGGGCGCTGCTTCTTTTTTGTCGCTCTTGTAGATTTTCTACTCGAGCAGCAGCTTCTCCAATGCAAACAGAATGTTTCTTAACAGTAGGTGTAGCAACCACATGTGACCGCCCGCATTGAGAAATCTCACCAGGACGTAGTCTAGAGCAAGATTTCCCACGCTCACACTCGAAAACTTAACGCTGGCAACACGAGTGAAGAGAAAACTCCAGTCCACTATGATACTCAGAGATTTTCAGAACTCCGCACTCTAAGTGGAGCGCAGAGTGGGAAAAATGCTGCAATGTCTGTGAGCAGAGAAGAGTTCACCACCCAACACTAATGGACAATGTAGGAAGTTGGCTCTGTATATACTATCTCAAAGTGAGAGATAGTGTGCACAGAGTCCAAGGGTTCCCCTTAGAGGTTGATAGTGGCAATAATAGATAATACTAATGTTCTATTTGTGGTAGTATGGTTGAGCAGTAGGCTTTTCAGAGGGTAGTGTTAAGCATTTGTTGTACACACACAGGCAATAAATGGGAACAGACACTCAAAGACTTAACTCCAGGCAAATAGGTTTTTATATAAAAATATTATTTTCTTAATTTAGTTTACAACTACAAGATTCAGAATTCAAGTAAATACATCAATTGTAAGGTACTTGGCATAGGTAAATATAGAACTTTGAATCAAAACAGTAATGTACACAGTTTAGCAGGAAATGGCAATAAGCTATTTTAAAAGTGGACACTGCAAAATTCAACAGTTCCTGAGGGAGGTAAGTACAAGTTAGTTTAGCAGTTACGTAAAGAACTTACAAGTTCAGTCTCTGGGGCATAGGAAGCCCACTGTTGGGGGTTCAAGTAAACCCCAAACACCCAGCACCAGCAACACAGGGCCGGTCAGGTGCAGAGGTCAAAGTGGGGCCAAATAACATAGGCACCTATGGAGACTTGGGGTGATCCAGTTCCAGTCTGCTAGCAGGTACGAACCTGCATCCTCGGGGAGCAGACCAGGGGGGTTTTGTAGAGCACTGGAGGGGTTCCCAACCAGGAACACAAAATAAACCGTCAGCAGCACAGGGGCGGCCGGGTGCAGTGTGCAAAGTAGATCTTGGGTTTTGTATTGGTTTAATGGAGGGACCCGGGGGTCACTCTGGCTATGCAGGCAGGTCACAGGGGGGCTTCTCGGGCCAGTCACCAGCTGGGCAAAGATGAGGGCCGCCTGCTGGTCACTCCTGAACTGGTAGTTGGTTCCTCTCAGGCCTGGGGACTGCGGGTGCAGTGCTTCTTCCAGGCGTCGGTTTCTTGGTTACCGGGCAGTCGCGGTCAGGGGGATCCTCTGGATTCTCTCTGCAGGCGTTGCCGTGGGGGTGCAGGGAGGTCGTCTCATGGTTGCCAGGTTGTGTGAATTGCCTGGAAATCCTCACTGCAGTGTTGGTTTCTCTGGACACGGGCCGGGGGCGTCGGGTACAGAGTGTTGGGGAATCACGCTAAAGGAGTGATTTGATAGTCCCTTTAAAGATGGTTTCTTTTTTTGATTCGGACAGAGTTGCTGTCCACAGGAGTTACTTGGTCCTTTGGGTTGCAGGGCAGTCCTCTAAGTCGGCGAGGTCGCTGGTCCCGCTGGATGCATCACTGTTGCAGGTTCTCTGAATCTGGAGACAGGCCGGTAGGGCTGGGGACTAAGCAATTGTCATCTCCGTCTTCTCTGCGGGGTTTTCGGGTCAGCAGTCCTTCTTCTTGTTCACGTCGACAGGAATCTGTTTTCCTGGGTTCAGGGTTGCCCCTAAATACTAAATTAGGGGGGTGTTTAGGACCAGAGAGCAGTAGCCAATGGCTGCTGTCAGTGAGGGTGGCTACATCCTCCTTCTGCCTCCTCCCTTTGGGGGGGGGGCACATCCCTAATCATATTGGGCTAAATCCTCCAAAGCAAGATGGAGGATTTTTTAGGGAAGGCGTCACCACAGCTCAGGACACCATAGGGGCTGTCCTGGCTGGAGGTTGACTCCTCCTTGTTTTTCACATTATCTCCTCTGGACTTGCCACCAAAAGTGGGGGCTGTGTCCGGGAGGCGGGCACCTCCACTAGCTAGAGTGCCCTGGGGTGTTGTAACACCAGGCTTAAGCCTTTGAGACTCACCTCCAGGTGTTACAGTTCTTGCCGGGGGAGGTGTGAGGCACCTCCACCCAGGATAGGCTTTTTTCCTGGTCACAGAGTGCACAAAAGCACTCACCCCATGTTGCCAGAAACTAGTATGGAAGTGGCAGGCTGGCAGAGACCGGTCAGCCTAGCACTAGCAGTTGGGCTTGCATGCAGGGGGCATCTCTAAGATGCCCTCTGAGTGCATTTCTCAATAAATCTCACACTGGCATCAGTATGGATTTATTGTGCTGAGAAGTGTGGTACCAAATGTCCCCACCAACACACACAAGCTGTGAGGCAGTGTGCATATGCTGAGTGAGGGGTCCCTAGGGTGTCATAATACATGCTGCAGCCCTTAGAGACCTTCCCTGGCCACAGGGCCCTTGATACCAGGGGTACCATTTACAAGAGACTTATCCGTGTGCCAGGACTGTGCCAATTGTGGCGACAAAGGTACATTTTTAGGGAAAGAACACTGGTGTCGGGCCTGGTTAGGAGGGTCCCAGCACACTTTCAATCATAACTAGCATCAACCAAAGGCAAAAAGTTAGGTGGTAACCATGCCAACAGTGGCATTTTCCAACACACCCAACCAAACGAAAGAGGATGAGACTAACCTTTCCCAAGAGTGTCTTCATTTTCTAAGTGGAAGAACCTAGAAAGGCCACCTGCATTGGCATGGGCAGTCCCAGGTCTGTGTTCCACTACAAAGTCCATTCCCTGTAGGCATATGGACCACCTCAACAGTTTAGGGTTCTCTCCTTTCATCTGCATAAGCCATCTGAGAGGTCAGTGGTCAGTTTAAACCATAAAGTGAGTACCAAACAGGTATGGTCTCAACTTCTTCAGTGACCAAACCACAGCAAAGGCCTCCCTTTCAATGGCACTCCAACACTGCTCCCAGGGGAGTAACCTCCTGCTAATAAAAGCAACCGGCTGGTCAAGGCCATCATAATTTGTTTGGGATAGGACTGCTCCTATTCCATGTTCAGAGGCATCTGTCTGCACAATTAATTGCTTAGAATAATCTGGATCTTTCAGAACCGGTGCTGAGCACATAGCTTCTTTCAGGGTGTCAAAGGTCTTTTGACAGACCAAGGTCAAGTTAACCTTTTTGGGCATCCTCTTGGAAGTAAGTTCTGTGAGTGGAGTCACTATAGATCCATATCCCTTCACAAGCATCCTATAGTAGCCAGTTAAGCCACGGAATGCCCTAACTTGAGACTGGGTTTTTGGAGCTTCCCAGTTCAGAATTGTCTGGATCTTGGGTTGTAATGGCATCCACCTACAAGGGGTCCCAGATAAACCACTGTACCCTGCCCTATCTGACATTTGGATGCCTTGATAGAGAGGCCTGCTGCTTGCAGAGCCTGCAAAACCTTTTTCAGGTAGACTAGGTGATCCTGCCAGTTGGAGCTAAAGACAACAATATCATCTAGACATGCTGCACTAAAGGACTCAAAGCCAGCCAGGACTTGATTCACCAACCTTTGGAAGGTGGCAGGGGCATTCTTTAAGCCAAAGGGCATAAAAGTAAACTGATAATGCCCATCAGATGTTGAGAATGCTGTCTTTTCTTTTGCTCCAGGTGCCATTTTTATTTGCCAGTACCCTGCTGTCAAGTCAAAGGTACTTAAGAATTTGGCTGCACCTAATTTGTCAATTAATTCATCTGCCCTTGGTATGGGGTGAGCATCTGTCTTGGTGACAGAGTTGAGCCCTCTGTAGTCCACACAAAACCTCATCTCTCTTTCCATCCTCGGTGTGAAGTTTGGGGACCAAGACCACTGGGCTAGCCCAGGGACTGTCAGAGTGCTCTATCACTCTGAATTCCAGCATCTTGTGGACTTCCACCTTGATACTTTCCTTGACTTGGTCAGACTGTCTGAATATTTTATTATTGACAAGTAAACTGTCTCCTGTGTCCACATCATGGGTGCACAACTGTGTCTGACCAGGGGTAAAAGAAAAGAGCTCAGCAAATTCTGTAGGACTTGCCTGTTGTCAGCTTGCTGTTGGCCAGAGAGGGCGTCTGAGTAGACAACTCCATCTACTGATCCATCTTTAGGGTCAGTTGAGAGGAAGTCAGGGAGAGGTTCACTCTCTGCTTCCTGATCCTCATCAGTAAACATCAGCATGCTTACGTCTGCCCTGTCATTATAGATTTTAAGGTGGTTAACATGGATCGCCCTCCTGTGTGTCCTGCTAGTGCCTAGGTCCACAAGGTAAGTAACCTGACTCTTCTTTTCTAGCACTGGGTAAGGGCCAATCTATCTGTCCTGGAGTGCCCTGGGAGTCACAGGCTCCAGAACCCAGACTTTCTGCCCTGGCTGAAATTCAACCATTGCAGCCTTTTGGTCATACCACAACTTCCGGAGTTGCTGGCTGGCCTCAAGGTTTTAGCTTGCCTTTTCCATGTACTCTGCCATCCTGGAGCAGAGGCCTAGTACATAGTCCACTACATCTTGTTTAGACTCATGAAGAGGTCTCTCCCAGCCTTCTTTTACAATTGCCAGTGGTCTCCTTATAGGATGGACACACAGAAGCTCAAAGGGGGAAAACCCTACTCCCTTCTGTGGCACCTCTCTGTAGGCAAAAAGCAGACATGGCAGGAGGACATCCCATCTCCTTTTGAGTTTTTCAGGGAGCCCCATGATCATGCCCTTGTAGGAAAGTACCATCTTTCCTGGCATGTTACCCCCAAATTTCACTGTATGTATGTTGTTTTAGCCCTTGTGTCACTGGGATCCTGCCTGGCAGGACCCCAGTGCTCATAGTATGCGCCCTGTATGTGTTCCCTGTGTGGTGCCTAACTTTATCGCTGAGGCTCTGCTAACCAGAGCCTTAGTGCTTATGCTCTCTCTGCTTTCTAAATTTGTCACTGCAGGCTAGTGACTAATTTGACCAATTCTCATTGGCACACTGGTACACCCATATAATTGCCTTGTATATGGTACTCAGGTACCCAGGGTATTGGGGTTCCAGGAGATACCTATGGGCTGCAGCATTTATTTTGCCACCCATAGGGAGCTCTGACAATTCTTACACAGGCCTGCCACTGCAGCCTGAGTGAAATAACGTCCACGTTAGTTCACAGCCATTTTTCACTGCTCTTAAGTAACTTAAAAGTCACCTATATGTCTAACCTTCACCTGGTGAAGGTTGGGTGCCAAGTTACTTAGTGTGTGGGCACCCTGGCACTAGCCAAGGTGCCCCCACATCATTCAGGGCAAATTCCCCAGACTTTGTGAGTGCGGGGACACCATTACACGCGTGCACTATACATAGGTCACTACCTATGTATAACATCACAATGGTAACTCCGAACATGGCCATGTAACATGTCTAAGATCATGGAATTGTCACCCCAATACCATTCTGGTATTGGGGGGACAATTCCATGATCCCCCGGGACTCTAGCACAGAACCCGGGTACTGCCAAACTGCCTTTCCAGGGTTTCCACTGCAGCTGCTGCTGCTGCCAACCCCTCAGACAGGATTCTGCCCTCCTGGGGTCCAGGTAGCCCTGGCCCAGGAAGGCAGAACAAAGGATTTCCTCTGAGAGAGGGTGTTACACCCTCTCCCTTTGGAAATAGGTGTGAAGGGCTGGGGAGGAGTAGCCTCCCCAACCTCTGGAAATGCTTTGATGGGCACAGATGGTGCCCATCTCTGCATAAGCCAGTCCACACAGGTTCAGGGATCCCCCAGCCCTGCTCTGGCGTGAAACTGGACAAAGGAAAGGGGAGTGACCACTCCCCTGACCAGTACCTCCCAGGGGAGGTGCCCAGACCTCCTCCAGTGTGTCCCAGACCTCTGCCATCTTGGAAACAGAGGTGTTGGGGCACACTGGACTGCTCTGAGTGGCCAGTGCCAGCAGGTGACATCAGAGACCCCCTCTGATAGGCTCTTACCTGTCTTGGTAGCCAATCCTCCTTTCTTGGTAGCCAAACCTCCTTTCCTGGCTATTTAGGGTCTCTCCTCTGGGGAATTCTTCAGATAACGAATGCAAGAGCTCACCAGAGTTCCTCTGCATCTCCCTCTTCGAATTCTACCAAGGATCGACCGCTGACTGCTCCAGGATGCCTGCAAAACCACAACAAAGTAGCAAGACGACTACCAACAACATTGTACCGCCTCATCCTGCCGGCTTTCTTGACTGTTTCCTGGTGGTGCATGCTCTGGGGCTCACCTGCCTCCACCCAGCACTGGAAGCCAAGAAGAAATCTCCAGTGGGTCGACGGAATCTTCCCCCTGCTAACTCAGGCACCAAAAGACTGCATCACTGGTCCACTGGGTCCACTGGGTCCCCTCTCATCCTGACAAGTGTGGTCCCTGGATCATAGGAACTCTATTCAATTGACTCCCACAGTCCAGTGATTCTTCAGTCCAAGTTTAGTGGAGGTAAGTCCTTGCCTCCCCACGCTAGACTGCAAACCTGTGTACTGCGTGATTTGCAGCTGCTCTGGCTCCTGTGCACTCTTCCAGGATTTCCTGTGTGCACAGCCTAGCCTCGGTCCCCAGCACTCCGTCCTACAGTGCTCAACCCTCTGAGTTGGCCTCCGGCATTGTGGGACCCTCCTTTGTGACTCTGAGCCAGCTTCAGTTCACAAATGTTCTAAGTGCCTGTTCGGGTACTTCTGCGGGTGCTGCCTGCTTCTGTGGGGGCTCTCTGAGTTGCTGAGTGCCCCCTCTGTCTCCTCCTCCAAGGGGTGACATCCCGGTCCTTCCTGGTCCCCAACAGCACCCAAAAACCTCTACCGTGACCCTTGCAGCTAGCAAGGCTTGTTTGAGGTATTTCTGCATGGGAACACTTCTGCAACCTTCATCGCAACCTAGGACATCTTCCATCCAAAGGAGAAGTTCCTACTCCTCTTCGTTGTTGCAGAACTCCTAGCTTCTTCTACCCAGAGGCAGCTTCCTTGCACCTTCATCCAGGGTTTTCTGGGCTCCTGCCCCACTGAACACTATCGCGACTCTTGCACTTGGTCCCCTTGCCTTGCAGGTCCTCAGGTCCAGGAATCCACCTTCAGTGCCTTGCTGGTGTTTGTTGTTCTTGCAGAATCCCCCTATCACGACTATTGTGCTTTTTTGGGGTAGGAGGTGTACTTTACTCCTACTTTTCAGGGTCTTGGTGTGGGGTATCTTGGACACCCTGACTGTTTTCTTACAGTCCCAGCAACCCTCTACAAGCTCCCATAGGTTTGGGGTCCAGTTGCGATTCGCATTCCACTTTTGGAGTATATGGTTTGTGTTGCCCTTAGACCTATGCTTGCCTATTGCAACCTATTGTAATTGTACACTGTTTGCATTACTTTTCTGACTCTTACTTACCTGTTTTGGGTGTTTGTACATATAATTTGTGTATATTACTTACCTTCTTACTGAGGGTACTCACTGAGATACTTGTGGCATATTGTCATAAAAATAAAGTACCTTTATTGTTAGTAACTCTGTGTATTGTGTTTTCTTATGATATTGTGCATATGATGTAAGTGGTATAGTAGGAGCTTTGCATGTCTCCTCGTTCAGCCTAAGCAGCTTTGCCATAGCTACCTTCTATCAGCCTAAGCTGCTAGAATCACCTCTGATCTACTAATAAGGGATAACTGGACCTGACACAGGGTGTAAGTACCACAGGGTACCCACCATAAGCCAGGCCAGCCACCTACAGCCCTTCAATGTCTTGTTGTATCGTTCCACAAGACCATTGGTTTGGGGATGGTATGGTGAATTTGTAAGTCACCCCACACTCATTCCGCATATGTTTCAGGCAAGCTTACATGAAGTTGGTACCTCTGTCAAAAACCACCTCCTTAGGAAAACCCACTCTGGTAAAGATACCTATGAGTGCTTTGGCTACTGCGCGGGAAGTAGTCAACCTAAGGGGAATTGCCTCAGGGTACCTGGTAGCACAATCCACTACCAGTATATATTGGTTCCCTGATGCTGTGGGAGGTTCAAGTGGACCCACTATGTCTACACCAACCCTCTCAAAGGGGACCCCCACCACCGGAATTTGATTGAGGGGGCCTTTGGATGGCCACCTGTCTTGCCACTTGCTTGACTGGTGACACAGGTGCTGCAAAACTCCCTTAGCTTCTGGGACATATTGGGCCAATAGAAATGGTTGACTAATTTGGATGACTAATCTCTCCCAAGTCTTGCTTTGTCCCAAATGCCCAGCAAGGGGAATGTCATGGGTGAAGGTGAGGATGAACTCTCTAAACTCCTGAGGCACTACCACTCTCCTAGTGGCACCAGGTTTGGGATCTCTTGTCTCAGTGTAAAGGAGTCCATATTCCCAATAGACCCTTTGGAATCCACTGACACTTCAATTTTCTTGCTCAGCTGCTTGCTGTCTTAGACGTTCATGGGTGGGACAAGTCTGTTGTCCCTGGCACAGCTGTTCCCCTAAGGGCCCCCCTGGGCCCAAGAGCTCTACCTGATAAGGCTCCAGCTCTATGGACTCAGTTCCCTCAGGGGATAGGACATCTTCCTGGGAAGAGAGGTCCTGTTTCTTTTGCTGGGTAGAGCTGGCACCCAGTCTTCTTTCCTTTTCTCTTGGAAGGTTGGGCCATTATTCCAGACTCCAACACTTCTTTTTCACCCTGTGCTCTGCTTTGTGCTCATGTCTTAACACACACCAGTTCAGGGATACCCAGCATGGCTCCATGGGTCTTGAGCTCTACCTCAGCCCATGCTGAGGACTCCAGATCTTTCCCTAGAAAACACTCTACTGGAATTGCGGAGGAGACTACCCCCTGTTTCAGGCCAGTAACCCCTCCCCATTCTAAAGACACCATTGCCATGGGATGGACTTTAGTTTCAGTGTCAGCATTGGTGACTGGATATGTCTGTCCAGCCAGATACTGTCCTGGGGGAACCAGTTTGTCTGTCACAAGGGTGACACTGGCACCTGTATCCCTCAGGACTTCTACCTTATTCCCATTTATCAAGGGATGCTGTCGGTATTTTTGCATGTTAGGCGGCCAGGCAGCTAGTGTGGCTAAATCCACCCCACCCTCTGTGACTAAAGTAGCTTCAGTGTGAACCCTGATTTGCTCTGGGCACACTGTTGATCCCACCTGGAGACTGACTATTCCAGTGCTAACTGGAGTAGTAGTTGTGGGACTTGTCTTGGGACAGGTCTTGTCTCCAGTTTGGTGTTCATGCTGTCTACAGTTGTGACACCAGGCCTTCTTGAGATCAAATTTCTTACCCTTAGACCCATTTGTGGACTGTGAAAAGGCTCAGGGCCCACCGTCCTGAGCAGGTTTTTGGGGCCCTTGTGAAGACTCTTTGTTTTTGTCCTTGGGTGTCTCACCACCCTTCCCCTGGGGAGGCTTTCTGACCCCTTTCTTTTGGTCACCCCCTATGGAAGTCTTGGTCACCCTTGTCTTGACCCAGTGGTCTGCCTTCTTTCCCAGTTCTTGGGGAGAAATTGGACCTAGGTCCACCAGATGGTGATGCAGTTTGTCATTGAAGCAATTACTTAACAGATGTTCTTTCATAAATAAATTATACAGTCTATCATAATCAGTTACTCCACTGCCAGATATTGAACCATCTAGTGTTTTGACTGAGAAGTCAACAAAATCAACCAAGGTCTGGCTCGAGGTTTTGTGAGCCCCCCTGAACCTACTCCTGTACTCCTCAGTTGAGAATCCAAAGCCCTCAATCAGGGTAGCCTTCATGAGGTCATAGGATTCTGAATCCTTACCAGAGAGTGTGAGGAGTCTATCCCTACACTTTCCAGTGAACATTTTCCAAAGTAGAGAGCTCCCCAGTGAGATCTGCTTACTTTTCTGGTTGCACAAGCCCTCTCAAAAGCTGTGAACCATTAGGTAATGTCATCACCTTCTTCATATTTAGTTACCATCCCTTTGGGGATTTTTAGGATGTTAGTATTCTCTCTGACCATATTTAATTTGCTGCCACCATTTATGGGTGTTAAACCCATTTCATTTCTTTCCCTTTCTATAGCTAGGAGCTGCTTCTCCAAAGCTAATCTCTTGGCCATCCTTGCTAGAAGGATGTTCTCTTCATTGGGGCTGCCCTCAATGCTTACAGAGGTACTGGACCCCCCTGTGGAAGAACTAGGCTCTCTGAGTATGATTTGTGGAGACAGGGTTCTCGGAGCCCTTTTCTCCTTAACCAGGATAGGAGGAGTGAGTTCATCCTTCTGTTCACTAATTTCCCCATCTGTGGGAGGATCCTCCTTCTCAAAGGGGAGCTCCTGGAGCTTGGCCTTGGTATTGTTAGACCCAGTTTCTTTCTTTTTTATCTTACAGAGAAACCTTATCTCTGACATCCCTAGATGCAGGTAAGGGGTGAGGTTGAGTTCCATCACCATCTCATCTGTGTTACTCATTAAGACTCTAAAATGTGGGATTACTTTTTAAGAAACGAAAAACTACTTCTAGTACTTAAATTTTAACTTTTACAAACTTTTAAACCTCAACAGGGACTTGCACAAGGCCTTAGCAAGACTTTTTAAAAATTAGAAAAATAGTCAAAAATTCAAAAATCAGTTTCTGATGACAATTTTTGGAATTTTGTCATGTCATAAGGTTTTGGCTGAGTAGTCCAGCAAAGCAAAGTCTTGGACCCCACCGCTGATCCACCAGTGTGGGAAGTTGGCTCTGTTTATACGATCTCGAAGTGAGAGATAGTGTGCACAGAGTCCGATGGTTCCCCTTAGAGGTTGATAATGGCAATAATAGATGATACTAATGCTCTATTTGTGGTAGAGTGGTCAAGCAGGATTATATGACGGAACACCGAATTAAAAACAACTACTAACCTTAACAACGAGGTTGGAACACCGACCTCGTCCTTACTACTAATGATTTTACCACGAATGCCTTAACAACGATATTTCGTTGTAAAGGCATTCCTGATAAAATCATTAGCAATAGGCACCATTCACCCTACATCCCTCACCCCACCCCCCCAACCCCACCCCAAAACCTAAAACCTGCTGACCCCCCACCCAAAACCAAAAACGCCCCACCCCCCAACCCCACCCTAAAACCTAAAACCCCCTGACCACCCACCCACTCCCCAAAACCAAAAACACCCCACCCCCCCAACCCCACCCTAAAACCTAAAACCCCCTGACCCCCCACCCACTCCCCAAAACCAAAAAACGCCCCACCCCCCCAACCCCACCCCAAAACCTAAAACCCCCTGACCCCCCACCCACTCCCCAAAACCAAAAACGCCCCACCCCCCAACCCCACCCCAAAACCTAAAACCCTCTGACCCCCCACCCCTCCCCAAAACCAAAAACGCCCCACCCCCCCCAACCCCACCCCAAAACCTAAAACCCCCGAACCCCCCACCCCCTCCCCAAAACCAAAAACGCCCCACCCCCCCAACCCCACCCCAAAACCTAAAACCCCCTAACCCCCCGCCCCCTCCCCAAAACCAAAAACGCCCCACCCCCCCAACCCCACCCCAAAACCTAAACCCACCACTTACCTTCGCCAACTCCCTTCTTTGTACCTTAACCACGCATGTTCGTTGTTCAGAACATACGTAGTTAAGGCACAAAAATACAAAGTCGTGGTTAAAAAAGCGTTGTTACGCTTTCGTTAACCACGACTTTCGTAATAAAAAAGTCATAAAAAAGGATGTTTCCCGTCAAGCAGTAGCCTTATGAGAGGGGGGTGTTAGGCATTTGTTGTACACACACATGCAATAAATGGGAACACACACTCAAAGACTTATCTCCAGGCCAATAGGTTTTTATATAGAAAAATATTATTTTCTTAATTGATTTTAGAACCACAAGATTCAGAATTCAAGTAAACACATAAATTGTAAGGTACTTGGCATAGGTGAATATAGAACTTTGAATCAAAACAGTAATGTACACAGTTTAGCAGAAAATGTCAACAAGCTATTTAAAGAGTGGACACTGCAAAATTCAACAGTTCCTGGGGGAGGTAAGTACAAGTTAATTTAGCACGTAAGTAAGGCACTTACGAGTTCAGTCTCTGGGCATAGGCAGCCCACCATTTGGGAGTTTTAAGTCAATCCCAAACACCCAGCACCAGCCAGCAACACATGGCCGGTCAGGTGCAGAGGTCTAAGTGGGGCCAAATAACATATGCACCTATGGAGACTAGGGGTGCTCAGGTTCCAGTCTGCTAGCAGGTAAGTACCTGTGTCCTTGGGGAGCAGATCAGAGGGGTTTTGTAGAGCACTGGGGGGGTCCCAAACAGGCACACAAAATGCACCCTCAGCTGCACAGGGGCAGCCGATTGCAGTGTGGAAAGTAGGTGTTGGGTTTTGTATTTTGTTCAATGGAGGGACCCAGGGGTCACTCTGGCGATGCAGGCAGGGCACAGGGGCGGCTTCTCGGGCCAGCCACCAAATTGGACAAAAATGAGGGCCGCCTGCCTATCACTCCTGCACTGGTAGTTAGTTCCTCCCGGGCCCGGGGGCTGCGGGTGCAGTGCTTCTTCCAGGCGTCAGGATCTTTGTTTCCAGGCAGCCGCGGTCAGGGGGAGCCGCTGGATTCTCTCGACAGGTGTCGTAGTGGTGGTGCTAGAAGGTCGTATCAGGGTGGCCACGTTTTGCGAGTCACCTGGGCGTCCTCACTGCAGTGTTGGTTTCTCTGGACATGGGCCGGGGGCGTCGGGTGCAGAGTGTTGGCGACTCACGCTTCAGGAGTGAGGTGAGAGTACCTTTAAAGGTGGGTTATTTTTGTTGCTTTCGACAGAGCCACTGTCTACTGGAGTTTCTTGGTCCTTTGGGTTGCAGGACAGTCCTCTGAGTTGGCAGAGGTCTCTGGTCCCGCTAGATGTGTCGCTGTTGCAGGTTCTCTGAATCTGGAGACCGGCCGGTAGGGCTGGTGACGAAGCAGTTGTCATCTCCGTCTTCTCTGCGGGGTTTTCAGGTCAACAGTCCTTCTTCTTGTTTAAGTCATCAGGAATCTGTTTTCCTGGTTTCGGGGTCACCCCTAAATATTAAATTTAGGGGTGTGTTTAGGGCTGGAGGGCAGAAGTCAATGGCTACTGTCCCTGAGGGTGAGTACACCCTCCTTGTGCCTCCTTCCTTTGGGGAGGGGGGGAACATCCCTAATCCTATTTGGGTAAATCCTCCAAAGCAAGATGGAGAATTTGCTAAGGAAAGGGGTCACCTGATCTCAGGACACCTTAGGGGCTGTCCTGGCTGGAGGGTGACTCCTCCTTCTTTTTCTCATTATCTCCTTCAGACTTGCCACCAAAAGTAGGGGCTGTGTCCGGGGAGCGGGCATCTCCACTAGCTGGAGTGCCCCGGGGCATTGTATCTCCAGGCTTGAGCCTTTGAGGCTCACCGCCAGGTGTCTCAGTTCCTACAGGAGGAGGTGTGAGACACGTCCACCCAGGACAGGCTCTGTTCCTGGTCACAGAGTGCACAAAGGCCCATGTGGCCAGAAACTAGTCTGGAAGTGGCAGGCTGGCAGAGACCGGTCTGCCTAGCACTAGCAGTTGGGCTGGCATGAAAGGGGCATCTCTAAAATGCCCTCTGAATGCATCTCTCAATAAATCTCACACTTGCATCAGTGTGGATTCATTGCGTTGAGAAGTTTGATAGCAAACTTCCCAGTATTCAGTGTAGCTGTTATGGAACTGTGGAGTTCATGTTTGACAAACTCCCAGCCCATATACTCTTTATGGCCACCCTGCACTTACAATGTCTAAGAACTGGCTTAGACACTGCAGGGGCCTAGTGCTTATGCAGCCATGTCCTCACCTGTGGTATAGTGCACCCTGCCTGAGGGCTGTAAGGCCTGCTAGAGGGGTGACTCACCTATGCCACAGGCAGTGGGTTGTGGGCATGGCACCCTGAGGTAAGTGGCATGTCGATGTAGTCTTTTTCTCCCCACCAGCACACACAAGCTGTGAGGCAGTGTGCATGTGCTGAGTGAGGGGTCCATAGGGTGGCATAATACATGCTGCAGCCCTTAGAGACCTTCCCTGGCCACAGGGCCCTTGGTATCAGGGGTACGATTTACAAGAGACTTATCTGTGTGCCAAGGATGTACCAATTGTGGAGACAAAGGTACAGTTTTAGGGAAAGAACACTGGTGCTTAGCAGGGTCTCAGCACACTTTCAATCATAACTAGCATCAACAAAAGGCAAAAAGTTAAGGGGTAACCATGCCAACAGTGGCATTTTCCTACAGACACACATTGAGAACCTTCTGCCAAATTACACACAATATTACACATATACATGGGATGTGTGAGGGCTATGAGATAAAAACAGTGTAACTAATGTCAACAATTAAGTTGCAATGTCAAGAGAACTGCACTTTTATAAAATGTGTAGACATCCCTGGTCCTCTAAATCATACTAAAAATCAACAAAGTCTTAACTGTTTTACTTATACTAGCCAGATAGCTATGCCCATATTTGAAATGGCTTAACATTATACGTGTGCCACAGACAGATGTGGAAATAAACCTCGCCCCACCTGTGTATACCAATAAGTGTACAATAACTCAACATAGGCCAAAATACATGTATGTTGATACTCTGCCACAGAGAGGCCTCACGTGTTGAGTGTAAGTGCATCCACATATAAATACATTTGCGCCCACACCTTTTGCTTTTGTGGGAAACCAGTGAGCTTTTTTGAATGCTACACCTCCCCAGGGGAGTGGTAAATGAAAGACTTGTACTAAGGAAGGCATTTGTGTTTCCAAATGATAAAAGAGATTGCATAATATGGCACATAAGGCTAAACAGAAATTGTATCACTTCCTGGACATAAAAAATTGCAACGACAATGCACAGCTACTTGCACTATGGAGCAAAGGTGTTAGTGTTAGTGCCATGCAGCAGTTTAAGTTACAATGCAGGCAGGGAGGAACAATCTGTACAACAAAGTCTAATTAAACGCTAACCTACCGACTCCCTTTCACACAGTCTGCTATAGTACGAGACTACCTCTGTTGTACGGTATGTTGTCTCACTTTCTGTGCCCCACTTTCAATGTCTAAGTATGGAAATAGTTCCATAGAGAACTCTTATCAGAGGAAGACTTATAGTTGTCCAGAGGCCTCTTACAAAGCAATATATGCCAATGACCTTGGGACAATTTGTCCATCCTGTACTTTACTCACCTAACACAATAGTAACAACTTTAGGACAAAAATAACATCCCACTAGAGAACAATGAAATGTATTTACTAAACTAGTAAAACGACTACTTACTAAAACTAACTAAGCCTACCTATCCTACACTTACTGTCCTTAACACTAGCCTATACTAACTTATCTTACTCTATACCTATCTCATCTACTATTCACACAGGACAAGTTAAACATCAACCCTCTACCTACCTTAACACATATAGATCAGTACAATACTAAGATCAAATGCATCCTAAACATACACCAACTACACATCTAATCCTAAACAACTCTGTGTATATGTTATATTTATTTAGTTTTTTTTACTTATCCTACACGCTAAAACATTAACCGGCCACACACTAACAAGCCTACCATACTAAGAACATACTAAACAACTACTACCTATTACTACTTACTTTTCTAAAACTTATTGAAACTAAACCTACACTTACACTAAAGCCTCACTATCAGTATGCCTAATAAGAAAATAAAAACTGCAACAGTAACAATAACTAGAAAGGGAATGTCCTGAGGAAGAGAGAGTCATGCCTCATTTTCCAAGTGACCCATCCTCCTGTTAATTCATCACATCATTTTCACTAGGGAATAGCTGAATGTGGAGGGTGGGACACAGGTGACCTTCTTACTCCCTGAGACAGGCCTTGTTGATCAAGTTGGGGGTCACTGAGTTGGCTGTGTGCTGGCCTGTTGCTTCCTGACATCCTGACTCACTGTTGCCTCTGGGGTTTTGTGTGGCCCTGACCTGCTTCCAGAACCCCAGATTCCACTGACCTTTTCCTTCTCATAAATCTGGGCTATTTTCCAAGAGCCATGAACCATCTTCCTAATGTGGACATAGTGTTCCCGTCGACACTGAAATGTCTTGAGCATGAATGTGGTTGTCAAATACCCAGACAGAGTCCTTTTTTTGGCAATTCATCATCAACCAGAGATTCCAGGATGGACAATATGAAATGGGATGCTTGTAAGTAAGCAAACAGCAAGTACCTAATTGACACAATAAATAGATATGGGTGACAAAATGCACAGATAACTATCTGCCTGCACACATAGGGTCTGCAGGATGAGCACCATGCTCCAGTACACATATCTAATGAAACAAATCCTGACATACAGGTGAAGAATTCACAACCCAGTTTTGTACACGTGGTATGATGTAAAGGCACACAACAATATATTGCAGCTAGGAAATCTGTTCAACATCTCAATGTGCAAGGGAGGTGTACCATGTACACTGGGGTTACCACATGCAAAATACAAGGGCCATCAGCTGCATCATGGCTCACACATCAGGGATTAGGGGCCTCGGTTACAAGGCCCTACCGGCACAATGCACCACCAGAGAGACATTTTACTCAAGCTCTAGTGGCACAGTGTGAAAGTCCATAGTAACAAGGCCATGCAAAGCCACTTTGCTGGGCTTTTCATGGCCTTGCAAATATGGACACCTTTCCCCCCTAACAGAGTGTGAAATGGGCATTCTATGGGTGATGCTTGGGGTCAACCCGTGCAACAACCATGGTAGCTGAAGATATCTGATATATTCCCAGATTTACAAGGCTGGGAATGCAGCAGAATCTTACACCACCTCAGGGGTCTCATAAGAGTGATGCAGCAGGGAGACATTTCTCACCAAAATGCTTGCTTTGGAACTAGGCAGCAATTTATGTGCCACTGCAGGGGGAGAGGACAGAAAGGCACCATATCTTGTAGATACAGTGCATATATGTGATTCCTGGTGATGTGTGGCAGCACAGAAAGCACTTGCTACACCGTCCTGTACAAACGGCCCCATAAATGAAGCCCTAGGTGCTAGATGATAAACCATGACTCATGGACAGGTGACATGTAACAGTACAAATGTATAATGATATGTTAAATAACTCCCATCTCACATGCATGAAGTGTAATGCTACACACAGACATCATTTACCATGCTTCTGAGGCAGCACATCACTTACCATGCTTCTGAGGCAGCAGCCTTGGCTGAAGGGTGCTCCCACATACACAAATTATATCCTGAAAGCAAAGAAGAACACCTACAACCCCTGACGAAAGTGTGAATGTGTACTTGATAGCCAACTTGTGTGCCAGTCTAGTTGTATGGACCCCAAATCTACAGGAGGCCCAAAGTATTGTGTACCAGTTCTCCTTCTTAGAGACGTAGCACAGTGCAGGAAGTTGTGTAGCTGGAATGCAGATTACTACCAACAAATTGGCAGGATATATAAGTTGCGTGCACAAATTGGCCACAATGCCATCACACATGTACACAATGTGAATCACTATGTGATGCATTAGGGCCAAACTTCATGACAGGATGTGCAAATGTTAGTCATAAACTGCAACAGAGTATCAGTGAGAGATATGTGTCAACTCAATGTGTGACAGATTCATGACATTGGTGACAGCTCACAAGATCCACATCTTTTGCACTCACATGTATGACAAATAGTGATTCAGCGTACAGTACACCTGAATGTACAGCAGTGTCCGCCAAATCTGTGATTATTTTGCATGTATGCCAATCGATGGCATAGCATGTCACATACTGTTGCCAATGTCCCCAAGTACATCAGGACAGAGAATGACTTGCAAATGTATGTAGGACCCTTAGCTGTAATGATCATTCTCCCAATCCATCCCTTCTCATTGTGCACCTGACAAAGTATATAGACTGCAGCTGTGGTAAGTACTCCTCACAAGCACACACATACGTAAGCCCAGCAGAGTCATAATGATGTCCTGAAAAGGACCAGCTACATTGAGGAGGGGACTTCCAGAGTACACAAGTATTACTTAATATGGATATGTTTGGAGGTCAATCAGCCTACTCACCACCAAGAGCAACTAAACCAATACTAGTGTGCTGCAAATTGAGGAACACGAGTGCAGGGCATAAGCTCTCATAGTCCAATGACAATGAGGAACACAAATGTGAGAAAGTAGCCTCCTTCAAGAATGGTTCCCCCTACTTTTGGCCTGTTTGTGAGTGTGTGTCAGTGTGTTTTTACTGTGTCCCTGGGATCCTCCTAGCCAGGACCCCAGTGCTCATAGATAAAAACCTATATGTCAGTGTGTTTTGCCTGTCTCACTGGGATCCTGCTAGCCAGGACCCCAGTGCTCATAGTTTGTGGCCTAATGTGTATGCCTGCGTAGTGCCTAACTATGTCACTGAGGCTCTGCTAATCAGAACCGAAGGGCTAATGCTCTCTCTGCTTTTAAATGTGTCACTGTAAGGCAGGGGCTTCATTTATCAATTTCATTTGGCACACTGGACCCCCCTTAAAAGTCCCTAGTATATGGTACCTATGTACCCAGGACATTGGTGTTCCAGGAGATTCATATGGGCTGCAGCATTTATTTTGCCACCAATAGGGAGCTCAGACAAACCCTTACACAGGACTGCCATTGCAGCCTGTGTGAAATAGTGCACACACTATTTCACAGCCATTTTCACTGCACTTAAGTAACTTATAAGTCACCTATATGTCTAACCTTCACTTTCTGAAGGTTAGGTGAAAAGTTACTAAGTATGAGGACACCCTTGCACTAGCAAAGGTGCCCCCAAATAGTTCAGGGCCATTTCCCCAGACTTTGTGAGTATGGGGATTCCATTACACGTGTGCACTACATATAGGTCAATACCTATATGTAGCTTCACAATGGTAACTCCTAATATGGTCATGTAACATGTCTAAGATCATTGAATTGTCCCCCCATTCCAAATCTGGTATTGGGGAGCCAATTCCATGCATCCTGGGGGCTCCACCATGGACCCCCAGTACTACCAAACCAGCTCTCTGAGGCTTGCACTGCAGCTACAGCTGCTGCCACCTCACAGACAGGGGTCTGCCCTCCCGGGGACTGGGCATCCCAGTCCCAGGAAGACAGAACAAAGAATTTCCTCCGAGAGCAGGATGTTACACCCTCTCCCTTTGGAAATAGGTGTTACAGGTTGGGGAGGGGTAGCCTCCCCCAGCCCTGGAAATGCTTTGAAGGGCACAGATGGTGCCCTCCTTGCATAAACCTGTCTACACCGGCTCAGGTACCCCTTCTCCCCTGTTCTGGTGGGAAACTGGACAAAGGAAAGGGAGGAGACCACTCCCCTGTCCATCACCAACCCAGGGGTGGTGCCCAGAGCTCCTCCAGTGTGTCCCAGACTTCAGTCATCTTGCTTTGCAAGGTGTGGGGACACTCTGGAGGGCTCTGAGTGGCCAGTGCCAGCAGATGACATCAGAGACCCCTCCTGATAGGTCCGTACCTGATAAGGTAGCCAATCCCCTTCTCAGGGCTATTTGGGGTCTCTCCTGTGGGTTCTCTTCAGATTCTGCTTGCAAGTTTCCTTCAGAAATCCTCTGCAACAACTTCAGACTCCTCTGACCTTGGATCATCCGCAGCCTGCACCAAGAAACGCTGTAACTGCAACAAAGTGTCTACAAGAGACACTTTTCTTCAGCAACCTCAGCTCCAAGTTAGCAACTGCAACAGTTTCCATGGTGTGCATGCTCTGGGGACTCTCTGCCTTCATCCTGCACCAGAAGGGCCAAAGAAATCTCCAGTGTAGTGATGGAGTCACTCCCCTCCTCCAAGCAGGCACCTTCCAAGATGACGACTGGTACCCTGGGACTCCTCTCACAACAACTAGCATGCTCCTAAGGACATAGAGGGTAGACATCATCAACATAGACTGTCCTGAGGTCCTGCTGATGAAATTTAGAGGAGGTAAGACCTTGCCTTCCTTGAGAACGATGGTATCCCTGTATACTGTGTCTTCTTCACCTCCTGAGGCCTCTGTGCACTTTTTGCAAAATTCCTTCATGCACATCCTGGGCCAGGTCCCTAGCACTCCACCCTACGATGCTCAACTCGCTGAGTTGTTCTCCGGCGGTGTGGGACCTTCTTTTGTTGCGCTGTATCAACTGTGCTTTGCACCTCCTTGAACCTGGATCCTGCGGCTTCTGAGGGTGCTGGCTGGCATCCTGAGGGCTCTCTATAGTGCTGAGAGCCCCCTCTTTCTTCTCACAAAGAGTTGAGGCCCCCAGTTTCCTCCTGGGTCCATCCAGCACCATTTTGATGAAAAATACACTTTTGTCGTAGCCAAGGCTTGTTGGAGCCTTCTAACACAAAATCTCATATGCAACAATCTTCACGCAGTGGGACATCTTTTGCATCATGCAGGTACCTGCTGGCATCTTCCTAGGGTGAATTTCTGCAGTCTTCGACTAACCAGGGACTCTTCTTTTGCACCCTCTTCCTGGTTGGCAGGGGCTTCTGTCCTTCCTCAAACTTCTTTCAACTTCTGGACTTGGTCCCCTTCCTTTGCAAGTCTTTGTCCAAGGCTGGCCTGGCTTATAGTGGGTACCTCATGGTACTTACACCTTGTGCCAGGTCCAGTTATCTCTTATTAGTAGATTAGTAGTGTTCTAGCTGCTTAGGCTGATAGAGGTAGCTATAGCAGAGAAGCTTAGGCTGAACTAGGAGATATGCAAAGCTCCTACTATACAACTTATATCATATAGCATTATATCATAAGAATCACAATACTGAGAGTTACTAAAAATAAAGGTACTTTAGCTTATTGACAAACTGTCAGAAATATCTCAGAGGATATACTCTCTTAGGAGGTAAGTAAAATACACAAAATATACACACAAACAAAAACAGTTAGAAAAGTAGTGCAAATACTGAAAAGTACAATAGGATGCAATAGGCCTAGGGGCAACACAAACCATATACTAAGAAAATGGAATGCGAACCACTTAGGGACCCCAGGCCTAGCGTAGTGTGTAGAGGGTCGCTGGCAGTGTAAGAAAACACTAAGGGTTTCCAAGATACCCCAACCCAAGACACTGAAAAGTAGGAGTAAAGTGACCCTACTTACCCAGAAACACACTAAAGTCGTGATAGGAGATTCTGCAAAGACCACAACAAACTGCAAAGCACTGAAGACGGATTCCTGGACCTGAGGACCTGTAAAGGAAGGGGACGAAGTCCAAGAGTCATGAAAGTGTCCAGGGGGGTAGGAGCCCACTAAACTCCGGATGAAGGTGCAAAATGGCTGCCTCCAGGTGGAAGAAGCTGAAGATTCTGCAACAACGGAAGATGCCAGGAACTTCTCCTTTGCACAGAAGATGTGCTACGACATGCTGGAGGATGCAGAGTTGTTTCCACAAAGACAGACTGCAAACAAGCCTTGCTAGCTGCAAAGGTTGTGGTTGAAGAAAATGGGTGCTACCCTGGCCCAGGAAGGACCAGGAAGTCGCCCCTTGGAGGAGGAGACAGAGGGGGTGCTCAGCAACAGATAGAGCCCACGCAGAAGCAGGCAGCACCCGCAGAAGCACTTGAACAGGGGTTCAAGAAATCTGAGCACTGCAGTCATCTCAACACTACAAAGGAGGGTCCCACAAAGCCGGAGGTCAACTCAGCGAGTTGAGCAATCCAGAACAGAGTGCTGGGGACCTGGGCTAAAATGTGCATGAAGGATTCCTTGCAAAAGTGCACAGAAGCCCTAGCAGCTGCAGTTCACGCAGTACAAAGGATTAATGTCTGGCGTGGGGAGGCAAGGACTTACCTCCGCCAAATTTGGACAGATGGACCACTGGACTGTCCTGTGTTCCAGGGACCATGCTCGTCAAGATGAGAGGGGACCCAGAGGACCAGTGAAGCAGACGTTTGGTGCCTGCGGTAGCAGGGGGAAGATTCCGTCGACCCACAGGAGATTTCTTTTTGGCTTCCAGTGCAGAGTGAAGGCAGATAGCCCTCAGAGCATGCACAACCAGGAAACAGTTGAGAAAGCCGGCAGGATTAGGCGCTACAATGTTGCTGGTAGTTGTCTTGCTACTTTGTTGCAGTTTTGCAGGCGTCCTGGAGCAGTCAGCGGTCGATCCTTGGCAGAAGTCAAAGAGGGAGATGCAGAGGAGCTCTGGTGAGCTATTGCATTCGTTATCTGACAAGAAACCCACAGGAGAGACCCTAAATAGCCCTCAGAGGAGGATTGGCCACCTAACCAGGTAAGCACCTATCAGGAGGCGTCTCTGACGTCACCTGCTGGCACTGGCCACTCAGAGGCCTCCATTGTGCCCTCACACCTCTGCATTCAAGATGGCAGAGGTCTGGGACACACTGGAGGAGCTCTGGGCACCACCCCTGGGGTGGTGATGGACAGAGGAGTGGTCACTCCCCTCACTCCCCTTTCCTTTGACCAGTTTTGTGCAACAGCAGGGGCTGGGGGATCCCTGGACCGGTGTAGACTGGTTTATTCAAGGAGGGCACCATCTGTGCCCTTCAAAGCATTCCCAGTGGCCTGGAGAGGCTACTCCTCTCAGGCCCTTAGCCCCTATTTTCAAAGGGAGAGGGTGTAACACCCTCTTTCAGAGGAAATTCTTTGTTATGCCTTCCTGGGACTGAGCTGCCCAGACCCCAGGAGGGCAGAAGCCTGTCTGTGGGTTGGTAGCAGCGTTAGCTGCAGTGAAAACCCCAGAGAGCTAGTTTGGCAGTACCCGGGGTCTATGCTGGAGCCCCGGGGATGCATGGCATTGGCACCCCAATACCAGATTTGGCATGGGGGGCAATTCCATGATCTTAGACATGTTACATGGTCATATTCGGAGTTACCATTGTGAAGCTACATATAGGTATTGATCTATACGTAGTTCACGCGTGTAATGGTTTCCCCACACTCACACGGTCAGAGGAAATTGCCCTAAACAATGTGGGGGCACCTTGGCTAGTGCCAGGGTGCCCTCACACATAGTAACTTTGCATCAAACCTTCACTAAGTGAGGGTTAGACATATAGGTGACTTTCAAGTTACTTTAGTGAAGTGTAAAATGGCTGTGAAATAACGTGGACATTATTTCACTCAGGCTGCAGTGGCAGACCTGTGTAAGAATGGTCTGAGCTCCCTATGGGTGGCAAAAGAAATGATGCAGCCCATAGTAATCTCCTGGAACCCCAATACCCTGGGTACCTAGGTACCATATATCAGGGAATTATAAGGGTGTTCCAGTGTGCCAATCAGAATTGGTGAAAATGGCCACTAGCCGGCAGTGACAATTTTAAAAGCAGAGAGAACATAAGCACTGAGGTTCTGGTTAGCAGAGCCTCAGTGACACAGTTAGGCACCACACAGGGAACATAGACTAGGCCATAGACTATGAGCACTGGGGTCCTGGCTAGCAGGATCCCAGTGAGACAGGCAAAAACAAAGTGACACACAAGTAAAAATGGGGGTAACATACCAGGCAGGGTGGTACTTTCCTACATCTTCAGGTCCAATAATCCAGCAGTTGTTCTTTGAAGACTTGGTTGGCTGCTGAAAAATCCCCAAAACGAGGTGTAGTGTGTCCTAAGGAAACTGGCAGTACTTTACTCATGCTTTTCTGGGCTCTGGGGTGGTGTAATTTACTTACCTTTACTGTATTCTTACTCTCCCAGTGATTCTTCACACACTACTCTCATCTAGGGGGGAATTTGTGATTCACATTCTACTTTTTTAGTACATGGTTTGTGTTGCCCCTAGACCTATTTTCTTCCATAACACCATAACATTCTATAGGATTTCCTACTGTTTGCATTGTTCTATGACTATTTACTTGTCTTATTTTGGTGTCTAGAGTATATATTGTGTATAGTACTTACCCCCAGAAAGAGTATTGTCTCTAAGATATGTTTGGTACTATGTCACAAAAATAAATACCTTTATTTTTGTTAACACTGAGTACTGTCTTTGCTTTTGTATAGGTACTGTCTAACTATAAGTGGTATTGCATGAGCTTTGCATGTCTCCTAGTTCAGCCTAAGCTGCTCTGCTCTAGCCTAAGCTGCTTCAACACTACTACTTAACTAATAAGGGATAACTGGACCTGGTATACGGCATAAGTACCTAGGGTACCCACTACAAACCAGGCCAGCCTCCTGCAATGAAGAATTATACGCTAAGTATGGTGAAGATGTGGAGCAAGCACCAAATGTAACATCAATAGCAGCATTGATTATGTACTATATACTAGTCATGAGTGTGGTACGCGTGTGAACTCATACAATGTCAGAAGAGTGTGGTTACAAGAAAAAATGTATCTATGTAAGGTAACCTATGTAACCACAACCAGTGTATAGCCAAATTACCAGCCCTGACACAGTGTGAGAAGTTATCCTTTTTGCATATACAGCCACATTTGACTGATGGAAAATGTTGGTAACTGACCCTGACTGTACCCATGGTCTGCTAAGCATGCCTAGGACCACTACTCTCAATAAAAGGCATATGCAGAAGTGGTACAAGTATAACTGCCAACAACATCCTCCTGTAAGTCCCTTGTAGATAACAGGGCAAGGGGAAATCAAACTACCTATGAGTCCCTAGTAGATAAAAGGGCAGGGAATTGTATGTAAAATGTGATGCCAGGTGCAGAGCCAATCCCCGGAGGCAAACATGCAGTGTGTCCCCTGATGGTAGGTCCCTGAATGGGGAAAAATATGAGTAAATTACACAATTCACATATCACTTCAAATGTGTGTACTAGCTATCACAACACTTACCTGCACTGGAGAATGTAACCTCCCCCCAGATTGCCTGACAGCCTGCTGTCTGTACTGTGGGATACAGCACACATTTGCAGACATCTGCACTATCTTATGTGTGGTTGTGTGGCTCACACCCCAGGGCAAGTCCATGGAATCCCTGGGTGTAAACTAAGCAATTGATTCAGGTGACAACACATAGCTGGCACATTGGCCAACCCTTCTAAGGTGTAGTATCAATAAAACATAGGAACTGTACCCTATGCATGGTCTGAGCCATGTAACACATGTATTTTCACCCATGTACACTCACAAAACATATATTGGACACATTGAAAGAGAGGAAAGTGCAAACCACAACTATTCACAGGCAACACAGCAATCCATATGACTATAAAAATGAATCCCACATGAGACCATACACAGATACACATATTTCATCCATTGTGTCAAAACAATCAACAGATTGTCCCATTACATTATGGAACTTCCTCTTGGTGCTTTGCCATGCGTCCTCACAAATCCACAAATTTGCAATTTGGCATTTAAAAAAATTACTCATTGGATCAAAACGTGCTGCATCAGCACAGGTACTGATGCAATGAATCAGTCATGTTGCAAACCAGGAACTGTAAAGTTACTTTTGCATTCTCTTACACTCACAGTCTTTGGCCCTCATTATTACCTGGTGGTCTTCTGACTGCCAGGGTCACAGTGGTGGTCTCACTGGTGACGGGCCGATGGTGAAGACTGCTACAAGATGAGCCAACCCACCACATCGCCCCCTGTACCAGCAGGGCGGTTGGACCCGCTGGGCTGGAGATTAACATCTCCGACCCGACGCTCCAATGAAGGCTGCCAGCGGTATTAGGAGTCGGCTTTTCACGAGGGTTTCTGTGGCAGTAGCGCTGCCACGAAACCCCTGGCGGAAACACTACAGGTGACAGGAAATTTCTTTCCTTTCAACAGCAGACGAATCCCCCACACCCACTGCAAGCCCAATACCCCCACCCCCTCTCCATACTAGAACCCCCACCTCTCCTACCAGAACAGCACCCTCCCTACCTGAACAGCACCTCCTCCCAGAACAATGCCAACCTCCCTCCCCGCATACACCTACACAGACACCCACACGCACCCTGCATACACTCATTCACACACCCCGCATACACTCATTCATGCACCCCCACATACACTCGTTCACCAACATTGACATACACACATTCACTCACATGCATCCATACACACACTCACTTCAACATTCATACACGCATTCACTTCAACGTTCATACATGCATATACACTCCCATACACACACGCTTACACGCATGCATATACACACGTATACAAACATGCATACACACTTACATTCCCACACATACAACACCCACTCACACACACACACACACACACACAACAACCCCAATCACCTGATGGATGCCTAACTTACCTTGTCCAGCGAGGTGGTCGTCCGGCAGGAAATGGACACTCTTGTCCGGTGAGGAGGTCGTCCAGCAGGATACGGACACTTCCACTGGCGGCAGGGCCACACCATCAGGACACTGCCAGGCTCTATACGGCTGGTGGAGTCATTTTGACGGGGCGGGCCAGTGGTGGAACCACCCATGTGCCTCTGACCACCAAAACGACTACTGGAGGATTTCCACCCAAAATGTGGCAGAAATCCTGCAGTACTCATAATATGGTGGCAGTCTTCTGGCACCTGCTGCTTTGGCGGTCTTATAAAAGACCACCAAAATCGTAATGAGGCCCTTTGTGCTGTGCTTATGAGAGGTTGTGTGGTGCTGGAGTTCTGTTGAGGAATGCTGTTAGGAGTCTTTTGAGCTGTGTGGTGTCTCTGTTGTGTCCCTGAGGTCTGTTTTGTGGTGTCTATTTGTATATTGTATTTTATTTTACTGTGTATTGTCTGGTGTTTGGCTTTGGGATAGAATAGTTTGTTAGGGTAGTTGGGGGTTGTAGGAAAGTCCTCCTTTTTGCCCTGGTCACCCCCAAACTTTTTGGACAGGTACTGGTGGTTACAGACTCTTGGCTGTGCCCTGGGTACTGCTTACCAGTCCCAGGGCCTGTGCTCTGTGTAAAGTGGATATGCAAATTAGGCTAATTATAATTGGCTAAGATAACCTACCTATAAGTCCCTAGTATATGGTAGGGCATGTAGGTTTAGGGACCACAGCATAGGTAGTGCACCCATAGGTGCACTCTTGAGGTGTCCAGTGTCATTTTAAAGGCAGGCCTGCCTTGATGGCTGCTTTTAAATTAAAGTTATATGCAAATTCGACTTTGGAAGTAGTTCCAAAGTCTTAAACGACCTTATTTTTACATATAAGTCACCCCTAGGGTGTGCCCTATGTGCCCCTATGTGCCCCTAGGGCTGGGTGCCATGTAACTATAAGCAGGGACCTTACAAAAGTAATTTTATAAGCCCTGGTGAGGTAAAAACAGCTACATTAATTTTTCCCTCATTGTAGTGAATGGCATTCATAGGCTAGAATGGGGAGACTTTGTTTTAATTTTAAAAGTCCCCTTAAGTGACAGATAGCAAGAGTTTGGTATCAAATTAATTGTTATAATAAATCCCACAACTTCCAGTTGTGGGATTTAATGTAACTTGTTCAGGTAAAAAGTTTTAAACTTTACCTAAAAAGTGGCCAACTTCAGCCCTGCATTGTTTTTGCTGCTGTGCTCTGATTGGCCAGCCTCTGGCAGCCTGGCCAGGCTGTCTTGATGAGGTGTGAAGCAGCCTGGCTTCACATAAAGAGATGTGCCTGTGGGAGGGGATCTCCCCTTAGCAGATGGTGAGGCAGGAAGGGGGAGGGCTGCCAAACTGGTCTTCAAAGGCAGAGAAGGACATTTGGAGCAACCCAGCAACACCCCCACATCCTGCAACCCCAGACAACTAGGTGCCCCCTTGACTAGATTAGGAGAGGGCAGGAGAGGGGTGTGTTTATGATTTTTAGCCACACTAGTGGGTGGTCTCCGCCAGATGTAACCTCCAAAAACCATTTTCATCCATGATGGATTTTTGGGGAATGTTGCCTCCTGGGATTGATTTTTGCCACACTTCCCAGGAAGTGGTCATCACAGGGGGAAGGACCCCCCTGTTTTTCACCCAGGAGCAGGGATAAAACTGGCGGACCTGCACCCACACCTCAGATCCCCATCAGATTTCAACAAGGAAGAACCAAAGGAGAAGAAGGACTGCCCTGCTGGACCCCTGGCCTGCACCTGGAACCTGCACTCTGAAGGACTGCACCAGCTGCACACTTAGGCTTCACCACAAGAAGGACTTTGCCTGGCTTCAACTGGTTCAAGGAGGGACTCCCTGTTTGCTACAGGTGAAAAATTTACTAACCAGAGTCCCCTGCACCAACTCCTGAACAAAATCAACCAGCTGACCACTGCCCAGTGCCCAAAAAGGAGTTTGAGACAGGTGCATTTTGGGAGTTGTAGTCCACACCCCCAAGGATCATCTCGGAGCTTCTGGACCCTTGGGGTGAGCTGTGGACCCCAAAAGAACCGCAAAGGAACATCTGGGAGAAGATCCAGAAATTTGGAGAAGTTTGGAGAACTTTTGAAAAAAAGCTCCATAGAGGGAGCAGCAACTCTAGCCTCAACCACGCCCCGGCCTGATTTGCAGGTTCGTCCCGGTGAAGAAAATCTCCAAAAAATAGACTAAGGGCCAGATGTACATAACTTTTTGCATGGCGCAAACAGCTAATTTTGCTGTTTGCGACATGCAAAAAGCACATCGCGATGCTCATTCCCATTTTGCGAGTCGGTAACCTAGTTACCGACTCGCAAAATGGGAATGCGAGTCACAAGTAGGAAGGGCTGTTCCCCTTCCTATTTGCGATTTGCATCACGAAGCAGAATTACTTTGTGACCGTGAACGTGGTTGCAAAGCAATTCGCAGTTACCATTCGTAAAATGGTAATTGAATGGCCCTGAAAATATTTTTGGACCACTGCTTGCTCTGAAAAAATTAAACAAAAACGTTTCATTTTTTCACTTGTATGGCAACTCGTATTCCTTTAAGGAAAACGGGCTGCAATACAAAAAAAAAACTGCTTTATTTAAAAGCAGTCACAGACATGGTGGTCTGCTGTCTCCAGCAGGCCACCATCCTTGTGAGTGCTGCGAATAGCAATGGGGTCGCAAATTGCGACCCACCTCAATAATATTTATGAGGTGTGTCTTTGTGACCCCCTTGCGATTTTCAGATGGTGTCAGGGTCACCATCCTGCATCCGGGTTTGCGACTCGCAATTTGCAAGTCGCAAATTCAGATTTTGCTACATCTGGCCCTATGTCCAAACGTACAAAGTTGATCGGGACCTCCCAGCCACCATATCCGAGGAGGGCTCCAGGGACGTTGGATCAAGATTCAGGTTTACCACGGTCAAAGGATGTTCACCTTGAATAAAAAAAGACTAAGTCCGAAGGTAAAAATCTCTACCGAGGGCTCCCGCAACGCGTATCCGGAGAAGAATTCCAGGAGGTCGGATTGGACTGGCAGGTTCATCCCGCTGAAGAAAATCTTCAGAAAAACGACTAAGTGCGAAGGTAAACTTTTGACCGAGGCCTCCCGCAGCCTGTAGCCGAGCCCGGGCACCATCGTGGTCGGCCTTAAACTTTGACTTTGCCCCGTTCGAGATGCAACTAGATGACCCGATTGGCGCTTTTTGTTTCTAGTTTCTAAGCGCTAAAATAAAACAATAATTCTTTAAAAATTCATATCTCCGGTTCCCCTTATCCAATTGTATTAGTTTTTGTGTCATTTTAAAGATAAACATATAATCTATTTTAATAAATTGGTTTTGGATTTTTAAACTGTTTCCTGTGTTTTATTTAATTACTGTTTTGTGATATTTGAATGCTTTACATTCTGTCTCCTAAGTTAAGCCTTGTCGCTTGTTGCGAAGCTACCAAGGGTTGAGCTGGGTTTAATTTACTGAGACCTAACTGGACCTAAGTGGAGGTTAGCGGCCTATTGCTAAGTGTAGGTACCTACCTGCCCTTACCAATAACACATTTTCCAACAGTGGTAGTTTTGGGTTTTCTTTTTGTATTTGGTTAATTGTGGATTTGGGTTGGGACATGCTGGGGAAGGGAAGGGCCCAAGACATGAGTGTGGAGGAGTTGGGGGCTTCATCTGACTGGTCACCCACTACCTGCAAAATATTGTGGCCATGGGTGGGCAAGTGATCCTGGGGTACAGTATGGAGGCACGCAAGCTGCAGTGGGGTAAGGTCTGCTTCCACATGCAGCTTATTTTCGAGGTGGAGCCAACAACCCACCAACTCAAACATCAATGGGCAGACATCACTTCACTGGAATGGAACCTCCTGGACTACCTCAAAGTAGAGGTCAGTAGAATTGTTGTACAATCTTTGTGAGTGATTCCAGTATCACATTTGCAAGTAGTTGTCTACTGCTCATAGGGCCTACTTTGCTAAGTTAAGACACAAGGCAGGACTGCAAGTCGTGCTGCTCCGCCAAACAACACCCCCACAAGTGGTGTAATTAGCTGTAAATGTGATACATGGCACTTTCCTGTACTTGTCCCCTGTGCTAGCCCACAAATTGCTGATGACTACCAATGCAGACACTCCTGTGTCATATTTCAAGGGTACATGGATTCCAGGGACAAGTGTACATGTGCAGGAAGGGACATATTCCGGTCCATACAAAGTCATCAATAGTGTTGTCCTTTGTCAATTTGTGCTGTAGATAGCACCCACATAAAAAAGAGGAAAACATAGATAAATAAGGTATTTCATTCCAATAGGGCCATTGTGATGCTCCCCCCGAGGTAACACCACACTCTGATGCCTTACCAGACATGTGCTCATGGCCAGCCACACTATGCCACATAAACTCACCAGATGTGTTGCTCTGGCAGTGCAGGATGAAACCTGGGCTGGTAACTGTGGCTCATTGTGTCAGTGTGTTAGACCTGACATCCTTGGTGTGGTTTCCCCTGTCTTTTTGCCTCCGCTTCCTGTGTTTTTTTAACTGTGTGCAGGACTTCATTTTTTATGGTTTTGGTACTCTGGGCACATTACCACTGCTAAAGTGCAAGTGCTCTTGGTGTAAATTGCAACTCTAATTGTCTTTTCCATGATTGTCATATTTGATTTACTAGTAGGTCCATAGTAGAGTGTACTAGAGGTGCCCAGGGCCTTACATCAAATGCTAGTAGTGGGCCTGCAGCACTGGTTGTGCCACCCACACGAGTATCCCTGCAGTGTCTGTGTGTGGGGTTTGAACTGCCAATTTCACCTGGCAAGTGTACCCACTTGCCTGGCCCAAACCTTCCCTTTTTATACATGTAAGGAATTCCTAAGGTAGGCCCTAGGTAGCCCTACCGGCAGGGTGCAGTGTATTTAAAAGGTAGTGCTGGTGTGTTTTTCATTACCTGATAGTGAAATACTGCCAAATTCAGTTTTCACTGCTGCAAGGCCTGTCTCTCTCATAGGTTAACTAGGGCCTGCCTTTAAATATCTTTTAAGTGCAGTTTCCCATTGAGAGCAGAGAGAGATCTCTGGGTCTCTGAACTCACAATTTAAAAATACATCTTTGATAAAGTTGATGTTTAGATTGTCAGTTTAAAAATGCCACTTTTTGAAAATGGGCATTTTCTCGCTTAACCATTCTGTGCCTCTGCCTGCCTGTGGAATCCACATTTGGGTCAGAGTGACAGTTGGGTTGTTTGTAAATTCCCTTTAGACAGTGACACAAAGGGAGCTGAGGACTGTCCTGCATATCCTGATGAGTCCCCTGGGCTAGAGTGGGGCAGAACGCACACTTACAACTGAAAGGGCTGTGCCTGTCCTCACACAATGCAGTTTACAACCCCCAGGTGTGTGTCTGGGGCCAGGCCTGGGCAAGGTAGGATTTTGTCAACCACAGAGACTTTCCTTTGAAGTTTGCCTACTTCAAAGACAGAAAAGTAGTGGACCCAAAAGCCCCAACTTTTAGAACACTTCTGGATCAAGAGAAACCTCTGCCTAGGACCAGAGCTGAAGATCTGGAGGAGGAGTACTGCCCCGATGCTGTGTGCTGTGCTGGGTTGGCCTGCAGTTGCTGTTTCTGCCTTATAGGGGACAAAGACTGCACATTGCTTTGTATCCTGTTTGTGAAGGTTCTCCAAGAGCTTGGGATGAGCTTGCCTCCTATTAAGAACTCTTAGGAACAGCAAAGACTTTACCTACCACCTTCTGGGTTCATTTGCTGTGGACCCAACTCACCAGGTGGTGCCTATTTCAGTTTATGGACCCTTGGGAGTGAAACTGGTAAACAAAACAAGAAAAACTAAGTGCACCAATGTGGGACAATGCCTGGACTGATTCCGCTGCTAACTGACCCCATGATGCAGCCTGCAACCGAAGTTGTGGTCTCCACTGGAGTGCAATGACCCTGGAGGACATTGCATGCCTGATGCCGTTGCAGCACCTCTGAAGGCCATGACTATGTGAGTCTTGTGTGTTGTGTCACTGAGGTCTGTGACACCTGTCTCTAGCACATGCAGCCCTGTGGCAACACCTCGACCCCATAAGGTCGTCCCATCCCATCTTGACCAGCCCGATATTGGCTCTGCTAAAGCGGAAGGACCCGATGCTGCACCTGATCCAGCAATGCCTCATTTCCCCGCCTCTGTTCACCAGCTTGTTCCTCACTTTTAAAAGGTACTGCACCTGGGGGTCTGTGTGACTCGTTGTCTTTGACCATGGAACAATGACATCTAAGGATGTATGTTAAATGAGGGGACAAGGATGCCCAATTACTGTTGTATGTTGCATAGTCATGAACATATAATGACAAGAGTGAGGCAGGAGTATTTCTAGTCCTGGCTGAGTGTGTTCTGTGTGTCATGTAGGTACAGAGTGCCAATAAACTCAGCTAGCCTTGAAAAATCTTGAGGTAGTAGGTCATTTGAAAGCCATCTACTATGTACCTGAGACATGCATGAATTGTACCATCACATATGTGTACACAGCAGCCTGGCCTACCAATGTATGACACTGAGAGATGTCCAATGGCCTATTTGAGTTGTTACAATAATAAAGCTTTTAGGTTAATTTGCAAGTCATGTAATGTGGATTATTTGACCACTTTGTTCATTGTTCAACATTCAGAGTGCTGTGTCTCATGTTACATCTTGCAGGGGGATCCGAGTCGTACACCACTGAAGAAATGGAAAGCGTCAGTGAACCCAATGCTACCAGTAAGTGTCATTCTTTATGAGTAATGGCTAGTGCAAGGATTGTGTGTGATGTTGTAAGCTGTGTGTAATGCCATGTACAAAGTGCATGTGTCCAAAGTGAAACTCCATAGGCTATACATATGTATGGACTGTAAGGTGGAGGTTGGATCCAGGATGTGCCTTTGCATCTGACTAATGTCAAGGTGGTTCCGATTGCTATCACTGAGGGTTCACAATTATGCTTGTGTGACCAAAGAGCAATGACCACAATGCCAGAATCTTTGAACGTATGTGGTTGTGGAATCATAAATAAACATGGCAGGGCACTGTATACCCGAGTAAAGTTTTTCATATGCACAGATAATCTTTTTTTACTCACGATGCAAGCTCTGTCTGATGTGTCTGGCTAGCCCACACATGGTGCATGAGTCAAAACACTGTGATGACAGTAAGAACATGTGCCAGAAGTACAGGGTCCTACATATCTATGTAGGGTGACAATATGTGGTTCACATATCATTTTCCTGCTGTGTGTGCCAGAGGAACATGACAGCACATCATTTCCATACATGGACTGTGGCCCGTGTGAATAGAGCCCTAAGATTAGCAGGACAGTGGTCAACATACCACAAATGCAGTTGAATTGCCCACTCGTGGTGTGATGCCCCATACTCCATGTTGTGTGCATCAACATTGCTATCATCTTCATAGAGCTGGAAATGTGTGTTAGACTAGAGGGATGTCCATACAACAGTGCGATACAACATGCCAATACCAAGTTCAGCTTCAGATAGTGATGGCCCTAATAGTCTACGGGATGTAATGTAACCATGTACCTACACTGAACAGCATTAGTCATTGTTGTTCCAAAATCCCTTTGCAGATGACATGTAGGGCATACATGCACCTACCTATTAAATGGCTGTGCTAGAAGCTGGTGTGCAGCAAAGTGACATGAATTGTGCCCCATGTGTACAGGCAATGGTCTGCATAGTGAGGCACATACATTTACTCAATGAGTATGCTAGGAGTCATGGTACGGCCCACCATGAGTAGATTTAGTAGTAGTTTCATGAATCTCTGTCTGATGTGAGTGAGCTTTCCACCCTCCATTCTCACATATGATACCTGACAAATGTATATTCCATGTAACAATATGTCCACATATGCAACTTTGTCATATCAGACATATAGGCCCTCATTACAAACCTGGCGGTAAATCCCACTTTCTGCTGTGCAGAAGACTGCCAACATACCGTTGCGGTGGCAGAATTCCGCTACAGGTATTACGACCCACATCTTGGAATCTGCCACAATACAGACACCCACACACATCCGCCACACCAAAGGTCAGTGATAAACTGGTGATACCAAAACCAACACCGTCACACCAACAAGAATATGCCCACACTATCACGACCCACGAATCAATGCGGCGGTCATTCAACCGTGGTAATCCATTGGCGGTACACACCCCGCGCTCAAAATGCACACACATGTACAAACACAACTACATTGGACAATTCTAAATACACATACCTGACACACATACACACACCACACCCTCACACCCAATCCAATATATGACACTCACCCACATTACCCACAAACCCTTACAAAGAACAATTTTGGAAGAAGCCCAGAGCGAGAGATTAGCAAACACAACACCAGCATCCACAGGCACACAACACCATCACTCATACAACATCCACACTCCTCAAACAACACACACCAACACATCCCCCAACACATCACAACCGACAGCATCTCACACATCACCCACACCACATCATGGCACCTCAAAGACAACCCAGGTTTTCAGAGGAGGAGCTCAGGGTCATGGTGGAGGAAATCATCTGGGTAGAGCCACAGCTTTTCAGGTCACAGGTGCAGCACACCTCCATTGCAAGGAAGATGCAGCTATGGCGGATAATCGTTTACAGGGTCTTCGCAGTGGGACAGCATCCAAGAACACAGAATTACATCAGGAAGAGGTGGAAAGACTTACGGGGGAAGGTGCGTTCAGTGGTTTCAAGACACCAGATTGCTGTACAGAGGACCGGCGGTGGACCCCCACCTCCTCCCCCCAACTAACTACATGGGAGGAGCAAGTCTTGGCAATACTGCATCCTGAGGGCCTCGCAGGAGTAGCAGGAGGACAGGACTCTGGTAAGTCATATCTTTACAACCATATCCCCCACCCCACCTGCATGCCATCACATACCCCACCCTCACCCTCACTCCCATCACTCCATCATCTCACATATGTCCCACTATCACAATCCACACATCCCTATACCAAAGCCCTGCTTGTAACACCTATGCATGGACACCCATCACCAAAGCATGTCCAGTACAGATACCCACACAGACCCCAAACCAACTATCACAAAAGGGCAAACACAATGATGCAAGCACAGGAGTAGAGGGTACCTCACCCAATGCACAGGATGGCACACAGATACTAAAACTATGCATTTACACCCCAACAGGACCCATACCCAACGTCACCGGGCAGGAGGTGCCAGTCATATCCAGTCCCCCCACAGAAGAGGCCCACAGTGATGACAGCAGCTCTGCATGCCTGGATCAAGATGACCAGCCCGGCCCATCAGGGACCTCTGGACAGTCGGTTCCCCTGCAACTGTCACAAGCCATCACACAGCCTCTCCCCTCAGGAAACACCACCACAGCACCCACCCAGCAGGCACATACCCCTGTCACCAGGACACGTCAATCAGCGGTGTGTCCACCACTACAGGGAACCCAGGGAAACCTACCAAACCAAGAAAATCAGGGACCTCGGGTCAGTGGCAGTGGGCACACGGTTCAGGGGACAGAGGCACAGGATAACAGGGAAGCTGGGAGGACTGCTGTGCGACAGGGGAGAACAGGCCCAGGGAACCCACTCTCCATGAGGCACTCTCCAACATCATGGGAGCATATCACCATTCCCGGGAGACCATGTGCACGGTACTGGCCAAGTTTCAGGAGACTCAGCGGCTGCAGGAGAAACACTACCTTGGGATCAGGGTGGACTTGAAGTCCATTAACAACACCCTGGTCACCATTGCAGGGGTGCTGGCAGACCTTGTCACCACCATGAGGGACACAGTGGGACTCAAACAGGCCCCTGACACTAGCGTGGACGATGAACAGCCCTCCACCTCTGTTGTAATTTAGTAGCGATTAGATTAAGCATTAGCAGAAGACATCTTGTATTTAGCAACTATTGTGAACATTTCACGGAATCCATTTTGTATTCATGGCAGCCATTTTCTCTGCCATGTGCTCGCCATGTACTCTGTCCTACCTTTCTGTTAACTACTCTTGAAAATCTGTCTAGTGACAAGTTATATTTAGCATCTCCCACTTTCGCACATGGCCAGTAAGATCTGCAGCTGTTAGTAATCAGTAACAGACAGTAATGTGTCAACTAGTCCTTGAAAACTGTTAGTCCCTCCTACCTGTCTACTGTGCATTTCCATATGACCTTATATGTATGTAAGTCTTGCTTCTATAATTGTACCACCTTCTTTTAGCCCCTGCGTGGGTATAAAAGGACCATGCTCTCTTAGTTCAGTGTGCTACTTCAAACATTACCGAAGGGTGCTGTTTGAACTGTAGTACCACCTCATGAGGTTTAATAAACTTTGTTTTTCATTTCAGTTTCTGTGCCAACTTCTTCCTATATGGTCTGAGGACTTTGTGCAGAGAAGGGCGAACCCCTTGCACTAGTAGGCCTTGCTGAGGCTTACTTCGATAAATTGGGGCCCAAACAGGGACTCATCGGCGACTCGAATGCCCGATGGATTGGTCGGGACGAAGGATTGGGATCTCGCTGCGGACGATCAATGCCTGAGGAGACCCGAGTCTTGGCAACCATGGCGTTTTTTCCTTCTTTCTGATTTGACCATCCAGGTGGCGCCGGTCCTCGACTGAGATCCTTTTTGCTCATTTGTCATGCAGTGACCATTTGGTCGATTTTAGAACTTGGCAGTTGGAACCTGGACGCCCTGTGATTGGTAAGAGACGTTTTACTGCACTTGCAGCGGGTTTTGATGCCTTTGTTTGGTAATGAAGTTTAGCACTACTTACTGTGGCTCTCGTGTTTTGGGTGACTAGTAAATTTGTGTCCTTTGAATTGATATATAAATTGCAATTTATATAGGCAGGTAATGAGGAGAATTTTCTCCAATTTAATTTTGATTTGAATGGCACCTTAAGTGCTACTTTGATTATAATATTGCATATTCTGCCCTATTTTGGCATGCCTGTTTTTAGCGCACTTCATAAGATGTGTTGCTTTTGTAATGGTACCAATTTGAGACTGGAAGAATCGCAACCTGCAACCCCAGAGGGGACGCCCAATAGAGATATGTATATTAAACATGGTCTTTCTTCTATAATGTACAGCACATTATGGAATAAATACACTTGTGCGGATCCTGAGTTACGTTGGCCTATGCATGGGTCATTTGATTTGCGAAAGATTGAGTATGTGGAACAATGTATGTGTAAGCGAAGGTGTAGGCAAGATATCTTTGACTGTGTACGAATGTGGGAGAAAGAAGTGCGTGGACGATTGAAGTGTGAGCAAGCCTTGCGTCAGAAAGAGCAGCGTAAGAATGTATATGTGAAAGCATATGAAATGAGAAAGAAAGAAATAAATGACTTAAAGGAGCTGGAAAGAAAGAACGTAAATTACAGGTAACTGGCTGTGATGGGTCACTCCATTCCGACCCACACAGTTCCCTTACTTGTGCTGACTCTGCCACACACGACCTGGTGCATACTGTAGACCCCGGCGATTTGATTGGTCGCTTATGGCAACCGCGGGACCAACTGCGGGTTAAAAGCGGAGCGTCAGAGATATCGAGGAGAGAGGCGAGCGGGAGTGAAGATATACGAGTGACAAAGGAGGAGCAAGAGGACGAGGAACCCACCATGGAGGAGGAGGACGGCCGGAAGACGGAGCCGACGGGAGCTGGAGTACCACGGAGGAAACTTGGAGACAGCTGGCCCGGGGAGTCTGCTCCTACGCCGCCACGCTTCCGGAGAAGCGTGGCCTCTCCAGGTACGGAGACGAAAGCGGGGAAGGGAGGCGGGAGGTGAGAGGAGCGGGGAAGAGGAGGGGAAAGAGGGGAGAAGGGGAAAGGGTGAACGGGCACTTTTGATGGTGAGCACTGTGGGGAAAAGGGGACGGGGCAAGAAAACAATAGCAGTCATTCAGATACAGAAAAGAAAGGGAAGAGAAATATAGGAAATACGATACCAAGAAGATAGAGCGTACGCAGGAAGAGATTCACGATTAAGTACACTAAACAAATAAACAAGAGAAAGAGAGAGAGAGAAAAAGAAGAAGAAAGACGGAAAACAGTACATAAGCAAGAAGCGCAGGACGCAAATAAACAGGCAGGAAGGAAGTCTGGCAGGAGAACCAGAAGAGAGACAACACAGGCGAAAAGAAGTAAGACAGTCAGAAGACAGCGGAGACAGGGACAAAGAGAGTGAGAGAGAAAAGGGAAAGACAAGAACAGTTAAGCCTTAACAAGCCCCCCCCACTTACCGTATCTATTTATTTTCTTGTTTCCATGCTCCCCGCGAGGCCTGGGAAGGAAGAAGGAGGACGAGCCAAGAGGTCAACCCGAGGACTACTCTACAACCTACTGCTATTCCATAAACTTTGTACATATTACTCATCGTATAAACTGTTTCAAGAACCAATAAAAGACAGTTCTTTGAAACCACAATATTGCTATTCAGCGTCATAAATCTGCCATCCTCGCACAAGTGGTGTCAGAAGCGGAGACAATTATTAGTCCCTGGGAGGTACCGAGAGCAGGTCTTACAACTAGCCCATGGGGAGACAGGGGAAGGGCATCTCGGAAGAGATAAGACTGAGGCAGCGGTCCTCCAGCGATTCTATTGGCCTGGGGTATATGGGGATATACGGCGGTATTGTCAAACCTGTCAGAAATGTCAATTCTATAATCCAGGAATGCAACCCCCTGCCCCTTTACAACCCCTCCCGATTATAGAAACCCCTTTTTCTCGTGTAGGAATGGATCTTATTGGTCCCCTCACCCCATCTACTAGAGGAAGACAGTATATATTAGTCCTGGTGGACTACGCCACGAGGTATCCCGAGGCAATCCCGCTTCCCAGTATGCATACAAAGGTAGTGGCCCAAGCTATGATCGAGTTCTTTTCAAGGGTCGGGTTCCCTAAAGAAATTCTGACTGATCAGGGTACTCCTTTCATGTCTAGATTAATGAGGGAGGTCAGTGACACGTTGGGGATAAAAAAAATCCGGACCTCGGTTTACCATCCCCAAACTGATGGACTTGTGGAACGATATAATCGGACCATTAAGTCGTTACTTAGGAAGAGCGTAGCAGAGGACGGAAGAGACTGGGAAAAAAAACTACCACTCGTATTATATGCCATACGTACACATATCCAGACTTCCCTTGGACATAGTCCTTTTGAGATGTTATTTGGTAGAGCTCCTCGAACCCTCCTTGATATGTTGGTAGAACAATGGGAGGAAAGAGATGAGGACATAAAGGATCTACTGACCTATACTAAAGACTTAAAAGAGAATCTACAGGCTGTTTGGGATAGAGCCCATGAGAATTTAAGAGAAGCCCAAGACAGGCAAAAGAAGAATTATGATGCTAAAAGTGTGTTTCGTACTTTTAATGTTGGAGATAAGGCTCTAATCCTTCTCCCCAGTTGTGAGAATAAATTGTTAGCCCGATGGCAAGGACCATATGAAGTGTTAGAACAAATCAACCCAACAACATACCGGTTGGCTCTTCCCCATCGAACCCAAAAAGAACAAATCTATCATATAAACTTGTTAAAAAAATGGCAAGAGACTGAGCATAGCCATAAAATCCAACATATCGTGACAGAGCAGATAGAAGACATTCCTTATCCCGCTCTTTCCTTTTTCCCAATGAAGGAGACGATAAACCCCGGATCAATACCTCGCTTGCTGACAGTTATCAAACCTCTCTCTCTCGAATACTTACCACCTATGTAGATATATTCTCCCGACAACCTGGCCACACTAATTTAACCGAACATAGTATCAGAACCAAGAGCGAGGCAGTTGTAAGACAAAGACCCTATAGGATTCCGGAAGCCAAGAAAGCTGTAATCGAACAGGAAGTTACTAAAATGTTACAATACGGGATTATTGAACCATCCAGTAGTCCCTGGTGTTCCCCTATAGTGTTAGTACCCAAGCCAGATGGAACCACGCGCTTCTGTGTAGATTATCGGAAGGTGAATGAGCTCACCTACTTTGACGCTTACCGTATGCCTCGCATCGACGAACTGTTGGAGAGAATAGGGCATGCCAAGTTCATGTCTACTTTAGATCTCACAAAAAGGACATTGGCAGATCCCCTTAAAAGAAACAGACAGGGAAAAGACCGCATTTTCAGCACCCTCTGGGTTATATCAGTTTACAGTTCTCCCTTTTGGGCTACACGGAGCCCCTGCTACCTTTCAACGGCTATGATTTTAAGGCCCCATCGCTCCTATGCCTCAGCCTACTTAGATGACATTGTAATATTTAGCGACTCATGAACTGACCACCTCCAACATTTATCAACAGTGCTACAGACATTGAGGGAAGCTCACTTAACTGCCAATCCTGAAAAATGTATGTTAGGCTGTACATCAATCAAATACCTGGGATATGTCTTAGGACAAGGAAAAGTCCGCCCTCAAATTGAAAAAGTTGCAGCCATAAAACAGATTCCAGTACCTAAGTCAAAAAAAGAAATACGCTAGTTCCTTGGGCTCGTCGGTTACTACAGGCGGTTTATTCCTGGGTTTTCGACCATAGCTGAGCCTCTTACGAATCTGCTAAAGAATGGGTCTCCTAAAACATTCTCCTCCTTACCAGAAGCAGGTATGCACAGTTTTTTGAGGCTTAAGGAGGCCTTGGCTACCGACCCTGTGTTGTGCTGCCCAGATTTTGGTCGTCCTTTTATCTTACAAACCGACGCTTCTGATGTTGGTCTAGGGGCCGTGTTATCACAAACCCAACCTGATGGGTCGGTTCACCCTGTTCTGTTTATCAGTAGGAAGCTTCTTCCCCGTGAGCGTCTATATCCCACTATTGAGAAGGAATGTCTTGCCATTAAGTGGGCCATTGAGTCTCTTCGGTATTATCTCAGTGGCCGTCCTTTCACCCTCCTGACTGATCATGCCCCACTTACTTGGCTGTCTCGTCATAAGGATACCAATCCTAGAGTCCTGAGGTGGTTTCTTTCCTAACAACCCTTTTCGTTTCAGGTGTTTCATTCTCCGGGACGTCTCATGGCCAATGTTGACTTTCTCTCCAGATGTCCTTCGGATGAGCGTCGTCTACAGACGCTCTCTAGGGGGAGTGTTTGTGATGGGTCGCTCCATTCCGACCCACACAGTTCCCTTACTTGTGCTGACTCTGCCACACACGACCTGGTGCATACTGTAGACCCCGGCGATTTGATTGGTCGCTTATGGCAACCGCGGGACCAACTGCGGGTTAAAAGCGGAGCGTCAGAGATATCGAGGAGAGAGGCGAGCAGGAGTGAAGATATACGAGTGACAAAGGAGGAGCAAGAGGACGAGGAACCCACCATCGAGGAGGAGGACGGCCGGAAGACGGAGCCGACGGGAGCTGGAGTACCACGGAGGAAACTTGGAGACAGCTGGCCCAGGGAGCCTGCTCCTACGCTGCCACGCTTCCGGAGAAGCGTGGCCTCTCCAGGTACGGAGACGAAAGCGGGGAAGGGAGGCGGGAGGTGAGAGGGGCGGGGAAGAGGAGGGGAAAGAGGGGAGAAGGGGAAAGGGTGAACGGGCACTTTTGATGGTGAGCACTGTGGGGAAAAGGGGACGGGGGCAAGAAAACAATAGCAGTCATTCAGATACAGAAAAGAAAGGGAAGAGAAATATAGGAAATACGATACCAAGAAGATAGAGCGTACGCAGGAAGAGATTCACGATTAAGTACACTAAACAAATAAACGAGAGAAAGAGAGAGAGAGAAAAAGAAGAAGAAAGACGGAAAACAGTACATAAGCAAGAAGCGCAGGACGCAAAGAAACAGGCAGGAAGGAAGTCTGGCAGGAGAACCAGAAGAGAGACAACACAGGCGAAAAGAAGTAAGACAGTCAGAAGACAGCGGAGACAGGGACAAAGAGAGTGAGAGAGAAAAGGGAAAGACAAGAACAGTTAAGCCTTAACAAGCCCCCCGCACTTACCGTATCTATTTATTTTCTTGTTTCCATGCTCCCCGCGAGGCCTGGGAAGGAAGAAGGAGGACGAGCCAAGAGGTCAACCCGAGGACTACTCTACAACCTACTGCTATTCCATAAACTTTGTACATATTACTCATCGTATAAACTGTTTCAAGAACCAATAAAAGACAGTTCTTTGAAACCACGATATTGCTATTCAGCGTCATAAATCTGCCATCCTCGCACACTGGCCAATACACTATTAGGCAACCTCTCTATCCTAACCTTAATAAACCACACAATGATTTTTTGTTACTAGATCGCCCTCCACCTCCGTATGTCGTTCCTTCTGCCCCTCATGAGTTAGCTGAGGGCTCCGGTTCGGAGCAACAGAAGATACAAGACAGTCACTCTATGTTGCCTGCTGACCGTGCGTCTGAGCTTAGATCTATTGCTCGTAAAACAATTTGTAGCGTTGTCTCTGCTTCTGAACTTTTAGACAACATGAAAGGGTGGACGGAAAAGGAGCAGCTATATTTCACTGAGGCATTTGGCAGAGAAGTTATTGAACTATTTCGGAAATATTCGGATGAGTTAGAGCCCGATGATGTAGCAGCTGATCATAAGCAAATGTGTGATGGTCTTTTTGTTTTCTCCCAGGTTGCTGATGCAATCAGGCGTTTGGTGAAATTATGTGTTGTGGCAGTCCGTTTGCAAGAGGAGAAAAGGGCTGTGGACGTAGTTGCAAGGACATCTCAGACCGGTGGGGTGCAAACTTCCATCTTCAGAACAGACAAGACTATGATAGTTCACGCGAAACAAATGTGGGAGGCCGCGCCTTTGTATGTTCCACCTAAAGGATTGAGTGCAAGTGATGATAAAACTTCTGTTGATGCTAAGGGTTATTTTATTTATAATTGTATACTCCTTGGAATAGGGCAGATTTACTGGCACTTAAAACAGCATTACCTGACCCGCTGAAAAATCCAGCCGCCTTTTATGAGGAAGTTGAGGGAGCAATTAGTTTTTGTACTATGACTTTGGCTGACATTGATTTATTTTTTGGATTGATATTACCGCCAGATATGTGGAGAACTGTTTGTAAAATTGATGATTGTGTAGTTTTTGGGGCGTCATGGAAAGAGTTAGAACAGATGGACGGGGATAGGGAACCTGCGAAAAAGTCATATCATTTGATTCTACATCTTCCCGCAGCCATATTAGTTAAGTTAAAAATTCCCCATAAAAAGATAGATTGGACTCTTTTAGCATCTTGTAAGCAAAAGGCAGATGAATCGGTCTCTGATTTCTTTACATGCTTTGAAGAAGCATTTCATGATTTTAGCGGCCAGTTATTGTCAGATGAGACGGGCAGACATTTGTTTGTCGATAAATATGTCGCAAATCTGTTACCAGGAATAGCTAGTTGTCTAAAAGCTATTGAAAGTTCATGGACTACCTCTACTCCGGTTTCTCTTTTGACTATGGCTCAGTATTATGAACGTCAGGAATTAGAAACAAAAGGTAGCGAGGATAAAAAGATTAAAGAATTAAAGACGAAGGTTATGTTGGCTCAAGCTTATGTTCTGGCTTTTAGAGGTAGTGATAGAAGTGGACGTGGATCTTATGGTTCTTCTTACACTCGTTCGAATTTGTCTGTTGATCAGTGTGCGTATTGTAAGAAATTTGGGCATTGGGCTGCCGATTGTCTAGCACCACGTGTTCAGCAGTGTTCACGTGGTTGGGGACAAATGAGAAATCGTTCAGGATATTCAGGGCCTAGAAGATGCACGAATAATCATGCTAGGGTTGATGCTAATATACGAGGGCAGGATGGGTTTAACACTGTTGATAGACGGAACCAATACCAGATGTATAACTATGTGCAGCCTGATTTCCAAGATTCTGCTTATGCATAGGATTGCCTAGGATGGGGTTAGGAATCAGTTGAAGTTCCAGTAGATCAGAGGGGTCCCTATGTTACAGCACATGTTTTGGGTTCTATTCATCAGTTTCTGGTTGACACAGGAGCTACTCGTAGCGCCTTGTCTAAACAATTGATTCCAAGGGATCCCCTGTCTGGCTTATCCATTACATCGATAGGTTTCGATGGAACACCTTCCCCTAGCCCGTTGTCACAACCACTTGCATTCCATGTTGATAAATTTACTGCTTGAGGTCCATTTTTGCTTTCTCCAAATATACCAGACAATATTGTGGTTCTTGATATGCTCAAGTATTTCAGGGCTACAATACGATGCTGTCCTGAAGGGGTGCGTGTTATTTTGAATGATAATCATCCTGTGATGGAAAGAGTTTGTCTTGTTAAAGGGGATATTGCATTAGCTTCACTCCCTAGTACTTTGTGGGCTACTTCAGATACTGATGTGGGACAAATGATTATTCCACTGGTACATATTAGTGTCAAGGAGGGAGCTGTATTGCCACGTTTGCCTCAATACAAAATTTCACAGGAGGGCGAAGAAGCACTCACACGAATTGTGCATGATCTTATTGCAGTTGGAGTTGTTGAGGAAGTTCCGTATAATGTTTGTAACAGTCCGATTCTTCCTATTCTGAAAAAGGATACTGATACTAGGATTTACCGATTCATTATTGATTTACGAGAAGTCAATAAAATTGTGGTACCACAATATCCTGTGGTATCTGACATCACAACACTTCTTACTTTGGTTCCCCCGACAGCAACTACGTTCTCTGTGATAGACTTCAAGAATGCTTTCTTTTCGATCCAAATTCATCCTGACAGCTGATATTTGTTTGGTTTTACTTTGAATAAACAATCATTTAGATTTTGTAGAGTTCCTCAAGACTATAATGAGAGTCCTAGTATTTATAGTCAAGCGTTAAAATGACAACTTGATTCTTTTGTTTTGCCTGGAGGTGTGGCTCTCATGCAATATGTTGATGATATTTTGTTGGCAACTGATACCCCTGAGCAATGTGAAAAGTGCACTTTGTCCTTACTTTCTTTTCTTGCTTCACACCATCATAAAGTGTCACAAAAGAAATTGCAGTATTGTAGACCAAAGGTAACCTATTTAGGTCACCTTTAGTCTAAGGAGGGCCATGCACTCACATCAGATCGTATTCAAGCAATTTTAGACACACCAGTACCCTCTTCTCAGAAAGATGTTTGTGCATTCCCTGGTCTTACCTCTTTTTGTAAGCAATGGATATTAGGGTTTTCAGACATTGTCAAACCTTTGCTAGCACTTTTGACTAAAGATACTCCAATGCCCCTCCCATGGACATATGAATGTGAGACTGCTTTCCGGCAGCTACGACAAGCCCTTTGTTCAGCACCAGTGTTAGGTACTCCAGATTACACTAAGCTTTTTGCACTTTACGTACATGAGAAAGATGGATGTGCATTGTCAGTTTTAGTACAGACACATGGTGATAAGCAGTGTCCCTGTGCATATTTTTCAGCAGTACTTGATCCTGTCGCTCAAGCGTTGCCTGGGTGTTTTCGTTCAGTTGCCGCAACAGCTGTGTCAATATGTCAGAGTGAAGGGATAGTTTTGTCACATAAGCTGTTGGAGTTAGTACCCCATGCGGTTGATGCTCTTTTAAATCAAACAAAGATGCAACATTTAACTAGCGCTCGCCTGACAGGATATGAATTGACATTTCTGGCTCCTCACATTACACTGAAGAGATGTGCAACACTAAATCCAGCCACTTTGTTGCCATATCCGGTGACTCAGCCTCAGTCACAGGAAACACATGATTGTATATTCCTTACTGAAGAACAGACAAAGGGTTGTATTGATTTACAACCTATGGTTCAGATGGCACATGGGCTGGCACATGTTGGAGCTTCAACAATAACGAAGTTGCTTACGCAAGTTTGGGAGCATCCAGAAATTTCCAGTGCAGCTAAGAGAGTAGTACAGTCTTGTTTGATTTGTTTACAATTCAATCCTGGAAAAAGGACACGAACTCCTGCGGGAGGGTTTGCTACACCAACTGCACCTTTCCAAGTTCTACAAATGGATTATTTTCAGCTTGAACTCTGCAACAATTTAAAGTATGTCTTGGTGGTGGTATGTGCCTTCAGTAAATGGATAGAGGCGTACCCCACAAAGGATAATACTGCCATTACCACAGCGAAGGTGCTTTTGAAATAATTTTTCCCTAGGTTTGGTGTTTGCAGACTTTTATGGAATGATAACGGACCTCATTTTGTTGGGGAAGTTATTAAGTATGTCCTGAAAGGATTAGGGATCAAACAGAAGTTCCATGCGGTTTTCCACCCACAATCAGCAGGGTTGGTGGAAAGGTATAATGCTACTTTGAAGCTGAAGTTAGCAAAGATACAGGCTTCCACATCCTTAACATGGCCGGATGCATTACCGTTGGCATTATTGTCTATTAGGTCAGTGCCACACTCTCGAATCGGCCTTAGTCCTTATGAAGTGGTTTTTGGGAGGCCAATGAACATTTGGGGAGTTCCTAAGCCAAATTCTGTATATGATGTACCTTGTGTCCTGATGAATGATTATTTGGCACAGTTAACCAACAATTTGGTTTCTATTCTCATCAACAGGTTCGAGAAGCACTTCCTGACAGATCTACAGGTGAAGGCCATGAACTCCGACCTGGTGACCAGGTGATGATTAAGTCCTTTGAAAGATCAAGCAGCTTGGAACCAAGGTGGCGAGGCCCAGAGCAGGTGCTCCTTGCGACAAGGACAGCAGTTCGATTGACGAACAGAAAGAATTGGGTCCATAGTAGTCACTGCAAGAGAGTGCTACCTACCTTGGTGGAACCTGCTGTGCTGACCGATCATCAAGAGATTTTGACTACGGAGAAAGGCCGTGCTATATCACATGATGAACCTGCGAAGTTCTTCCTGGACCATACGATTTCTGGAGTGTCGCGATATAATTTGAGACTGAGGAAAGACCCCGTAGTGCTGGAGAAAACTGGTTGAGCTACCGCCCTGGGTTAGTGAAACGGAGAGCCAATGTGGCAAGGGGGGGGATCAGCCATGCATTAGAGTAGTGACACCCATCTTGGCCCGTGGTGAAGAAATCAGCAGCTGCCCAGGGACAAGAGCTCCAATGATTGTTTTTAATAAATTTCTGAAAGGGTCGATTATCACTGTTGCTAAAATGAATAACAAACTGATCATTAGTACTATGGGGTTTGTTGTTGTTTTGGTGGTTATAGCAATAATCACCTGGTTTGTTGAAAAGAAGGCTCCTGCTCATGAGTTTTTTGTTGCCACTACTCCAGTACCAGAGGATCACTATTACTTTACGCTTCCCTATCAGGAACAGAAGAACCGTCAATCGTACTTCAATAATACTTTAATTCAGATGTTGCATCATACTCATAATGATATACATACTACTAACTGTTGGGTATGTGGAATGATACCTGCGCATCAAAAGAAAGGAGGAGCACCTTTCATTCCTCTTCCTTTTTCACACAATGGTCTTTGTCAAGCTTGGTATACGCTTTTGTTTGCGTCTGGAAAACGTACAGAAGGCGGACTTCTTTTTCGCCTTAATTAAGTATGCTACCAAGACAAAGATGGGTATCCCATAGCCAAAGGAACTAAATGGGAATGGGAAGAGTATCAACCGGACAATGTTTCAAAGCCATATGTCTTCACAAATATAAGAGACTCTGACAAGAAAGAACAATTTGTGATTTCTGTTACAAAAACTAAAGCAGATTTATGTATACGTAGCATTGGGCGAATTCCAGTGGGGATAAGCGATTGTACCTTGATTTTAACTATTGAGGGTGTAAATAATAGTAGTTTTACAGCTTCACATAATACATATTTTGTTTGTGGTAACTATGGATATTACCAACTACCTTTTGGGTGGTCAGGTGTGTGTTATGTATGTTTTCTATTACCCCCTTTTTTTTTGGCACCTGCATCATATCACTGAGATTTTAAACTGTTCAATGACATCATTAAAAATAGATATAAAAGGACAATAAGTACAAATGAGGTAGACCAAACGGACACTAGCCTGCAACATGTTGATTTTAATTTAGGGTTATTCTCCTTTGTGGGTGCTGCGTTAAACAGTAGGAAAGTGAGATGATTGACTAGGGTTGTGGAAGCTGTTACCACTCAGGCAGCTCTGGCACTTGGAAATATTATCGAGGAGCTCCAAATTGCGAGGATTGTAGCGCTCCAAAATCGTATGGTACTAGATGTGATATTAGCTGATCGAGGTGGTGCATGTCGCATCATCGGTAGGTATATTTTTCACATGCTGTATCTGTATTCAGTGTGGTCCAATGTTCTGCTCCATGTGTATTACTGCTTGTATGCCTACCAAAAGAAATATTACAGAAATGAAAGCACAACACATGTTAGATAAGGAAATAGCTGAAATGATAAGCATAAATATACAAGATGAATATTTAGATTATCCTAGAAAGACGAATGTCTTCAGCTAATGCTAAAAGGGTTGTCTGTTGTAATTTAGTAGCGATTAGATTAAGCATTAGCAGAAGACATCTTGTATTTAGCAACTATTGTGAACAGTTCGCGGAATCCATTTTGTATTCATGGCAGCCATTTTCTCTGCCATGTGCTTGCCATGTGCTCTGTCCTACCTTTCTGTTAACTACTCTTGAAAATCTTTCTAGTGACAAGTTGTATTTAGCATCTCCCACTTTTGCACATGCCCAGTAAGATCTGCAGCTGTTAGTAATCAGTAACAGACAGTAATGTGTCAACTAGTCCTTTAAAACTGTTAGTCCATCCCACCTGTCGACTGTGCATTTCCATATGACCTTATATGTGTGTAAATCTTGCTTCTATAATTGTACCACCTTCTTTTAGCCCCTGCATGGGTATAAAAGGACCATGCTCTCTTAGTTCAGTGTGCTACTTCAAACATTACCGAAGGGTGCTGTTTGAACTGTAGTACCACCTCATGAGGTTTAATAAACTTTGTCTTTTATTTCAGTTTCTGTGCCAACTTCTTCCTATTTGGTCTGAGGAGTTTGTGCAGAGAAGGGCGAACCCCTTGCACTAGTAGGCCTTGCTGAGGCTTACTTCGACACCTCCACCGGCGCTAGTGGACAGGTGGCACTGCCACAGGACCAACAGGCCACCAGCACCCCACCCCCTGCAGAAGGAGAACCACCCGCAAACGGTCCCTGAAATCCAGGAACAAGACAGAGAACATTGCCAAGACCCCCGCCAGGAAATAAGACCCTCCTGAATGTCACCTTTCTGTCCCACTTTGTCACCCTGTCCATCTTAAACTGCCATTGCTCCCCTTCCTATGCCCCATTGGACAATGCACCTGTGAGACCAAGAGACGACTCTGCCATGGACAGTCCTCCACCACCATCCGAGCCCATTGCACACCCCCTCCACTTATTAGCACAGAAATAAACACCCTTCAATCATAAAACAATCTGAAGTGGGCCTGTGCTTTCACAAATGTACAATTGCAACATCTCTGAAATATAGCAATGTCAATGTACTTGTTCACATACCAATGTTACACAGCTGTAGGCCAGCACTAAACATAGCAGAGGGCACAAAGTGGGACCCAGATTTGTGAAATGGAAAGCCAAAGTGACAATTCAGGGTCCACACAAAGAGGTAGAAAGGCAGATTTATTATAGGTCCTACAATAGTATGAGATGTGGGAAGCAGTCCCATCCTCAAATCTGTGTCTCACTGGAGGTATTGCATCATGATGTTGTTTCGGTTGTCTACATCTTCTTTTTCTGCCTCCTCTTCTTCACTGTCCACAGGCTCCACAGCTGCCACAAGACCATCATCAGGCCCATCCTCCTGCAGAAAAGGTACCTGGCATCGCAAAGCCAGGTTGTGCAACATACAGCATGCCACGATTATCTGGCACACCTTCTTCGGTGAGTAGTATAGGGAGCCACCTGTCAGATGGAGGCATCGGAATCTGGCCGTCAGGAGGCCGAAGATGCGCTCTATTATCCTCCTAGTTCACCCATGTGCCTCATTGTAGCGTTCCTCTGCCCTTGTCCTGGGATTCCGCACTGGGGTCAGTAGCCATGACAGGTTGGAGTAACCAGAGTCACCTGCAAATATCGGGGGACAACTGTTAGACATACTCCAAACATTAGGGAATTTCCCATACCCAGACAGCAAATGAAACTGTGTGGGGACTTTAGGCTCACCTATTAGCCACATACAGTGCCTCTGGAGTTGCCCCATTACATAAGGGATGCTGCTATTCCTCAAAATGTAAGCGTCATGCACTGAGCCTGGATACTTGGCATTCACATGGGAGATGTACTGGTCTGCAAACACACCATCTACACATTCATTGAATGGTAGCTTTTCTAGTTTCTGTACACCTGTTCATTCCTGCGGGTGGAACAAATGCCACATGTGTACCATCAATGGCTCCAATGATGTTAGGGATATGTCCCAGGGCATAAAAGTCACCTTTCTCTGTGGGAAGATCCTCCACCTGAGGGAAAATGATGTAGCTGCGCATGTGTTTCTGCAGGGCAGATAACACTCTGGACAACACGTTAGAGAACATTGGCTGGGACATCCCTGATGCCATGGCTACTGTTGTTTGAAAAGACCCACTGGCCAGGAAATGGAGTACTGACAGGACCTGCACTAGAGGGGGTATTCCTGTGGGATGGCGGATAGCTGACATCAGGTCAGGCTCCAACTGGGCACACAGTTCCTGGATTGTTGCACAATCAAGTCTGTAAGTGATAATTATGTGTCTGTCTTCCATTGTCCACAGGCCCACCAGGGGTCTGTACACTGGAGGATGCCGCCATCTCATCACCTGCCCCAGCGGACGTGCCCTATGGAGGAGAACAGTGAGCAGAGGGTCATACAACACATAGGTTTCACAAGGCTGTTCAGCACAATCGTTAAATTGTTTCTATGTGTCTTTGTCTGTCCGTATTCCTGGCCTAAATAGGTGTGACGCAGTTATTTGGCCTGCAATGTGGCCCCCTGAAATGGCGACTGCCTGACCTGTAAGGTGGGACAAGGAGAAATGAGGTAACTGCGCTTGCGTTGTACACCGTCGCGGTAGGTGGTTGAAGACCGTGGAGCAAGGCAGCATTGGTTTTCATTGGGCCCTATGGGTTCCAGGAGCCAATGTCGATGTACGCCGTTGATAACGGTACGCACCGCCACGGATGTGACCGCCATTTTCTATCTGTTCACTCACTTGATACCAGACCTTCAACAGGAGAGGACCTACACTGCAAGTGCTTCTGTGACCTGTGTCTGGAAGCGACAATGGCTACAGTGTCTGGGGAAAGGGCCCCACCTTCACTTCGGAGGAGTTGGACAGACTAGTGGATGGAGTCCTCCCCCAGTACACGCAACTGTACGGTCCTCCAGACAGACAGGTGAGTAAACTGCGTGCATGGTGGATGGCACATGATTGTATGGAGTGTCGTGGATGGAAGAGACGGGAGGGACAGGCCAGCATGTGAGGATGGTGTGTGTATGTATTTCTGGGCCAGGGTGGGAGGTTTGTGGCCAATGTGAGAGAAGAAATGTACGGGGGAGCAACATCCATTTTTACTTTACTTTTCCTCTAGGTCAGCGCCCACCAGAAGAAGGGTATTTGGCGTGCCGTGGATGGAGCACCCACTGCCGGAAAAGATGGGAGGACCTGCGCCGCTGGGCCAAGAATACGGCGGAGGCCCAGCTGGGGATGGCCTCCCAATGAGGAAGGGGTGCCCGTCACACCATGACCCCCCTGATGTTCCGGATCCTGGCGGTGGCATACCCTGAGTTGGATGGGCGCTTGAGGGCATCACAGCAGCCACAAGGGGGTGAGTACACTCTCATTCAGCTGACTCTGCACGTTTGACGAGGTGTCTGGGTGGGGTTGGTGGGCTCTGGGTTCCCGTAGGCCAGGGCAGACGCGCAAAGGTAGATCCATTGATTTGCAGACTCATTCCCACTCCAACGCCAAAGGTGGTATTTGCATTCTACACCTAGTCAGGCTCCTAGGGCTTCCAGCTGTGCATATAATGGTTCTTGACGGAGTCCCCTATGGGCATGTGCTTTTCCCCTGCCCTGTGAGTGCATGGCTTAGTGCATGGGGCTGCTCCTTTTGTTTTGTCACCCTGTCCTTGTGTACATTAGCATAATCTGGTGGAGGAGCAGTGGCACCGGAGCAGGATAGAGCTACATCCCACATGGTCCTGGAGGGTGAAGTAACGGAGTCTGAAGGCACCAGTGGGACGGAGGGCGAGGGGAGCTCCACAACGGGACAGGAGCAGACACCAGCGACAGCGACTCCTCCCCTGATTGGAGCTCTGTTGCAGTGGTGGGCATCTCTGTGCCTACCGCATCAACAGGTACAGCAGCCACCCCCCTACCAGCACCACCCTCCCAGCAGCCCCTCATCGAGTTTCCCATGCCTCTCACCCAGGAGGGTGAGCATCTCCTTCGCCCCAGGCACCTCAGCCCCTGCCCCTTTCAGCCCTGCTGTCCTCAGTGAGGAGGCTATTGACCTCCCGAGATCCCTCACTGTTGGTCAATCAACCATTTTGAATGCCATCCAGGGTGTCGAGAGGCATTTGCAGCAAACAAATGCATACCTGGAGGGCATTCATTCTGGTGTGGTGGTCAACAGAGAGCATTTCAGGCTCTGGCCTCAGCACTGATGGCAGCCATTGTCCATGTGTCCAGCCCCCCCCCCTCCAACGTCCTCTACCCAGACCCAATCCCCTGTACCTCAGCCTATCCCAAGCACACCATCAGACCAGCATGAACACACATCAACACACAAAAGTGGACATGGCAAACAGAAGCACCACAAATCCCACAGGCACGCACACAAGCACCATCCCCATGCAAACACACCAACATCCACTGTCTCCACTGTGTCCCCCTCCTCCACGTCCTCCTCCTCCCTCCGTGTCTCGTCTCCATTCACACCTGAATGCCGCTCCCTCCATCACCAGCAGGCCCACCACCACACACTGCTCTTGTGCACTCACCACCCCCACTACCATTCACACATCCCCTGTGTCCTCACCCAGTGTGTCTGTGAGCCCTCCTCCCAAAGTACACAAATGCAGGCACACACCCACCCAACAGCCATCCACCTTCGGCCCATGCACCTTCACCCAAATTCAGCAGACGTACACCTCCTACAACCACTACCTCTTCCTCCACTCCCAAACCCCCTCCATCTTCCTGTACCAGTGTGTTTAAGAAACTCTTCCTCGCACACTTTGACCTCTTCCCTACACCTCCCCCCCGTCCTTCCCCTAGGGCCAAGCTATCCAGCTCCCAGCCCAGCACCTCAGCCACCAAATCTTCCAGCACAGTGGTCTCAGCAAGTCCGGTCACATCGTGGGCTGCACCTATCAGGGCTGCCAGTGTACCACCTAGTTAGGCCAAGGAGCAGGCCATTCTGCCACCTGCCAAGGTGAAAAAGGTGCCCACATGAGGGAGAAGAAACACCTACCAGCAAGCAAGGGCTCCTCCAAGCCAAAACGGGGCGGTGGCAAGGCACCAGCAGTGACATCAAAGGTGGGGAAGGGACACAAGCCAAAGAGTAGGTCAGGACAGGACACGGAGGCTCCAGCTGAGGGACCGGAGTCACCCCTTCTGTCAACCACAACATCGACCTGTACGGCGGTGGACACCACCACCTGCACGTCTGCTGCCTCAGCAACAGTCCCCAGCATCATCCCCAGTGGGAAGCCGTCCGAGGCTGCCGGAGACGTCCTGCTGTGTCCCTCAACAGGTGCAGACACATGCACCACCGCCAACACCTCCGCCACTGACACTGCCACAAGCACCGCCACCAGCCCCGCGACAAGCTCAGACAGTGCTACCCCAGCTGACATGGCAATCTTCCCCAGTGGCCAGCCGCCCGAGGCTGCAGGAGACATCCTGGACCCTGCCCAGTGTACATGAGGCATGACTCCCAGCACTGTTTGTACCTGCAGGTGGCAGGCGAAGTCGCAGCAGGGTGGAGTGTGTCTCTGCCTCCATGGAGTATCATGCTACCTGTTCCCAGGCAATCTTGTGGCACACACACCCAGGTGAGGGAATGGGACCTGCCACACTGAGTGTGAAGCACTCTGGGCACAAAGCCCCCTCCAGAACCAGTGGAGATTCACATCCACTACCTCAGTCCTTGGCAGGATGAAGCACTCTGGTCACCAAGCCCCCTCCAGAACCAGTGGAGATTCACATCCACTACCTCAGTTCTTGGCAGGATGAAGCACTATGGGCACCGAGCCCCCTCCAGAACCAGTGGAGATTCACATCCACTACCTCAGTCCTTGGCAGGATGAAGCACTCTGGGCACAAAGCCCCCTCCAGAACCAGTGGAGAAAAACATCCACTTGTGAGACTGTGGCTTTGCACTCCCCAGGATAAAGCAGTGGGCAAACCACTCACTTGTAACTTGAGAGACTGTGGCTTTCGACTCCCCAGGTTAAAGCAGTGGGCAAACCACCCACTGGAGAGACTTGAGAGACTGTGGCTTTGCACTCCCCAGGACCAATCAGTGGGCATGGAGCCCCCTCGTGGAGCAGTGGCGTTGTCTGTTCATCCGGATGAGGTCCCCCCTCCCCCTGAGGTGCCTGTTTATTTCCCATCTGATGCCTCTGCAGTGTTCTCTCCATTTCGAGTCAGGTATCTTGTGTGGGCTTTGCCCATGCATTTTGGGACACTGATCCACGGACAATGATTTCATTCATATCCGGACTTGTGTAGTTGGTGTACATATTTGTATATACTGATATTTGAATTTGGCCTACCTTATATTTCAATGATCACACTTGTAACAATCTTTTCATTTTGTCCTTGCGTTCTTCCAGGGGGTGACGGGGTGTATTTGTCATGTCGCAGCATGTATTTGTGTGTATGTTGTTGTGGGTGAGAGTGGGGGTGGTGGTGTTGCGTGTGTGTGTCTCTCTCTTTTCCCTCCCCCCTCCCCTGTGTGCTAGGTGCAGTACTCACCATGGTCGTCGCCGGCGTCTGCTGCTCCTGATACAAGAGGAGGTAGACCAGCATCGGCGGGACCTGTAGTTCGGGCTCCATGGCATCCTGGTTGTTCGTAAAGTGTAGAGAGGTAAGTGGTTTCCATTCCAAGTCCTGTTTCCACCATGCTTTTGATGGCGTTGGTACCACCCCGGAAAAGGTGGTGGATAGGCGTGTTGTAATACATTGGGCGGATCCTTGTGTTCCACCTGTCTGTTGGCGGTGACCGCTGCGGTATTTGTTTCTACCGCCGTGGCGGTTGGAGTGTTAAAGTGGCTGTCTATGTTGGCGGTTTCCACCATGGTTGTGATTCCATTTTTTTTCCTGGCAGCCTGTTGGTGGTATTACCGCTGCTTTAACACTGACCGCTAGGGTTGTAATGAGGGCCATAGTGCCTGATTTCGACCTTGATGGATGCTATACTGACGGATATCCTGTCCGATATGACAAGTTCATTATATCCAATGGAACTTGCAAAACGGCGGGCAGGATATTTGTGACGGAGTATCCCATCTGCCAAGGTCGTAATCAGGCCCATAATGTTTTGAGACATGTCATCTAATTTACAGTCCTTGCTACAATGACTTTGCTAAATGCCAATGGATCCAAGGGCAATGGAGTAGGCAGAAGGGACATTGATGAGCAATCCAACATGATGAGTAAGCCATACCATGATCACAAAACAGCATTTATCATAACCATAGCCAATGATGACATGGTCATTCAAAGATGTATCAAGATGGGGCATTGCTGTTGTGTAACATTCACATGGCGTTGATATCTTGACCATGATCAATATGAAGATGATGGATATTTGGCAGATGTCTATTCACTTTGCCCTCCAAGATGTTATTGTGATTTTTAATGTGCATCAGTGATATGTGCAGATAGAATTTACATGGAATGATTCATGTTCATTTGCCAAATGAATCTTTGTATGACATGTATTCCTTCTGTTTACTCAGGAAACACAAATCCATCTCAGAAGAGGAATTGTGAAAAAAGGGCAAACTGCTATTGCCACATCTGCCATGTGCTAAAGGCCTTCAAGACGATGGGGTAGACATCTGACCGGGAGAGATCATTGGGGTGTGGAGTGCCTTTCCCCAAGGGGCTCTTGCCATGGACCCAGCCACCTCCACCCACCAAGGAAAGGGCAAGGCTTGGGCCAAAGTCAGGGGTGGGCCTGCAGGGCCAGGTCTATCCACCTCCAGCACCACAACCGCTCTATTCACATCAAAGGCCCCACCAAAAGTACTTTGGGAAGAGTTTGAGTGGGTCTTTCGGCAGGTAGCGGTGGACATGAAGTTGCAGTTGTCTAGTCTGGAGCACAAGCGTGGCCAGGTGATGATCATGCTCTGGGAGACCAAGGCAGCCGTGTACTGATAATAAGAAGCAGGATGGCCCAAATGGACAGGTACTTCCCTTCCCCTTGTATATATTTCTTTTTTAGATAGTGTTGGGTAAGTTGGTGTAGTGTAGTGTAGTTTTAGTACGTAATAGGTTTTTTGAGGGGTGGGTACTTTATTTCAGGGTTCCTAATATTGGGTGTTATTAGGGGGTGATGTTTTAGGTCAATGTACTTTTAAAAATAAAAAATATCAAAACATTAAAAATAAAATACAAAAATATCTTATAATTGTTTAGGCCTAGATGTTTAGCCGTAGTTACTGTTGTACTTGTCTACAAACGTGTGTTAAGGTGGTTGGGAATTGATGTTTATCACGTGGTATTAAATGTTTAGGATAAGTTAATTTAGTCGTAGTTATAAATTAGTTTGAGGTAGTGTAAGATAGGTAAAGATAGTTAGATTAGGTTGTTTAGGTAGTTTTCAGTGAAAGATTCATAGTTTTAATAAATTGTTTTGTTTCATACATTATGGTCTCCATCATGGCTTACTGTCTAGGATTTGGCATGTCTGCCCAGGTTATGTTAGGTACAGACCTTTGGATTTGCAAGCAGTATTTCAAAAGGTGTGAATGGATACACATCCCACTAACAGGTGTTCATGTGCATTTGTTCTGTGTTGGTAAGTCATAGGACATGCATTTGTGGAATGTTGTTATTGCACACACCCTAAATCATGGATTTGTTTCTCACACACTTATGCCTGCCCCTCACACACTTAGGCCCTCATTATGAACACAGACCGCCAGCCCAGTGAGGACCCTGCCAGCCCAATAAAGAACATTCCACTGGGCTGGCAGGCGGAAACAGTGTTTCTGCCAGCCAGCCCAGTGGAATGCTGGGCCTGTACATTGGCGACGGCTCCACATGGAGCCTTCATCAATGTCGCAGTGCGGTAGGTGCAGCAGCAACCGTTGCACATATCACTGCCCGTAAATCGGGCAGTAGCATGCGTGACGGGGCTGTGCATGGGGCTCCTGCACTGCCCATGCCAGGTGGGACACCGCCAGGGAGAGGCTGGTGGACATAGGTTCTTTATCCGGCAGGCAGCACTGCTTGCAGCACTGCCCTATCTGATAAGGAACTACTACATTGTCAGGCTGGCTGGGGCGGGAGCCTGGCGGTGGTGGAGTTCCGCCTGTGGCAGTCACGCCATGAACATTATATGGAGGTCCGGACCGCCATGCCAGTAATTTCCGCCACTGCCGGCATGGCGGTCCAGGCCGTCAAGGATCATAATGATTGCCTTAAACTTGCCTTATTTGGTTGTCACATCAATGTAAGATTGTTGTATGTTGTCCTTGTTTAGACCAGCCACTTGTTTATTTTTATCAACATACATAATATATTCATCAAGCATGTTCACCCAGTCTGTGTGGCTTTGTCTTGTAAGGCAATCCACACATGTCCCTTTGTTAAGTAGTCAGTGTGTTCGCTTCACACAATGCAGCATGTTCATGTAGTTCCTGCTTCAGACACACACACAGCATCAAGGTTGTAGTAAATGATTTTATTTACATGTGTTAATTTACGTGCAGTATTGATGTACATTCCATGTAAAAACAAACCAAAGAGACGTATTTAGCAATTGGATGTCCAGGCAACGTCCATGGGGGAGAACATGTCATGGGATATGAGTAGGAGAGGAGTGCTTTATTGAGGAGGAGGACCACATTGCCATTAGGGAAGGTTGACCACAATATGTGAGAAGTCAACAGTGGGAGATTCCAATTGAGGACAATGCCAGGTGTTTTGACACTGGCATGATCTTAGGCACAGAGCAAAGAAGAAAGGAGCCATATACCACAGTGAAAAGCTACTGGGCAGTTTTCCTGGTGAAAGATGTTCCTTCCACATCTTCATCTTCTGATGTATGTGGTACCTCTTGTGACAGGTGTGGTAGGTGCTGAAGTAGAGGGAGACACACACACATCAGGAGCTGAAGATGTGGATACCATGTCCACTGCAGCTCTCATCTGTGGGAACACTTGAGACAGCACAGCAGCAAGGAGGAGCTGCAGAGTGAAGGGCGCCCAATTGGCAATGAGGAAGTCCTGCTTCTGCTCCATTGACCCCAACACATTTTGTATTGCCCCCAACATGTTGAGAACCTTGCTGGTGGCACTCTGGCTGGGCATTTGCTCGTGCCTGTGCCTCATGACACCAGCAATATTAGCCAGGGACTGCTATAGGCCATAAAGCAGACAGTAGGTGCCTGGTATGGAAGACGAGTTGTCCTTATTTGAACTAAGGCATCTCTGGACTGTCTCTTGGGTACCCGTCAATGTCGCCATCCCCACCCACACCATATCTGCCAGCTCCTGCTGGACTCCTACCACAGGTTTTTGGAAAGTAAGTCCTGGGAGTCCTGGGCTCTGGTTGAGCCAGCAAGTGGTGTACGTTGGATATTGGGTGGATCATCTGGAAACTTCCCAGCGACCAGCGATGATGTATGTATGACACCCAGGATTTGCTGGAGGGTATCCAGATATGGTTTGCAGCTGATCATTTTCATCATTGGAGAAGTCCAGGAGAGGCAGCTGGCCAGGAAGTATTATGTCATCCTTTGCAATGAAATGGAGGTAAGTTAATGTTGAGCTCTGCTAGATGTTGACATGCGTGATCAGGTTTTCAATCTGCAATGAAATGGAGGTAAGTTAATGTTGAGCTCTGCTAGATGTTGACATGAGTGATCAGGTTTACAATCAAGGTTTCTAAGGGAGCAGTTTAAAGCCCTTATTTCTGAGACCCTATTAGCACACTGCACAACTGGATTGTCGCTGAATTTGATGCTCCAGTGGCAGAGTGTGCTCGCACCTAATTTACAAGGCCACGCCATGCCAACTTGTATAGCTTGTCATGGCCTTGTAATTATGTGTCCCTTTCATGCATTACACTGCATAAAAGGTGAATTCCATGGGTGTTGCTGTGGGTGTTTCCTTTCAACACGTATTGAATCCAGTAATGTGACAAATTCCCAGATTTCGATATAAGGAAACACATCAGATTCCTACACAACCTCTGGAGTGGTACAATGAAGAGAGTTGACATTTTTATCCTCATTGTTTCCTATTTCAATGAGTGCTGCATTCTGCAGCACACATAAAAAGTGATTGATGCCATTCATGATTGTTCATGTCCAGGAAAATACCCCTTTCAGCACATCAGCAAAAATCCCTGCACTCAGGCACCATACACCCTCGTACAAGGGTGCCTGTGTTGGCGCTAGGAAGCAGTGAGTACACCCTCACTGAGTAAAAGTACAGATTTGTGTTGCATTTATAAAGTACAATGCATCCCTCCACTTTCAAAATGATGCAGCACAGCAAGCTGGCGTGCAGCACCACAATACATCATTTCTTCATAAATGGGGCCATGAGTTGAATAGGGGGTGTAGTACACATGTTGGACATAGGTATTGATGCACAGTTTCCCAAGATTTACATTACACATGGATTGTTCTCACAGGCACTGTGTGCCTGATCTGAGGGGATGGGCTCTGTCCTGTTATGTAGTTTAGCTCACGAACCTTCCTGCATAACATTCTGATGGAATTGTTTATCTGACTCAAGCCCATGTCATTGTATGCGTGAAGACCTCCTCAGATTACCACTTTTGGGTCCTGGTACACAGTGATCCTACCCAAATCATACATTCATTCTCACATACCTATGACACATCGATCATGCATGTCCATATCCATTGGGATGACATTTTTTTGGTTATAGAAAGTAATTGTTAGGACCTCACCCTACATCATAGTGGTGGTGTGATTGGTGGCAAGTCCCTACATCTGAATCCCACGTCAGAAGGCCAACCCACTACAGCCTGACTTCCTCCTTGGGTCCCATAATTTGTGGTGGCTAGGTGTTTCCTGGTATCCCTTTGTCCAATTACTGTTTGACATCCTCCAAATTATACATTTGACACCGTGAGACTTTGTTGCATCATACCTCTTCCTAGCATGTGCCACATGCTCCCCCAAGTCCACATGACATGTAGGTTGTGGTCACCAATAGGTTTTCTCTGCCATCCTTTCCCAGGAGTTTCGCAAGCGTTGCACAGTCAGACCCAGTGGCGCTTGTGTATTTGTGTAGGTACCATGCAGTACACATGTCCGTTCCCACCTTGTATGCACAAACTCCCCATTCAAACCAAATGTAATTTTTCTATGAGGAGTCGACACCTACCATTCATAGCAGAAGCAGTGTCCCACCATGCCTACACATTATCATTAGTTTGTACACACATGGTCCAGTGTTGTGCATTTTTCACATCACCCACCCTCCAATTGATAATTTGTGATGAGTTCCTGTGGTCCCTTCCATGGCAGCTGAAATCTGTGTGCCCTTCCCTGCCTGCCATGCCAGCTGGGTGCAATTTAGTTTAATGCAGGGTACAATAGCCAAGTCTCTTGCCATGTCCCTATGTGTGTATGCCTCCCAACGCCCACACCTGACCCCTCTCAGATGAGTTGTATGTCCTGGGACACAACCATTCCATTCAGAGGATTCACATCCTAGATTAGTCTGCATAGACCCAAGTAAATACGGCATATACATGGTGTTAGGATTTCTTGTTACATGGTGTTAAATATGTTGACGCAACGCTGCGCTGTGGCAGTGGTGCATCGTTTTTTTGGAAATCCCTTGGTGTGATATTGACATGCAATCATAAGTGTCAGTCCACACCTACACCAAATGTTTAGATACATATATGTACTGTATCACTTCAGTAGAAAGAAATCTCTTAAGCTGACCTAAGTGAAGTAGTTGTGCAATATATCTATCTACTCGCAAAAAGATTATATGCATATCACTCATACCAGTGATTCACACTCACTCAGATATGTCAAATGCAAAATCTAGACATGGCCCGATATATTCACTTTTGGTGCTGCTCTTGCATCATGCGGGGGGAAGTCTTCCTAAAACCTATGTGAGAGGAGTTAAGGTAATCTAGACCAGCTTTTTTAACTCTGCATTTCATTATTGATCTAGAGTTACACAAGGCAGCACACTTTGCTGAAGGGCCTTCTTTTGGGTCAACAAGCCATCCATAGCTGAAGGTTTGATGTATCATTAAACAAGATATTCATTTTTAAAACTTCACCAATTTAGCATAATTCTTTTTAACCTGGAAATGTGACATAATGCATCCTGTATTATTGTGTACTAAAACCAGGCAAAACCATAGATTTTCATTGTTCTGTACACTCATTCTCTCAGGGGTGCAGTCATCAGCACACAATGAAAATGCCAAACATATCAGGAGTGTATCTATGAATGCTGGGGTACTCACCTGGCCATGGACTATGTTGCCTACAATGCAGGGCCCCTTGCACCATGATGCAAAGGGCTCTGCGTTGGTGCTAGCCAGTCAATAGTGCACCTCCAGTAGGAAAGCACAGTAAAGCGCTGTTTCCTGGCATCACTGTTCAGTCCTGCTTTTTAACTTTTACACAGTGCAGCAGCTTGGCTTCACACACTTTAATATGGCAATCAATGTGAGTATTTTTTTTAATTCTGCAGAGTATGTGCCAAATGTTGGTTAATGTTGTACCTCCACCCTTATCAATCCCATCTTTATGAGGTATATTAGTATATAGTGATTCAATAGCTTTGGTAACTAAGAGAGAGTCTGCCTCATTGAATGGGTAGTCATCTGTCTAAATTATTAAACCCACGCTATCCCATACATGGATACATAGGTGTCAGAAATGTAACTTCTATGTTACAAGTGTTGTGTCCATATGATGTTCATTCACACCCTTTTTATTATATTTCCTCCCTTTTCTCTTGGATTAGTGCTATTGTCTTAATTTACATGTTTGTATAATTTACTAATGCCCTTGCTCTGATTTCCCTTGTATTGGTGCTATTGTCGTAATTTATATTTGTGTATAATTTACTAATGCCCTTGCTCTTTATTATTATTGTTTATGTTGAATGTTATTCAGCATGATATTATTACTAAATGATTTCATATGTTACTTTATTCTGTTTACTTCCATTTATATTTCCTTCATGTTCTTGCCTCTTTTCAATGTCTAAGCACCACTTGAGTCCCTTGGCCATGCCCACTCTGCACATTGGATATACCCAAAGTGCTCATTCTCTTACACCCTAGGTGTTAGCACCAGCTGCATGCTATTTGAGGCACTAGGCTGTTCGTACCCTGGTGGTTGGTGGCACCGCAATTACAGGCATGAATTTCCTCAGTGCTGACCTAATTGGGTTGCATGCATATTTCAGACTGGAGTAGTGGTTACATCCTATAGTGCTGTCTATTGTTGTTTTTACTAGGCCTAATGCTAAGTGCACTGCCCAAGCTTATTGCACATGTATTTGGATTTCTAAGAAGCAGAATTCTCTGCTGTGCCCTAATGTAGACAAGTGTAAAGGTCTGTGGGTTCTGATTTCTAAGAAGCAGGATTCTCTGCTGTGCCCTGCCATAGATAAGTGGTAAGGCACTGTCAGTTACGGACCCCTTCACTACCATGCTCAGTAATGTCACTGTTCAGATTTTATATTTAGTATTATTCTATTTTAGCATAAGGTTTTTTTCAATTTGGGCTACTGGCTGGTGCACCAGATATACTTTCTTGATTCCTTAACTTTAGGTATGCTGTTTCCAAGGTGTACATAATGCACTGTTAGAAATGGGGTCTCTAAAAAGAAAAAAAGGGAAAATTGGTATGTGGTCTGCGATATGGAAGTAATGTACACCCATCAGCCTATGCCAAGTACAAATACAAATCATTTCCTCACTGCTGATTACCAATGTTAGAAATGTGACTCTAATTGACAGTGGTTTGCACTGTGTCCAAGTAGGGACCCTCACTCTACTAAGGGTAGGGGAATCACACAGCTAAGATAACCCCTGCTCACCCCCTTGGTAGTTTGCCTCAAGTAGTCAGGCCTCAAATAGTCTGTGTAAAATATTTGTGCGCGCACACACACACACACACACACACACACTCATACACACACAGAGAAAAACAGTGAAAATATCACAAAACTACTGCACACTAGTTTAGAACAATAGCCAGTATTTATCTGAGTAAAACAAGACCAAAAAGTCAAAAATCCACCATACACAAGCAAAGTTACAAATTTACAAAGAGTAAGGCACTCATTACAACCCTGGCGGTCGGTGTTAAAGCGGCGGTAATACTGCCAACAGGCTGGCAGAAAAAAAAATGGGATCATGACCATGGCGGAAACCACCAACATAGACAGCCACTTTAACACTCCGACTGCCACGGCGGTAGAAACAAACACCGCGTCGGTCACCGCCAACAGACAGACGGAAGACAAAGTACCGCCCACTGTATTTCAAGACGCCTATCCGCCACCTTTTTCGGGGCAGAACCAACGCGAGCAAAAGCACGGTGGAAACAGTACACAGAAGGGAAAACACCCACCTCTCGACACCCAACGAGGAACCAGGACGCCATGGAGCCAGAGTTACAGGTCCTGCCCATGTTGGTGTATCTTCTCATTTACCAGGAGTACGAATGGCGGCGGCGACGACCACGGTTAGTACTGCACCTACAACACGGGGGAGAGAGTGACACACACACACAACATGCCATACCCCCACCCCCACACTCACCCACAAAAACATACACACAGATACATGCAGCAACATTACATATACACCCTCTCCACCCCCTGGAAGAACGCAAGGACAACATTATTTTAACCATTGTAATTATGAAAAATCAGATAGTCAAAATTCAAAATTCAGTATATACAAATATGTACACCAACTACACAAGTCCGGATAGTGTACCAATCATTATCCGTGGACCACTGGGCCCAAAATGCATGGGTGAAGCCCAAACTAGATACCTGACTCGAAACAGAGAGAACACTGCTGGGGCATCAGATCGAAAAATATACAGGCACCTCAGGGGGAGTGGGGGGGCACCTCAGCCAGATGAAAGCACAACGCCACTGCTGCATGAGGGGGCTCCATGCCCATTGCTGTATCCTGGGGAGTGCAAAGCCACAGTCTCTCAAGCCTCTCCAGTGGGTGGTTTGCCCACTGCATTATCCTGGGGAGTGCAAAGCCACAGTCTCTCAAGTCTCTCCAGTGGGTGGTTTGCCCACTGCATTATCCTGGGGGGGTGCAAAGCCACAGTCTCTCAAGACTCTCCAGTGGGTGGTTTGCCCACTGCTTTATCCTGGGGAGTGCAAAGCCACAGTCTCTCAAGTGGATGTCATTCTCCACAGGTTCTGGAGGGGGCCTTGTGTCCAGAGTGCTTCATCCTGCCAAGGACTGAGATAGTGGATGTCTTTCTCCACTGGTTCTGGAGGGGACATTGTGCCAAGAGTGCTTCATCCTGCCAAGGACTGTGTGAGTGGATGCTGTTCTCCAATGGTTCTGGAGGGGGCCTTGTGCCCAGTGTGCTTCATTCTACCAAGGACTGAGGTAGTGGATGTCTTTCTCCACTGGTTCTGGAGGGGGCATTGTGCCAAGAGTGCTTCATCCTGCCAAGGACTGAGGTAGTGGATGTCTTTCTCCACTGGTTCTGGAGCGTGCATTGTGCACAGAGTGCTTCATCCTGTCAAGGACTGAGGTAGTGGATGTTTCTCTCCACTGGTTCTGGAGGGGGCATTGTGCCCAGAATGCTTCATCCTGCCAAGGACTGAGGGAGTGGATGTCTTTCTCCACTGGTTCTGGAGGGGACATGGTGCCCAGAGTGCTCCACGTGCAGTGGGTGTGCGTGCCACGAGATTGGCGAGGTACAGGTAACATGATATGCCATGGAGGCAGGGACATACCCCATACTGCTGCGGCTTCGCCTTCCACCTGCAGGTGCAAACAGTGATGGAAGTCATGCCTCATGGAAGCTGCCCAGGGTCCAGGAATTCTCCTCCAGCCTCGGACGACTGACCACTGGGGATGGTAGCCATGTCAGCGGTGGTGCCACTGTCCAAGTACGTCGCAGAGTCGGTGGCAGTGCTTGCAGCGGTGTCTGTGGTGGCGGTGCTTGCGGTGGGTCTGTGGCGACGGTGCTGGCAGCGGTGCATGGGTCAGCATCTGCTGAGGGACACAGCAGTGGAGGCCGTGGATGTTGGTGTGTCTGCATGGGGATGGTGCTTGTGTGAGTGCCTGTGGGATGTGTGGTGCTTATGTTTGCCTGAGCCACTCTTGTGTGTTGATGTGCATGCTGGTCTGATGGTGTGCTTGGGATAGGCTGAGGTACAGGGGATTGGGTCTGGGTGGAGGAAGTTGGAGGGGGGAGGCTGGACACAGGGACAATGGCTGCCATCAGTGCTGAGGCCAGAGCCTGAAATGCTCTCTGTTGGGCCGCCTGCCCAGAATGAATGCCCTCTAGGTATACATTTGTTTGTTGCAAATGCCTCTCGACACCCTGGATGGTATTCAAAATGGTAGATTGCCCAACAGTGAAGAATCTCAGGAGGTCAATATCCTCCTCACTGGGGACAGCAGGGCTGACTGTGGCAGGGCCTGAGGTGCCTTGGGTGAAGGAGATGCCCACTCTCCTGGGTGAGCGGGCACAGGACACATGCTGAGGGGCTGCTGGGAGAGCGGTGCTGGTAGGGGGTTGGTGGCTGTACCTGTTGATGCGTTGGCACAGAGGTGCCCACCACTGCAAGGGAGCTCCCATCAGAGGAGGAGTCGCTGTCACTGGTGAATGCTCCTGTCCCCGTCGTGGAGCTCCGCTCGCCCTCCGTCCCACTGGTGGCTTCAGATTCCGTTGCTTCACCCTCCAGGGCCAAATGGGTTGCAGCTCCCTCCTGCTCCGGTGCCAATGCTCCTCCGCCTGATGATGCTATTGCACACAAGAACAGGGAGACCACAAAAAGGGGGAGGAAAGACAGAAGAAAAATATGTTCAGTGCATGCAACACCACCACCGTTGGCGGACACAGCACACATGGAGCAGCCCTCTGCACTACGCCATGCACTAACAGTTCCTAAAAATTTCACCTGGCCATGGGGTACGAGGCATAAGCCTAATAGCTGCACACCTGGAAGCCACAGGAGCCTGACTAGGTGTAGATGGCTATTACCACTAGTGGGGTTGAGGTGCCACATAGCCTGCCTCACAAGGGACCTTGCCTACCAAGTTTGCCCTGGCCTAGGGGAACCCACTGCCCACCTCCCCCACCCAGACACCTCGTTATACGCGCAGAGTCAGCTAAATGAGAGTGTACTCACCCCCTTGTGGCTGCTGTAATGCCGCCCTCAAACGCCCATCCAACTCAGGATGCACCACCGCCAGGATCCAGGACATCAGGGGGGGTCATGGTGCGACAGGCACCCCTTCCATGTTGGGAGGCCATCCGCAGCTTGGCCTCCGCCGTCTTCTTGCTCCAGCGGCGCAGGTCCTCCCATCTTTTTCGGCAATGGGTGCTCCGTCTGTGGTAGATCCCAAGGGTCCGGACGTCCTTGGCGATGGCACGCCAAATACCCTTCTGCTGGTGGGCGCTAACCTGGAGGAATGGTACAGGGGGAAAGGAAATTACTCACCCGTTCGGACCATCATACTCATTGCCCACCAGTTCCCACCCATTCCCTGATGCACATACACTCACCATCTGCACATGCAGGCCTCAGTCCCCCCATGTATCTTCCATCCACACCACTCAAAGCAGGCATTGCCCATGCAGCATGCCCAAAGTGTACTCACCTGTTTGTCTGGAGGACAGTACAGTTGCGCCTACTGGGGGAGGACCCCATCCACTAGTTTCTCCAACTCCTCCGAAGTGAAGGCAGGGGCCCTTTCCCCATACACTGCAGCCATTGTCGCTTCCACACACAGGTCACAGCAGCACTTGCAGTGTAGGTCCTCTCCTGTTAAAGGTCAGGTATCAAGTGAGTGAACAGAAAGAAAATGTCGGTCACGTCCACGGCGGTGCCTACTGTCACCGGCGGCGTACATCGTCATTGGCTCCTGGGACCCATAGGCCCAATGTTAACCAATACAGATTTGCGCCACGGTCTTTGCCCGCCCACTGCAATCCCCTTGTCCCACCTTGCAGGTCAGGCCGCCGCCATTTCAGGGGGCCACATGGGATGGATAATAACTGTATCACACCTATCTAGACCAGGAATACAGACAGATACCAGCACATTGCGGATTTAAATTACACATTGTGATACCTCAGTGTTGGCTGACTCTCTGCTCGCTGTTCTCCTCCATAGGGCACGTCTGCTGGGTCAGGTGATGAGATGGCGGCATCCTCCGGTGTACAGACCTCTGGTGGACCTGTCGACAATGGAAGAGAGACACATCATAATCACATACAGACTTGATCGTGCAACAATCCTGGAACTGCATGCCCAGTTGGAGCCAGACCTGATGTCAGCTATCCGCCATCCCACAGGGATACCCACTCTAGTGCAGGTCCTGTCTGTACTCCATTTCCTGGCTAGTGGGTCTTTTCAAATAACAGTGGCCATGGCATCAGGGATGTCCCAGCTAATGCTCTCTAACGTGTTGTCTGCCCTGCTTAAACACATGCGCAGCTACATCGTTTTCCCTCAGGTGGAAGATTTGCCCACAGTGAAAGGTGACTTCTATGCCCTGGGACATATCCCCAACATCATTGGTGCCATTGATGGGACACATGCGGCATTTGTATGCCCCCGCAGGAATGAACAGGTGTACAGAAACCGGAAGAGCTACCATTCGATGAATGTGCAGATGGTGTGTTTGGCCGACCAGTACATCTACCATGTCAAACCAAGTATCCTGGCTCTGTGCATGACGCTTACATTTTGAGAAATAGCAGCAATCCTTATGTGATGGGGCAACTCCTGAGACACTGTGTGTGGCTAATAGATGAGGCCATAATCCCAATACAGTTGACATAGGTGACTGGGTATGGGGTTGTCCCTAAGGGTTAGTGTGTGTCTAACATTTGTCCCTCGACATTTGCAGGTGACTCTGGTTACCACAACCTGTCATGGCTACTGACCCCAGTGAGGAATCCCAGGACAAGGGCAGAGGAACGCTGCAATGAGGCACATGGGCGAACTAGAAGGATAATCGAACACACCTTCGGCCTCCAGAAGGCCAGATTCCGGTGCCTCCATCTGACAGGTGGTTCCCTATACTACTCACCGAAGAAGGTGTGCCAGATAATCGTGGCCTGCTGTATGCTGCACAACCTGGCTTTGCAACGCCAGGTGCCTTTTCTGCAGGAGGATGGGCCAGATGGTGGTCTTGTGGCAGCTGTGGAGCCTGTGGACAGTGAAGAAAAGGAGACAGAAGAAGATGATATTGACAACCGAAACAACATCATCATGCAATACTTCCAGTGAGACACAGGTAAGAAGATGTCACTGCTTCCCACATCTCATACTATTGTTGGCGCTAGCATAAGTCTGTCATTTTCACTCAGTGTATGGACACTGACTTGTCACTTTGACCTTCCATTTCACATATCTGGGTCCCACTTTGTGCCCTCTGCTATGTTTACTCCTGGCCTACAGCTGTGTAACATTGGTATGTGCACAATTACATTGACATTGCTATATTTCAGAGATGTTGCAATTGCACATTAGTGAAAGCACAGACTGACTCCAGATTGTTTTGTGATTCAAGTGTGTTTATTCCTGTGCAAATAAATGGAGGGGGTTGTAAAATGGGCTGGGGTGATGGTGGAGGTATGTCCATGGCAGAATCCAGTCTATTTGTTTCACAGGTACATTGTCCAAAGGGGCTTAGGAAGTGGAGCAATGTCAGTTTATGGATGGACAGGGAGATATAGTGGGACAGAAGGGTGACATTCAGGGGGGCCTTATTTCCTGGCGGGGGTCTTGGCAATGTTCTCTGTCTTGTTCCTGGATCTCAGGGACCGTTTTCGGGGTGGTTCTCCATCTGCAGGGGGTGGGGTGCTGGTGTCCTGTTGTTTCTGTGGTGGTGCCTCCTGTCCACTAGCGCCGGCAGAGGTGGAGGGCTGTTCATCATGCAGGCTAGTGTCAGGGGCCCGTTGGTGTGCCACTGTGTCCCTCCTGGTGTTGAGAAGGTCTGCCAGCACCCCTGCAATGGTGACCAGAGTGTTGTTGATGGACTTCAAGTTCTCCCTGATCCCCAGGTAGTGTTCATCCTGCAGCCGCTGGGACTCCTGAAACTTGGCCAGTACCGTGCCCATGGTCTCCTTAGAATGGTGGTAAGCTCCCATGATGTTGGAGAGTGCCTCGTGGAGAGTGGGTTCCCTGGGCCTGTCCTCCCCCTGTCACACAGCAGTCCTCCCAGCTTCCCTTGTTGTTAGTTGTGGGGGAGGAGGTGGGGGTGGGGGTCCACCACTAGTCCTCTTTACAGCAATCTGATGTCTGGATACCACAGAACGTACCTTCCCCCATAGAAAGTTCCACCTGTTCCTGATGTCATCCCGTGTTCTTGGATGCTGTCCCACTGCGTTAACCCTGTCGACAATTCTGAGCCATAGCTCCATCTTCCTTGCAATGGACGTGTGCTGCACCTGAGATCCAAATAGCTGTGGCTCTACCTGGACAATTTCCTCCACCATTACCCTGAGCTCCTCCTCAGAGAACCTGGGGTGTCTTTGAGGTGCCATGATGTGGTATGGGTGATGTGTGAGGTGGTGTCTGTTGTGATGTGTGAGGGGATGTGTTGGTGTGTATTGTTTGAGGTGCGTGGATGTTGTGTAAGTGATGGTGTTGTTTGTGGATGCTGGTGTTGTTTTAGGTAGTCTCTCTCTCTCTGGCCTTCTTTCAAAATTTTGGTTGTAAGGGTTTGTCGGTGATGTGGGTGTGTTCTTTATATTGGATTGGGTGTGTGGGTGTGGTGTGTGTATGTGTATTAGGTGTGTGTATTTCGAATTGTCCAATGTGGTTATGTTTTGTAAATGTGTGTGTATTTTGAGCGCGGCGTGTGTGTACCGCCAATGGAATATTCTGGTTGAAAGACCGCCGCGTTGATTCATGGGTCGTGATACTGTGGGCGTATTCCTGTTGGTGTGACGGTGTCGGTTTTGGTATCGCCAGTTTATCACTGACCTTTATTTTGGCGGACTTATGTGGATGTCTGTATTGTGGCGGATTCCGAGCTGTGGGTAGTAATAACTGTAGCGGAATTCCGTGTCCGAAACGGCATGTTGGCAGTCTTCTGCACGGCGGAAAGCGGGATTTACCGCCAGGGTTGTAATGAGGGCCTAAATCTTAATATAGCACTTAGGAACACAATAGCTACAACTAGGACTTTCACTTTGTCTTGACGGAGTAGTCTCCAACAGTCTGACGTCACACAGGAGGGACTGCAGGCCGGTCACATAATTGCAGGGACCCAAGTTGCAGTACCATGGAAAACAATGAGGAAGCAAAGACGTTGCAAGGAGTAAGGAGGTGAGGCGTTGCTGGAGCTGGTGCCGCATCTGTTCCTTCCTGTTGGGCAGGGAAGACGAGGCATTAGATCCTTTTGACAAGGCAGGGTTGATGGATCCAGCAGGTCAGGGCATGGGGCATCGACTTTGTGGTGTTGCAATCACTCCAAGGGCCACAGGTGCTGTGGACGAGTTGGGTCCTACGCACATCGGTAAGAGAGCACTCTGAACTCACACTGTGGCAGGATTCCGGAGGTGCTGGTCATTGCACTCAGCAAGAATCACAACTCCAGTGCAGGCAGCAGCAGGGAGTCAGAGGGTCCTGAAGTCATTCTGGACGTTGATGCACTAGTTCCATCCATGTTACACCAGAACTCACTCCCAAGGGCTCAGGAACTAGAATTGGAACTTGGCAAGTGAGACTCCCAGCAAGTGAGCAGACGCTGGCAGTTGAAGACTTTGATGTCCCTGAGACTTCTTAATAAGAGACACGCCCAGTCCAGTTCCCTTGGAGAACCTTTGGAAGCAGGATTTAGAAAGAAAAGTCTAGTCCTTTCCCTTCAGGACAGAAGCAGAAAGCAGTAGGCTAGCACATAAAAGCAACAGGCAGAGTGACCATCCCTCCTACAGCATCCAGCTCTTCTTCCTGGCAGGATGTCATCAGTCCAGAAGGATTCAAACTATGTGCTGTCAGAGGCCGAATACTTATACCCATTTCTATTTTTGAAATAGGCAAACTTCAAAGGCAAGTCTTTGTAGTGCACAAGACCTTGCTTTGGCCCCCAACAGTCTAGGGGGTTTGAGAATGCTTTGTGTGAGGACAGGCACACCCTTATTCAGGTGCAAGTGCCAGCTTCTCCCACCACTTTAGCTCAGGTAGAGACCCATCAGTCTGGTGTTGGACCATTGGCTCCCTTTGTGTGACTGTCTAGAATGAATGCACAAACAGTCCAACTGTCATCCTGACCCAGAGATGTATTGAGCAGACAGGCAGAGGCACAGAATGGATAAGTAAGAAAATGCTCACTTTCTAAAGGTGGCATTTTCAAACTTACAATTGAAAAACCAAGTTCATCAAAAGATGTATTTTCAAATTGTGAGTTCAGACCCCAAACTCCAAATCTCTATCTGCTCCCAATGGGACGTGAGTTATAGTTACCTTAGGGCGAGAGTTATAGTTACCTGAAATAACTTTAACTATAACTGTTGAATTTCTAAAGGTTTTCTACGAGTAACTATAATGTCCCAGTAACCTTTATTTTTCTTCAGTCAAAAATAAATAAATATATAATGTATATATACATATATATATATATATATATATATATATATATATATATATAGGTTCTCAAGGATAGGTCATCCCCCTTTTCCTTGACATGACTGTAATGCTATCTGTATTAAACCACTGATTCCATCTTGACCACTGACTCCATTTTGTGCTTATCTTTGCTTCAAATGCCGTCCCATCGCTGGTGCAGGTATTTTTCCATGCACAGCTTGTTAACGTGTTTTCGCTTTTCTTAACAGAGAAGGGAACATAACATGGGGATGCAACGATGATAAGATTGTACAAGGGTGAGAATGTTTATAGCCATACATAGTACACCACAGAGTCTTTAAGGGCATTCCTCCTTTTGTGGCAATATTTGATGAAGGCCTCTAGTTTGACCAAAGATTGCTTTCCCCAGGAAAATTCAAGTCTAACTTGAGCAGGTGATGCTGATCTTGGAAGTCAAAATATGTATTTGTACATCGGAATTATGAGTTGAACCAGGAGGTTTGTGTCATGGCCTAACATCATCTTGCCTCCATACGATAATGTCCAAGACAATTTTGATTGAATCACAGTAATAAGGGGCTTGATATCATGGCTCCATAGGCTTTTGGTTAGAGATTGGTATGCAAAATTTAGAGCTGTTGCTTTCCCGTTAATGACTTCCTTTTGTGGCACATAGGATACTCTTGAATCCAATTGATGACCTAATACATGTATGTAGATGTTTCTTCTACTGGGGTCCCTTTTAGCATACATTTGCCCTGCTTAATAATGCACCAGTTTAGGGAAGTTACTTTTGTCTTCTTGAGATTGATCTTGAGCTAATTATTATTAGTATACTCAGAAAGCTATTAAAACAGTCTTTGCAGTCCAACTTGCATGTTATTCAATAAAAGCAGATCATCTGCATAAAGGATGTTTGACAAGGGCGGATTGCCAAGGCACATGATATGTGAAGCCATCTCATTCAGAGCGCTGGAGAGATCCGAGATGTATAGTTTAAACAGGATAGGAACAAGAACACATTCCTGTTTCAGAGTGACTCAAGTACCCACTTTCCTGGAATGGTGGCTCATACCCCCAACATTGATCCTGACCCAAGTATCCATGTATGCCCTACTGCCTTGCCATAAGCAGATTATGCAGGATCGACCAGCACAGTAGTTTGCCTTTCAGCTTTTCAGGAGGCACGTGGTCAAAGGCAACCTTAATTTCACAAATAACATAACAAATGGCATGTGGTTATCACTTGCTCGTCCCATTATCAAGCCCACTGCCATTAGATCGGATAGAGTCACTTGCTTTTTTGTGAATCTGTCCTGATTCAGAGGCAATCTTCCGGCATCTAATGCCCACTCACATAGATCATGCTGCAGTGGGGCTGAAAAATATTTAATATCCACTTCAAGCAAGGTTATCAACCAGTAGCAGCTTAGTGATGAGTTTGACACACCATTGAAGAGTGTATAAACGAGCCTTGCCAACAGTCTGGTAGATTCACAGTAGCCAAAATGGTATCAAACATTACAGCCATATGCTTTGCCCAAGTAGATGTGTTTTGTTTTACTAGGGCTTGGGGAATACTATTTGGGCCAAGTGCACAGACTTGAACAGGAATTCTCTGTGACTTTGGTTATTGTTGATATAGAGTATTCCAAAGGATCTTCTTCTGCAATGGTGTCCTTTTCCATTCGAGGTAGATCTCAGGCTGACTCAGTCAGAGTTGGGCTGCCTCTATCCCCTGAAAGATGAGCCTTAAGGTGCTCCACCTAAGAATTTTCACTTATATTCAAATTGTTTGCTGCCTGCTGGCCTTTTTCAATTTCATTTATTAACTTTAGGAACCTTCTCAAATTACTTTTCTTTGAGGAATGTAGGAGCTTGGTCCACTTTTCTTGATGAACCAAATCTCTCTTTTATAAGTTCTGCAATCATCACCTAGCTTTTATAAGTAAGGTCGGATTGGGTGGTGGAAAAAAAGTTTTATTCTTCCGTGCCCTAATAAGATGAATTCCCTTTGGCGTATGGGTGATTTGTTTTGGGTCGATCCTTGCACTTCTGTATAGGCTTTTAGCCAGATATTTTGCCACTAAACACTACATGAAATGTTCCCAGGACTTAATTATATTTGACTTGTTGGCTGAGGCAGCATCAATAATCTCTACAGCAGCAGTTGCCAGTTCTTAGACATTATCCACTTCCCATTTGAGAGGTTTCAGATTTTCTGTATGCACCTCCTCTATCAAAATTCAGCCATCCCAAGTGTGCACAATTTTACTCTAATCCAGATGTTTTGAGGCTGATGGTTAC